>NC_141140.1:25605048-26336298 GCF_053477565.2 Lygodium microphyllum | reverse complement strand
GCATTTTGTCAATACACTCCACGCGAAAATGCCATCCGCGCGACCACTCTACACTATATATTTTGTACTGTACATTGAAATACTAAAATTAGATGTCACATATAAAATATAGATACGACAAATCCTAAACACCTCATCACCTTTGGACTACATCCCCTCGAGAATTCCCACTCCTCCATTGAGACCTCTGCCCCTTCGCGAGACGCTATGGTCAAAGCTCCATGAAACCATCGCATTGACATGAACCGCGGCATCTCCTCCATGCTCTCGGGATATCGAATCGGTCGATGATGCATACTATGTCAAAATTCAGATCACGCTTCCTCTCGATCTTGCCTAGCGATCTGGTACTTGGCGAGCCACGTCTCCATAGAGGCATGGTGCAACATAAAAAGCAATTCACCTTCTCCTCCATTGTAGCATCCATTCTTTTTTCTACCCCATTTCCAACCACCACATCTCTAGTCAGTCTATCATCGTCCTTCAGCGACCATAGCATTTTGTTGTCTGGATCCACCATTGGTAGCCATTGTGAAATATGCACTAGCTCCTCAGACACCAACCAACCTTCAACCCTGCCACCTTCTGGCCGAGCTCGTTATTGCACAAAGCCTTTCAGGGTTTTCATGAAGCGCTCCAAGAAGAACATCCATCACGTATGGACAGGTCTAGAAATCTCCACTTCATCTACAATATGCACAATAAGGTGGATTTGTATCGTGAACATGCTGGTAGGCAGATATTTCTCAAAGAGACAGACCGTCTCCACTGCTCCCCGCCTCACGGATTCAATAGAGGACATCTTAATCTCCTTCTGTGAGATCCATTGCACCAAAGTCGACAACTTGTAAATGGCCCCACGTATTTCTGGAGTAAGACATCCTGCGATCGCGATCGGTAGTACAAACTGCCACAAATGAGAAAGCATTATGAATAATGGCTACACTCCAAATAGCAAAATACGCACGCCAATTACAATCCATTCGTAGTACAAGCCTGACATATCTTATGCCAGTCATGGGATTTTAGCCCTGATAATTGGTCGTCTTTAGAAAATGCAGACCTGAGAGAACGCATCATACCTGTTAGAGTGCGGATAGACTTGACTACTTGCTTCACAATGCACTCTTCTTTAGTGGACAAAACCCAAGGAGCACGAGGTAGCTGCATGCGACCATCAGCACTCGATTGCAGCCAAAGAGCCTCCATCTTACCTACCTCCTTCAAATCCATTCGTACCCCTATAGTGTCTCTCTTTCCTGTAATGTGGTCCTATAGCAAGCTACCCACATTCTTGAAAATATGTATGGGATCCAACAAGTGGTTGACCTATAAGTGGGTCCAATATGGCAACTCGTAGAAAACTGAGAACTATCGCATTTCGTTTGGATGTGACTCCACATGGACCATTTTCAGCTCGTACCAGCTTGCAACATTCATACGTATTGGAGGTCGTCCAAGAAAACCTTCCGTGAGTTCATGATCCTCTGGCAAGAAAGCGGGGTGTCCTTGATATACTATCTTCTTCATGGTTCGTGACCTTCAGGAGTCAACAATGGACATGCATGATAACTTGAGGTAACCAAACCTGTTCCAACACCATGACCCAGTGAATACAAGCTTGAACGAGATAAAATATAGATATTACCAACAAGAATGGAGGCCTATTTACCTGAGCACTCTCCGAATCCCGGAAAGTCATGCATCGTCCACATGAGAATGGCTCGAATATTGGCAGACCACCGACCATCGTGCTTGCTCATATCTTGCACGGTGACCCCCTCCTCCCACAAAATCTTAAGCTCATTGACTAATGGACGAAGATACACATCCATATTTTTGACTTTGTAGCGGCTAGGGGCGAGTAAGCTAAGGATGAGATGTCCTTTCTTTGTAGAAAGCCATGGAGGGATATTGTAGCTGACAAGGACTATAGGCCACACACTGTAAGAAGTTGAGCGCAGACCAAATTGATCCACGCCATCCATTGCAAGACCGAGCCGAAGATTCCTTGGTTCTCGGGCAAAGCCTGGGAAGGTAGATTCAATGTGGCTCCATGCACGTGAATCCGCTAATATTCGTTGAACTCCATCCGTGGACCTATTCTACGCATGCCACGTTGTTAAGCTCGCCATGCCGGACGTACGAAACATGTGGTTTATGAGAGGGATAAGCGAAAAGTGTCTAAGAACTTTTTGAGGGATGGTTTGCCCTTGCAAGTCCTGTCGATACCTATGAGCACCACACTTTGGACATGTCTCCATAGTCTCGTATACTCCTCGAAACAGTATGCAATCGTTGATACATGCATGGACGTTGTTGTAGTCCATTCCAAGCTTTCATAAAACATGTCGTGCATCATCAGGAGACTGGGGCATGGTATTTGCAGGTGGTAATATATGATATTTCAATAGCCTGAAAAAAATCATAAAACACCCTAAAAAAGCACAAATGTTTTTAATAATAGTGCCGAAAAAAATAGCATGTGTACAAGGTACATGAACAATTCGGTCACACTCGCATCGCTCCACCTGTATTTTGCTTGCACACTTAAGAGTGCAAGCAGTGTCTTCAGGCGAGATACTCGGCACCCATCATATAATGGTATGGATGCTTCCTCTCCAAGCGGATCAGAAGTCTCGACATCCATGGGAATCAATGCATCGATCATTGCCTCCATCTCAGGCTCCAAGATTGTAGGTAGGTCTGGAAGGCTGCATGTCTCCTCTCGCATTGACGGTATAGATTGGCCTTGCAAGTGGTGGATTGGCTCATGCACTCCATTCATTGCACACCCATGAACTCTTCTAATTGGCCGCAAAGGGTGCACTCCTCCTTGGGACGAGACGTCACCTCCCTGGATAGAAAATTTTCCAGCCAGACCCAATCTTGTTGTATATGGTATTCAATTAGCTTGCGAGTACAATGCATGATTGATATTAACTTTTCTTATCATTTGCTGAAAATCCGCAATCGCCTAATCAATGATCTTAGATTGAAACTCGCCAAATCGTTGTACATGTTCTATAGACAATCGACATTTTTGTCTAATTGCCAGCTTGCATTGAGAGCAAGGACATGGGACACACTGATTAAGATATGCCTCGCGATCTGGAACAACAGGACCTTCATCGTTTTTCATTTTGTCTACGTTACGACAAATAATTTGTTTTTGTTATCATTCTTTTTTTCTTTCTTAAATTGTTATCATCTCCTTCCATCTCTCTCTTTTTTTTTCTTTCTTAAATTGTTATCCTCTCCTTCCATCTCTCTCTCTTTTTCTACGTTACGACTACAACCACAACCACGACTACGACTACAACCACGACCACAACCACTACCACGATCACGACAACGACCACGACCATGACTACGACTACGACCACGACCATGACCACGACCACGACCACGACCACGACTACAACCATGACAACTACGACCACGACCATGACCATGACTACGACCACGACCATGACTATGGCTACGACTATGACCATGACCATGACCACGACCACAACTACGACCATGACCATGACCACAACCACGACCACGACCACGACCACAACCACGACCACGACCACGACCACGACCACAACCACGACTATGGCTATGACTACGACTACGACTACGACCACGGCCACGACTACGACTACGACAACCATGACCAACGACCACGACCACGACCACGACTACAACCATGACCACGACCATGACCACAACCACCACGACTACGACTACGACCAGGACTACGACTACGACTATGACCATAACCACGACCACAACCACGACGACCATGACTACGGGCATGAGATTGGGATCTCCACTGATACCAAAGCATGATCTCTAGCTTGATGGTTGCATATATACTACTATTACTCGTGGAATAAACCTTAAAATAGTTATTATGCTCAAATATATGCTTGTTAGAGCAGAAATTTGTTCCTAAGACTATTCTAAGGAAGAAAGAGGGTTAATGATAAAAGAGTGTCCTTCCTTGCAAGTCATTTTATATTATATTTATTAATTAAAATTGATCGTTGAAGATGAGTTTCCTAAGAGATCTTGTGGTGATGCTATTTTAGTTTTGCGAAGCATATGAATGATGCTGTTTTAGTTTTTTGTATTTGTCTTTTTAAGAAGAGATTGATTTTTATGGAATATCCAAAGTTATTTTTGGATTTACGTTATGAAAAATGAATGTTTTTCATACCGATAGGCTGATTGCCTTCGTTGTATACTTGCGTGGTGGAGGCTAGGACAAGCCCCATGTATGAGAGCTCTCTTTGCAGGAAGAACATTATGCTAGGAGGCACAAGTATGCTAGGGCTCTCTAGCCATATATCCCTTAGGTTTGGGCCTAACCCCTATGAGCCTAGGATGAGCTTATTGTAAGGTCCTATTTACTTTTCTCTCTTTCTCTCCCTCTCTCATTTCCTCTCCCTCCCTCACCCTCACCCTCACCCTCTCTTTCTCTCTTTCCCTATTAAGTTTAATGATTTTCCTCTCTCCTCTCCCTCTCTCATTTTTTCTCTCTCCTCTCCCTCTCTCATTTTCTTTTCTCTCTTTCTCTCCCTCTCTCATTTCCTCTCCCTCCCTCACCGTGACCCTCTCTTTTTCTCTTTCCCTATTAGGTTTGATGATTTTTCTCTCTCCTCTCTTTGTCATTTCTTTTTCTCTCTCATTTCCTTTTCTCTCTTCCTCTCCCTCTCTCATTTCCTCTCCCTCCCTCACCCACACCCTCTCTTTCTCTCTTTTCCTATTATGTTTAACATCTTTTCTCTCTTTTTCTCTCTCCTCTCATTCTCTCATTTTTTTCTCTCTCCTCTCCCTCTCTCATTTCTTTTTGCTCTCTTCCTCTCCTTCTCTCATTTCTTCTCCCTCCCTCTCCCTCTCTCATTTCCCTATTATGTTTAATGTCTCCCTCCCTCTCCCTCTCCCTCTCTCATTTTCCTATTATGTTTAATGTCTCCCTATTATGTTTAAAGTCTCCCTCCCTCTCTCTCTCCCTCTCCCTCTCTCATTTCCCTATTATGTTTAATGTCTCACTCTCCCTCTCTCATTTCGTCTCCCCCTCTCTTTCTCTCTCCCTCCCTCTCCCTCTCCCTCCCTCTTCCTTTCCCATTTCCTCCCCCTCTCCCTCTCCCTCTCTCTCTCTCTCCCTCCCTCCCTCTCCCTCTCTCATTTCCTCCCCCTCCCTCTCCCATTTCCTCCCTCTCCCTCTCCCTCTCCCTCTCTTTCTCTCTCATTTCCTCTCCCTCTCTCAATATACACAAATTATATTAAGAAAAGTAAAAGAGAGAGAGAATGCACTCTCCCTCTCTCATTTCCTCCCCCTCCCTCTCCCTCTCCCTCTCTTTCTCTCTCATTTCCTCTCCCTCTCTCAATATACACAAATTAAACCCTAAACAAGTAAAAGAGACAGAGAATGGACTCACCGAAAAGATTCGAAGGAGGGTTTGGCGGCTCCTCTTCGCGACAGTGGCTCCTCCTCTTCTTCGCAAATGGCGGCGGCGATGGCGGTGAGAAGCCTTCTTCCTCTCTTTATCTCCGTCTATGCAAAACAGTCGCTCTCTCTCTCTCTCGCTCTCCCTCTCGAAAACTTTCACGAATGTGCAAAATGAAACGCGCTTGGGTTTCACCCCCTGTTTTTTTTCTTTGTGTTTGGGGTGTCACTATTAGCATCGCATTTGCGACGCTAATAGCGACGCCCCTATTTAGCGTCGCTAATTGGCGTCCCTATGGCCTAGTATCCTTGTAGTTATATATATATGCATGTGCATTGCACCTTCTCCTCCCATTTTACGCTTGTGCTCTGTCTCTATCTTCATATATACTCACATACAAGCATTGTGAGTAGGTAGTGCACAGGGCAAATAGGGAGGGTGCAAGCTGGGTATATAGGCAACTACCAAGATAAAGCAAGCAATGTGCAAGGTGAACATGCATAGTGCAAGTGGGGTACAATAGGCTTAAACCCCCTCACACTCACACTCACACTCACACTCACACACACACACACACACACACACTCTCTCTCTCTCTCTCTCTCTCTCTCTCTCTCTCTCTCTCTCTCTCTCTCTCTCTCTCTCTCTCTCTCTCTCATCAACAAAGCGAGCACAGAGCATGACACTAGCAATGCGAGATGGATAGTAGGAGGCCAATCTATGATGCCCTAAGTGGAGTGGGAGGCACAGGTGGTGAAGTGATGGATTGGGGGAGTGCTAGCTAGCGATGAGGTTGTGAGGTAGCAACACATGGGGGAGCAAGAGCAATAGGGAGTCATGACCTCATCGAGAGAGAGAGAGAGAGAGAGAGAGAGAGAGAGAGAGAGAGAGAGAGAGAGAGAGAGAGAGAGAGAGAGAGAGAGCACACACACACACACACACACACACACACACACACACACACACACACACACACACACACACACACACACAAGGTAAGGGAAAGAGGAGAGGGATAGGAGGGAGAAAAAGAAAAGAGGGAAAATCAAGAGAGAGAGAGAGAGAGAGAGAGAGAGAAGGGATAGAAGAGAGAGGGGGGGAGAGGAGGAAGAAAAAAAATAGGGATAATGGAGAAAAGAGAAGGGAATAAATATTAATAATTAGTATTATAATAGGATGTCTTATGAAGAACCATTGTTTATTATAAACCTTTTATTATAGATTATTGATCAATATTAATTATTATTAATTATAAATGTTTAATTAAAATATATTAATGATAACTAACAATTATATTGTTAAACAATTTATGGGGATGCCCCCTCTTAAACTTTGACTAAAATTTGATCGTTTCTATGATTAATTTTTAAATTAATATATTCTTTGCTTCATCATTTTTCTCTACTTCTTCATCATTAACAAATATATATGTATAATATCATCTTCTTCTATGTGAGTCATACATTTTTGTACTTGCACTCTTGAATCCAATTTATTGCTAAACTCTTGCATCCCCCTACACCAAACCCGAACTTGCTTCCAACCAATTTTCAAGCAACTCTTTCTATCAAACAACCTACTATTAACAAGCCCTATCGCTAGAGCTCTCTCTTGTAGCCTTTGACAACTTTACTCTCTAATGATATGCTCGACGGGAGCATGTTTTGAATCACCCATGAACCCTCTTACCACATGAAACATAAATTAGGACACAAAAATGCCCCACCTAGTTCTAACACTAGTGCTTTCAAACTTGATGCAAAGTGTAAGGAGAAAATGAGGTGTGATTGCCACATGGTAGGTTGCATAGCTACAATATGTGCTACCAAACATGATCAAGCTATTGCTGGCACACATGTCTGCTCGAGCTCATGTGGCTAGTCCTTTCTCTTTCACATGCCAATCTATGAAATGATGAAGTGTATTTGATAACAATCTAATCTCTCACTCAACCAATGGAAGAGGCTTGTGGTGTGTACAAACCTTCTTCCTCATTAATTATTTGCCTAGCACCTATATTGTTTAGTAATCATGTATGATAGATTACACATACTTCAAATCTAGCAATGTGGATTAGTGTGCTCTATTATTAATACAATTTGTACCTATACTATACTATATTTATGATTGGTGAGTTTACCAAACTTAAACACTCATCCTACATGGAAACCATGTGATGATTCCAAACCTCTCAATTTTTCAAACCTTTAATATGAGAGAATTATAAATGAACCATTAAAATTAGAAAATCGTATAAGAGGGTAGATACATTATATGATATAAAACAAAAAATTTGTATTTCTCTTTTTAAGCTTGAGATTAAGTAAATAGTGGGCCCTTGAGCCATTTTCTTATAGAGCATCACAAGCATGTTTGATTTGGTGGGTTGACATGTTAATATAAAACTATTATATTAAAATAATTTTAGTTTATGTTGGTTTTAATATTAATTCTTACTAATTGTAACAACTCTAATGTTTGTAAAACAACCCAAAATGAAGGGTCTCCAATATTTCTAGGCTAGAGGATAGGTTAAAAAGCCCTAAATAGGGTTGCTTGATCTTACGTATAATGGCATTCAAGTTCATTTTTAATTTTAACAAAGCACGTAATGAATTATTATATGTATAACATAATGCTTTATTGTTATGTAAATGTCTAATATATTAGCACAATGTTTTGATAGTACCATGATTCATGAATTTTGTAACGTGCACATTTGTCAATACAAAGTAATTTTCCTAGGTCATTTATCCATGTGTGTTTGCTATTTAATCTCTAGAAATGTAAAGTGCTCCATGGTGTAGAAAAGGCTTACATAGTAGAGATTATATATTGACATATATTGAAATAGTAGTGCTTATATAGTAGGGATTATATATCGATAAATGCTTATATAGTAGGGGATATGTACTCCATGTGATAGACAAGCTTGATTTAGAGATGGGTGCCATGTAAGGTGTATAGGCTTCTTTGCTCGTTAGAAGTATATTGGGAGATTAGGATAAATCCCTTAGATATTATAATGCTATGGTACAAAACATCTTTCTTAACCCATCGCTAAGGGTAATCCATTTACAATAGGACTCTCTCTCTCTCTCTCTCTCTCTCTCTCTCTCTCTCTCTCTCTCTCTCTCTCTCTCTCTCTCTCTCTCTCTCTCTCTCTCTCTCTCTCTCTCTCTCTCTCTCTCTCTCTCTCTCTCTCTCTCTCTCTCTCTCTCTCTCTCTCTCTCTCTCTCTCTCTCCATGAAAAGTATCTTAGGATGTGAAGTGTCCTAATTGTTATTGACATCGGTAATGAAACGTTTTGTGGAGGGGGGACATGTGGTGCACGCAGAGTCCCCCGCCCCACACAAAACCTATCAATGCCTACACATTGTCCACCCCGCAAAACCATCCTCCACATTGACATCAATAATGAAAGGATTTTTTTTGGCGGGGGGGGGGGGGGGGGGGGGAGGGGAGGGGGGCACATGGCACATGGCACATGCGGAGACCCCCCACAAAACCATCATCGACATGCCCCATCTTGACCGAGATAACCTAAGCTCTTCATTGCTAAGCCTTTTGGATCCTACGAAGGTATGCATATTTGGAAATCTAAATTTGTGTATTTGGAGTTGAGGCAACAAAGACTCGGACCCATCATAGCCCAATTTGCTTAAATAGATAATACACCTCTAATGTATGTATAACACACACACACATGCCTAACGGTATGCAAGAAACATCGAGCAGGCTCCTCTTTTGCAAGGTGAAAGGTGAGAATGATCGAAGCTTGCTTGGAAGAGCTATTGTGCACGAGCAAGAGCAAGAAAGAGAGAGAGACCAAATGGGAACTCCAACAATCACAATGTGTGACTGGGCCTTTCTTTATTCAAACTATCACTTTAAGAATAAAGAATAAAGTGACGGTGACGGGTGCCTACCACCTATAGTGTGCAATGGTAGATACTGTCAGTGTAGTAATGCACGGGCGGCTAAGCAGAGGCGCCTTTGCCCCCAACAACCTCCCATTTAAAGGCAAATCTACCCCAGTGAGGAGTGAAAAGAAAAAGAAAAAATATATAATGTACACATGTACAGTATGATGAGGAAAAACGCCATCTCATCCAATGCCCATCAATATCGTAAGGAAGGCAAAGTGCTTAGTAGTGAGGCTTTTTGTGAGCAGATTTGCACAATTTTCGTTAGTGGAGATCTTGACAAGGTCAATAGACTTGTCCTCCACAACCCCACGTATGAAGTGATACCTCACCTCAATGTGTTTCGTCTTCACATGGAAGACTGAATTCTTGGCTAGCTAAATAGCACTCATAGAATTCAAATGCAGCGTAGGTATAAAATCAATCCCAAGGTCATGAACCAAACGGCCCAACCATATGACCTCCTTGCAAGCCTCAATGGCTACAACATACTTGGCCTCAATGGTAGAGAGAGCCATACACTTTTGAACCCTAGACATCCAAGAGACAGCACCTCCAACATAGGTGAATACATAACCAGAAGTGAACTTCCTACTATCTACGTGTCCTGCATAATCAGAGTCTCTGTGCCCCACAACTCCAATATCCTTCCTGCCATAGCAATACACATATCTGATGTGTCTTTCAGGTATCTCATGATACCCTTCACGGCATCCCAGTGTTTCTTGCCAGGTGTAGCCATATAGCGTACCACAACACCAACTGCAAAGGCAATATTTGGATGAGTGGCTATCATGGCATACATCAAACTGCCCACAGTTGATGCATAAGGGATCTTGGCCATCTCGGCCCTCTGCTCATCTATCTATGGACAATCGGTCTGTGAGACCTTCACATAAGAAGGTAATGGACAGCCAATAGGCTTCATGTCCTGCATGCAGAAACTCTCAAGGACTTTATGAATGTACTCCCTCTGTGAGAGGTAGAGTAGTCCCTAATGCATGTTGCTCTTAATGCGCATACCAATAATGTGAGAGGCCTATCCCAAATCCTTCATCTCAAAGCTGTTCTTTAGTTGAGATTTAAGAGCATCCAGCTCATCATGAGCTCTCCCTGCTATCAACATATCATCCACATAAAGTACCAAAATAAGCAATGAGCCATCACAGGGCTGTCTTCATGTAAAGACACGAATCCATAGCACTCCTACTATAGCCGTGTGACTGCATAAAGGCATCAAACTTATGATACCACTCCCTAGGTTCTTGCTTCAAGCCATAAAGACTTTTCTTCAACTTGCACACTAGGTGCTCCTTGCTAGGTTCTGCAAAGCCCTTGGGCTACTCCATGTACATCTCATCATTCAAATCCCCATGCAAGAATGCAGTCTTGACATCCGTCTAATACATGTCCAATTCAAGCTACACGACTAAGGCTAAAACCAAGCGTAGGGTAGTCATCTTGACCACAGGAGAAAAGACATCATCAAATTCAACTCCATGCTCCTACTTAAAACCCTTAGCAACAAGTCTTGCCTTATAAGCCAGCTTGGGATTTTCAGCTTGTAAACCGACTTGCATGGCAAAGCCTTCTTGCCATTAGGCAATGCAAGCAAATCCCAAGTCATATTCTTATGCAAGGAGTCTATCTCAAACTGCATAGCCCTCTCCCATGAGTAACTATCACCCTTGCGCATAGCATCATCATAGGTGAGAGGCTCTCCTACATCTGTAACCAAGACATAATGCATCGAGGGCTCAAATCTATCAAGTGGACATCTAGCTCTAGTAGACTGTCTCACTACAGGCTCTGATGCATGTCTAACATCCTGTCCAACACCCTGATCATGTGTACCAATTGCTGCTAGAAGCTGTCCCACTAGCTGTGTAGGAGCACGTGGCTCCTCCTAGAATATAACCCTGCGTAACTCTACCACCTTCTTAGTCTACCTATGCATCTTGTCTTAATGGAAGACTACATCATGGCTGCGGATGACTTTCCGCGCTTGTGGATCCCAGAGGCGGTAACCCATATCGCCTTCATCTCCATAGCCAAGGAAAATGCATTTAACACTCTTAGGATCTAGCTTACTATGCTTGTCTTTGTGCACATGGCAAAATGCCTCACATTCGTAAATGTACATAAGACAGAGGTTTTCCAGTCCATACCTCCTCTGCAACTTGGAGATCCAAACCACCGGAAGGTGATCTATTTATGACATGCACGACTGTACTAAGTGCCTCAGCCCAAAAGCTATGTGGTAGACCTGCATGGCTAAACATACTGCATACACGCTCCTGGATAGTTCTATTCATCCACTCAGCCCAAACATTCTAGGGTGGGGTATAGGGGGTAGTCAACTGATGCTTAATACCCCTCTTGTCACATAGCTGCTCAAAGGCATGTGACACATATTCTCCCCCATTGTCAGTCCTAAGGCATTTTAGCCTATGCCCAGTTTGGTTCTCAACAAATGTAAGCCATCTTTGAAACACATCCAAGACATTTGACTTGAGCTTAATAGGGTAAGCCCAAACTTTATGCGAAAAATCATCAATGAATGTCACAAAATACTTTGCACCACCCATAAAGTGAAAGGGCATGGGCCCATAGACATCCAAATGTACTAATTCCATGGGCTCACTCATGCATGTCCTACCAAACTTCTTATGTGTATTCCTAGTTTGTCTGCCATAAAGACAATGCTCACATGAATCAAAACATGAATAGTCAAGGGGCGGTAAGTACTACAAAAACCAAAAAGCATTTTCATTCTCTTCAAGGACATATGGCCCAAACGAGCATGCCAAAGAGATACATGTGGGATGGAACTAACTGACAAAACATGGTCAACAAAGGACCCATCAACTACAAGAGAATAGAGGCTACTAGCCTTGGCACCTCTAGCAAGCACGAGTCTACCACGGGTGATCTTCCAGGCAGAATCCCCAAATGGAACATGAAATCTAGCATCATCAAGCTGCCTTGCAGACATAAGATTACATGTAAGCGCAAGTACGTGACGTACATCCTGTAACAGAAAAGTACTGCCAGTACAGAACTGCAGTTGTACATCCCCAATGCCAACAATAGCAAGTGACCTGCCATCACCCAAGTGAACTAAACCAAAGATAGTGTGGTAAGAAAGGAACCACTCATGGCATGGTGTAACATGAAATGAAGCACCAGAATCCAAAAGCTAGCACTAGCATACATAGAGTAAACCGCGATCAACGACGTAGCATCACAAGAAGTAGCTGCAAGTATGTACTCCCCATTAGAGTCATCAGTCTGCATGACATTTATCTCCTCGATTTTCACACTAGATTTTGCAGGCATAATGCTGCAATCAGAGGACTTTTCTTGTACTTTGTCTTTCCCCTTCTCTTTGCGCTTCTCATTGCGCAACTCATGACACTGTGGGCATAAGTGACCCTTCTTGCTGCAATGATAACATGTCACATTAGCATTTCTTCCAGAGACTTGCTACACGACTTACCACGCGACTTAGACCTAGACTTTTGTGAGTCTCTACGATGTCTATACCCATGGTCATTCTTTCCATTTCCATCTCTGCCTCTAACAGTCAAAGCATGTGGCACACGAGAGGCATCCAAGTTCTTACAATTGATCTCTTCCTACAGAAGAGCACTCTCTACATCAAGCAAGTTCAAAATAGTAGCAGGAGCACATAAGGTAGTGTAGAATACATCCCATGACTCACTCAGAGTCTCAAAGCAAAAACAATGGAGTAACCTCATCATTAAAGGTAATGCCCTGTGAAGTCAAGTTCTTGAGAATAGCATGGAACGGGCGCAAATGAGCAGACATTGTTATATTCTCCTTCATGCGTAGGTCCATAAGTTGTTTTGGCCAATATATCTAACTTGCTAGACTTTTCTTGTCACAAAGGTTCTTAATTTTATCCCAAAGCTACCAAGCACTCTCTACTTCCTCAACCACATTGTAATGCGCATGTTCAATGAGAGACAAGATGAGGGTAGACTTGCATAACTCATCAAGCTCATCCCATTCATCATCAGCCATAGTTTCAGGCTACTCGCCATGCATCCTTAGTGGCTTTATCTGTGATTTATACACCAATACCTGCCAAACTTGGCTCTTCCAATAGGCATAATTCGTACCATCAAGCTTAGTGATGTTGAAGATAGCACTCTCAGTGGAAGAAGATGCCATATTGCAGTCCAAAATGGTCTATAAAGAGTTCAAAACTGCTTGTTGTTTTCTACTGTAAACAACCAATATACCACCAAAACCAAAGCAAAATCACCACGAACTGATAGCTACTGAACACCAAGTACCATCAAAAGCACATAAAATCAAGATGATTCAGCATGAAAATTCCACGTCAAGTCCATGCATAACTACTTGCTGTAATAAATTACAGCCAGATACAATGAGAGCAAACTGTAGGCAAAATGAATGCACTAAGTCAACCACTGACTGTCAAAGCATAACCACCATCAAGCAGGCATAAATCAACATGTGAAAGTCATATGGACATCAAGCAAATACCCAAGCATGTCAAATGAATCCGCCAATAAGCTAGCATACCCCCTATGTAATAGGACAAAGTGTACATAACACTAGCAAGACCTAACACAAAGAGGTGCATGCTCAGAGAGTGCAAAGCCTAAATCAGCCCAAGTACATTTGTGAGGACCACCGCATATCAACCATGCAACATCTAAGTGAAGATCCTAGTCTCAAGTATCTGAATGCTTAAGTAGCATAAACCGCCTATTCAATGTCTGTCAAGCATATCAAGATGCTCCCACTGGCACAAAAGCCATAAATATCAAGCAAAAAAGCTCAACAAGGGCATATGATAGCACTAGTGCTAGAAGATCCAAGATCAAGCATTAATAAGACCTCATGAGCATGTAGGCCATGTAGCATCCGTACAAAGCATCCATAGACATCAAGTGCATCCAAACTATAACTCTGGCAAGCTGAGAAATAGCCAAACTAAGCTCTGGGCACGCCAAAGCAAGGCTCAATAGCATCCAACCCCAAACGATGTAACTGGCATGTAGTAGTGTCATAGGCCAAGTATGTCAAGATCGGTCAAACATAAGCAAAGTATATGCCATAAGTACATTAGAGATGAAGATCCAAATGCTATGCAAAGTGAGCTCAAGCTCAACCAATGATTCGAGAGCAAATCCAAGCTCTATATCGATCCCCGAGAGTCACTACATCAATGTATACATCCTAGACATAGCCCAAATGCAATAGGCATATCCAAACATAAGTAAATGAGCAGTAGCAAATAAACATCCAAAACTAATCAAACAATGGCTCAATCCAAGCTCAAAACCATAGACAAACCATAGGCATACTTTCCCATATGTATAGGCATAATTGGGCATCAAATGACTATGTAGCATGAGCATAAAGTGTAATGACAGAGGCATGCCCTATTTTGGGCTACCTGTGGACTATGTAAAATAGCCAATGACTAAGTAAATTCAGCCCCGAAAGCATCTCACATCATAGGTATACATTCCCTTAGCATTGAGGGCGCATTCGGGACCAACTGAGCAACCAATATCAATGCCAACCAAGCATAAACATAAAGTGCTGATGTAACACTATTTGTGGCTGCCTATGGACTATGGAATGGATTGTGGAAAACAATCCTGAACTGAGGTAAATCAGTCCACAAATCAATGCCAATGATAACCACCAATGTCGAGCATCAAGGGGGTGTTCCCAAGTGCCAAATGAAGTATTTTCAAGCTACTAATGAGTGCCAAGGAAGGGCTGAAGTAAAAAATGAATATTTTTTGTAGGTCTTCAAGTTGTCCCAAACTGATTTGGGGCACGTGGAAGGGCTAGGCAAGGTTAAGGCAAGGTTGGGGAACTAGTCAAGGACCCTTAGGAGTTCCCTCTTGAAGGGCAAAGTCATCGGTAGAGAGTAGGCATCACAAGAAGTAAGAGGACATGGTTGCCCTGCTTCACAAAACCTATGGACTAAAGTAAAATAACAAAAGAGAGCTCCAATACCTCTTAAGGAATGCCCTAAGGGTGCCCAAATGGGCCAGGTAGGTACTCGGGAAGTCGGGGAGTGACGGGAGCTCAAAAGAGTCGGCTATGGCTACCAGGAAGGAGACCCAATGAGTGTAGGTAATCGATAGGAAGCTAAAGGAGTCATGAACCAAGACAGAATACTCAAACAACCATGCTCTTATACCAGTTGAAAGGTGAGAAGGATCAAAGCTTGCTTGGAAGAGCTATGGCAAGAGAGCAAGAGCAAGAAAGAGAGAGAGACCAAATGGGAGCTCCAACAGTCACAACGTGTGACCGGGCCTTCCTTTATTCAAACTATCACTAAAAGAATAAAGAATAAAGTGACAGTGATGGGCATCGCCACCTGCAGTGTGCAGTGGTGGGTATTGTCAGTGTAGTAATACACGGGCGGCTAGGCAAAGGCGCCTTTACCCCCAACACAAGGCAATTTCTTCACCATTAAAAAAGTTTTGCATTCAAAGGCCAACACAAGCTCAACATAGATGGATTATGTGCCTTTCCTCCTTGTCTCCCCCCATAACCCAGATTTAGTGAGGTATGGACTTTGGGATTTAGAAGGGCTTCACATATGTGATGGGAATTGTTTACACTTTTTATTAGTCTTAAAGGAAATGAGATTAAACCCTATAGGCTTCAAAGATTGGTGCGAAATGCCAAACTTAAGCTAGTGCATAGCGCTAGCCCCAATGCAAAGTGCTAGGAGGAAACTAGGTGTGGAATGCCTAGTAGGTTTATTATAAGGGTATCATAATACCTAAAACACAAATATCACTTCCACCTTTTTTAATTGAAAGAATGCTACACTCAATGCACATAAATTTGTGCTTTTAAGACATTCTTATTTACTAGTTAATAACTAAAATTTCCTAAATACCTTATTTTTCAATTCTTTAGATTTAAATGGTTGTTAACCCTCTTACCACATGAATTGCACCTTGAAACCTCAATGTGAAGCATCGGAGAACATTGGCACAAAATGTCAAGAGTATCTAGACGTGGAGTGCCTAGTTATAACTAAGGATGATGTTTGGTAATCACAAAACAATAAATGAATCATCAACATACTTTTTATGAAAAAATATATATGAAGTAAAGGAAATGCCAGTAGGTGCAAGCATGTGCAAAGGAAAGAGAAAGTCAAGTGATTTTGATATTAGATAAGCCATTGATAATAATCAAGACATGCATGAATTGCATCTAAAATGGATGAAAGCAAAATTTTGCTTATGGTATAACTTTTAATACAATTAGAAATCCTATTTTTTAAAGGTCCTTTGTTAGGCGATGCAATTTATTATACTAGATTCAATATAATGTGCACTAACTACCTAGCAAAACTAAAAATATTTATCAATTTATCTTTAAAATGCACAAACGTTTAATTCTTTTCAAATATATGGTTGCACAAAAAAAAAAAAAATTCTCAATACGATGTTTATATGTCCATAAGGGTCCTTTTTCTTAGAGGTCATTGAGACAACTTCGAAAGAGAAAACTAACGCATACTTTAGAGAAAATATAAGCATATAATCACTTTTGTGGGGGATCCAAAAATATAACAATGATAGTGATGGATAATGCTACAAAGTGTAAAGAATGACCCATTCTACCATGGAAATCAACAACAAAACTAATGAACTAAACTAAGAAAATAACATGAAATGCTTCAGTCATGGCCATGCCATAGGCATCTTCCAATATACCGCAGCATAATGTAGCCATGAAAGCTCAAATCAAGATACAAGAAACAAAGATTGGTACTCACCCCAAGATGGTGATGAACAAGAAATTTCTAAGAAAATAATGCAAGTGTCAAAAAGCTGCCTACATTAGCACTTCTTGCCTTTTTATAGTAAACCCTAGTACCATCATGACTAAGGTATTTACATGGTTTATTTTGGTAAAGGTAAGTGAACTAATGTGGCTAATTTGCTTCATTACAAACCACCCCTTCCCAAAGGTGGTTTTGTCCTCAAAACTAAAGATAATGGGGTGATAGGCAAGTCATTAATAAAGCAAATCATGTTGATGAAGATCCAGGAGAACGTGAAAGCACTTTCCATGAAGAAATCTCATAATGAACCTGAAACAGTGAAATGACTACTCACTTGTCAAGATTGTGGGAGAGAAGGAAGGAGTCTCACTTGTAGCTTTCTTGCTTGCACAATGGGGGAATACACACAAGGGTGGAGGCTAAAAACAGTTTTCCTCTTCTTAGTTGTGTAAGCCAAAAAGAACTCTAGTACAAAGAAATAGAAGAACCCTAGATATGGGTCTCAAACCAAACTCAACAAACTAAGGTGGCATACTAACTGAGCCACGAACTAGAGTAGATAAGGATAGCTATCATGTAGCTATTATTCATCGGCGGTGTACCAACCGCGTCTGCAAACTGACAAGTCGGTGACATAAGTACTCAACGGTCACCCTGGCATATCACGAGTGGAGCTCGATATCTCAACACTCCCCCTCGAGCTCAATCCCAATTCCTGCACACCAAGCAGGTCTCTGAACTTGCGCAGCTTCTCTGCGCCCAATGCCTTCGTGAATATGTCAGCTACCTGATCCTCTGTGCTGACATAAACTAGATCAATAAGACCTAGTAAAACCCTCTCCCGCACATAGTGATAATGCACCTCAATGTGCTTTGTTCTAGCATGATAGACTGGGTTATTTGCCAAGTGTATACTACTCATGTTGTCACAATAAATGACAACTGGCCCATCTGTAGACTGATGCATATCATAAAGTAGCTTATGCAACCAAGCTACCTCACATGCAGCCATTGCTGCACCCCTGTACTCAGCCTCTGTGCTCGACAAGGCAACTGTAGGCTGTTTCTTGCTGCTCCAAGTGACTGCAGCACTCCCAAAAGAGAACACATATCCACTGGTAGATCGTCTATCAGAAATACTACCAGCCCAATCAGCATCAGTGTATCCATGCAACTGTATCTGAACCCCAGTCTCATAAAATAGTCCATACTGCAATGTGGACTTCACATACCTGAGTATGCGTCTAGCCGCATCCAAATGTGGTTTCCTTGGAGCCTGCATAAACTGACTTACCAATCCAACAGCATAGCTCAAATCTGGCCTGGTAATACTCATATAAATCAAGCTTCCTACTATGCATCTGTACATAGTAGGGTCTTCCAGAAGCTCACCTGCATCTGCGCTTAGCTTCACATTCTGCTCCAAAGGAACTGAAATAGGCTTACAGCCTGTCATCCCATATTTGGACAGCATGTCCAATCCATACTGCCTCTGCAAGAGCTGTATCCCACTTGGTGATCTAATCACCTCAATGCCCAAGAAATAACACAGCTCTCCCAAATCCTTCATCTCAAACTTCTGCTTCAATAGCATTTTCACATGAAGGATATCTTCATCACTGTCACCTGTCATAATCAAATCATCAACATAAATGACAAGTAGCATAATACCGTTCTCTGTTTTTCTCACATAAAGTGAGAAATCTGCCTTGAAAATCTGAAAGCCAATAGTGACAAGATACTGTCCTATCTTGTCAGACCATGCTCTAGGTGCTTGCTTCAAGCCATACAAAGCTTTCTTCAACCTGCAAACAAACTCAGGATGAACAGCATGCACATAACCTGGTGGCTGCTCCATATAGAGCTCTTCTTGCAAATCACCATGCAAGAAGGCATTCTTTACATCCATCTGATGTAAAGACCATCCCTTTGATGTAGGCATAGCAATGACTGCTCTTACGGTTTCCATCCTTGCAACCGGACTGAATGTTTCTTCATAGTCAATGCCATATGTTTGTGCATACCCCTTGACTACTAATCTTGCCTTGTATCTGTTCACAGAACCATCAGCATTGTGCTTCACCTTATAAACCCACTTACAGCCAATTGCATTTTTACCTTTAGGCAAAGGTACCAATTCCCATGTAGCATTTGCTTCCAAGGCATCCATTTCTTCATCCATGGCTTTCTCCCATTTTTCTTTTCCCATGGCTTGCTCAAAAGAAGTGGGTTCTGGTTTCTGTATCACCTTGACCATATATGCATAGTGAATGGCTGTAAATCCATCATATTTCAGCCTATCCACAGGATACCTAACTCTGGTAGACCTGCGCAAAGTGGGTTCACTCCCAGGTGCTCTCAAAACATCCCTGGTCTTCCTTACTCCAGGTGTAACAATAGAAGGAATACCCAACTCATCATCAATGCTCTGTTCTGAGCCACTGGATTCACCATCCACATAAGAGTGACCTGCATTCACATCAAACATGGGCTGATCAACCTTCTCTTTTCCTTTTCGTGATACCTGCATACCACTATCTGCATTGCTTTGAGAAGATTCTCCTGATCTCAATCTGCCTGTCCATGGCGAAGAATGTAAACCACTGCTAGAAGGCGCTCCAGGTCCACTAATATTTTGTGACTGCTGTTGTGAATTCTGTGCAGCATTACCATTTTGTGCATCTACATCATCAATCACATTTACTGGTTTATACCAGCTACTCATCTCATCAAAAACAACATCTCTGCTCACTGTAAACTTACGAGTAGAAGGGTTATAGCATCTATACCCTTTTTGCTCCAGAGAGTAACCAATAAAGATGCACTTCTCAGCTTTTGGATCCAACTTGGATCTCAGCTCATCTGGCACATGTACATAGGCAATGCAACCAAAAATTTTCAAATGAGAAATATATGGTTTCCTACCAGTATACCTCTCCTCTGGAGTCATTCCATGTATTGCTGCAGTGGGAGTCCTATTCATTATGTAGACTGCTGTAGCAACTGCTTCAGCCCAATAAAAATCTGGCAAGTCTTTTTCATTGAGCATGGCACGAGACACCTCTCCAATATGTCTGTTTTTTCTTTCTGCAATTCCATTTTGCTGTGGGGTATGACTGCATGAATATTGATGCTTTATGCCATGCTCCTGCAAGAACCTTGCAAACTCATTTGAGAGGTACTCTCCCCCTCCATCTGACCTCAGGCATTTTATTTGCAGACCTGTTTCTTTTTCAGCCATAGCTTTAAGGGTTTTGAAATGCCCAAAAACTTCACTTTTCTTTTTCATAAAATACACCCAAATTTTTCTGCTATAGTCATCAATAAAAGTGACAAAATAATGACAGCCTCCAAGAGATGCAGCTTTAGTAGTCCACACATCAGAGTGGATTAATTCCAATGGCTTCTCACTCTCTTGAACATGTCTAGGAAATGGTTTCCTTGCCTGTTTTCCAAACTGACAGGCTTCACATACCTTATGCATTTCTGCAACCTTGAATCTAGGCAATCCTGCAACAATATTTTGGGCCTGCATTGATTTAAGTCGCTGTACATTAACATGACCAATGCGTTTATGCCAGATATCAATATCTGCAACTACACCGGTCCCATGTGCAAACATTGCTGCACTCAATTCAGACATGTCTGCATCCAACGTAAACATTCTGCCCTTCTTATTTCCTTTTGCTATCAAGCGACCTTTATTTTTCATATCCTCAACAAAGCATCCATGAGGATTAAATCTGACCTGCAAGCCCTGTTCAACCATTTGACCAACAGAAACCAGATTCTTGGTGATATTCGGGACATGAAATACATCGGACAGGTATTTCTTTTTCCCATCCTGTATAGACAAAGGAATTTTTCCAATCTGCACAATCGGATGTGCAGTATCATCACCAGTCTCCACAAATCCTGGTTTTTACATTTTCCTTGCATCCTCCATCCATTCTGCATGACCTGTCATGTGGTTTGATGCACCTGAGTCAACATACTACACATCATTGCTTTCTTTTGCACTTGTCACAGAATTGTTCATGTGCTGCACCATAAACAAATGCTCATTTCTGTCATCACCCTGTCTACTAGAAGATGCATAATTTCCTTGTTGCAGTTTTCCATTCATGATGTCATTCTGCTTTTTATAGCAGTCTTTAGCCATATGACCCATTTTACCACAATAGTAGAATTCAACATTATTGTTTGCATTTTGGCCTCTTTGCCATCCACCACGACCTCTTTGGCTCCCCCTACCTCTAGAGTTACCACGTCCTCCTCCATAGGACTGGTTTTCTTGAGTTTGCTGCATATTCTGATTTCTACCACGGCCTCCAAATCGGCCTCCTCTACCTCTGCCTCTACCTCTTCCAGCATTTGAGTAGAAGACAGTTTCTTTTGAAGTTCCTCCTGAAGAAGATGCACCGCCATTTCTCTGCTCCTCAAAAATTAGAAGAGCAATCAACTCCTCAAAATCAGGAAATCTTTCACGAACTGAAATGGATGTCCGAAACTGTGCATAATCCTTTCCTAGACCATTCAAGGTCACAGAAACTAAATCATCATCTTCCATTGGCGACCCAATGGAAGCAAGTGCATCTGCAATCTTCTTCACCTTCACGTGGTAGTCATTGATGCTCATATTTTCTCTTTGCACATTGTGCAACTCTTGCTTGAGCTGCATTTTCCTGGCTTGCGTATTTGTGCTATACATCTTTGACAGAGTATCCCATGCCTCCTTTGGCGTACTTGCATCCTGAATATGCACAATCATAGAGTCTGAAATGCTGATAGACAGCCAGTACATAACTTTCCTAGCTCTCTCATGCCATGCTTTGAATACCTGCATTTGCTGTTGATTGGGAACATCAAGAAGAACTGGTTCTTCTTCATTTCCTGCAACAAATTTCCAATATCCTTTTCCCATAAGGAAATTCGTCATTCTAAACTTCCATGCTTGGAAGTTGTTCTTGTCAAGCTTTTCAGTGACAATCTGTGAGAGAGAATCAGACGCCATTACAGAACACTGCGAAAAATTCTGTCACTGCAAAAACTCAGCTTCACCCTCACAAGGGCAAATCTGCAAAACTGGCAAAAGTGGTATTTGACCACACAGTCACTTCCTAGTAACGATTTTGCATAAACAAGAACCAAGGATGATTCTGTAACTCCCAATGTCTCTGTGCACAAGCATACGATGCAATTTCTACATAAACTTTTCACCGACCTGTAGAACAGTGGCTGCACAGCATAAAACTGGGCCTTTTCCTGAGTGCATGCAGAAAACTTCCGCCTCCAAAACAGGCCCCGAAATGGCCTCAAATCAAAAAAATAAGGTCGCCAAGGGCTAAAGCCCTTACCCGCAGCATATACTGCCCTCTTGCTTCACCGCGAAGGGCGTCTCAACCTGAGACAATGCACTCCTGCAATTTCCGGCTGTGCTACCTGCAGAGATCTGCTCCCAAAACAGAAAATGAAAGCAACACTGCTCCTCTTACCAGACCACCGTGAGCTTGGCTTGCTTTCTTGAGCTCCTTACCACGAACAAGGCTCTGATACCATGTCAAGATTGTGGGAGAGAAGGAAGGAGTCTCACTTGTAGCTTTCTTGCTTGCACAATGGGGGAATACACACAAGGGTGGAGGCTGAAAACAGTTTTCCTCTTCTTAGTTGTGTAAGCCAAAAAGAACTCTAGTACAAAGAAATAGAAGAACCCTAGATATGGGTCTCAAACCAAACTCAACTAACTAAGGTGGCATACTAACTGAGCCACGAACTAGAGTAGATAAGGATAGCTATCATGTAGCTATTATTCATCGGCGGTGTACCAACCGCGTCTGCAAACTGACAAGTCGGTGACATAAGTACTCAACGGTCACCCTGGCGTATCACGAGTGGAGCTCGATATCTCAACATCACTGTCCAAATAGGGCTGATTTCGTAAAACTAGCATAACTTTTGACTAGAGTGTCCGAATTGAGTGATCGAGGTATAAAAATGGAGTACACAACCAAAGGCATCAGTCCATACCATCAAAACCACTTTTTGATGTCACTAGGGTAATTTAATTCCTAACAAAAAATTCACACAGCAAGATGTCCGCTGTCATGTAACTGCAATAATCCCACTATTTTGATGGAATCATGAAGCCGTAGAGAGGATGATTGAATACATTGAGGAATCAGTATTGCAAGTGTTATTTACAACCCACCAACAATGAAAGTCACTGAAGTCCAATATGCCTCTAGGGTCATCTGGATAGCCATCAAAATATTCATCAAACATGTCCCATCATTGCCTCCTGGGTCAAATGGAAACAAGGAAGCATCCTCATGATCTCCAAGATCAAATGGGAAGATAAGGTCATCAATTGAGAACGTGTCATTTGAAATCATATACTCATGTATGGCTTCATTAAGCTCCTTTACATGTCCCTCTTCAATTACTACATTCACTTGGTCATTAACATGATGTAGGTTAGAAAGCTGATAGGCATCATGATCAACTTCAAAGGATTGGTAAGTCTCTCCATCTTGGACTTTACAATCCACTTCCTCTTTAGTCTCTTCAGCTTCCTCTTCATTATTTGGAAACTCTATAACCAGCATCACTTTAGCATTCCTTTTCTTGCATATATCTTTATAATTAGAAGATATTGGTTCAGCACATCTATAACATAAGCCTTGTGCATGTAATCCTCTAATATCATCACTCGTTAAGTGTTTTCCTCGAATAACATCATGCTGGCCACTATGGCTATCATAGTTCTCGTGATAAAATGGTTTTCCATAGTCATGACCACATTCATTTCTACTAGCATAATGTTGATGTCCAGGAAATGGTTGGTCATTATCATAATATTGACTATGGGATGGATGATCATCATAGAAGTACTGATCAACATGTTTCCCATGTTCACTAGCATAATGCTGCTCATATCCATGATCATGATCATATACATGCTGCTGCCCATTCATGTATGAATGTCCATTTGTATGCATATCAAAATAGTTGAAATCGTTCTCAAATCCTTGTGGGCTTACCACACAATTCTCATTCATGAAAGAGTGTCCAAAATGACTGCAAGGGTGTCCTTGCTTTTGGGGCTAAACATAAACATAATGATTAACATATTGTTGCTGTCCAAAAATATTATGACCATCACTTGCATGCTGCAACTCAATGGAGTTCTCATCACTATCATATGCATGTTGTTGGTCATAGCAATGCTCGTTGTACTCATGATACCTTGCATATTCTTCATAATCTTCATTATAAGCATGTTGTTTGTTTACATAGTATACTTGTTGTTCTTGCATAGCTGCTCCAAATGCATTAAAGCATGGTTGCTCAATGTTATTCATTTTCAATTGCAAGTAGCCAAAGCAGGGGAAATAATCTCTTCCATATTCATCAACCAGTTGCGTGATTGCGGTAGATATTTAACAAAGCAATGTACTCAATTGGTTAGCAAGCCTTGTATTCTCTATCAAACATTTTTCTAAATAATCCACCTCTCAGATTTGCCAATTTCCCAAAACTCAATTTGCATATGGATTTTACAAAGGTCAAATCTGCATACAATAGCACTTTTGTTGATGGATGGAGAATCTTATGCAAATTGATATTAATATCATACAAATGTTATAAGTGTTTTCAGCATACGAACTATCTTGAATTTTGCAATGGTCAAATCCTTAGGGTTGTGAGATTCATGCAACCCCTTTAGCATAGTCTAGCAACTTGCCTCTCTTTGTTTAGCTTCATGCCAAATAGACATAGAATGGCATCTTCCAATTGTAGCCCTCATGCTCACTTCTTCCATGAAGCCACCTCTCACATACATCACAAAGTATCCAAAATTCCTTTGGTCCATAGATCTCTCCACAATGTCCACACACAAGTGTTACTTTCATGCTCTTCATTGTCATCTTTAGATGCCTCAGCACTTCTAAAATAGCCCTTATTCCAAGCTAGCTTTGTAGCCACACATTTGTTTGCTTCTTTAAGAGCTTGTGATAACCGGTCAATTTTCCTGCTTGACTTTTGCTATCTAATCCCTTAGTGAATGAGTTTGGTTGTCTAAAATCGCAATTGATGTTCTCAATTACTCTATCAATAATTGAAACTATGCCCACTTGAGTACATCCATCTTGCAGGCTACAGAGCTGCAAGGCCATGATGTTCACTTCTACTTTTGATAAGATTGGGAGCTTCATTAGCACCTTCTTCCATATTAGTTATCATTGTGTGGACTCTAATAGCGATGCTAGAATGTAGAGAGCAAACACACTTTACAACATGAAGCCTTCTTTGTCTAGGGTCTTTCCACTCTACAAAGATGACAAAGAATATGGTAGAAAAGACTATCTAGAACTGTTTGAAAGTAGTGTGTCTGCCAAGAAGATTAGCCAAGGTAGTTGTGACTAGGCCTTGGAGCCACAAGGCCTTCATGATACGCTAGAAATTTTGCAAATCCTGGCTAACTTGCAAATCCGAATAGGATGCCTAGAGTGACCACAAGCTTTAGTGTAGTCAATACAAACCTGTATAGGAGAAATCCTGCCTATCTTGTAAATTTGAATAGGACACCTGGAGCGACCATGAGCTTGAGTGCAGTCAATACAAATCTGAATAGGATGCTTGGAGTGACCATGAGCTTTTATATAATGTATTCCCTTCAATTCTTAGATATGCCAGCTATACTGCTCTAAACTTTCAAGGCTTGATGAAGAGGCTTTAGATGACCATTATGAGAAAGTAGAATCCCCCTTTTAATCAACCAACAAGAAGGGATATGATTTTATTTTATTTTTGCTATATGAAACAACTAGCCATTGAAGGAGTATAATCTTCAAATAAGATCTCTGAGACAAGAAGAATAAGGGCCAAGCTTCATTGAGCTTCACTCGAGAGTGCTTAAGCTTCAACTCCAAGATCATGAACATGCCTACAGAACTGCTATAGGTAGCAAGGTTGGTAAAAATGGTGCCCCTTTTCGTCCACTTGTGATGGAACAAATCTGCCATGCAAACAAGCACAATGTTTATTGAATGGCCAATGCTATACATGGCTTCAAACCTAATCAATGTGGTGATTAATGGACTCCATATGAAGCATAGAGCCAAGAATTGATGGCTTTCATTGTCATGTGTTTTTCAACCTTTAACAAAACTTGAATGAGGCCTTTCATGTTAAGCACAGTGTTTTTCTCACTATTAGGTTGAAGTTGTCACATTTGTTTCTTAAAGAGAAAACTTGTGCCCTTGATCGTTCAAGCCATTGTGCCTGCTCTTAGTCATGTTGTCATGATCCTCATTGCGAACAACTCTGCATTTTCTAACCATAGATTCTATCATCTAGGAATCGAAGTAGTTTGTATGGTAGATCTCGCTTCACTCATTTCCTTTTTAGCTTCCTATTCCCTACATGCCATGCTAGACCAACTCCAGCTGATGAAGTCTCTCCATTGAAGGATCCATGTTGATCACTGCTTTGATCTCTACTGTTAATCCCAACACGAAGAAAGCAAAAGGAAATAAAAAAGATGCAGGGCAAAGGCAAAAAAAAGGTAGCTCGAATGAAGAAAGAAGAGGAGAAAAGGCCAAAAGCGTAAGGGCAACCTTAAAAGTCCAAGGCAGCTGAAAAAGGAGAAAGATGCATTTTAAAATACAAAGGCGCACCCTGAAACTTTGTAAAAGAGTGCCAAGTAGTGGAAAATTCGGAAACCTAAAATAAAAGACGAAGACAAAGACAAAGGCCAAGGCAAGAGAAATGGAAGGCAAAGGTGCACCAGGAAAAGCGCAAGACAAACTTGTGTAAAAGAGCGCAAGCGCACCGCGGTTTAATTCAAGGAGCGCTAGGCTCTCACCCGTGCAAATTGTAAATGTAGACGGTGGAAACTAGGAAGATAGAAGGACAATGGGAAAAAAGGCCTAGACTACGGCCGGCCATGTAAAAAAGAGAAGAGGGGATGACCGCCCAAAAGGGATTTAGGGTTTTGTATATAAAGTTGAAAAGTGAATGAGAAGCTCATTCTTGTGTGTGGCAAAAAGCGGCTCTCCTCTTCTTCTTCTTCTTCTTCTTCTTGCTTGCTTGAGCTTGTGCTTGAGAGAGAGTGTGTGAGAGTGTGAGGGAGTGAGTGTGTGAGGGTGAGGGACCGAGGAGGAGAAGCTCTTCATCTTCTCCTCTCTTCTTCTCTTCTCTTCTCTTGCTCGCGGTGATGGAGCTTGGAGCATGGAGCTTGAGGATGGAGCTTTCTTGAAGCTTGCACTTGGATCGTGGAGCTGCCAGATTGCGCGGGAGAGGAGGTAACTCGAACAGCATGGAGGTAAACTCACTACACCCGTAGATATGGATGGCGCATCAGCTATGTGAGAGGTAGCCATTAGTGCTCGGCTTGGAACACTTGAAACATTAAGCGGTCCGTGGGTCTTGGTGGTTGAGCGAAAGCTCCCACATTTTGGTTCCATTGCCAGGACCAATGGATTCAAGCCTTGAGCACTTGCGTGCTTTGAATCGAGCATCAAAGTAAGGGTTTTCCCCCGAACCGGTGCTTGAGATAGGTAGGAAGTGAGGGGGTTGAAGATGGTATTCGATCTCCTTGGGAAGTAGGTTTTTTGCTTTTTGAGATTTATGTTGTGAGATGGAGTAGTGTAGGTATTTACTTTGTGATTTGGATGCATTAGAGTAGGAGAAAACAAAGAAAAACAAAGAAAATAAGCATTAGGGTTTACTGTTGCAAAACATGGCAAAAACAGGGCAAGAATCGTACAAAAGTGGTAAAAAACTCGCTTGCGATGCCTAAGGTCGGCAAGTGAGTTATTGGGGGCATCAATACCATACCTGGGAAGGGGTATAAGGGCCAAAAGTGGCAAGAAAGGCCACATTGTGCACTGCAGGGTTTAGGAGAGCAGGAGAGAAGAGGAAAGCTTGGTGAGAGGATCCGCTTCAATCTTGGCATCAGAGAGATATTTGGCTAGCCCAGCTAATTCTACACCTTCCCCTACATGAGTAGCATGGATCTGGCGCTGCTCGACACAGGCAAAGGCCTCCAGAACCCGGCACGGCAAATTTCGTGAGGTTCAGCGAAAAGACGCGCGACGTCCAGCGCGTCCGAGTGACGGCTACTCTGGTCTGAGGCCCAAAATCGGCTCTCGGACCACTTGACTCGACCCACTCGGCCACTACCACTCAGACGCCCACACTCGGTCCGAGTCGAGCACTCAGACTACCTCAGAACTCGGCCTCGGCCCATTCGGTCCGCTTGACCCTGCCTTAGCCTACTCGACCCTCGAACACCCGCCGGCCGAACTGTGCATTCGGACAGTTACGTATGGCCCTTCCCACTCAGCCCTCGAACGTGCCGAATTGGGCACTCGGACCCTACAATTTGAACCAATCGGGCTGAGTGTACAGTTTCACGAAATTCTCAGAAAACTTGACCCGACCCGGCTAAAACTCAGTAGCACGAACTGTCAAAAGCCCTTAGGACACTCAGAACTTGATTCTAGCACACGGAATAGGCAAAATCATAGGGCGCAGTTGCTTAGCAGCTAGAAGTAGGTAGTTGCGAGACCAGGGACTTAGACGCAAACCGCTAAGTGGAAAAGCTTGATTGGACCCAAAAATGAACGAGGCAATGAATTAGAAAAACTCTGAACCCCGAAATTGACCCCACAGGCTACATAGAGCGAAAGGCACATCATAGATCCACCACTGGGCCGAAACTTCGAGCAAGTGGTTCAAGAACAATCCTCCAAACTACGCATGGTGTTTACCGTAACGGCCCTGCGGGTCGGGGAGGGGACCGCCCCCCAAACCCCCACAGAGGGGGCTCTGCCCCCTCTACATCTTCCCCAAGTAGGTTGGAGAGAAAACGTGTGCCATGACAGGTCCTTCAACTTAGACCCTTGGGCAGTAATGGCTCTACACGAGCATGGATTCTCACTTGAAAAGGAGCAACCAAAAGCCCGCACCCGAATAGAGGCAAACAGAGACCCTAGAACTTCAACGGGCCAATCTAGCCATCAAGGGAAAAAAGGCCACACTACAAGGACACATGTACATTGTGTTCAAATTGCGACTAGTCAAAGCAGACTGCAACACCATCAAGCTACCAATGCGGGGGTGACTAGGCATGACAGTCCTGACGATAAATGTACCCTGAGCAGCGCCGCACAGACAACCCAAGATCTCCGTAGAGAATCCACGTCTGACTGTGCAGCTAGGGACTCAAAGGCATGTATCAGAAAGCTTGAAGCTATAAACCAAGACCCGGACGACGAAGACATAGTGCCACCTGCTTATCTTAGGGTCAAACTCACCGCAAAAAGAGAGCATAGTGTTGATGCTCTCATTGATGAAGGAGCAGGTTTCAATATCTTGACTTACGAAGCATGGACTCTACTAGGTCAACCAGAGCTCAAACCGACTGATGCAACTCTAAATCCTTACGAGGAACACCCACAAGCACTTCTAGGGAAGTGCAGAATCCTTGTAACTATTGAAACAAAAAGCTTGCCAATCCTATTCTATGTTCCTCCAAATAGCGAGAATTGTGGAAAGGAAATCCTCCTAGGAAGGCCCTTCAAAAAGGCAATGAAGTGTGAAGCCGACTATATAGCACAGAGGATACACCTAGCACTACCAGGTGTGAGGATAATCACGACTTTTAGCAAGGGTGACCTCACCAAACCTCGAGGGAAGGACAAGGAGCATTCTGACATACCAAGCAAGCCTAGTAATGAGAGCAGGGAGTTGTTGAAAGAGTTGATACAAGCGCAGGTTGAACGGAGAGAACCAGTGAGTGAGGCCATACTTGAAACAAAGAGCTTAGGAGACAAGCCCAAGGATAGGGCTTGGACTTACAAATATCGTAGAAGATCAAGAAAGAAGCCCAAGCCTTATAGATGAAGGCATCCATGGAGAGCTAGCATGATGCCACGATGGATATCCAAGGGGTTGCTTCATGCTCAAGGGTATTATGCAGGCAACCGATGGATTTGGGTATCGAAACCCCCTGTTAAACCACCTCGATCAGGAGCCCAAATTAGGTCAAAAGAAATGAGGCATGGGAGGATCCCTAAACGAAAATACGAGTCTCGAACCAAAAATATTGGAGTGATTGCGCCCCTCACGATTGAAATCAAGAAACCGAACAAGACCCATCAAATACTAGATCCTCAGCCTAGCGTGCCTAGCAAGCAGATATCAGAGGGATCCGTCGAGTGTGCACAAGGCCGCCTTTGACTTCCCAAGAGGACAATGAGCATCACAGGCACAACATCACTCATAATAGGGTTGATTGCTCAGCAAAGCTAACGACGGAATCCTCCAACAATCACGAGCAAATCATTCAGCCAGTGCCAGGTCTGCCTAAGAGTCCTAGGTCTTCTACTTCCTCTCTTCCCAAACGGACCCAGGAGACACAACGATAGCTGTCAATGGCAGGTGCTCACTCCCAATATCTATCTCCATTAAAGCTTCCAAACACCCAAGAGGGGAAACATGACACTGGCCGTAGCTCTCGGCCCAAGGATATGCCCGTGCGACCCAATGTGACTAGATCAACTCAGGATCGGTCGATCACAGGTGAATGCTCCGAGGACAACAAAAGACACGACCATGTCCAATTTCCCCAGGGACTCGACACTGCGATCCACCAAGAGTAACCAGCCCACTGGACTAAACACCACTGCTTCCAATCAGGGATCGCAGCAGTCATAGCCCTCAGTCGTGACCACACCCCTTACAAAACGTGTCCCTAACAATTCATCTGCGGAGGAGGTGCCACAACCAGTATCCTTGACAACTCCAATCCGTCCCAAGCACCTAAAGCCTAGGCTTGAGGAGAAACCCCTCGAAGAGGGGGCGAAGGAGATGACGCATCAAACCACTAAACCTAGCAAGGCTATTCAGCGGGCCGCGGCTATGTTCCATGAGGACACACTAGAGAAAGGAAATGCTAAGGCCCAACCAAGCATAGCAACGGTTGACCTAGTCCAAGGTCCTGAACCATTGAGAGATATGCCTTCACTGACCAAGAGAAAGAGGAGAAAACAGCACAAATAAGAGCAGCTACACGTGGTCATAGACCCCAAGAGCATTGAAACCAAGAGCGCTGGAGAGCTGGGGAATGAAGCATCAAGTCCGTCCACTAATGAACCCATTGATGTCTCTCCTAATAGCAGTGAAACCTCAGACACATCTGTGTGCTCTGAAAAGTTAAAGCAGCCGTTGCCATCAACAGTGGCTTTCAACACTCAATCCACTAGCAATAGAACTCCCATCGACCAATCAAGAGTGGAGATAATGCTATCACAACAGGGCGACAAATTCATACCAGTCACGTCCAAGGAGAACCATGACGCAATGACGAAGTCTCAAGAGAAACATGGAAACCCCAAGCGCATGAGCACTCCTAGCGTTGACCAATCATGCTCATCTAGGCCTGAGCCCCCAACTATGCTAAAGCCCAGGCAAACTCCTAGAACCTTGTGTGAGATGGCAACCAAGCAAGCCCTCGTTGAATATAGACGTGTCGCAAAATGCCTAGCTGAGTTGGATGCCAAGCTCAAGGTGTTCGCACATGTCTATGTCCTGGCAGACATGCACGCATTCCCTAAAGAGCAGCTTGGAGACTACTTGCCCTTTCCTTTATCTTGGGAAGAGCCAGAACATCTTGACGAGCACTATAGCAGGCTCCTGCACGAACGCTTGCTACTCATCTCGGACGAGGAAGCTAACGAACTGCGCTGAACTGTCACATTCAATGAGGCACTCTGCCAACCAAATCTCTTAGAAATAGAGCAACTAAAGCGACTGTCAGAAGGCCAAAGTCGATTTGAACAGCGTTGGTGTGAAAAATGCGTTGCAATGGCCAAACTAGGAGCTCAGATCATGACAGTCTCTAAGGAGCGATTGGCCAAATGGCGATCCCAAAGAGACCCAACCTATGTGGCACCAACTTCCCTTCGAGTACTGACTGCCATTCGGGGCACAAACATGGCCAAACCAAGCCAAGAAAACCCTCTGCTTGATAAGGTTCTCACTGAGGAGGAGTTACATGTCGCCAGTAGACTCGGACAAGGTTCCATGCTACTCGATGTGGCAAAATATCTATCAGTATTGAGTAAGCTACCACGCGTACTGGATGCGTGCACCACGCTTCAGTACAATTCCGAGTTCTACAATTGGTTTTTATCCTCATGAGGTGAGAGGGATTCATAAATACGTATATATATAAACAATGATTTTTGTGTCACCTTGTATAGACACTATTAACACACACAAGTAATAAAGAGTCAAGCACAAACAGAAGAGTCGAGGCCAATAGGCTAGGCTAGGCCGGTCCCCCTCTCAGCAGATCATGTCTGCCTCCAGGCGAAGGGCATGCACCCCGCATTGCCGCCTTGGAAAGCCCTGACCAACATCTCTGATGATGTAAGCAGGGCACAGTCCCTCTCTACACACTTTTCCCTTCCCGACCTATCCTTCCGAGGATGAGCCCTCCAAACGAAGGACCACCAACCAATGTAACTCAGCGTGAGTCAAGATCTACTAGTAGCTAGAGGCTAAAGGGACACCATTACGGGGGCCATCCCTCTACAACGAGTACAACATGTTCCGCACCTTCTCTTCTAGTCATATGTGTTTGGCAACCCACACAGAAATCCCTCCTATGCGAACAATCTTATTCTGTATCAAGGCCTAACCCTTGGACTGCATCTTGCAGGCCCCCAGAAGGAAAACATGGAGAACCACAGGCAGCTAGCGTGCAGAGACACTCTTCGCAGACGACGGGAGCATGCGGCACATGCCCCTCCGCTAGTGCGCTATGTGCCCACTCTCAAGAGATATGCAAAGAAACGTGGACCTAAACAGCACCGTCCCAGACGAAGGCCTAAAAATCCTCGGACCAGGAAAGTCGAAGCTCAGCAAAGCCTGCAACAAGCAGTGGCAACACCAGTTGCACAAATCCCCCACGAGTGCTCAAGCACCAGATGCCCAAGGGCAGGAAAGGCGACCAGGGACAGGGAAGACTTCGACGAATTATTTAAAGGCATTTTGGAAATGGTGGCGGCCCAGGACTATACCATCCATGTCCCGGCCGACATGTGCCTTGCCCGGACCTCATGACAATCCCGCACCAGCACCAACCCAGTCGCCCAACCAATCGGACTCGCCCCGCCTAGTAGAAATCAACTAATCCCTATGATGTACAAGTAGCTCGACAAGTTATCAGGACCTAACTTTTTGTCTTTTGATGGGTAAAAGGGAAACTCCCCACTTGTACAACTTCTTATGCCTATCGCTAATGTATGACGCATCTTTGACAACGATCACATGGGCATTGCAATTAACATCATAACATTTCAAAAAGTCATGTTTTAACGTAACTACATATGTTGAATTACTTACTGAAATCAAGCATGTGCTCTCACGACGTGGCAAGTGGATGCAGGATAACACAGGTCTTCGTGCAAACATGTTCAATGCCTGGGTCATCGCAAAACCACGACTGTGCACTAATCACAACAAAGTCACACTGTTGAACGCGAACAATCACCCTTGCAAGTGCCCACATCGCACAAACCAACGCATAGTCATGGGCTATACCCTCTACACTCACGATGGGGGATGCTGCAATCATACCGATATCGCAACAATGGCTCCCCTAACAACGAGGCTAGGGCCAAATCATCATGGTCATATCCATTTCTTGAGCCTTCGAGGCTTGACATGCTTCGGCCCATTGAAAGGCTCATAGCCTCCCGTATTGCAATGGTTGTACTGCAAAAATTTTAAAAAAATCCATCCCTAGTCCCCTAGCCCCCTAGCATCACCCACAATAGTTCAGGGCACATCAAGGGTAAAACAGCCCTAGGGAGCTTGTCTCTCCGGTGGTTAAACCTGTTACCCTGAACCATTCACACAATTCCCGCTTCCACTCTGCCTTAAACCCATGGCAATCACTTGGGGCACGCCCTGCATGCACCACCATGCACAATACCCCGTCCCCATCCACAGGCCCAATGTCTCCCACCTATGGCTCGTACACTATCCTTGCGCCCTATCCTGCTACGTCTACAATTACAATGCACATGATGTCACACCCACCCTCACATGTACTTTTTTCCACCATGGACCCCTCTGCTTCATCCACACGATGTTATGAGCCACCAGGCCGCGGTCTTCTACCTACATAATATCTAAGTATGCACGGGCACTCACATAATATCTGCACGAAAGTCTATACACAATTTGGGTCCTCAAGTGCAGGACAATACTTCAAGCTTGCTTAGAGTTCGACCTGTCTCCCAAACTCATTAAAATATGTCTTGTGCACGCTAAGATGACTAGCACTACCCCTTAGGGAGAGATCACCTGAGAGGTCGTCCACTTGCAGGTATTCAAGACTCCAATGGCAGTGCCGTCAACTCTCCATCAACGCTCAACTCTAAACTTTTGTCCTTCACTCCATCATCACAATCACCAGATAATCATTAAGCGCAAACTCCACCAGAGGCATCCCACGCACACCAACCCCCATGCCAGCTATGAGTGGTCATTCCCAACAAAGAGTCACCCTATCGCCCCCTACAACAATCGTATCACCAAGCCAATTGGAACAGCCAGTGCCCCCAATGACCTTCATCCACACCAACCTCAGAACTTCCCCAAGGCAGACCACAACCGTCCTTGCCACCCACGTCTTCGGTGCATGCTACCGCCTGCTCCCTAGGACGGTGAGTGCCATGGGACTGGCACTCGTCTAGGAGGGGGTAATGTTAACCCCAACATGAAGAAAGAAAAAGAAAATAAAAAAGATGCAGGGCAAAGGCGGAAAAAAGGTAGCTCGACTGAAGAAAGAATAGGAGAAAAGGCCAAAAGCGCAAGGGCAACCTTAAAAGTCCAAGGCAGCTAAAAAAGGAGAAAGGTGCATTTTAAAATACAAAGGCGCACCCTGAAACTTTGTAAAAGAGTGCTAGGCAGTGGAAAATCCGGAAACCTAAAATAAAAGACAAAGACAAAGACAAAGGCCAAGGCGAGAGAAATGGAAGGCAAAGGCGCACCAGGAAAAGTGCAAGACAAACTTGTGTAAAAGAGCGCAAGCACACCGCTGTTTAATTCAAGGAGCGCCAGGCTCTCATCCGTGCAAATTGTAAATGTAGATGGGCGATGGAAACTAGGAAGATAGAAGGACAATGGGAAAAAAGGCTACAGCCAGCCATGTAAAAAAGGGAAGAGGGGATGACCGCCCAAAAGGGATTTAGGGTTTTGTATATAAAGTTGGAAAGTGAATGAGAAGCTCATTCTTGTGTGTGGCAAAAAGTGGCTCTCCTCTTCTTCTTCTTCTTATTCTTCTTCTTGCTTGCTTGAGCTTGTGCTTGAGAGAGAGTGTGTGAGAGTGTGAGGGAGTGAGTGTGTGAGGGTGAGGGACCGAGGAGGAGAAGCTCTTCATCTTCTCCTCTCTTCTTCTCTTCTCTTCTCTTCTCTTCTCTTCTCTTCTCTTCTCTTCTCTTCTCTTCTCTTCTCTTGCTCGCGGTAATGGAGCTTGGAGCGTGGAGCTTGAGGATGGAGCTTGCTTGAAGCTTGCACTTGGATCGTGGAGCTACCGGAGTGCGAGGGAGAGGAGGTAACTCGAACAGCATGGAGGTAAGCTCACTACACCCATAGATATGGATGGCGCGTCGGCTATGTGAGAGGTAGCCATTATTGCTCGGCTTGGAACCCTTGAAACAATAAGTGGTCTGTGGGTCTTGGTGATTGAGCGAAAGCTCCCACATCTACTATCAACAATATGGCTGAACAGTTGCAATGCAATGTTCAAAGTGCTGCTTCAAGTAGTATCCCTCAGCTAGACACACAACAGTACTTCAATGCAATGCAACAAGTAATGCAAAATCCTCAATATATTACCATGGCTTATGACTATGCCTGAGAAACTTGAAGCCTATTCTGGGGGAGATTGAGATAGGGAAATGTGTACTCCTAACTTGTAATGTCAAGCAAATTCAGGAAGCTTTGTCAACACCAGAAATGGGGAAACAAGGAGTAGCATTGGCAATAGCATCTCGGACAATAAAGTAGTGAGCTACGGACTTGCCATTTCCCAATAGCAATGCACAAAGGACTTGCCATTTTCCCAATAACAGTGCACAAAGGACTTGCCATTTTCTCAATAGCAGTGCACAAAGGACAAGTAGAGGTATATTCAAAATTAGATCCTGGTAGGAGCACATGCTGCTCCCTAATGACACCGACACCCCTTATGCACTCTGTTTTGCCATTGGCGTATGTTATAATCCACTGTTTTCTTAAGAGCTGCATAGGTCTAGAACATATGTTGTTGATACAAATACGATAAGCAAAGAAGTATTGTCGCTTGCAAGGTTGACTTCGATCATTCACATAGGTGCTCCGCACCTGGACCCGTATGCCCTATGTTGTTGTATCACTATGCCTCATTATAAATTTGAGCTAATCCTGATATTTTGCAACATCTTGGAATCTTTAGAATCTTAGATATGTTGGCTAGAATTTTAAGTTGACCTCAAATTGTTCTTCGACAATAGCTTTCTCAATTGCTAGCTTAAGGTTCAATAATGGTTCTTGCTCCAAAAGCATGTTGATAGTGTCACAGATACAGACAACTTGTGCATAGCCCTCTCATGAAGTTACTAATCCATTTGATTTTGGAGTTGTCCAAGCTTCAAAGTTTGTTGCTTAAACATAGTAGTTAGGCTACAACAATGTTGGCCATTTTCAACAACTCCATGGTTTCTGCACCTCAAAAGTTCTACAAGCCTTCATCAACATCTAAAACTATCTCCCTGTGGACACCAGTTCTTATGCTGGTATGATGCCTTTGAAAGCTCTACAACAAGCAGCACAGTTGAAGCAAAACCACCATAAATGGTGCTTGTAGGCAAGCTTAGTAGATGAAGAACTTGTTATGGAATGCCTTTACATGATAGAAGTCTTAGAGTCAAGGTAGGAGCAGGGTTTATCCATGGAAATCCATGAAAGAAAGAGAAGAAACCCTGTCTTTTATAAAAGTAACTCAAGTTTGGTCTCCATTAAAGACTGTAGCCTTCATTTTGTCCACCTTGCCCTAAATTTTGGTTAGAAATTTTGTCACAACCTACCAAAATAGCTGGAGTTTGCCATTATCCACTAGGTCATGCCAAGAACCTCCATATTGGTCACAATTTGTGACAGATATCCATGTCTAACCACCACGATTATGAAGGAACTAACTCCTATGACTCAATTTAAATTGTGGTTTTCACTCTCTAGTCACTACAACTAAATCTAATGCATAAAAATGACTTTTGACAGGATCTAAACTAATGCTCTGATACCAACATAAAGAAGGACTATTCTACCATGGAAATCAACAAGAAAACTAATGAACTAAACTAAGGAAATAATAGGAAATAACATGAAATGCTTCAATCATGGCCATGCCATACATCTTCCATTATACCACAACACAACATAGCCATGGAAGCTAAAATCCATATACAAGAAACAAAGTTTGGTGCTCACCCCAAGATGGTGATGAACAAGAAATTTCTAAGAAAATAGTGCAAGTGTCAAAAAGCTACCTACATTAGCACTTCTTGCCTTTTTATAGTAAACCCTAGTACCATCATGGCTAAGGTATTTACATTGTTTATTTTGGTAAAGGTAAGTGAACTAATGTGGCTAATTTGCTTCATTTGGATAATTTTGATGATCCATGGGTTTTGGAGAGTACTACCAATTGAATGTTTGCTCCAACATTGTGGAAAGAGTATGGAAGTGACATGTTTGAGTTGGAATATGTTGCTAACCATAATTTATTTGTCATTGCTTCATATGGAAGTCATGCATGAGACTAAGCTACCTTTCAATTTGTAGATATTAAAAGACATCATATATTGGGATAAAGGCCATAGCATCCTCTGTGTGTGTGTGTGTGTCTGTGTGTGTGTGTGTGTGTGTGTGTGTGTGTGTGTGTGTGTGTGTGTGTGTGTGTGTGTGTGTGTGTGTGTGTGTGTGTGTGTGTGTGTGTGTGTGTGTGTGTGTGTGTGTGTGTGTGTGTGTGTGTGTGTGTGTGTGTGTGTGTGTGTGTGTGTGTGTGTGTGTGTGTGTGTGTGTGCGCGCGCCCGCACACACGCAATCTCCATTCTCCCTATAATTCTATCAACTAGTATTAGAGTGGGTAGGAGTCTCCACCTAGCATGGTCAACAAAAATCTTCATAGTCTCCATTTTGGATGAGATTTGACATGTGTGAAGAGGTTGACAATTTCTTAAGTAAGCCATAAGGGTTAGTCTACTCCAATTTTTTATTTTAAGGCTATTTAAAGTTCCATATTTTACCTATAAATGGTACATATCTTGTTTTGACTTTTTTTGCAATTCTGCAAAAGTTATTCAATTGCAAAGTAGGTCATGGATTATAATGTTCATTGTATAGATGCCATATATAGATTACCATGTATTGGTAAACTAGCGGCAAATTGTTAGAAATAAGTAGTTTCAGCTTGCAAGTTCTTTTGACACAAGCTACATATTATAGATTTCACACTTTTGGAGTTTGTTGTTGGCTACTACTATAAGTAGCAAGTATTACTAGACTAGAGACTTTGATGTACATTCTATAGCAATTCTTGAGTTGTGTATACTATCATATTTTCTATGCATATTTTCTCATGAATGAGCAAGAATATGGTTCCTTGACATACTACATTGGTTTCAAGGATATTTGTCTACTAATGTAGTTTTGAATAGTTGGATGTTGTTATGTTGCTATATCTATGAGGAAGTATTGATGCACTAATACAATGTTTTGACTATAGATAGTAATTTTCATTAAGTAATGATTTATTTTGTATATTCTTTTAGTTTGGTTATGTTGACAAGGTGCTATAGAAATTTTGCCAATTTTGTAGTGTAGTTTGTTAATTTTCTCAATGTTATTACTTGACAATTACTTAATTTTTTGCATAAGCGGCTTCATTACTTGCAATGGACAAGGAATTGTAATAACATTAGGAATCTTAATAGTATTAACTTCAGTTTGTGGAAGAAGTAGATCCAATATGTTTTTAATCAAAAGAAGCAACAAAGAACCATAAGAGGCATATATATAAAACCAAGAGACATGTCTAAATAGGACAATATATGTATTTTGTATGTGTAAAAGAGATCATTACACATGACTTATGGAAGAAGATATATGACACTTATGAGAAGGAAACTACTTCTAATAAGGTTTATCACGTGAAAAAGTGTTTAAGCTACTAATGAAGGATGGCACTACTATAACCTCCCACCTTAATGAATTTGGCATCATATTCAGTTAGATGCAAACCAAAAAGTTGAGTTCAAAGATGAGGTTAAGGCAATCTTTTATTGTGCTCCTTGCCTACATCATGGAACACCTTTGGGATAGTCATCAGTAATTCGGCTCCAAATGGTGAGCTAAAATTTAATGATGATGTGGAAAATGTGTGGGCTAAAGAGATACACAAGAAATCCATGAGCCAAGGCAATGTTGGTTCGACATTCTCACTTAGGAAGAAAGAGAGCAAAAATAGCATAAAAGCAAGAACCAGGACCACAGGTGATCATGTAGCAAATCTAGGTCCATGAAAGACATTGAATACTTCCATTGTAGCAAAATAAGTCATATCAAGAAAAGCTATTATAAATGGAAGCAAGAGAAGAAAGATAAGAAGAACGAGGATACATATGCTAACATGAAAGAAGATAAAGAAAAGGTGGAGATTGAGAAAATAAATATAGTGATAATGCATAATGACAATGTAAAGTGTTATTTACTTCTACTATTCTTGCACATATACTAGTTGAAGTAGATTGACACTTGGCTCAAGATTGGATACTTGATTTTGACATATCTTTTCATGTAACTCCTCATAAGGAGTAGTTTTACTTATATAATAGTAACAGCAACCATGGATCGATTAGTCCATCTTGGTAGTGACTATGTGATATAGTTGATGCAAGTGATGCAATATGCTTTTTAAAATGGATCTACATTCACTCTTCAGAATGTATGCCATGTTTCTACTAAGATCTTGAAATCTACTAGTTAATTGGATGACTTGGGATGCTCTACTACATTAGGGAGTCAATCATAAAAAGTCTACAAGAGATCATTTGTTGTTGCTAAAGGAGCCAAATGTGGCATATTGTATCTTATTCATGTATATTCTATTAAAAATCATGTAATTATAGTAACCAAGTAGCTAAATATATCTTTCTAGCATTGTCAATTGGGACATATGTCCAAAAAAAGAATGGAAATGCTAACTCATTTGGTTGGCTTTCCTTCCATTTTTAAAAAAATTTTGTTTGTGAGTATTGTATATATAGAAAGCACACATGTTTAGCCCATAAGAAAAATTTAAACAAAAAAAAAGAGCAAGTATCTTAACTTAGTACACTGTAATATATGTGGGTCTATGTCTACAAAGTTCTTTTTTTGGGTGGGGGGTATCATATGTTATCATTTCATTAACGATGAGGGTTGAAGCTATGGTGGTGGTTGTATATTTCATAAGCAAGTCAGTTGATACTAGTTTGGATGGTGTCATTCCTAAAGATACATGGTCGGACAAGAAGCCCTCTTACAAAGATCACTTGAGTGTACTTGGCTATGAAGCTTATGTATATGTACCAAAGAAAGTTGTAGCAAGTTAGAGCCAATATCCACTAAATGCATCTTTTTATGCTATGGATAGAGTGGTCGAATGGGCTATCACATCTAGAATCCATAAGTAGAAAGATTGTCAGTAGTAATGGCATAATCTTCAATGAGAATAAGATGCATAATCAACCTCTCAAGGAAGTAGAAATAATATATCTTACTTTCTAGGATGTAGTGCCACTTATTATTTTACTATGTAGGCAAGTACTAGCGCACTAACTATGCACAAAGGGAGCACAAGTGGTGCTCATGCTAGTAAGCAGAAAGTTGTGAGATTTATTGAGGCCTATGGTGCCTTGGGAAGAAAGAGTGGAGGTTGAAATTCCCACTCTAAGTCAGCCCATTGTGCCACATCGATCTCCTCTTCAAGAGATTTTAGCTTAGGGTTAACTATGTGATGTTGACACATTGTGGGGAGCCATCTTGCTATAAAGAGGCTACCATGAGTCTTGATAACATGCCTAAGAGGGAACTAGCTATATAGTTAGAAATGGATTCTATCATGAAAAAATAGACTTGGGAGTTACTTCCTTTATCAAAGGGTAAGAATACTTTTGCCATATAATTCCGTTTACAAATTGAAGGTTGCAATTGATAAATGTTAAGCCAAAGTACAAAAAGGCACATTTGGTAGCCAAAGGCTTCAAGTAGGAGAAAGGCGTTGTTGGGAGCTCATGCTCAACCACCAAGACCCACAGATCACTTATTGTTCAAGTGTTTCAAGCCAAGCACTAATGGCTACCTCTCACATAGCCGATGCACTATCTCTCTCTACGAGTGTAGTGAGCTTACCTCCATGCCCAATTGAGTTGCCTTCTCTCCCGAGCACTCTGGTAGCTCTACAATCCAAGTGCAAGCTTCAAGCAAGCTCGATCCTCAAGCTCCATGCACCAAGCTCCATTGCCGCGAGCAAGAGAAGAGAAGAGAAGAGAAGAGAAGAGAAGAAGAGAGGAGAATATGGAGAGCTTCAGAAGAAGAGAGGAGAATATGGAGAGCTTCTCCGCCACGGTCCCTCACCCTCACACACTCACTCCTTCACACTCTCACACTCCCTCTCTCAAGCACAAGCTCAAGCAAGCAAGCAAGCAAGAAGAAGAAGAAGAAGAAGAAGAAGAAGAAGAAGAAGAAGAAAAGGAGGAGGAGGAGAGCTACTTTTGGCCACACACAAGAATGAGCTCCTCATTCACTTTTCAACTCTATATACAAAACCTCAAATCTCTTTTGGGGGGTCATCTCCTTTTTGGTCCGTGTGGCTTGGCCCATTCCTCTAGCCCTTCTCCTCCTCTTCCTTGTTGGCATGGCCTCAACCCATAGCTCTAACCATTTACAATTTGCATGGGTGAGAGCTCAATGCTCTTTTACAAAATAAATCATGGTGTGCCTTGTGCTCTTTTACAAAAGTATTGACTTGCGCTTTTTCTTGTGCGCCTCTCTCCTTGATTTAAGACTTTTTTACACTTCTTGTGTTTCTTAGTACACATTCGTCTTCCATTTCACTTTTGCCTTGGCCTTATCTTCTACTTTAGTTTTTTGGATTTTCCAGCTTGTTCGTTTTAGGGTTAACATTACCCCCTCCTAGATGAGTGCCAGTCCCATGGCACTCACTATTGTAGGTAGTAGGCTTTGGCATGCATTGAAGACATGGGTGGAAGGGACTGCTGTGGTTTGCTGTGGAGGAGTTTTGGTGGTGGTGCGGATAAAGGCTATTGGTGGTACTTTGTTGCAATGATTGGTTGGTGATAGGGTTGTTGTAGTTGGTGATAAGGCTGTTATTTGTTGGGAGTTGCACTCATGGTTGGCACAAGTGTTGGTTTTTGGGGATTTTGCGAGTGACAATTCTTTGGTGGGCTTGCATGATGATAAAGGACAAGAGTTTAGAGTTGAGTGTTGATGAAGAGTTGACGGGAAGTCTTCAATACCTGCAATTAAAAACCTTCATATGATCTCTCCTTAAGGGTTAGTACTAGTCTTCTTATCATGCGCACAAGACATAGTTTGATTAGTTTGAGAGATAGGTCAAACTCTAAGCAAGCCGAGAGTATTGTCCTACACTTGAGGACCCAAACTATGTATAGATTGCGGTGCATATATTATGTGAGTGCACCTGCATACTTAGAAGACTATTGGTTTGGTTCCTCGTAGCAATGTGTGGATGAAGCGAGGGTTCAATGGGATGGAAAAATTTGTCGATGTTAAGGAGAAGTACACTTGAAGGCTTGTTGAGACATCATTTGTGATTTTGACAACACGATGTAGCATAATTGAGCTCATTGACACCTTATCTTTTGGTAGCTGGTGGCTACTTGTAGTGTTTGAAGAGTATGGTGTACTTTCCATGGTCTTTCGTGCCTTGCTCACCACTATTGATTGCAATGGCATTGAGATGGAGTGCAAAAAATAATAGTGCAAATGGTTCAGCCAGACAAACTCCCTAGGTATGTTGTGCCCTCAATATGCCCTGAACAATTGTGGGGGATGTGGAAAGGGCTACAAGACTAGGGACAGAGAGCCAATCAACCAAGGTTACTGGATGTACCTAATTTGAGGGCCCCTAGGTGTTGTGTTGTGATCATGGGTGCTTTTTCTTTTCTTTTCTTTTCTTTTTGTTTTCTCTTTTTTTTTGGGATAAAATGAATGCAATCAATACAATACGTTGAGGCTATTAGCTTTTTATTTGGATTGAGAAATGTTGAGATCCAAAGGTTGTGAAAAATGGATAATACAAAGATGGATTGTGTTACTAGCCTTGATGCTTGAGGAACAGCTGTTGAGATGAAGAGATACACTTGAGATTTTGCAAATCTCTATGTAACATGTGACATATCAAAACAATTGAGGTAGCAATTAGAGTGAGCTATGCATGAACTAGGGACAAAGCATAATTGAATCCTGGTTGATGAAGAAATGTTTGTCATTGTTGAGAGTGTGGCTCCTACCCGGATGTAGAGTCTGGCCAAGAAAGAAATAGTAGCCAATGATTATGCTTTGGGCCGTGCTCAAGTGCATTGTGTGCTTTTTGCAGGGGTTGATTTTCTCTTCCAACGGGGCTTCCGTCATGGCTCTTTGTTCTTGGTATTTATGTCGCTTTCTCCATAATGGTTCTTTGTGGGTTTGGTGGTCTTGTGGTGACTTGAACATTGAACACTTTCATACAAAGACCTGTGTCATCCTACATTCACTTGGCAACTTGTGAGAGTACATGCAAGTCATATGCTTCAACCATAATGAACAATTGCAGCTCAATGAGACATCACTTATCTAAATCCCATAGCATTGACTTCGATGCATATCACCTACGCTTGATTATCACTGCTTGTGTGTGTGCTGGCTTTGCTTCTTTTGGTATTATTTATACATAGTCCACAAAAAACATTGTTTATTTATGTACACGTTCATGAATCCATGTCACTTCGTGAGGATAAAAACCAATTGTAGAACTCGTGATTTTACTAGAGTGTGGCATATGTATCCAGTAATTGTGGTAGCCTACTCAGTAACAACAGATATTTTGCAACATCGAGTAGCATGGTGCCTTGTCTGAGTCTACTCACAACATGTAGCTCCTCCTCAGTGAGAATTTTATCAATCACAAAGTTCTCTTAGCTAGTTTCAGCTAAGCCCATACCCCGAATGGTACTCGAAAAGAAGTTGGGACCACATCGGTTAGATCTCTTTGAGACTACCATTGGCCAGTTGCTTCTCTGAGACTGGGCTCCAAGTTTTTGGCCTTTGTAGTACGATTTTCAAACCAACATTTTTCAAAATTGACTTTGACCCTCTAACTGTTGCTTTAGTTGCTCTATCTCTAAGAGATTTGGTTGGCAAAGCACTTTATTAAATGTCACAATTAAGTGTACTTCATCGGCTTCCTCATCAGAGATGAGCTGCATGCATTCATGTGGGAGCTTGTCATAGTGCTTGTTAAGATATTATTGCTCTTCCTAGGATAGCGAATATGACAAATATTCCTCAAGTTGCTCCCTAGGGAATGTGCCCATGTCCATAAGGATGTAGTTACATCTGAATAATTTGAGTTTAGCATCCAACTCAGTCAAGTACTCTATGGCACTTCTATGTTCGATGAGGGCTTGCTCGGTTGTTATCTCATGTAAGGTTTTGGGAGTTTCCCTAGGCTTTAGCGTAGCTAGGGGCTCAAGCCTAAATGAGCAAGATTGGTCAATGCTAGGATTTCTCATGTCCTTGGGGTTTTCATGTTTCTCCTAAGGCTTTGCTACTATTGTGTCATGGTTCTCCTTGGATGTGACTTGTATAGTTTCGTCAACATGTTGCAACAATGTTGTATCCACTCTTGATTGGTCAATGTAAGTTATGTTATTGTCGGTGGATTGAGCATTGCAAGCAACTGTTGGTGGTAATGGTTGCTTTGATTTATCAAAATACATGGATGTGTCTGATGTTTCACCGTCATTAGGAGAGATGGCAACGGGTTCATTCGTGGGTGGACTCAATGCTTTATTCCTCAACTCTTCAGCACTCTTGATCTCAATCTTCTTACATCTATAGCCACTTGCAACTGCGGTTGTTTTTGTTGTTTTCTCCTCTTTTTCTTGGGGAATCGAGGTGCATCCTTTAAAGACTCTGGACCTTAAACTAGGTCACCCATTGATGTGCTTGGTTGGGCCTCAGCATTCTCTTTTTTTGGCATGTCCTTATGGGACATAACTGTGGCATGTTGAACCAGCTGAAGAAGTCAAGGTTGTATTGATGAGAAGCATAGAGATCTAGGAATGGAGGGTCTTGAATGAGGCAAAAGACATATGTGCTAACATCAAGAACCATGCTCCCTACTCCTAGCCTACTAGCCACATGTAGATCTTCTTCTAGAAGCAATTTATCGTACAATGGGATGTTTTTGGATAGTGGCAGAAGTTGGACCTCATGGACCATTGCCAACACTCTTAATGAGGTCGGTCCAACATACATGGGATCATGTATTGATGTCCAAAGTGCTTTCCTTTGCTTAACGAGTGTCATTAGTCGGTGGCCAATTTTGGTTGCCAAACTTTGGTTGAAGTACCATTTCTGCACAAAGTTACCTTGTCCTTTCCCTTTTCATTTGATTGCTTTGAGCTTTTCCTTGTTTTTCTCACATTGAGCAGTATAGAGTGAGGGTATCAAGCACAATTATCTAACTCTGGTCTTTGGGATGTCCTTTATGACTTCCCAACAACAACTACATAGTGGGAGAAAGCATGTCATTGCTCGTCCCAAGTCAGGGGTTCGGCCATGAGCTTTGTGTGCTCTAGTGTTGGCCTTCCCATGTCCACATGGACATATGCACATGTGATGGCTGTCAATTGTGATCAAGCTTCATCATGCACTTTATCTCTAGTTCATTGGTCAGATGCGCCATCTTCTTAGCCAAATCTTTAAGAGATTTCTCCTCAAGCTTAGGCTTTAGGTGCTTCAAAAGTGTTGGAGGTGTCAAGGATGTTGGTTGCGACACCTCTTCCACTGGCGAATTGCTAAGGACACAAGGGGCGTCATCACGGCCAAAGGCTGTGACTGCTATGATTCCTAATTGGAAGTAGTAGCGGCTAGTTCAGTGGACTAGCTAATGTTGGTAGACTACAGTGTCAAGTCCTTAAGCAGATCAAAAGCGGTTGTGTCTTTTGTTACCCTTTGCGCATTCACTTGTGTAGAGCTAGTCAAGGTGGATTGCATAGGCATATCCTTAAGCTGAGAACTAAGGGTGGTATCATGTCTCGTATCTTGGACATTTGGAAGCTCAGATGGAGATAGATATTGGGATTGAGTAGCTACACTTGACGACTATTGTTGTGCTTCCTGTGTCCATTTTGGAAAAGAGGGTGTAGGAGATTTGGGACTCCTAGGTGGACTTGGCATTGGCTGGAAGATTTGCTCATGGCTATTAGACGATTCTACCATTTGCTTTGTTGAGCAATCAGCCTTATCATGAGCATCGTTGTGCCTATGGTGCTCATTATCCTCTTGGGAAGACAATGGCTCCTTGGGCACTAGTGGTCTTTGTGCACACTCGATGATTACATTTGATATCTACTTGTTAACACGCTAGGCTAAGGATCTACCTTTCGAATAGTCACGTTTGGTTTCTTGATTTCAATCACGAGGGACTCAGTCACTTCAATGTTTTTGCCTCAAGACTTGGATTTTCATTTAGATTTCCTCTCTTGCTTCTTCTCTTTTGATACGATCTGGCCTTCAGTTTGACAGAGGTGGTTTAGCAGGGGGTTTTGGTACCAAAATACATCAATTACCTGCATAATACCCTTGATCATGTAGCAACACTTTGGATATCCATCACGGTGTTGTCTGGCTCTCCATTGATACCTTTGTCTATAAGGCTTGGGCTTCTTTTGTGGTCTTCTACAATATTTGTAAGTCCAAAGCCAATCCTTGGCATTGACTACTAACCTTTTTGTTTCAAGCATGGCCTCACTCACTGGTTCTCTCTATTTAACATGCACTATATCAACTCTTTCAACAAGTCCTTGCTCTCAATACTAGGCTTGCCTAATATACTAGAACGTTCCTTGCCTTTCCCTCGAGGTTTGATGAGGTTACCCTTACTAAAGGTTGTGATTATCCTCACACCTAATAATGTCAATTGTATCCTCTATGCTACATAATCGGCCTCACACTTCATCACCCTTTTGAAGGGTCTTCCTAGGAGGGTTTCCTTTCCACAATTAGCACTATTTGGAGGAATATGGAATAGGATAGGCAAGCTTTCAGTTTCAATAGTTACAAGGATCCTGCACTTTCCTATAAGTGCTTGTGGGTGTCCCACGTAAGGATTAAGAGATGCATTAGTCGGTGTGAGCTCTTGTTGGCCTAGTAGGTCCATGCTTCATAGGTCAAGATATTAAAATCAACTCCTTCATATATGAGAGCATCGACATAGTGCACTCTTTTTGCAGTGAGTTTTGACCCTAAGATAAGCAGGTGATAGGTACTATGTCTTCATCTTTTGGATCTTAGCTTATAAGTTCAAGCCTTTTAATACATGCCTTTGAGTCCCCAAGTGCATAAATAGATGTGATTCTCTACTAATGTCTTGGGTTGTCTCTACAATGCCATTCATTTAAGGTGCATCTATCGTCATGACTATCATTTCTAGTCATCCTTGCACTTGTAGCTTGATGTTGTTGCATTCTGCTTTGACTAGATACAATCTGAATGTAACATATACATGTTTTTGTGGTGTAGCCTTTTTACCTCTGTTGGCTAGATTGGCCCATTGAGGTTCTAGGGTCTCTATTTGTCTTTGCTCGGGTATGGGCTTTTGGTTGTTGTTTTGCATGTGAGAATGTATGCCTATGTAGAGCCATTATTACGCTAGGATCTAATTTGAAGGACGGCGTGCATTTTCTCTCTAGTCTACTTGGGGGAGGTGCGGAGGGGGCAAACCCCCTCTGTGGGGTCCCCTTGGACCACATGGCCATTACGCTAAATACCATGGGTGATTTGAAGGACCATTCATAGTCAAGTTTTGAACTACTTGCTTTAAACTTCAGCCCAGTGATAAATCTATGATGTGCTTTCAGCTCTATATGGTCTCTAGATCGGTTTCAGGGATTAGATGTTATAATTTTGGAAATTTGAAATTTGGCCCAACAGGTCCAAATTGCAAGGGCAGAATGTCTGATTTGACCTGTTCGAATGGTCGAGGGCCGGATGCAATTGGTTTGAATGTCAAATTTGGCCAATTTGAATGTGGTTTTCCAAGGGCTGAATGGCCAAACAGTAGTGGGTCGAATCGACCAGGCCGAGGGTCGAGTGGGTCGTCTAAATGGATTCGGGCCGAATGACCAAGGGCCGAGTTACGTGGGCTGAATGCAAAGTTGGTCTGAATGGTAAATTCGGTATGTGAATGTCAACTTATCCAAGTGGGGTTTGGCCAAGTCGACAGAGCCAAGGGCCGACGAGTTGCCTCCTCTCCCGAGCACTCTGATAGCTCCATGATCCAAGTGCAAGCTTTAAGCGAGCTCGGTCCTCAAGCTCCACACTCCAAGCTCCATTTCTGTGAGCAAGAGAAGAGAAGAGAAGAAGAGAGGAGATGATGGAGAGCTTCTCAACCACGGTCCCTCAGCTCACACTCTCACACTCCCTCTCTCCTCAAGCACAAGCTCAAGTAAGCAAGCAAGAAGAAGAAGAAGAGGAGGAGAGCTACTTTTGGCCACACACAAGAATGAGCTTCTCATTCACTTTTCAACTTTATATAGAAAACCCTAAATCTCTTTTGGGTGATCATCCCCTTTTTGGTCCGGGTGGCTTGGCCCATTCCTCCAATCCTTCTCCTCCTCTTCCCTAACAAGAAAGTGTTTATGTATTCTCTACTTTTTTGTTAAGCATGTGTTAAACACTTTGGCAATCATGCCAGTTTCATGGGAAAAGTTCTCATGATTTAGGCTTTAGGCCTGGAAAGAAAGAAAGGGATATGGTTTTCGAATGAAGCAAGAAATGTCAGGGTCAGCCTATGAATGAGGAAAATAGTGGGATCTATGTACTTGCCGATTTTAATCGAGCACTCTATAGCTCAATAGATTCCATTTTTCAAGCTCTTTCCAATGATAGGTCACATCATATGGTTTTGAGGAACCTATGGGCATGTTATCCGAGTGCCACCTTTTTAGTATTCAAAAAATGGGAATTGGGAGATTCCCAAACTCACTAATATTGTGTTAACCTATGGGCATGTTATCTGGGTGCTTCAATTCAAAGAAATCTATTTTTTTTTCCAAGAAAATGTATCACGTCATCTTTGCATAATACGCATCTTGCAATCAAGTTGTTTGAAGGAGGACAATTTGAAGTTCTTATTTTTGAAGACTTCGATCTCTTCAAAAGTTTTCAATGCTAGGGATTCAAGGCAGATCGTGCAAGTTTTATCTTCCAATTTGAAGTTCTTGCTTCTAAGTCAGGCTGAAATATTCAGATCTCTAATCATTTTGAGAGTAGCATATTGTTGTGTATTATATGTTTGTATGTCATTCTTGCAAATGAAGTAATGTTTGTGGCTGATCTTAATTCGAGAAATAAAGGAGCTCTAATATTCAATCCTTGCCAGTTTTCATGGAAATCATTTCTTAATTAAGGCGCATGTATGGAATGAATCCTATCCTGACCAAGAGCAGATCTCAGGAAATCAAGGAGGCCTTAGCAAGACAGCAACAATAGGTTGCAGGGCTGAATGATAGGAGTGAATTAGAAGGCTTGGGCATGCTAGATGACAAGCAGTTTATTGAGGCAGCGTAGACTTCTGTTGGCAGGGGGTACCTCAATAGCATATCATTCCCCTGCCACTTCAACTGACTCTCCAAATTTGTTAGATGATGAAGCAATATTACCTTTGGAGCAGCAGGATACTCCTCTTGGGTGAGCATTTGAGAGGCTACAACATATAGTGTTGGGAAGAACAATTTTGTTGAGGAATGTTAGAATTCCAACTCAGAGGGTTCTGAATTTTAATCCTTTACCACCTCAAAGGAAGCGTAAGAAGCAAACCATAATGAATTTGAATTAGTTAGTTAATCCAAACGTTCGAGCATCTAAATTTTTAGGCAAAAGGAAGGAGGACCCTAACTACCATGTGGCACAATTGGACATCCGGTGGATTCAACAAGATGTATGGGTATCATGTTAAAAAACAATAGTTTGCTGCAACCTTCCAAAGAAAGGCCATGGATTGGTTTGCTAGTTATGGTATGGTAGCCTTCAATTCATATGATGCTTTAAAAACAACATTATTGGGCAGGTTTTGTAAGGACAAGACTTCGGGAGATATTCTTAGGAAGATTCAGAAGATCAAACAAAAGACTATGTTGGTGGAGGACTATGCCCACAAGTTTAAGAATCTATTGAACATGTGGGATGCTAATGATACACCTTCAGTGGAAATGCAAATCACTTATTTTATGAAGGGCCTGAGGGGTAAGATTAAGAACCCCATTGCCAATGTGGAGATGGATCAAAATGATACTTTGAATACATTGATTATTCAATTAGGGTTGCTATGAGAGTGGAAAGGAGACTTGATACTTCCAGATCTAAGACTAGTAAGGATTCAGATTATGATGAAGACTCAGATTCAGATTCAAATATAGATAGTGCTAATGAGGACAACAATGAGAGTTCAAATTCAGATGATGATTCTGGTGACTCTAATGATGAAGAATCTAGTAGGAAAAAGTGTAAGAAGAAAAAGAAGAAATCAGGATCGGCCAAGACTAAAAAGAAAAAAGTAAAGGATAAAGATAAGAAGAAGTCAGAGGACAATAGGTTGGATAAGATGATTAAATAGAAGTTGAAAGATTTGGGTCTTTCTGAAACTAAGAAGAAGGAAAAGAATTGTGAGATTTGTCAAAGAAAGGGCCATGAAACTAGGACTTGTTGATATAATCCTAATGTTAGGATGGCATAGCAGATGCCAATGATGTAGCCTGAGACTTATTCAGCCAGCTGCAGTGAATTAGATTATTATTGATATTATACCACGACAACTCTTTAGAGGAACTAGAAGAATGCAAGCAAGACAGCCTTGGGGAAATTTTCATGCACAACAGCAAACCACCCACATGGGAGCATGACACTATTGTGGAGATCAAGGACACTTTGTTGGACCAAACTATGAACTTTGGGCAAGCATAGGACTAAGAGAGGAATGCCAGTAGCAAGGTCCTGCAATGATGGAAGACATGCATGAGCATCTCATCAACAGCATCCACCTGCCCGAGTTGTAGCAGTTCTTATAGAGTTACCTGATCAAGATGAGAAAATAAAATTTCCTAAAGGTGCAAGAACTGTTGGTTGTAGGAATATTCACCAAGTACAGGTTCAAGAAGGGGCACAAGAGGTGTCTGGTGACACTAATGCTGCAAGTATGCATGTTCATTGTGATTGTTCTAACTGTATTGAAATAGAGCAGTGTTAAGAGGAACCCATGGTTTTAGCAATAACTAGAATCCAAGCAAGTGTAAAGCTTGATTGGCAAGCACACTTTGTTGGACCAAACTATGAACTTTGGGTGTTAACCCCAACACGAAGAAAGCAAAAGGAAGTGGAAAAGATGCAGGGCAAAGGCGGAAAAAAGGTAGCCCGACTGAAGAAAGGAAAGGAGAAAAGGCCAAAAGCGCAAGGGCAACCTTAAAAGTCCAAGGCAAAGGCAAAAGGGGAAAGGTGCATTTTAAAATAAAAAGGCGCACCCTGAAATCTTGTAACACCCGTGCAATTTGTAAATGTAGACGGGCGGTGGAAAGGAAGCTAGGAAGATAGAAGGACAATGGGGAAAAGGGCCTAGGCTACGGCCAGCCATGTAAAAAGGGGAAAAGGGGATGACCGCCCAAAAGGGATTTAGGGTTTTGTATATAAAGTTGAAAAGTGAATGAGAAGCTCATTCTTGTGTGTGGCCAAAAGTAGCTCTCATCTTCTTCTTCTTCTTCTTCTTCTTGCTTGCTTGAGCTTGTGCTTGAGAGAGGGAGTGTGAGAGTGTGAGGGAGTGAGTGTGTGAGGGTGAGGGACCGAGGAGGAGAAGCTCTCCATCGTCTCCTCTCTTCTTCTCTTCTCTTCTCTTCTCTTGTCTTGCTCTCGGCAATGGAGCTTGGAGCGTGGAGCTTGAGGATGGAGCTTGCTTGAAGCTTGCACTTGGATCGTGGAGCTACCGGAGTGCGCGGGAGAGGAGGTAACTCGAACGGCATCAAGGTAAGCTCACTACACCCGTAGATATGGATGGCGCGTCGGCTATGTGAGAGGTAGCCATTAGTGCTCGGCTTGGAACGTTTGAAACAATAAGCGGTCCAAGGGTCTTGGCGGTTGAGTGAAAGCTCCCACATTTTGGTTCCGTTGTCGGGACCTACTGATTCAAGCCTTGAGCGCTTGCACGCTTCGAATCGAGCATTGGAGTAGGGTTTTCCCCGAACCAGTGCTTGAGGTAGATAGGTAGAAAGCAAGGGGGTTGAAGATGGTATTCGATCTCCTTGGCAAGTAGGTTTTTTGATTTTTTGAGATTTATGTTGTGTGATGGAGTAGTGTAGGTATTTACTTTGTGATTTGGATACATTTAGGATAGGAAAAAACAAAGAAAAAGAAACAAACAGTAGGGTTTTCTGTTGCTGTATAACAGGCTGAACAGGAAAATAGGGGCACAGATCCTTGGAGCGCCGCTCGATTCGAGCACCATAGTGATTCGAGGCATGTCTGGCACTTCTTGGTAGTGTTTTGTACCTATCTGGAAGGCGCTGGCTGATTCGGTGCAGTAGACGTCAGTTTAGAGGCATCGCGCACAACTCGCGGGCCGTCGGCCGCGTTGTCAGAGCAGGCCGTCCGAGTCCCAGAATCGGACCACCTAGAATCGGACCAGTCCCAGAATCGGACCGTCCGACTACTAGAGTCGGACCAGCCCTGTCTGATTCCCAGAATCGGACGGATGTGCCACGTGGCACTCGGACCACCAAAATCGGACCAGATCTTAATCAGATCATCTTATCCGATCGAACCACTCGGACCAACCCGTCCTATTCGGACACTCGGACCACCTAGAATCGAACCAATCAGAATCGGACCCAATCACGGACCAGGCCATTCAAACCCCAGAATCAGACCAGGTCGTCCGAGTCCCAAAATCGGACCAGGTTGTCCGAGTCCCAGAATCGGACCAATCAGTCCAGAATCGGACCCGTCCAACTACTAGAATCGGACCACCCTATCCAATTGGACCAACCCAAAATCGGACGTCCGATTCTGATAATCGGACTCCTGAAAATCAGACATCTGAGAATCGGACAAAAAATTGTCAAAATCGGACAAGTATCTAGAACGCAAATTTTGACACATCTAAACCCCGAGATTGACCCCAAAGGCTACGTAGAGTTAAAGGCACATCACAGATCCATCACCGGGCTAAAATTTTGAGCACGTAGTTCAAAATTTGGCTATAAACGGTCCTCCATATTGCGTATGGCATTTACCGTAACGGCCCTGCGGGCCGAGGGGGACTGCCCCCCCCCCCCCCCGGACCCCCGCAGAGGGGGCTCTGCCCCCTCCGCACCTCCCCCAAGTAGGTTGGAGAGAAAACGCGCGCCGTGACAGGTCTTCCAAATTGGACCCTAGTGTAGTAATGGCTCTACACGAGCATGGATTCTCACTTGCAAAAGAGCAACCAAAAGCCCATACCCGAATAGAGACAAACAGAGACCCTAGAACCTCTATGGGCCAATCTAGCCATCAAGGGCAAAAAGGCCACACCACGAGAACACAAAGACATTGTGTTCATACCATGTCTAGTCAGAGCGGAATGCAACATCAGTAAGATGCAAATGCTGAGATGACTAGACGTGACACTCTTGATGAGAGATGTACCTTGAATAGCACTGTACTGACGATCCAAGACAGCAGTGGAGAATCCACATCTGGTCGTGCAGTCGAGAACTCAAGGGCATCTGTCAGAAGGCTTAAATTTACAAGCCAGGACCCGGAAGATAAAGACATAGTACCACCTGCTTATCTTAGGGTCAAACTCACCGCGAAAAGAGAGCATATTATAGATGCTCTGATTGATGAAGGAGCAGATTTTAACATCTTGACCTATGAATCATGGACCCTACTAGGCCAACCAGAGCTTACACCGACTAGTGCAACTCTTAGCCCCTATGGGGGACACCCACAAGCACTCGTAGGGAAGTGCAAAATCCTTGCGACAATTGAAACGGAAAGCTTGCCTATCCTATTTCATGTTCCTTCAAAAAGTGCTAGCTGCAGGAAAGAAACCCGCCTAGGAAGACCCTTTAAAAGGGCGACCAAATGTGAGGCTGACTATGTAGCACAGAGGATACACCTGACACTACCGGGTGTGAGAATAGTCACAACCTTTAGCAAGGGTGACCTCATCAAACCTCAAGGGAAAGGCAAGGAAGCTACTGACGTAATAGTCAAGCCTACAAATGAGGGCAAGGACTTGTTGGAAGAGTTGATACAAGCACAGGTCGAACAACAAGAACCAGTGAGTGAGGCCATGCCGGAAACAAGAAGGTCAAGAGACAAGGCCAAGGACAGGGTTTGGACTCACAAATATCGTAGAAGACCACGAAAGAAGCCCAAGCCTTATAGGCGAAGGCATCGATGGAGAGCTAGCACAACGCCGCGATGGATATCCAAAGCGTTGCTTCGTGCTCAAGGGTATTATACAGGCAACCAATGGATTTGGGTACCAAAACCCCCTGCTAAACCTCCTCTATCAGCTGAAGGCCAGAGTGCCTCAAAAGCATGGCACAAGAGGAAATCTAAGAGAAACTCTAGGTCTCAAGGCAAGAAAACAGACATGATTGTTCGAAGGAAAGAACCTCAGCCTAGCATGCTGAATAGACAGATGTCATATGCAGCCATTGAGCATGCACAAAAATCGTTAGTGCCCAAGAAGCCTTTGATTTCCCAAGGGGAGAACAAGCATCATAGGCACAACATTGCTCAAGGCAAGGCTGATTGCTCAACAAAGCAAACGGCACAATCGTCTAATAGCCTTGAGAAGATCATTCAGCTAGTGCCACTTCTACCTAGGAGTCCTAGATCTCCTACGCCCTCTTCTCCCTAACAGACACAGGAAGCACTACAGCAGTTGTCAAGGGCGACTGCTCAATTCCAAACTCTATCTCCATCTAAGCTTCCAAATATCCAAGAGGTGGGACATGACGCCATCTGTAGCTCGCGACCCAAGGATATGCATGAGCAACCTAATGTGACTAGATCAGCTCATGTTCGATCTACACAGATGAGTGCTCAAAGGCCAACAAAAGACATGACCACTTCTGATCGCCCTAGGGACTTGACACCGCAATCCACCAAGGGTAGCGAGCCCACTAAACTAGCTGCTACTACTTCCAATCAAGGATATGCATGAGCAACCTAATGCGACTAGATCAGCTCATGTTCGATCTACACAGATGAGTGCTCAAAGGCCAACAAAAGACATGACCACTTCTGATCGCCCTAGGGACTTGACACCGCAATCCACCAAGGGTAGCCAGCCCACTAAACTAGCTGCTACTACTTCCAATCAGGGATCACAGCAGTCACAGCCCTTGGCCGTGACAATACCCTATGTGGAACGTGTCCTTAGAAGTTCACCTATGGAAGAGGTGTCGCAACCAACTTCCTCGAAAACTCCAGCACTTTCAAAGAGCCTAAAGCCTAGGCTGGAGGAGTTAAACTCAAGGGAGCTGGCAGAAGAGCTAGACCCTCTGAAACGGGAGGTAATTGTGCCCTCACAACCGGGCAAGGCTATTCAGCAAAACATGGCTATGTCCCATAAGGACACACTAGAGAAGGGAAATTCTGAGGCCTGACCAAGCACATCAACGGTCGATATAGCCCAGGGTCCTCAGTTGTTGAGAGAGGCACCTTCATTGACCAAGAAAAAGAGGAGAAAGCAGAGAAAACAGCAACAGATGCAAGTGGTTGTGGACCCAAAGAACATTGAGACGAAGGGCGCTGGAGAGCTGATGAATAAAGCATCGAGTCCATCCACCAATGAACCCACTTATGCCTCCCTAATAGCGGTGAAACCTCAGACACATCTGTGTGCTCTGACAAACCAAAGCAATAGTTGCCATCAACAGTTGCTTGCAACACTCTATCCACCGACAATAGAACTCATATTGATCAATCAAGAGTGGATACAACCATGTCACAACAGGGTGACAAATCTATACCAGTCACATCCGAGAAGAACCATGATGAAATAACAGCAAAACCTCAGGAGAAACGTGAGAACCCCAAGAGCATAAGAAAACCTAGCGTTGACCAATCTTGCTCATCTAGGCCTGATCCCCCAGCCATGCTAAAGCCTAAGAAAACTCTTAGAACTTTGCATGAGATAGCAACCGAGCAAGCCCTCGTTGAACATAGAAGTGTCGCAGAATGCTTAACTGAGTTGGAGGCTAAGCTCAAAGTGGTCACACGTGTCTACATCCTTGCGGACATGGGCACGATCCCCAAGGAGTAGCTTGGAGATTACTTGACCTTTCCTCTATCGTGGGAAGAACAAGAACATCTTAACGGGCACTACGACAGGCTCCTGCATGAACATATGCGACTCATCCCTAACGAGGAGGCTGACGAACTGCGCTTAACCGTCACATTCAATGAAGTGCTCTGTCGACCGAATCTCGTAGACATAGAGCTACTAAAGCGACTGTCAGCAGGCCAGAGTCAATTTGAGCAGCGTTGGTGCGAAAGCCGCATTGTAATGGCCGAACTAGGGGCTTAGATTGTGACGGTCTCAGAAGAGCGATTGGCCAAATGGCCGTCTCAAAGAGACCCAACCTACGTGGCACCAACTTCCCTTCGAGTGCTCACTGACATTCGGGGTACGGGCTTAGCGAGGACTAGGCTACAGGGCCCTTTGATTGATAAGGTTCTCACTGAGGAGAAGTTACATATTGCCAGTAGACTCGGTCAAGGTTCCATGCTACTCGACGTGGCAAAATATCTATCAGTATTAAGTCAGCTACCACGAATACTAGATGCATGTGCCACGCTCCGGTACAACCCCGAGTTCTACACTTGGTTCTTATCCTCGTGAAGTGACATGGATTCATATATATGTATATAAATAAACACTGATTTTTGTGTCACCATGTATAAACAATATCAACACACACAAGTAATGATAGTCAAGCGCAGGGAAAAGAGCCGGGTTTGACAGGCTAAGCTCCTCAGGTCCTCCTCTCATCACACTTTTAAAAGTCGTATGACCAGCCCCACCTCCAAGTGAAGGGCATGCAACCCATATTGCCACCATAGGAGGCCTTGACCAACAACTCTGATGGTGTAGACAGGGTGTAGTCCCTTCCTATACACCTTCTTCCCTTTTTGGTCTATCCTTCCGAGGATGTACCCTGTCCCACTCCACGACAACCAGTCCATGCGAATTAGCATAAACTAATATCCACTAATGACTAGAGGCAACGCGAACATCAGCATGGGGACAATTCCTCTACAACAATCACCGCATGCCTCACCCCTCCCCTTCTTGTCATATGCGCTTCATAAACCACACTAAAATCCCTTCCATGCAAACAGTTGTATCCTGTATCAAGGTCTAAACCCTTGGATTGCATCTTGCAAGTTTCCTTTTGCGGCGAAACGCATGGAGGATCATGGAGATCTAGCATGCAAAGATGCTCTTCGCAGAAGGCGGGAGCATGTGGCACGCGCCCCTCCACCGGAGCGCTATGTGCCCACCATCAAGAGGTATGCCAAGAAGCGAGGCCCTAAGCAACATTGCCCAGGGCGAAGGCCGAAGAATCCTCGAGTCAAGAAAGTCGAGACTCGAAACGCGCAACAGGTGGCAGCACTAGTGGTGCGCACTCCCAGCTCCCGCTCGGGCCCCAGATGCTCAAAGGCAGAAAGGGCAGCTCGGGAAAGAGAAGAATTTAATGAGTTATTTAAAGAAATTCTGGAGACGGTAGCGGGCCGGGATTACACCATTCATGTCCCGGCCGACATGTTCCCTGCTCACCCCCATGGGAGCCCCACACCAGCAGAGCCCCAATCGCCCGGCTATCCAAACTCGCTTCGCCTCGTACAAATCGAGTAGCCCATAATGCATAAAGGGCTTATCAAATGATAACTGGCCAGGACTTTTTGTTTTTAAATGGTTAAGTGTTCCCGACTTGTTAAGTGTTGACATGTTCCTGACTTGTATGAACTTATCATATCTGCGTTTAATATATGCTACGCCTTTAGCAAAAGAAAAAGCTAATCAAGCGCAGGTGATAAATGTCTAGTCAACTAAGTGATGTCTCCTTGCATTGCACTGATTTATTATAGTTGCGGCATACACAATGCATATGCTCTCATGAAGAGACAAGTGGATGCAGGATGATACAGGTCCTTGTGCGAAAATGTTCAATGCCCAATCACCGCAACACCCACAACCCCACAACGAGCCACGGCAAAGCCACGCTGCCGAAAGCACCCTTACCAACCGCCCACATTGCATGGCCCACAAAACATTCCTGGGCCACGCCCCCTTTCTGCATCAAGCTCTATAGTTGGCTCACGGCAGCCGTTACCTCAATTATACCCACATCGCATGTGCCGCAAGGAGGGTTGCAATATTTCAAGTGTATCTCCCCCTTTCGCCAACTGCTTCTCTAACAGCGAGGCTAGGGCACCATCCTCATTGTACTGTTCATTTTCTGAGCCTTCGAAGCTTGACATTTTCCAACCCATTGAAAGGCTGATAGCCTCAACATATTGTAATGGTTGTACTCAGGCAAAAAAAAGAAAAAAAGAGAGAGAAGAAAAGAAAAGAAAAGAAAAGAAAAGAAAAGAAAAGAAAGAAAAGAAAAAGAAGTGAATGGAAAAATAAGAAGCACCCACAATCACAGCACAGCACCTGGGGGTCCTCAAATTAGGTACATCAGGTGACCTTGGTCGACCGGCTTCGTCCCTAGCCCCTTACAATCACCCACAATTGTTCAGGGCACATCAAGGGCAGGACATACCTGGGGAGCTTGTCTTGCCTAGGGTTAGACCTGTCACCCTGACCCACTTGCACAATTTTCTTTTGCACTCTGCCTTAGTACCATTGCAATCAGTGGTGATAAGCACCGCACGATTGGCCATGAAAAGTACACCGTACTCATCAAGCAAGTCCAATAGTTTCCAGCTACTGAAAGTGCGGTGTCCTTGTATTCCATTATGCTACATCGTGCAGTCACAATGCAAAGGATGTCTCATATGCCTTCACGCATACTCCTTCTCCACATGGACAACTTTGCTTCATCCACGAATTGTTATGAGAAACTAGCCCACGGTCTTCTAACTATGTAATATCTAAGTATGCACGAGCACTCACATAATATTTGCACCGAAGTATATCCACAGTTTGAGTCCTCAAGTGCAGGACAATACTCTAGGCTTGCTTAGAGTTCAACCTATCTCCCCAACTAATCAAAATATGTCTTGTGCACGATGAGAAGCCTAGCACTACCCCTTAAGGAGAGACCACATGTGAGGTTTTCCAATTGCAGGTATAAGGTGTTGTTCGCTCTTCATCAACACTCAACTTTGATACTTGTCCCTTACCATCCAACAAGCCCGCAAAGAATCGTCATGTGCAGAATCTCCAACAAACCAACACTTGTGCTAGCCATCAATGCAATCCCCAACAAAGCATAGCCCTATCACCAACTCCAACAACCTTCCACCACCCACCCTGGCCACCAACAGGCCCCCAAGGCCTTCTACCACACCACCACCAACACTCCTCCATGGAAACCACAAGCGTCCTTGTCACCCACGTCTTCGGTGCATACTACAGCCCGCTACCTACGATGGTGAGTGCCATGGGACTGGCACTCGTCTAGGAGGGGGGTAATGTTAACCCCAACACGAAGAAAGCAAAAGGAAGTGGAAAAGATGCAGGGCAAAGGCGGAAAAAAGGTAGCCCGACTGAAGAAAGGAAATGAGAAAAGGCCAAAAGCGCAACAGCAACCTTAAAAGTCCAAGGCAAAGGCAAAAGGGGAAAGGTGCATTTTAAAATAAAAAGGCGCACCCTGAAATCTTGTAACACCCGTGCAATTTGTAAATGTAGACGGGCGGTGGAAAGGAAGCTAGGAAGATAGAAGGACAATGGGGAAAAGGGCCTAGGCTACGGCCAGCCATGTAAAAAAGGGGAAAAGGGGATGACCGCCCAAAAGGGATTTAGGGTTTTGTATATAAAGTTGAAAAGTGAATGAGAAGCTCATTCTTGTGTGTGGCCAAAAGTAGCTCTCCTCTTCTTCTTCTTCTTCTTGTTCTTGCTTGCTTGAGCTTGTGCTTGAGAGAGGGAGTGTGAGAGTGTGAGGGAGTGAGTGTGTGAGGGTGAGGGACCGAGGAGGAGAAGCTCTCCATCGTCTCCTCTCTTCTTCTCTTCTCTTCTCTTCTCTTGTCTTGCTCGCGGCAATGGAGCTTGGAGCGTGGAGCTTGAGGATGGAGCTTGCTTGAAGCTTGCACTTGGATCGTGGAGCTACCGGAGCGCGCGGGAGAGGAGGTAACTCGAACGGCATCAAGGTAAGCTCACTACACCCGTAGATATGGATGGCGCGTCGGCTATGTGAGAGGTAGCCATTAGTGCTCGGCTTGGAACGCTTGAAACAATAAGCGGTCCGAGGGTCTTGGCGATTGAGTGAAAGCTCCCACATTGGGCCAAGCATAGGACTAAGAGAGGAATGCTAGTAGCAAGGTCCCGCAATGATGGAAGACATGCAGGAGCATCTCATCAACAGCATCCATCTGCCCAAGTTGTAGCAGTTCTTATAGAGTTACCTGATCAAGATGAGAAAATGTAATTTCCTAAAGGTGCAAGAACTATTGGCTGTAGGAATATTCACCAAGTACAGGTTCAAGAAGGGGCACAGGAGGTGTCTGGTAACACTAATACTACAAGTATGCATGTTCATTGCGATTGTTTTAATTGTATTGAAATATAGGAGTGTAAAGAGGAACCCATGGTTTTAGCAGTAACTAGAAGCCAAGTAGGTGTAAAGCTTGATTGACAAGAGCAAGAGAAAACAAGGGAAAATACATCAAAGCAGGTTAGAAAGTTGCAAAAACTTGCTAAAATTTTTGAATTTGATCAAGTTGATGATGTATAGGATTCAAGTGTGTAGAAACCTGAATTGCAGAAGCAGTTTCTTGAATATCAGGAGTATGTTCCTGAATAGCAAAATCAGTTTCATGATGATTAGGAATAGATTTTTGATACCAGAGTTGCTAGAAAATTAGAACAAGGAGGTTCAAATGAGTTATTTCAAGCTTTAGCGAAGTGTTCTTTGAATTTAACCTTGGAGCAAATTTTGGACAAGTTCAGGTAATTCTTAACTGTCAAGTAGTTATACCAAAAAAAGAAGTTGTGGATTATCAAGTGCCTACTATTCAAGTTGAGTATGCAGGAAGAAAACATGATAATGTCCTATTGGATGGGGGTTCAGGAGTTAATATACTCCCTAAACATACATATTTATCAACCGAGCAAGAAGAGTTATTGCCAACTCCATTTCAGGTTAGAATGGTAGATCAGAGAAGGTTACAGCCCTGGGGTATTTTACGAAATCAGCAAATTCGAGTGAGTAGGTGAGTTTTGTTGAGTTGAGAATGTTAGAGATTGGAGATTCTTTTACAATGCTTTTGGGGAGACCGTGGTTTAAATTGGCTAAAGTCAAGCAGGATTGGGAAAATGATTATGTGTGTATCCCAAGAGGACTAAAGGAAATCAGATTATCCATAGTTAATAAGGTTATTTTGAAGAGTTCTTCTAGACTTGTTGTAGCTCAAACTAGTAATTTTGCTTATGAAGTAGAAGATGATGAGGAGGAATTATTTCTTCAAGAAAATCATTCGGTGGTTCCGATTTTTGAAATAGATGTTGATGGTATCATACAAGAGTATCAAGAGCAGCCCAATGTGGCTAGAAATGTACTTTTGGAGCAGCAAAATATTCAAACTATAGTCCTCCGAAACCAGTCAAGGTAGATTTTAGAAGGGAAGCCTAAAGATTAGGAGCATCCTAAATTTCAGAAAAGATCCCAGAATGATTAGAGTAAATTAATTCAGGACCAAAGTACTACTCATCCTAAAATGTTTCAACAAGAAGGACTTGAAAAACAACAAACTGGTATGGACAGTTTTGGTGTACTGGAAGAGGAAGGGTAGAAAGCTATTGTTCAAGCTTAACTAAGATATGAGCATATAATGAGAAGATCTGCAAGAGTGGTTGAAGATGAGGTTCAAGAGCTTAACCTTAATAGTGAAGGAGAACCTAAACCTATCAAGGTCGATATTTTTGTTGAAGACAATTTCAAATAGGATTTGATTCAATTGTGTACTAAGCCTATTGTTCAGAAGAGGTATAGAATGAATCCTAACTATGCCAAACAGGTAAAGGAAGAAATTGACAAGCTTTTGAGAGTTGGGTTTATCAAACCTGTTAATGAGATTACTTGGTTATCTCCTATTGTTGTAGTGCCAAAGAAGAATGGGAAGATCAGAGTTTGTGTGGATTACATGTAATTAAATGCAGCCACTATTACTGATCCTTTCCCATTTCCTTTTACTGATTCTCTTTTGGATGATGTGGTAGGCCATGAGAAGTATAGTTTTCTGGATGGATTTTCACGATATAATCAAATTAGGATGCATCTGAAAGATATGGATAAGACAGCTTTTATTATAGAGTGGGGAGCTTATGTTAGCATAGTTAATGGATTTTGGGTTGAAAAATGGATTGTTTGAGTTTTAGGGAGCTACTCATAAAACATTTGAACCATACTTAACAACTTTTATGAGAGTATTCATTGATGATTTTTACGTTTTTGGCAGCAAATGGAAACATTTAAAACACCTGATATTATGCTTTTAGAGATGCAGAATGTTTGGCATGCCATTAAATCCTTTCAAATCAGTGTTTGCAGCCAAAAGGAGCGTGTTGTTAGGTCATATCCTATCTGAAGAGGGTATGAGTATAGATCCTAGAAAGATCGCAGTTGTTCAGAAGGCTAAGGTTCCAAGTAATGTGCAGGAGTTTATGTGGTTTGTGGGGCAAGTTAAGTGGCATAGCGGATATTTAAGGTATCTGTCACATATTTGCTCCACCTTATAGCTAAGGATGGTAGCTTGATAATGATAATCTTATATGTGGATGATATGTTGATTACTCGGACAAACCAATAAGATATTAAACCCTAAAGAAAATATTAATGGAAACCTTTGAGATGAAGGATTTGGGACATGCCAATCACATTCTTGGTATGTAATCAGGGATAGAACAAATAGATTGAACTATTTTTTCCAAAAGAATTATGTAAGCAAAGTGTTGCAATGTTTCAATATGGCAAGGGAAATGAAAATAAGTACTTCACTGCCTCCATATGCAAAACTTAGTAACAATAATATGCTACTTACCTAAACATTGTATTTTCATTAGGAGTTGTGAGTAAATACGTATCAAATCCTAACAATAAACATTGGAAATCAGTGAAAGGCAACTAATTGAGCACCACAATAGTACAAAAGATATGTGCATATCTTTTGTGAGGAATAGGTTGGTCTATTTGGGTACATAGATATAGACTATGTAGGAAATGTTGAAAATGGAAAGTCAACCATAAGATATGTATTTAGCTTGTATGGTGGTGCAATCTCATGGATGCCTCATTTGCAAAAATGTGGCATATGGGACCCTTACAGTATATGTCCCATTCAATTGGTTGATCACTAAACTGTGAATCACCTTTCACTTAATAACCAACAAATACCACTACATCTGGCTAGATTTAATCTTTTTTTATTTATTATTTTTATTTAAAAGTAGATTATTTAGTTCTAGTGCACAGATCGGATGCCGTAAGCGCGCGTAGTGAGCGTCAGAAGGTCCCCAAGAACAAAAGAACTCTACTTTTTGCACACAAATCAATGTAGAAAGCTTGCACGATATGAACAAGAGACCAATTGGGTGCAATCTCCCCCCATGCCTTGTGTGAGCGCTCCACAAAGCATGTATTTCATGTATTAATCATCTTCAAGCTCAAATAATAGCCCAAATTACAAAATAGCACGCTTTAGCTTTTGAGTTTGCTTTTGTGCCAAATAGAAATAAAGCTAATGGGCGCCCAAGAAGTCAAGCATACCCAAATACAATGCCCAAATACAGTTATCTAAATCGTGAGCCCATGCGCATAAAAAAATAATAAATAAATATCAAGCGCCTTGATAAATAAGCGCGACAAAATATAGGCGCCATGCCTAAGACACGGGCCCATCAAAATATTTGACGATAAATTTGAATACATGCTATCCTCCAATGCTTTCCACTGCCACCGCTGCTATTTGTACACATCAACTGAAGCATTCACAATCGTTAGTAAAATAATACAATTAAACTGACAAAAGTGAATACATAGCAGTCTTCAGCTACATAAATAAATAAATTGGTTAGAAATCAATCCTAACCTTAATTTATCACAAGTGCGCACTCTAAACTCATAAACGTTTATTAATTAAATATGTATTTTGTGGAATCACCCGCTATGGAATCACCCATGTACACATAAAATTAACAAAACGCCCGAAAAGGATAGGCATCCCCATCAACTTCTCGCACAAAGAATCCACTTTGTGTATGAGCCCCAGTAATAAAAGTTTACAGAATCCTCCGTAAAACCTCACGGAATCCACCATGTAATATGCCTCCTGGCATCATACCCCTGGGGTGGGATAGCAATTGTCCTCAATTGCTATTAGCTCAACGTGGAGCTAACAGAGTGGGAAAAGCATTTAAGTCTCTAGCGTGCATCCATTGGGCCTCTTCAACAGGATGGTTTTTAAACTTGACCAAATATCTAGAATATCTATGGCCAGTTCTAGTGGTCATAAAGTCAGTATCTATAATAGTTTTAGGCTCAAGGATTTCAGTCTCATCATCTAGCAAAGGTGGGTTTTCATAGACAGGGTGTACAAGTAATGGGCCTCTAAAGGGTCGTAGTAAACTAATACAAAAGGTGTTGTGGATTTTCTAATGTTGTGGTAGTTCCGGTTTAAATGCATTGTCATTGATTTTGTGTATGATCTTGAATGGTCCATAGAATCTAGGTGCTAATTTCACAACTGGGTGTTTATCTACACTTTGTAATCTACGTTTTTCTACTCGTAACCAAACATAATCATCAACTTTAAAATTCATGGCCTATCTTTTCTTATTGGCTTGTTTTGTATATGATTGCTGGGCTTTGGCAATCATATCTTTAACTTCATCAAAAATAGTAGCGTGCATGTTAGCAATATCATTAGTAGTTTGAATTTTGTTTGATAATGATGCAACAGGTGTAGGCAATCTATAACCATAAATAACTTCAAATGGTGCTTTCTTTGTAGCTGTGTGTGGTGTATTGTTATATGCAAACTAAAGTAAATGTAGATATGTATCCCACGTGTGTGGTTTTGAAATAATGTAAGCATGCAAAAGATCTAAAATAGTATTGTTAGTAGCTTATGTTTGACCATTTGTTTCAAGATGAAATGCAGATAAAAAATCAATCTTTGTGCCTAAGTTAGCAAACAAAGTAATCCAAAAATTATTATAGAATCTAGAAACACGATCAGAAATAATAACTTTTGATAAACCATGATTAGTAAAAACAGTTTTCAAAAATAATTGAGCTACTTGAGATGCAATTAAAGTTTTCTTGCATGGAATGAAATATGCTTGTTTGCTAAACCAGTCTCTACAACTGTCCAAATCATATCATGGTTAGCTTTAGTGTTAGGTAAACCAATAATAAAGTCCATTGAAATTTGTTCCCATGGTCGTGATGGAATAGATAGGGGCATTAGTAAACCATATTGTTTACCATGGTGTCTTTTAACTCGTTGACAAACTAAACATTCAGATACAAAGTTAGATACATCAGTGTCCATATGTGGCCAATAAAAATCTTCAGTCAATGTACGCAAAGTAGATATAGTACCTCTATGACCTTGATATGGAGGACAATGAATCTCATTCAAAACAAAAGATCTAAATGAAACTGTCACACATAATCTCTTTTCATAAAACATGAATCCATTATTGTAAGAAAGTGAATCAATAGGAATCCAATTATTTGCAACTAATTTATTCCAATTAGCTTGAAAAGTAAAATTCTGATTATAAGTATCTTTCATAGGGATAAGGGAATCAAATGATATGACAGAAATATTATGAATTGACAGTCTTCTACTTAAAGCGTCGGCTACAACATTCTCTTTTCTTGGTTGATATTGTATAAGGGGATGAAAACTTTGAATGAAAGCTGCCCATTTAATATGTCGGTCAGATATTTGGGGTTGACTAAGGAGATGTCTAATGCTTTGTTGGTCAGTTTTAATCATAAATTCAGAACCCATTAAGTAATGTTTCCATTGACGTGAGGCTTGTACTACAGCTAGCAATTCTTTATCATAGGTAGAATATTTAAGTTCAGATGGTTTCAGTTTATAGCTAGAATAGTCTATGGGATGATTATCTTGCATAAGGACGGCTCCTATTCCAGATCCACTAGCATCAGTAACTACTAAAAGAATGGTCTATTGAAATCAAGTAGTTGTAATACAAGAGCATGGGTTAATGCATGTTTCAATAAATCAAAGGATTTTTATCGATTATCAGACCAGTTATAAACAATACATTTCTTTAAAAGGTAAGTAATGAAAAATTTCACACAAACTTTCTGTAAAAACTAGCAAGACCTAGAAAAGAACGTAACTCATGCACATTTTTGGGTATGGACCAATTTAAAATTGCTTCTATCTTTTTAGGGTCAACCTTAATACCTTCTGATGAAACAATGTGTCCTAGATATTCAATTTTTGTTTGAAAGAATTCACTCTTTTCTGGATTAGCATACAATTGATTATCTTTTAACAACTTGAAAACTAAAGACAGATGTTCATAATGCTCATTCTCATTTTTACTGAATACTAATATATCGTCAAAGAATACTATAACACAATGCTGATATTTCAGAATATGCGATTCATCATGCGACTAAATGTAGCAGGTGCATTAGTTAGACCGAAAGGCATCACTAGAAATTCATAGTGTCCAAATTGTGTTCTAAATGCAGTTTTGAATATATCAGATTTATCTAATCTTACTTGATGATAACCAGATTTAAGATCTATCTTACTGAATATGGCAGAACCTTGTAGTTTATCCATAAGATCATCTACCCTAGGAATCGGATATCTATTCTTAACATGAATTTTATTCAGGGCACGATAATCAATGCACATGCGATAAGTATTATTATTCTTCTTTACTAATAAAACAGGTGCGCCAAATGGAGAACTACTAGGTCTAATTAATCCTCGGTTAAGCAATTCTTCTATTCAAATTTGAATTTCTTTCTGTTCAATTTGGTTATGCCTATATGGTGCTTTACATGGTGGTTGTGTACCAGGAATTAAATCTATTTTGTGATCTTCAGGTCGTGAAGATGGTAGTCCAGGTGGTAAATCATCAGCAAAACAATCTTTAAATTGAGCAAGAAATTGTGTATGCCTGGGATGCATATGTTTTTCTTTAGCTTGAAGTTCATTTACCCATATTAAATAAGATTTGCTACTTTTACGTAATGCACGTTTAGCCTGAGTATGAGTAAGTAGTGGAAAATTATTAGAAGCATGCATACCATGCAATGTAATTTGTTTTCCTTGAAAATAAATTTTAATTGAATACGTAGAATAATCTATATCAGGGTTATACTGATGACGCCAAGGCATACCTAAGATAATATCACTAGACTGCAAAGGTACAACTAGGAAATTTCTTCGTTCAGTATATTCCCCAATTTTAATTTCTAAGTTATGCACTTCTTGTGTTCCATTATATCTTGTGCCTAGGAATGCTGCTTTAATGCGATAATGTGTAGAAACAGTTTGTAAATTCAATTCTTTCACTAACTTTGCAGAAATAAAATCATGTGTGCTACCATATCAACAAAGAATGTGAAGTTGGCATACCTAGCAAAATATCCGAAGTAGTACCAATGTCGTCATTATCTTCCGTAAAATCAGGCATTTCCTCACGTTCTTCTTCTTCCATTGCTCCAAGATAATTGATATGGACATGTGGCTTTTTCGATTGGCAATTGACTGCTAAATGTCCAGGTTGATGGCATTTGTAACAAACTATAAGTTTGGCTTTAAATACATTGTTGATAATGGCAGGAAGTCTAGGAATATTAGGATTTGGCTGTGAGGATGGCTTGGTATTTGATGGCAAAGCAGGTGGTCGTGTCCAAAACTTACGAAATGAAGATGGAAGAAAACGACTTTGATTGAATCTTCTAAAATTTGAATTGAATTGTTTGGAACCATAGTTACCATTAGTTTGAAATTGTTGTGGACGCTTGTCTCTTCCTCGAATCTTGTCTTCAGTGTCATGAGCCAAGGAAATTGCATCTTCAAGGGTTGTTGGCTTGAACATATTGACTTCAGCATAGTAATGTCCAAGTAAGCCAAACATAAACTTGCGTTTGTGAGTCGCTTTAGGTACATCTTCGAGCATGCGTAGTTGCAGTAGGGCATTCCAAAAACGTTCAGTGTATTGGGAAATAGGTTCGCGATCTCTTTGCTGTAGAAGATCCCATTGCTTTATGGCTTTTTCATGGAATTGAGGAGGAAGGAAATTCTGCAAAAACTTCTTTTGGAAAGTCTCACGGGTAGTGGGACAATCAATGCTCTTGCGAACCACTGTCCACCATAGAGATGCTCGATCGACTAAATGGTTAGTGACACATTTAATTTTGTCTTTCTCAGCATATGTCTCTTCATGAAAGTAATCATCAAACTGACTGATAAATGCAAGTACAGTCTTTCCATCTCGAGATCCATTGAAAGTACGAAATTTGAAGTTTCTTTTACTTATCTTTGTTTCTTTGCGGATGGATTAAGCTTCAAGCGTCGCATCGATGGTACGTCATATAATATCTTCAGGTTGCGGTCCATCTTTATCAGTGGTAGATCGTTGCAAATTGGCCAATTGAACTTGCAAAGCTTGTCGGGCTCTTCGTTCTTCATCAAGTTGCAATCAAATCCAATTTTTGTTCCATCTTTGGTTCGGGTAAATCACCTTTAACCATTAAATCGTCCATATTTTATTCCGTCATCCTGTAAAATTCAAAAGACCTCACACTCTCGAAATCTGATTAGCAGGATGGGCATAGCTCAAAGTCGGGTATACAAGGCTTATAAATTTTGTTTGGCTTTTATAGTCTTTCTCTTTTGCAATTGCGGTTTTCGTTGTCTTCGTAGAAGTTGCGTATAATCTTCGTATGAACTTCTGCGTTTGCACTGAAACTGGTTCAGCAAGTCTGCAAATAGGAACAGGGTCTTCCAGAGAGCAATTCTGTGATTCTGTGCTTCTGCATATGAACAGCCTTTATGGGAGTGGTTGAAATAAGTAGTTGTTGACTTCTGCGGACTTAAGTGACTTGCAAAAGTAATAGAACTTGGAAGACTTGGAGTAACTTAGTGGATTAGAGAGCTTTAAGCTTGATAGGACCTGCATGATCATCGTGTATCTGAGGACGTGGACTGCCGTTTTGACGCCGCCCAGCACATATTCATGCCGCTCGATGACGAATTTTGTGTTTGAAGCTTTTATAAGCTTCTTTTAAAGCTTATTACTTAAGCTTAATAAACTTTGAAGTAAAGCTTTTAAGCTTTTGGATATGGAAGCTTACTGTCAATCTAGTTCAAAACGACTTGAAGAAGGAGATGTACAAGTGGTCCTCCGCCTCCTCAGGCCGGTCCTTCGTGATCAGAGGATGCAGATAGGGGTTCTTGACCGCCAGGAAGTCACCGGTATCGACCGTTTGCAACAAAATTGATTGTAGAGCTTGATCGTTCCAAGAGCTCTGCCTTCGCGCAAGATGGTAAGCGATTGGAAGCTCTCGATCTCAGCTTCGCTCTGATACCACTGGTGCACAGATCGGATGCCGTAAGCGCGCATAGTGAGCATCAGAAGGTCCCCAAGAACAAAAGAACTCTACTTTTTGCACACAAATCAATGTAGAAAGCTTGCACGACATAAACAAGAGACCAATTGGGTGCAATCTCTCCCCATGCCTTGTGTAAGCGCTCCACAAAGCATATATTTCATGTATTAATCATCTTCAAGCTCAAATAATAGCCCAAATTATAAAATAGCATGCTTTAGCTTTTGAGTTTGCTTTTGTGCCAAATAAAAATAAAGCTAATGGGCACCCAAGAAGTCAAGCGTACCCAAATACAATGTCCAAATACAATTATCTAAATCGTGTGCCCATGCACATACAAAAATAATAAATAAATATCAAGCGCCTTGATAAATAAGCGCGACAAAATATAGGCACCATGCCTAAGACACGCACCCATCAAAATATTTGACGATAAATTTGAATACACGCTATCCTCCAATGCTTTCCACTGCCACCGCTGCTATCTCTACACATCAACTGAAGCATTCACAATCGTTAGTAAAATAATACAATTAAACCGACAAATGTGAATACATAGCAGTCTTCAACTACATAAATAAATAAATTGGTTAGAAATCAATCCTAACCTTAATTTATCACAAGTGCGCACTCTAAACTCATAAACGTTTATTAATTAAATATGTATTTTGTGGAATCACCCATGTACACATAAAATTAAAAAAACACCCGAAAAGGATAGGCATCCCCATCGACTTCTCGCACAAAGAATCCACTTTGTGTATGAGCCCCGGTAATAAAAGTTTAGAGAATCCAGCGTAAAACCTCACAAAATCCACCGTGTAATATGCCTCCTGGCATCAAGTTCTTTAGGCACTTTTTTAAAAAAAGATAGGTTAGCATGGATTTTGGTCTTGTATCATTTGCTGATAGTAGTCAAGCGCATCAAAATAGTATGTTTTTGGCAAGTAACAATATTTTAGTTTGTGTTTTCGGATTCATTTTTTAAGTAAGCCAATGATATATTATCGTCATTGGTAGATTTATGATCTATAAACCAGGTTTCATTTTGGACCTAGCGAAACACTAGGGATGTTTAGCAAATTTAATTAATGGAGATTGAGACATATGTACCATAATCTTTTAAATAGGGGAATTAGTTCACCTACAAAGGGTTTGACAAAGACCTCTCAGTCCAACAACCACTAAGCCAAAGTAACAGTATCAATCACAAAAACATGTAAATAAACTATATGAATTGCTTCTCCAATGGGAATTTTGGGTTAGAGAAGACATGCCATTGTTGCATAATAATAGCCAAAGTGCCAATAATCATGTATTTTATGCAAAGACCAAGCACATAGAAGTGAGTAGCACTTCATTCATTAGGTCCTTGAGGATAAGCACATTGGACCTGTCAAAGTTCATATTGATGCCAGCCCTATAGACTTTCTCACCAAGAGTCTATCCTTTGAAAAGTACACATTGTAGGGAGTCGATGAGCATTGGGTGAGGGTACCTCACATGTATTTATCTCATACATTCTTTTCTTCTTTTATCTCACTTAAAGGAATATTGGCCTTTAAGTGGGAGCTTGTTGGGGTAAAGGCCAATGTGGTTGACCACCCATCTCACTCACTAACTCTAACTAATATATGTACATGCTCATTCTTTATGTGTTAAGTGATAAGGCAATAAGTTTTTACTCACAAGGGAGTTGTTGGAGGCACTACAAACATATCATATTGTGTGTGTGTGTGTGTGTGTGTGTGTGTGTGTGTGTGTGTGTGTGTGTGTGTGTGTGTGTGTGTGTGTGTGTGTGTGTGTGTGTCTGTGTGCATGCGCGCGCGTGCGTGCGTGCGTGCGTGCGTGCGTGCGTGCGTGCGTGCGTGCGTGCGTGTGTGTGTGTGTGTGTGTGTGTGTGTGTGTGTGTGATCTCCATTCTCATATGCATCTTCTAAATTATTATATTATATTAACTTCCAAGTGAGCAATTTATCATTCACAAGTGCACCGCTCTAGCTCCACAAACCACCTAGAATGTTGCAAAAGAGCATAGCTCTCATGATGAGGATGAGTGGGGTGCTCATGGGTCAGGTGAAGTTTAGTTCATTGGTTAGGTGTGAGTTTGTTTACTCCTTGGTCAAGCAATGATTTATCATCCAATAAGTGATGCTTTTCATGGGTTGCTTGGCACCCACATGCATGGGCCAAATAGATATATTATCCCATCATGAGGTAAATAAGTCTCTTGAGGCATAGGTTGAGTTTGGTTGGGTTGTTAAAATTTTGATACTCTTGTAGCCAAGGACAAGAGAACTTTCACTCATGTGTCCAAGGCTAGGTCTTGGAGAAGGAAAATGATATTGTTTTCTACTTTTTAGTTATTTGTTAAGGGATCACTTTGAAGAAATGTTGTGTAAGGGGTTACTAAAATAGAAGTTGATTTTATATGTCATAAGAATATGATACACAATTTGATTCAAACAATTAGAATTAGCTATCTATGTTGGATGGAAAGTGAAAGATTATGATCCAAATGGTCTTAATTTATAAATGGATGGACTCAATAAGTTAGTTAACTTTCTAAGCCTTACGTTAATTGAACAAGTAGAAGTGTGAGACTCTAACTTATAAAGGTTGAAACCCAATCAACTTCATTTTGGGAGAACTATCATCAATTGTGGCTTGGTTAATGAGGAAATGGATGAACTCAATTAGTCAGTTAACTTTCTAAGTCTTAAGTTAATTGAACAAGTAGAAGCGTGAAGCTCTAACCATAGAGGTTGAAACCTAATCAACTTTATTTTAGGGAATTTATCAATAATTGTGGCTTGGTCAATGAGGAAACATGCACCAACATCTATGAACAAAGTACATAATCAATTTACCTCAAGGTCAATCACATCTACCAAGTGGTTCACTCGAGTTTAAGGCTAGATGGCCCTAGATGATCTCAGGTCCATGTAAAATAGAGCTAAAGTTACTTGAGTCAATTAATTATATGAATCTCTAATGGTTTCAATGGCATTGGCTAGGATCTCAAGCTTTAGTCACCTATCAAGTGGTGTTGTTCTTGGACCATCGAGGGGGGTATCTCATAGTTGTAAATAACACAATGTTTTCAAAAAGTTAAAACAATTAGCAAATTTACATTTTACAATCCCAGTGGTATGTGAGGCCCTATGGTGTTGACTCATAAGAGAATAGATTAAGAAGTGCAAGCTAAAGGAAGCTAAATGACTATAAGAGATGAGGGCCAATATGATGCATTTGCCTTTGTGAATGCAAAGAGGATGACTATACATGTGTATTGGCCCAATTTGCAACTTGACCACTCCTCTTGTGAGAAGACCAAATTTGATAGCCTAGATGCCTAGGTTTTCCATCCTCACCTTGGGACGAGTGAGGAGAAAGCCTCCCATGAACAATTGCTACATCTAGAGGTTGATGATTATAAGAAGTTGAGGCCTAGGTAGGGTTGATGGCTTTTTCAGAAAGCCTTAGCAAGGAGCATTATAAGAGGACTCAATCACATGTCACTTGTGGCTATTGGGGCAAAGATAGTCCAAATTGCTAGACTAGTTAAACATTGTGCCAAGTTGATGAAAAGCTCTCTAGTTATCTAGAGCTCCAAAAGTTGTAATGTCCTTAGCCATTATAGAAGTTGGGTGTCACATAGGATGAAGGAAAGCCTTGTTTTGAAAGGCAACTAAAGTTGTATCTTTGGCATTGGTGAGATATTTCTTTACTATCACCAACTCATTAATCGAAAAGCTGTAGAGAATCACTCACAAGGAATAGGATATCTAACACGTCTATTGAAGCTTTAGTGGAGGGGTTGACACTTTAGTTAATTAGCATATCATATTCATTAGCAAAGCTTATCCTACATTTCTAGTGTACCTCTTAATCTAGAAAAGTGTAATTGCAAGGTGTAGTGAAAGTCATTATGTGGAGTAATCCATAGGGAATTGCCATCCCTACTAGGTTACTATAGCCATATGTTGGAGATAGCCAAGAAAGTTGCATCACATTCGGATCATCATCAAGAAAAGTGGGTGTGTTATGTCATAATTACTCAAGGCCACTTTATTGAGCCTCACCACAAACATCATGAAAATCCATGAGAAACATTTTGTAGTCCATACTTGCATTTTCAAAAGCGTGATTTTGTTGTACTCTCTTAGGTTTGTGAACCAATATTAAGTGAAGCCTCTGCATTAGGACAACCATCCACATTAACAATGAGGGAGGGCACGGCCCCTATCTTCATATACTCACATTAGAAAGGAGTCATGCTACCATATGGACTCCATAATTAGTGTGCAAATAAGTGATTTTCCACCCTATGCAAAAGAAGAATTGAACAAAGAAGGAGAGCTCATCACTATGGGATTACTATAGAATTAGGTATAGAAGAGAATATCATGATCGATTGTCAACTGTTTTATGCTCTCAAATCATAGTGGCTAGGAGATGGTAGGCTTGACTATTATGGTTAAGTATGGTTAGGGAGGCAACCAAGCACTATCAAAAGTGTGAATGCTAATTAGGATCTTTCAAAGTACAGGGGTGCCACAAGAGAAAGGAGCCATGAAAGAGACATTTGAAAGTAGATACTTGTGTGTTCATGATTGTCTTTAAATAGGTAAGAGACACATTATTTGTTGCTCCTAAAGGTTCACTCACAATCACCTTTCAATCTCATTGATTAAGAAGACACATTCGTATATTCTCTCCATCTCTTGGTGACTAATAAAGTCCCATTATGATTGAACTCTTCATAAGTGATTCATGGATTACATAAGTGCTTACATCATTGGTTTAATGTACTACTATGCTCTAAGACTAACCATAAATTAATTCACTAAAAGGTGAGCTAAAGACTAATCTACAATTCCATTCTTAGACCCCCTCAAGTAGTCTCCTTCCCTCCCTTAATCCTAACCTATTAGCTACAAGATTTACCAATGACTTAATAGCTTCTATAAGTTTTGATGTGTAGTAAACTTAGAATCCCCCCTCTTGTAAGGGTATAGGCTTTGTAGCTATACCATGGTGTTGGAGCCAGAAACACCTATGTAGAGAGTAGCAGCGACTCTGAGCCCTGCTTGGTTTTCACTCTACATGTGATTCCCATTGAGTATAGGGAATCACATGTAGAATGGAAACCAAGGAGGGCTCAGAGTAGCTACTACTCCCTACATAGGTGTTTCTAGCTCCAACGCTTGGGATTGCACCTATAAAGCTTTGCATGCAAAGCCATAAGCGCAAAGCCACATAAATTTAGGACTATGAAGCCTCCACTCCTCAAATGTAATTGAGTTGAGGGTAGACTAAAATGTAAAAGAATAACAATAACTAACTCTAGATACATAGACCCTATCTAACTTGATAGAAAAAGATATGTTAAGACCCCCAAGTCATAGTGTTAAGACACTGACTAGCTTGATAGAAAATGTTACGTTAAGATCCTGCTAATGAGTCAAGTCTTAGACTGGCATACACTAACCAGTTTGATAGAATGAGCTATGTTAAGACTACAGAATGAGTCAAGAGAGCCACCCTTGAATTGCTGAGGACAACAATCTATTAAGTGGAGGTAAGTGTAAGAGTATAGCCTTTGTAGCTGTACCATGGCATTGTGAAGGGGAGCTTCAAGCTCTACCCCGAGACCTACGGACCACTTATTGCTCAAGTGTTTCGAACCGAGCGGCCATGGCTACCTCTCACATAGCCGACGCGCAATGCCTACCTTACGGGTGTAGTGAGCTTACCTTGTTGCTCGATCGAGTATCCTCCTCTTTCTTGCACACCGGTAGCTCCACGATCCTTGAGGCAAGCTCAAGCAACCTCAATCCCTCTCCCATGAGCTTCATCCCCCATAGCCACACGTGAGACAAGAGAAGAGGAGAGAGGAGGGGAAGATGAAGAGAGGAGAAGGAGAGCTTCTTCTCCAAGATCCCTCACTCCCACACAATCACTCCCTCACACTCTCTCAATCCCTCTCTCAAGCACAAGCAAGAAGGCAAGAAACAAGAGAAGAAGAAGAAGAAGCTTTGGCCACACACAAGAATGAGCTTCCCATTCACTTTTCAACTTTATATACATGCGCTACTTTTCATGGGCGGTCATCCCCCTTTTTTACATGGCCGACCATTAGCCTAGGCCCATTTCTCATTTCCCACCGTTCTAGTCTATCCTATCCCCAACTAATGCGTACAATTTGCATAGGAGTGAGCCTGGCACTCTCTTATAAGGTTTTGGCAGCGTTTTCGCACTTAATGGTGCGTTTTTTATTCTTTTACTCTCCTTAGGCGACTCTAAGACTTCTTGAGGATCGTGCCCGTGCATTTAATTTTTTCCAGGGTCTAGTTGCCAGTTAAGGCGCCTTTTTCTTCTTTTCTTTTTTCCATTTCCTGCTCTTCTGTGCTGCGGTAAACATTACCCCCCTCCTAGCCAAGTGCCAGTCCCATGGCACTGTGGTGGGAGGTAGTGGGATAGATGATGATGTCGCAAGATGGACTGGTGAGTAGATGACGCTAATGCTTGTGAATGAGAAGTGATGGGGTTTGATGACGATGATCAGGAGAGATTCCGGCGTGCTTTAGGCTCCATGAAGATCCTAGGCATCTTTCACACTGTTGTGGTGCCCCTTTAGGTAGCTGGTTGTTCTTTGAGTATCTGAAACGCTTGAAGCAATAGCAAATCCCCTAGGAGGATGATATTGGAGGGATTTATTCTGGAAAAACTCCCCAAACACTGTTGGCCTTGAAAATCCACGACTGTGGTTGAAGATCCTTGTCTTTGAGTAGAAGGTCTTTAGTTTTGAGTTGAAGGTCCTCAGGCTTGTGGAATCAATAAGCGATCCGTAGATCTTGAGGCATTGGGCAGGGATCGTTGGATGATGAGGTTCCAAGATGTATGCCAACGGCAGATCCATCAATGGGGTTTTCTTCTGCTTGATTTGGTTCAGTCATGGCAGCCGTCAATAGACGGATGTTTGGCAACACAAAGTGTGTGGAGCCCTTTAAACCTTTGCAGTGAAGCTTCAAAGTTGTGGGAATGGAGTCATGTCCGACTGATGGAAAAATTCCTTGTCATTGAAGGATGTAGTGGACGATCTTCTTCAGCCAAGTAGCCGATTCGGAAAACACGAATATAAGCTGCAAGAAAAGTTGTGCACTTCCTAGGGGGTGTGTCTGTCCCACTGTGTAGTGCATGGTGCCCGTGCCAGTGGAACTGGGAAATGGGTCTGCCCTTAGTAATGTCCCACTCTTGAGGACCCAATTCGTGCGTCGTCGGAGGTGTGGTGCAAAACTTAGGGTGACAGGTCTAAAAGTCCTGCCCTTGATGTGCCCTAAGTGTGAAGTGGGGGAGGGGCTAGAGAGAACCCTAGATGTAGTGAGTGTGGTGCACAATAATAGTGAAGGAAGACTGCAAGCACATGTGAAGTGTCCTCCTTGTCAACCTGTTTAGTAGTAAATTCATCTTTCAACTTTGCTGTTTTTGCTCTTGTCTGGCTCTCCATTTTTTATTTTTTAAAAATAAGAATGAGAGAGAGAGTACATTTGGCAAGGTATATGGCACCTATTTAGTCATGGGGCAGTTGCAGGCATTGTGATAAGAATGCGCGACTTTGTAGGTATTCTTTAATATCGGCTTTAGCTCTCAGAGGAGTGGTGGACAAGAAGGGGTGATTACACCTTGCAAAGCGGGTGTCACTCATATTTTCTAAGAGCTCTAGACAGAAGGAAGGGAGGAGAGTAGCCCGCATCATCAACCTAGTCATAGATCTACTATCTATTCCTAGGTTAATATCAAAGAAGAGTGGGGGGAGATGGGCTTCCTCTGTTGCAGGTTTCTGGAGTAGCATGAATTTGATAAGTCGGAGGTAATTACAAGTGGTCAAAAATGCTGGATCAGGGCAGGAAGAAAAGTCTACAAGAAAATGGTTTATAGAGGGAAGTATATCTTCTACCCTAAACACTAAGCACTCCTTAGGGCTCCTAGCATTTACATTATATATTTTCAGGAAGTCATAATCCCCATGTAAATCTCTATCATCGTCCACTCCATGCCTATGAGGGTAGGGCATGTATATGGGATCGTTGCGCTCTTCGGGGAGTGAACTACAAAATGCGGTCCATGCATCAAAATTGGTGTCCCAAATCCTCCTTCGCCATTTCGACTGTGCCTCGTAGCCTTGGACGGTTTTGGAAACCAGATTGACCTTATCTTCCCAGTACTCCTATGGCTCTTGTCACCACCTAGTCATTATCATGCTTCTTTCTTCTATCCATCTGTTTGCAAGTTCGTTAGCCAGATCTTTGATCTTGGCTACAACTCCTAGAGACAGGGCCCAGTCCAGAGAGCGTGGGAAAGCAAACGAAAGCTCGAACGGCCTCTTATGTAACTCTCGCTGACACCAGATGACCAACTCCTAGGGCCAGTCTACAGGATGTGTATCATTCCTCAATGGCATGGTCTCCTCAGGGAGCTGTCGGGGAAGTGTGCATGCTCGGCGTTGGGCCTCCTCAGCTAACTCTTGTCTCCTTCTCCTTGCTGCAACTATGTGCTCAGGTAGACGGGCATCTGCAGATTCCTCCTATGGGATATCACGTTGAGGCAGACTCAGCATTCTTTGTGGCTCTTCGTCATCATCTTGCTCGAAATCAGGACCCTCTTCAACATTCCGCTCAACCACAGGTGGGATGACTGGTGGTGGTGGTGGTGGCTGCTCCTGCTCCTGAAAACCTAACTTGTTGAGCTCAACAGTGGAAAGGCCCGTACATCGTAGGTAGTAGAATTGTTGCTCTTTAGTGATTCCTGTACTTGTTGGAAGCTCCCACTCTTGAAGACCGTATCTTAGAGCTCGGGTGGTTAGCTCCAACTTTCTTTTCACCTTTTCCACTGGATCATCGCCCTCAGCTTGCGTAACGTGGAGCACCGTGTTGAGGAAGGCATTCCGTTGGGTTTTAGTGGTTATTTCTGCAGCCTCAACCCTAGCTTCTGCAAGCATTATTTCGCATTCTGCCACCGCCACGCGTTCGGTTAAGTCCCTCACCCTGTCAAAATTTTTCCTTTCCCATTCCATGGCTCTCTCCTCCATTCTTTTCCTTTCTTCCTCCAGTTGGCTCGCCAGGGTGGTTACTACCTGTTGCTGCTCATTTGATAAAAACCATAACTGGTTTATTTCTCTTAATTTCTGAGCCAGCTGCTCTTCAGCAATCCCTTTGGCTTGATCGATAATGCTGAGCCTTTGGTGCACCTCGGCCAGGATTTCTGATTTTTCCTGCACCAGCTGCTCTTGGCTTTGGATTTCAGCGAGGAATAACCTTTTTTGATTGAAAGCCATGGCCATGAGGGCTTCTACGTCTTCCTGGGAGGTCTCCAGCGCAACTTGTAATCTTTGCACTTCATCTTGTAGCCGTTTTGCTTCAGCTGCTGAGACTCCTGGCCCTTCACTCTTCAGGAATTCGATTTCGCTTATTAACCTGTTCTGTTCTTCTAGCTCCTGACTGGGGCTCTGTTGCATGTTCTTGTGGAACAGTGGCTTCACCTTCCTGAACCCCCTGGTAGAGCATTTCCACTTGAGCGAACCTTTGCTGTAGATCACTGTATTGCTGCATTAGTAGCTTTAGGCTCCTTTGTTCTGCCACCAAGCTCTGCTCCTCGTCTTCCAGCCTTTGTCTAAGGTGGCTTTCATTGTCTTGGGCTTCCTTCGTTTTTTCTGCTAGTTGGTCCTGCAGGGCCTTTATTTCTCTCCGTCTGTTGGCTTCCTGCCTTGAGACTTCTAGCCTAAGGGCCGCTGACGTTTCTTTTTCTTTCTCTAGCTCCAGCAATGCCACTTTCTTCTCTTCTTTTGCCTTGTCCAGTTGTGTCAGTAGCTCGGCCACATATACATCATAGTCGGTGTCGGCAGGCATGGGAGTATGGGGCGTGGTGGTCGATGCCTCTAGCCTTTGTCATTTAGGGTCTTGCCATGACTCTGCATCTGCGGCCGGCAGTGGGCCTTTTCAATCTAGTTTCTGGCACAATTTCGGCCACTTTGCTCACTAGCATCTACACCATGGTCATGAGATATGCCGTGTCGAGGGGAGATGTGGGTTGTGCAGTGGTTGCAGTCGTAGTTTCAGCCATTGTCGGCACAAAGGAGGAAGGAAGTGGATGTATTAGGGACTTGCCCTTGCCTACGACCACTGGAGTTGCTTCCACACTTGCACTAGCTTCGGCTTTATGGCGGGGGCTTACGGGTTTGAGTTCTCCACTCCCATGGGTCTCTTCCACAGATCTTCGTGTAGCTTCTGCCAATTCGGCCAGTTCCTTCAGTCGCTGCTCTTCGGCTTCTTCTCCCGCTCTTCTTTTCATGTCCTCTTCTGCCTTCTTCGACTCCTCTCTTATCCTTGCAAGCTCCTCCTCCTCTTTCCTCCTCCTTTCTTCCTCAGCCCTCCTAGACTCTCTTTGAGCCCTCTTGATGTCAGCCCGTTCTTCTTTACTTAATTTCTCTTTCTTCTCCTTCTATCTTCTGTCACTTTTGTTTTGTTCTTCGGGTTTGCTCACTCGTGTAGGCGGCACCACCTGTTCTCCTTTGTCACTTATTGTTCTTTCGCTTGATTCCCCTCCTTCGTGGTGAGGTGGACTTTGATGCGGTGGGCTTTGATGCGTAGCTTGCTCCTCCATGATGCCCGCATCCTTTATTGCTTCATCTATGATGGCTGTCAGAATACCACCGTATCTGATTGTAGCTGCCTTTGACGCAGGTTTCTTCCTTGTGGAACGCGCGGTTGAGGCAGGGGATTCTCCTCCTAGTGGTGCTTCCGTCGGAGTGAGGAGGGCAGCTGAACTTTGAATGGTTTTTTACACGAACCCATTCTAGTCTACCTCTTCAAGGACTCCTGCTGTGATGCTTTCCAACAGCGGGACCCCGATCCTGTTCATCAATGCATTGTACCATTGGCCCGAGAAGAGGGTATGGATCATCTTCGCTTGTAATTTCACTGCTGGCTCCAGGATGTCAGCCAAGCTGATTCCATCCACAGTGTGCACCTCTTCTTTCTTTACCCCCAGTATGGCGTAAACATCCCGTCTCGGTCGTCTCTCTTTCTTGGGTACGAGCCCCAGGGCCTTTTCTATGATTGTTGCATTGAGGGCACTTCGATTCTTCTTTCCTGCTCCCCTGTCCTTACTGTGACAGTGCCACAGTTCCTGCCTTTGTCGAAGTTCCTCAGGAAATCCGCACACATGCCGTAATCCACGGCCTGCCCCACCTTTTCCACATACTTGTGGAGGTGGCATCTGTCCACCAAGTCTTTGATCGCAGGTTCCCCTAGGATGGCCTCATCCAGATTCAGTGTGTGCTTGAAATTGAATTGACTGAATCCTCATGTCTCGATGCTGATGCCGAATTTGGTCATCTCTTCTTCAGAGAATGGGAGTTTGCCCCCTTTGTCTTGTCCTGCCATAGTGGTGACCTGTCAACACACCATGCCAACATTAATGCCTAACACTCGGCTTATTTCTAATCAAAACTCAATTTGAGAGAAAAATGTATGTGCCCAAAATTGGTATACTTGCTTAGAGGCTTGAATTTTAGAGATCAGCCCACAACAGCAATTGCTATTGTTTTCCCTTGCAGTATTCTTCCATAAAAACATTAATTAATTATAACATTCTGCTAGCTAGATAACATAACTCTCATTTTTGCTCTGCTCTTGCTCACATTGCTCCTCCCCTCCGTCGCGGATCTTTCAAGGAATCCTTCCTAGGATTAGCACAGGAAGGACAAGGTAACCGCTGTTTCGCGTGGGTTGACTTACTTGGCCAATAACCAATCATAGAAGCTTGGATTATATTCGAGTTGGGCAAGACAATCAAGAGCAGATGGTTGGATGGAGACTTGGGAAATGTAGGTCAAGACATCGTGGAAGAGATCTCCAGTATTGAGGTGACTGGCAACATGTAATTCCTCTTCGGTGAGGAATTGGTCAATGTAGGGGTGAGCGAGCACCTGATCGTCTAAATGCTGGTTACGGCCAATGGCCAAAATCCTAAACGATATAGGTGCCACATAAGTAGGGTCATATTCGAGGGTTTTAACGGCCCTGCGTTGCTCAACATTGGTCATTATCCGGCAAACTTTTGTCTCCCATTGGATCCTTAGAGTAAACCACTGCTGCAAGAACATGGAAGGCGAGCCTACCATCTGCGTGAGCTCTTGCAACTCGTGTTCAGGAGCAGAATGAGGGGGCTTACGATACGAAGTGATAAGTCTTCTGAGGGTAGCTTGTTCCTCTGAGATTTCGTCGTTTGCTATCAATTCGGCAATAATTTTGGGAAATTTAGTGGTCATAAGTTCGTATTCTTCCCAAGTGCATGGTAATGCATGAACATCCGAAGTAAGCATTTTGTCAAGAAGACCTAGGTCTAGCCTCTCATAACTTCTAGCGAATGTAGTGAAAGTTTCGTCCAACATCTTAGTGCAGGTTATTAAGTCATCCCCAGAAGTCGCGGCAAGGTCCTTAGCCCAGGAGAGGAAAGGTCGTATCGCATATGAAGGTTTAAGACCCGCTGGTGGGGGTGGTGCAACTGGACTGGATAGTGGTGACTCCCTCATCGGTGTCATGGGTTGGGCCTTGCACTCTGAAGCACTTTGAGGTGCTGTAGGAAGCTCCGGGGGCATGGGGGTTGTGCTGGGTTCTGAGTGAGCAATCATAGGGGTTTTTAAGTTCTCTGGATTAGGTAGGTTTAAGGCCTGTGGCATTTGCTTTGGTCGATAGATGAGCTAAGACTTACTAGCCATAGCTGGCAATGGCCTGCTGACTATGTTCTGGGCACCACTTGTGCAAGCCTCCCTCACTAGGGTGAGATTGCTTGTAGATGAGCTTTTTAGCTGGCCATTTTTAGGCACCCAAATCCAGGGGTTGCCCTCGTAGTATCCTTGTGCTCGCAAGAGATCTTTGGAAATCCATCGCGGCGTGGTTGTGTGTCTACGTCGATAGCACCTAGGCTGCCTCTTAGGTCGGGACGGCTGATGATTTTGGCGGTTAGGATCGCGTTTGGGTGGTGTACCCGGATGTGGTTTCTACCGTTTTGGCACCCATATAAGCTTGGACTCCTTGGCCTTGTGAGCACTCTTGGTGGGTTTCGGCCTGGGGTCGAGAGCATGGCACGAGGCCGTAGTTTCCTTCTGTTCAGACTCGGGCTGAAGCGTGGTCGTAGGGTTTCTACCAGTGGCTTCGTAATGGTGGAGGAATCAAGATAGCCCTTGCCGAAGGTCGTCATTATACGCACATTGCCGATAGCAAGATGTATGCGGTTTAGGTTGTAATCCACATTACAGTTTGTTTGCTTCTTGAAAGTGCGACCCAATAGTGACACATTACCGGCTCCTTTAGTGTCAGGCAACACATGGAAGAAGGCTGGTAAACTTTCAGACTCGATGGAAACGACCACCTTGCACTTCCCTAGGAGTGAATAAGCAGTACCCCCAAACGGGGTGAGTTTGGCCTTAGTGGGCTGTAGTTTCAGTTGACCAATGCGTGTCCAATGGTCATGCGTCAAGATGTTGTAGTCGGCACCTTCATCAATCAAGGCCTCGAAAGAATACACCGCTCCTGCTGTGATTGTGATTCGTAGATACGTCAGTGCCACTACTTCTTCGTCCTGATCTGTAAGGTCGGTTACAGTAGCCATGCGGACGTTCAGTGGGGGTTCTAGCATGGGTGGCTCATGTAATGGATGGGAAAGAGGATAGTACTTCTTTATGCGGATGCCGTTAAAAAAGCCTATTCCTTCACCGTCAAGTGTCTCCAACTCGACATTCCCGGTCCTACCAATCATGCGTACTCTGAAAGGCCCTAGCCCCCGAAACTTCATCTTCTGTTTATGTCCTTTTACCGAGTATAGCAGAACAAGGTCCCCTTGTTCGAAGTCTCACTGCTTGACATGCTTGTCAAACCACATCTTTCGTCGAGCCTTTTCACAAATCAGAGAGTGAGTGGCGAGGAGTCGGGTCTCCGTTAAGCGCTTTAGCTCCACCAAGCGGTTGTGGTCCAAACCTCTCTTCCCTCCCAACGCTCCTAGAATGCTAGCCTCAAGCTAGGGATGAAGAATTCTAAGGGTAAAATGGCTTCAATTCCGTACGTCAGCCTAAAAGGCGTTTGTTCTATAGCTATTTTATAAGCTGTGCGATAGGCCCACAAGGCCGCCATTAGCTTGTTGTCCCAGTCACTTCTTGAAGTAGACACGACTTTTGTAAGCACGTTGACTAAGATTTTATTTGTGGATTCAGCTTGGCCATTAGCCTGAGGGTAATAGGGAGAGGACTTCCGATGAATTATTAGGAAGGTAGAGAGCAAGTGGGCAATCACTTCATTAATGAAGTGTGTGCCTTGGTCGCTTACAAGTTCGATTGGACAGCCAAACCGTGAAATGACCTGCTCCCACAAGAACTTTGCGGTGGTCCTAGCATCATTCTTCCTCGTGGCTTGTGCCTCTGTCCATTTCATTAGAAAGTCGACTGCCACTATGATGTAGCAAGCTTGGGAATATTGTGCCGCATGACTAATAGGTCCAATAAAATCGATGCCCCATTTTTCAAAGGGTTGTCGGGCTATAACAGGGGTCAACTCCATCTTGTCCTTTCGCACAGGCACTTTGGTCCTTTGGCCCTCATCGCAGTGCTTTACGAATTTAGCTGCATCGCGGAAGAGGGTGGGCCACCATAGCTGGGATTGTAGCACTTTTCGGGCTGTCGTGTCCCCGCTAAAGTGTCCTCCAGCGATTCCTCCATGTGCTTCGTTCAATGCATCGTGCATCTCGTGCTCACACACGCACCTGCGCAACAAACCGTCTTGTCCCAACCTGTAGAGTTGACCAGCTATCAGTTGGTATGGCTGAATTTTCAAGATAAGTCTTTTTAGCCTGGTCTTCTCAATGGGTCGCTCTGGTAGTCTATTTTCTAGCACTTGCACTATGTCATCGGTCCAATACAACGTCAGATCAGCTTTAAATAATTCTCTCTCACTAGACAGGTTAAAGAGATGGGCATCCGGCAAATCGTCAGGCATGCCTTGTCCAGCCACTTCTCCTGTGGGTATGCGGGACATGTGGTCAGCCATGTAATGCTGCTTTCCTTTGCGTACAACCACAGAGAAGTCAAACTCCAGTAAGAGGAGTAACCATCTAGCTATGCGCCCCGTAGCGCAAGGCTTGTTCACAAGATACAACAAGGCTTGATGGTCAACAAAGAAGACAAAGGAAGTGGCCAACAGGTAATGCCTAAATTTCTTTACAGCAAAAACCATGGCCAACACCTCCCTTTCTGTCGTGGAATAGTTCATCTCGGTCTCTGTGAGCTGCCTGCTGGCAAAATTCACCGGGTAATCCAAGTTATCTTCACCAGGTTGGCATAGCACGGCTCCAATAGCGAACTTAGAGGCGTCTATGTGTACATGAAACGTTATGTTCCAGTCAGGGGCTCGTAGGATTGGTGCAGTCGTAAGAGCCTTTTTCAACTCCTCATATGCGTGCTGGCATTCCTATGTCCACTCAAACACTATCAATAGCTTGTACAATGGTCTAGCTATTAGTGCATAATTTAGTACAAAGTGTCAATAATATCCAGTGTGTCCTAAGAAGCACTGAACTCCCTTGTATTTATCGAGTGGTGGTAAGTTAACAATGACTCTGACTTTGGAAAAGTTAGTAGCAATGCCGTTCCTTGACACTACATGCCCTAAGATGCATTCGTGTTTTACCCAAAACTGGTACTTCAAGGGGTTCAACGAGAGGTGGTACAGCCTACACCTTTCAAAAACAGCTCTCAATTTCTCCAAGTGTTCAGCCCAACTAGAGTGTAAACATAAGTCGTCTACGAACACTTCCAGTTCGCGCCTAAGCATGTCCTTAAAGATAGTGCATATTAGGCGTTGGAAAGTTGCAGGTGCGTTCATTAGCCCAAAAGGCATGACAATGTAGGTGAACACGCCCCATTCCGTGGCAAAGGCAGTCTTGTGCGTGCCGTCAGGGTGCACTTGCACTTGATTGTAGCCCGAGAAACCATCCAGAAAACTGTAGGCTTTCTTTCCTGCTACCCTCTCAAGCATGTGCTCGGTGTAAGGTAAAGGATAGTTATCCCTCTTTGTAGCGGCATTCACTTTTTTGTAGTTTACGCACACTCGGATTTTTCCATTTTTTTTCATGACAATCACGATAGGTGATACCTAGTCCGTGTGCTCGATCTCATATATGAAACCTGCCCTCATGAGTTTATCAATCTCCTCTTTTACTGCATGGGCGTGCTTGGGATTCATGGGGTAAGGTCGTTGTTTCGTTGGCACTGCATCTGGGATCATTGGGATATTATGAGTCACGACCCTAGGGTCGACTTCCTTAAGTTCGGCAAATACGTCAATGTACTCTTGCAGGAGCGCAACGAGTCTGCTCTCTTCATCCTCCGCCAAGTCATTTGCAACAAACACCGGTCTTGGTTTTTCACCCTCCCCAGCCAAGTTAACCTCTTTGACTTTGGCGAGTCCCTCGATTGGTTCCCTAGTTTGACCTTGTCTTTTTGCACCTAACAGAATCACCACTCTATCACCCTTTTTAAATTTTGTAAACCGTTTGGGCAGATCCTGTGGTTTCTTCTGCCTTTCTGCTTCTGAGTCCCTTGCTTGCTTTCTGGCCTCCTCTTTTAGCCTCCTGCACCTCAAGTGAACTCACAAGTCTCCCTTGGTGCGTTTGACCTTAGAGGGTTGCGGTATCTCGGGATCACTCTCAGTGCTAACTTTCGACTCCGAGTTAAACTCGCATCCCTCACTTGAGGAAGGTGTTTCCCCAGGGGGTCATAGTTCCGTAGGTGCATCTGTCTTGAGCACTGGGATTACCTATGGTTGTGCTACTCCGGCTTGCTCATAATCCAGGCTCCTATGCGTTTTAGCCAGGATCTGTCACACTCCATTTGCATGACTCCTTTTTCGTTCCGACTGATCCCTTCTTTCCTAGGCCTCAAGTCTGCCCTGATTTGTTCTATCTATTGTGTCTATCTCTTTTGCACTCTCTTCTCCCGTAGAGTGATAGTCCTCATACTTCTCATCATCCAGGTCCTGTCCTTCTGACTGCTCATCATCCCCTAAGCTTCCCTCTTCAATGTCCTTGTCATCAATAACTAGAGCCTAGTTATATAACAAGTTCAGGTCGTGGACCTTGGTCCATTTCCATTCTGGTTTAGCTAAAAGGTCACGTAGAGGTTTTAAGTTAGCAGCCAAATTGCCGTCCAATTTATTGGTCAGATACTCTATGATTTCCTGAAGCTCTAATTTGTTGTTGGGGATGTGGGACGAGGCCGGTTTGCTCGGGTTGAGTGAGCTTCCTACCATCATGCAAAGTGGCACAACTGGCTCCTCAGTTGGCATGGTTGCGGCTTTAGCAGCCTACTGATGTGGTTCTTCCTCATCCGAGAATGGTAGGTCAATGGTCGCCAAAATGTGCATCCAATCCCTCTCATCCTTAGGGCAAGGAATATATCTAGCGAGCGATCCATAGGGTTTGGTCATTTGAGTATCGCCTTTTAGCATAGCCGAGATGGCAGCTAGGTCAACAGGTGTCGTCGTCCAAGTGTCCATCTCTACCCTTACTGCACTAGTTCTATTCCCTAGGAAAATCAACCCATTGCCCCAGTCCTCTATGACACGTGCATTCCTTATCCAAGGTCGGCCTTATAGTATGTCGTAATCCACTCCCTTCATGACAATGAAGTTTATTGAAAATTGTACACCGGCCAATTCTTTAAGACCCCAAATGGTCTTACCCTCATTCTGTTTGCTAACGTGACATTAAATCTAGCAGTCTCTATAGGAGGGTTTCCCCATGCCTCTAGGACTGCATGGTTTAGCACACTAACACCGGCGCCTATGTCTACAATTCCTTTTCGAGTCATGTCTCCTAAGGTTAGAACGGGCAAAACTGCGTGCATTTCAATGTCTTCCCAAAAAGCATTGATGTGCAAAGACTTAGGATTTGAGTGTAGAGTTAGACTTGGGATCCGTGTAACTGCATCATGATCTTGCGGATCAGCAACCGCAAGTCCTGTGTGTCCCTCGATCAAGTCTTTTAACTCCTACCACAAGGAATGATTTTGCCTAAGCAGATCCTCCAAGCTTAGAGTTACTGGAGTGGACAGCAAGGTTGTGAGGAGGTTACTGGACCCTTGTCTTCCTCTAAGGCTAGCAGTTCTAGGCCATGCGTTCTGTCTGCCCTGGTAAGTCTCCCCCCGGCCTTGCTGCTGAGTCGCTCCCAGTGGTGCAGGTATGCTCCCAGCCTGTGGTTTTGAGGGTGAGACTGGTGTGCTCACACTGGAGAAGTCGTCCATAGGATCTTCCAATATAGGTTCGGCATCCTCGAGGTGCTTTTGGGCATCCTTGACCCACTCCTTGACCTTGGCTATAGCCTCGAGTTGCCGTTTGGGGTGGGGATATTCCCCTACCTTGGCACTCCCTAGCTCAGCTGTCTTAGGAGCCGAGGTCTCTGCCTCTGCGTCTGTGACCTTCTTTCCCATTACTAGCGTAGTCGTTTCCTCGGTTTTAAGGGTTATCTTTGTATTGGTTCTCTTTTTCCGTCTCCTTCGGCTTTTCTTCCCCATTGAGGTTGCATCAAGGTTACTTGGCCCTGGCAAGGAGATGCCTGCTTGTTTCGTTTGAGCTCGCGTCATAGCATGTAGTGGGATGGGCGTATCCTCGCTACCAAGAGTTTCCACTCCAAAGAGCCCCAAAGGCACCGATGGCATGTTGGCAGAGCTGGTTGATGGCTTCCGCCTAGGACAGTCAGGAAACAAATGTGTGATTCCACACTCTGCGCATCGGAGATCCGCTTTGTCCTTGCTAGCTTGTTCTCGCTCTGGGCAGCGTGATGAAATGTGGCCTGGGTGGCCGCAAGTCCAGCATGTGACTGGCTGGGCCCTCCAGAGCCTCTGCCTCTTCCTCTTCCTAAAGCCATCACCGGCATTGGCCGATAGTCCATCAGGACTGGGTTGCCCTCCTCGTCATAGGATATGTACAGATTGACATATGTCTCTTCCTCATTAGGCTCTTCCACAAAGTGAACAGGAGCATCGCTAGATGGGTGAGTCACAAAAGGGCCTGGTGGCCTGGGTATACCAGTTGGGTTCATCTCTAGCCTAGGCACGGCAGGTCTTGAGTCAGTTTGGTGTTGGAAGAGCTAACTGGGCTCCCCTGCCAAAGAAATTAGGTGGCCTATTACCTAAGTATGGAGGGTTGTACTGCTGCGTGTATGGGAATCTCCTCGGCATTTTGCAATGCACTGCATCATGCCCGAATCTACCGCAATTTGAGCACGGCCGAGATCTAGGATCTCAGCACTCAACTGGGAGGTGATTGCCGCCGCAGTACACACATTGTACATGCAATCTCACAGACTTTCTCACGAACTCTTGCAACTGTGCAATCTCCATTCTCATCTCTGCCATCCCTTGGTCGTGGTCTACACTCTTTCCCTTATCCTGCACGCTAGCAGTTGCTTTTTCCCCCAAGGTGGTTGATCTCTCAGGGTCCCTCTGGCTTGCACTATCTTGGTTGGTAGTCCTCATGCTATGTTCCCTGAGTTGATCATCTATGCGTATTGCCTCCTCGAAGACTCGAGCTAGCACGTCTCGTTGTAAGGTGGAGTTACTGGCCAAAGCCTTGTAGAGCTCCTCACTCCGAATCCTGTTCATGAACACTGTAGACACTGCCCTCTCGGTAGGTCGCTCATTGGCAGGGATTCTCTTGTAGAGGCTGCGCACTTGAGTGACGTAATCCCTAACGTCCTCCTTCTCCCTTTGACTGATATTCATCAACCTAACAATGAGGTTATCGGAATACCCCGCCTCCAAAAACCTCTTGATGAAGAGGCCCTTAAGGCGAGAAAAGTTTGAACATTCTACGTCATCCAAACTAGAATACCAGGTCCTCCCCTTATCGCCTAAGCATAAGCCGAAGGCTTGAGCTCGCTGTGCAGGGTTAGTAAGACCGTTCGCCTCACATACTTGCTCGAACTGCTCCATGAAGCTGTACGGGTCACTGTTAGGTTCGTATCGAGTTAGTTGTTTTGCTACTATGGGGATTCTAGCCTGCCCTTTAGCCCCTTGTGTGACTCCTAATCCTGACAGTAGCGCGGTGACTAGGGCAGTAGCACTCTGTTCCACGGATGTATTGTCCATGAGTCACTTTGCCACCAGTTCACTCAATGTCATGCCAGCCTCTACTGCCCGTTTCCTCTCTACGTTCGGTTCGGACTTGGCTGCCCCAGCTAGGTCTAGTACTCGTCTAGCCTCGTACATGTCCACGTCTTGCTGCAGCCTTCTAGCCCTTTGCTCATGGTTGTAGGCAATTATGCCTTCCAGCGCTCTCTTGATAGCTCTTCTCTCTTCTTCCAGGTTAGCTACCACTTTCTCTACAGGTCTGCCTTGGATCACGGTCCTAGTGAGTAGATCGTAGTCGTGGACCAGTTCCTGGACCGAGGTTGAAAATTCTCCTAAGTTTAATTGGTCTTCCCCTTGTTCGCCTCTTGATCCCGACATTGTTTCTGCTTCTAGCTCCACGAGGTTGTCAATGAATCCAATCAGCTTCAACAGCTTCCACTCCTCTATCTTGTTGCTTCCCGTGTCTTCGTGTCTTCTCCAGGTACTGCTAGAAGGGCACTCATGCACCTGTCTAAGTCTTGGGGTCTTCTCCTACTAGTAGGTTCCTTAATGTTATTAGATATCCCGGTGTGTTCCTTGTTATTCGAAAGCAGCTACGATCCTTATTCACACGTTGTGCTTAGTGCCTTCGTGGTGCTTGGTGCGAAAACATGCTTTTCTCTTTTCTTGCTATGCAGACTTAGTGGGGCACAAGAGTGAAGTGTTGATGCAGAAAGTGTTTAATGCAAACTCCACCTTGTTTCCATCCACATTCCCAGCCTAGTTTAAGTTCTCAACTCGGTTCTCGGTTATTCTATGGTTTTTCTGCGGGTATGTGCTGCGTTTTCTGTTCTGCCCTAAGTTTGATTGGTCTCCGAGGTTGTAATGGTCAAACTGGGTCTTGGGGTGTTCAGGGTTGCGTCCTGGGGTCAGGTCTGTGGCAAGGCCAGCAAAAGATCCTTATCTTTTCCTTCTGGCAAGATGGTCTGATTTTGGGAATCGGACAGAGCCGGTCCGACTCTTGCAATCGGACAGGTCTGGTCCGACTCTAATAGTCGGACAGGGTTGGTCCGATTCTAGGACTCGTCCGACCCTGGTGGTCCGATTCTGGGAATCGAACCAGGAGGGTGGTCCTATTTTCAAAGTGGTCCAAAGTCCAAGTCTGGCTACGATGGTCCGACTCTAATGGGCAGTCCGAGTGCCACGTGGCACGTCCGATCGGGGTGTCTGATTCTGGGAATTGGATAGGGATGGAGTCGGACGGGTTCGATTCTGGGAATCGGACGGTCCGACTCCAGGACAAGGGTGGTCCGATTCTGGGAATCGGACCACTACGAGTTGGTCCGACTGCGTTGGCCCCGCATGTGTGATTCCGACGCGTTTGGATCCCTCTTAATGTCTGCTACACACAATCACTACAGACTTCCCATATCTGATTAGAGCACTATTACAAAACACCAGACTCACCTGGAGCAGCACGAATCGATGGCACCTAGAATCGTGGTAGCGTTTCCTCTTCCCGTGAACCAGAAAAGCTCTCTCTCTCTCTCTCTCTCTCTCTCTCTCACAAGGCTAACCAAAGAAATGAGGTTTGTCCTGGCGTCCCAAGCCTCTTAAGGTCCTTTCCCAACACTGCAAAACCTTACAACTAGTTCCCTTTCCCTGTTTTACCCAGAAACTTGAATCTGGTCCCCTGTTTTCCTATTTCCAGCAGCGGTCAAAACCTCTGTTTTCTCTTTTCTTACCCTAATCTAACCTTAATCTAGTGCAGCCAACATGCAAAACAAAAATGCAGAATGATAGTCCTAATCTAATGCTTCCAACAAACCCAAATACTTATTTGTTTCACGGATTAAACCCTCCTAAATCTCCTAGTTATCTCGAGCACCGGTTCAGGCTGCAAACCGTACTTCTATGCTCGATTTGATGCGCGCGACGCTCAAGGCTTGATTCCGTCTGTCCCGAAAACAGAACCAAAATGAAGGGGAGCTTCAAGCTCTACCCCGAGACCTACAGACCGCTTATTGCTCAAGTGTTTCGAATCGAGCGGCCATGGCTACCTCTCACATAGCCGACGCGCAATGCCTACCTTACGGGTATAGTGAGCTTACCTTGTTGCTCGATTGAGTACCCTCCTCTTTCTTGCACACCGGTAGCTCCACGATCCTTGAGGCAAGCTCAAGCAACCTCAATCCCTCTCCCATGAGCTTCATCCCCCATAGCCACACGCGAGACAAGAGAAGAGAAGAGAGGAGGGGAAGATGAAGAGAGGAGAAGGAGAGCTTCTTCTCCAAGATCCCTCACTCCCACACAATCACTCCCTCTCTTAAGCACAAGCAAGAAGGCAAGAAACAAGAGAAGAAGAAGAAGAAGCTTTGGCCACACACAAGAATGAGCTTCCCATTCACTTTTCAACTTTATATACATGCGCTACTTTTCATGGGCGGTCATCCCCCTTTTTTACATGGCCGACCATTAGCCTAGGCCCATTTCTCATTTCCCACCGTTCTAGTCTATCCTATCCCCAACTAATGCGTACAATTTGCATAGGAGTGAGCCTGGCGCTCTCTTACAAGGGTTTGGAAGCGTTTTCGCACTTAATGGTGCGCTTTTATTCTTTTACTCTCCTTGGGCGACTCTAAGACTTCTTGAGGATCGTGCCCGTGCGTTTAATTTTTTCCAGGGTCTAGTTGCCAGTTAAGGCGCCTTTTTCTTCTTTTCTTTTTTCCATTTCCCGCTCTTCTGTGCTGCCGTAAACACATTGGAGCCAAAATCACCTATATAGAGAGTAGTAGTAACTCTAAGCCCTGTTTGGTTCCACTGTACATGTGATTCCCTAAACTTAGTGGTGAATCCTCACATGTGCGACATCATAAGGGTGTAGTCTTGATATGTGCCTCAATGTTGTATCGTTCTATATCATGAACATAAAGGATTCCTTACTGATATATCTTGTGTGCCTTTCCATTGTGCCATTTTTGTATCTCATGTGACTCATGTGATAGGTTATGACTTGAAGTCCCATGAAGGTCTGTAACCCCCCCGAAAACCCACCTTTTGGTGGGTGGTTGGTCTCTTAATTAAGATGCACTCATTGCTATAAAATGACAAGGCTACTTCAATATTGAGATTTGTATGCATTTTGGAGAGATGTTATCTTAGCTCAATGGCTTTTTTACAAGCATGAGATTTGAGACATCGATTGACCCCTTGGATAATACTATGGCTTTGGCATATAATATCAGATTGGGATATTTAAGATTTATCTTCATGTTTGAATGTAGGCTTTTGAAGATGCTATTACTTTTAGTGAGCTTATAGCCTTCAATAGGGATACCTAATCGTATTTACTTTTTCCCAAATAGATGATGGGTCATTTTTTGAGCTTGACTTGTGCATATATTGATGGAAAGGGAAATGTATTTGATAGTTAGGTCGTACCACTAAAGTGATGGTGTTTGAACTCTTACAAAAACAGATCTTGCAAGCCTTGCAATAATAGAATGTTCATTGTAGCTCTTTCCGAGTAATTTACAAACTAAAATGAGGCTTTAAGTCCCAATGCATGCGTCTTTCATGTATATGATAATGAGTGCCTTCGAGAGAAATGCATGCCACCATGGGCTGACCAAGTAAGGCTAGGTTAACCTCATAGACCAAATTAGCTTTGGCCAACACTTAAAAAAAAGAGATGCCAATTTTAGTAATTGAATTGGTACCCTTACAACTCTCCTTAGAGATTGAGTTACAAAATCATTAGTTAGTGCCAATGGGGTTGAGTGGTTTGGATGGATTCATTAGTGTGTGCCAATTGGGTTGCATTATGGATCTTAATTCATCATTTTGTGCCTCGGACTCAAACCCAACGTCTCAAAAGAACACACATGCGCACAAGCTCTTGGCCGCGTCACGTGCCATACACACGTGCCTTATCGGCGGCTCTAAATGCAGCTGGGTACGATAGCCAAACTCTTCTCCGTGTCACGTGACTTTTCTCAGGCCATTGGGTCGCATCCTGCTAGTTTAGTACATGAATGAATGAGCCCTTCTTCGAGCGGTGAGAGCTCTCTCTCTCTCTCTGTGCGTCTGCCATACTGCGATGCCGGAAAGCCGCCCTCTGACACGGAGGCAGGAGATCCTTCTCCAGGAGGAATACTGCGCCTGCTTCACAATTCCTGTCCTGTTCTGGTTGCTCGGTCGTTCCTAAACCTTGCCCCCATTTCTATCTCAACATTCGGCACAGCAGCTATGAGACTTCCGTTAGCTATCATCTCCTAAATAATGTTTAGGTCTTCATTCGCTAACCTCAGTGACGCTCGTTGGTTTGTGCACTTCAGCTTCGTTGACCATCATAATGGGCTTTTATGGAACAAAATCAATGGTTTTGGGACCGAGCTACTCTCACCTTGTTGAAGCCAATCCGCTATTCGTTAGCGGGATAAAGGTAAGTATTTGACTCTTAAACCTGCAGTGAGGTGGTAGTAGGAAGGACCAAATCTAAACAAACAAAAAGCTGTTAGGAAGCTTATGAAAGGGAAGTGAAAACAACAAAACACTTTCTCTCCCTTCCACTCAACAATTATAATGATAGAGGGAAAAATAGTACAATGATGTGAGGTTTGCACGATCTTAGGGACTTCATTTTAGTGGATCCCAACCCTTTGGACATAAACTGTACTTAGACTTATATGGAGCTCAACACTTTATATGAAAACCCTCTCTCCATGGACATAAACTGTACCTGACTAATGTGGAGCTGAAAACTTCACCTGAAAACCCTCTCTCAATGAAATTTTGCGAAAAATGGGAGACTAACGAACTTGAAAGAGAGTGCCTACTAATGTTAGACGGATGAGGTGCAAGAAGCCCACCCCTCTCAAATGCTCAGGCGATGGATGCTCTCAGAGAATAGCTAATCCGGGCCCCTCCAAGGTAAAGCTTCATTGAAGACATCAATCAACTTGTCCTTGGTAGGAACATGTTTGAGGAAGCCCTCAAATCCTGGGCCGCCTTCATCTATGCCCATTGCCTACTCCATCTTCTATTGTGCCGTTTGAGCCAAGGTCCCCTTTGAGTCCCTGACTCACCTGCATGCTGCGATGTCTGAGGGACCTGTTACTTTGATAGTACCAGCACACTATGCGGGATTTGGAGATCATTCCATCTGATCCATCTTAGAGGGGTGGAGACACTTTGCTAGTGTCATATCTTTGGAAATCTAGGATGGATGCCTGCAACATATGTTGATGCCCTTTGCCATGCTCTTGAAGTTGAAACTTATGGAGGTTCCAAGTCAAGCACCAAATTGCTATGCAAGCTATAACATAATCTTAGTTTAAACTTCTAATGCGGATAAGAGAAGCTTTAAAAAAATCTAATGATTAATAAAAGAGGTTCAATCAGTGAGTCAGCAACTATTGAATTGCCTAATTTAGGTGAACTAGCCAAGTTTCTTAAATTTGGCCATGAGTTCTAAAGCTGGCCTAATCATTGTTTCAGTTCCCAAATTTACTGGGTTTTAGAGAAAATACTCAAGTTTATGCTCCAAGCATTTCTCATATGTGGGTTGTGGAGTGCTTCACTCAGGGCACTAATAGGTACATTTGTGGTGTTTCTGCTGCATTGAGAAATCACTACAGTTCCCCCAAATTAGGTCTCTTGAATGCCTTTGTGCCAGGATTTATCCAAAGCTCAGTTGAAGTGCAGGCTGTTTGTCCAAATACTAAGTTCAATTGAAGTGCAATCCGTCCAAATACCTAGCTGTTTGTAAAATTGTACTGTTCTGGTTGAATATTCTTTTCTCTGGAAAATGCTGAAGCCTCTTAACTGTTCCAAATGTGCAATGCTTTATTGTTGTTTGATTTTCAGTTCCAAGCAAAGGCAAACCATCAAGAAGGCCTTGCATTGTATAGCTTCTTTGTGCAGCCAATTCTCGGCTTTCGATCTCTGTGGAATGAAAGTCATTCTGTTTCTCTGAGACCAGATCACCATCAGGTTAGTGTTTATTCACCTGCGATATTCTGTGTCTTCGATTTTTGTGATAGGTGGATTCGTATACTGAGGTCTCTGGATTTCCTTTTTAAAAATTCAGGAATTCAGCCTGTGGCTAAATGAGGGATCGAGACTTCGTCTAACCTGCTTTATCAAATCAAGTGGTTTCTACAGTGTTATAATGACAGTTTCACAAGGTGGCTGAATGCATTCCCAATGTCTCCTCTATGTCTATTTTTACTTCTTTGCTGTTAAAGCAGTACTTGGGCTTTCTTTCTCTTTGATCTATTCAATATACTAGTGCCATTGTATAAGATACCGGTCTGGTGTCTTCTTGTTTTGGGCGAGCTTACGTCAGTCTTCTGCACTGTGATCAGGACACAATGGCTTGCAAAAATGGTTAAAGCATCCCAGTAATCGTCATGCAACAGCATCCTGGACAGGTATGTTGCTTAGTTGAGTTGCTATTGCAGGTGTATTAAGCTAGATGTTCAACCTTGTTCTAGTGGAACCTCTTGTCTCTTTTTCTGGTAGGGAAAGTGTATGTGGGGTGAATGAGTATCTTATTATATTTGGTGAAAATCTGAAACATACAGTAGTCTCTTCAGCAACACTACTAGAGCAAACAACAATTAAAAGAGGGGGCTATCTCAAGCCTATACTAGCACCTTTCTAGGAGTTTTGGGGTTGCTTTTATTTGATTTTTTGGTTTTGGTTGTGTGTGTGTGTGGGGGGGGGGGGGGGGGGGCGGGTTTTCAAACCAGCAGATTTTACCATACTGCAAACTGAAAAACAGGCTGTGCTGCCCTCAGTGCAAGGAAATACTCGAACATAGAAATATATGACAAAGCACAAAGTGATAATGGAACTCGAAGGTGAATAGTAACTCAAAGACAATGAGCACAGTAGAAGAATCAATAATGAATAGATATAATGCTCAATGCAGTAAACCCACTATGCAGAATGAATACAAAACTTTGAACTCTTGTGTCTCTAAAGAACTGGGGCAGAGAGGAGAGTTGGAGAGTGTGTTGTACCTTTTTATAGCTCGAAATGCAGCAAGCAGTCTCCGGATGGGACTAGCAGCTACAAATACGGATTTGGGAGATTGGATGAGGAACACAACAGTGGCAGCTTGGAATAGTGGGCAGCAGACTGAGGAAGATTAAGAGAATGATGGTGACAGCAGCTGGCGGCAAAAATCAGCTGTCAGCTGCCCTCGGAGAAGAAGGTGACCGCTATACACTGCAAACACAGGGTGCAGATGAGCTGTCAGCAGCAAACACAATGATTTGGAGATGCTGATTGATGGTGGCGATGGTTGAAAATAGTGGTAACAGGCCAGAAAACTGCCAGTTAGCAGCAGATGCAACGCTAAGAGGCCAAAGACTGATTGCTAGGAGCTGATGGAACGCTGATCGTCACCACAAATTAAGGTAACCGCCATGAAGGGGTGGAGACAGTAGTGGAGAAGTAGATGTCAGCTGGGGGAGAACTTGCAATGAATAACTAAGATGGGTTGAGCGGAAGGGTAGTGTGCTATTTATAGATGTGGATCCTCTCAAATTAGGGTTCGACTTATGGGACATAGATACTACATGCTTTACAGCTGATTAGCATTTTTAAATAGCCCCAAATCGTGCTTAATAAATGAAAAACACAAATTTGGTGTGCAGTTCGAGAGAGTTTCAGTGGTCCCCCCAAAACCCAAATCTTTTGGGGCACCCTTCAACATCTATAAATAGACAAGTTGCTCACCATTCAGTCTTATCCTTTTGTGCAAGTTTCTCACTCTATCGTGCAGATTTCAGCCATTAGCCACCTACCATCTGTTGTCCAGCCATCACCAACTACAACCCATCACTATCTAGCCCTAGGTGACTTATTTTTAGCCATTGCCCTGTTGTTTGGAGGTCTCTATTTGTTGTGCCATCATAGCAATTGATCAGCTTGCATTTTCAACATCTGGTATCGGCTGACAGGCTGTTGCCATCTCTCGCATCGGGTGATTGTTGTAGTACCTGCGTTTTTAGTAGGCCTTGTATTTTAAAAAACACCTCTCTTTTATTGCCTGGTGGTTCTCTACCTTGGGTGATCAATTTTCAGCCTTCCTCTAGTGGTAGGCTGTTGTGTTTACTAGATTTCAGCCTTTGATTGCTATGTTTTGGTGACTAGCCTACTGCCCTTCATTATTTAGCACACACTCATCTCCAATTAGTGGTTACTGCACTTGGGATTTGTCTCCGGTGGACATTACTCTTTGACACTGCATTGCTCTATCCTCGGGCATTTTGTACACTTTTACATTCATTTATAGCATTCATTCACTTCAGAGTTTCTTCTCTGTGTGCTCGTCTTTGTGTTTGAGTTTTGAGTTTTTGCGTTTTACGTTTAGGGCTTGAGTTTTACTCGTCTTTGTTTGAGTCTTGGTTGTATATGCCGTGTTTCCTTAGTGCAAATCCTAGCATATCTTCACATGGTATCAGAGTGAGTGCTCTTCTAAAGAGTATCTTGCGGTGATTGTGGAGGCTAGTCTTTGTGTGAGACTTAGACGCGACTCGATTCTGACTCACAATGTCTGAGACACCTCCTTCGGATCCTTTGATGCCCTATTATGTTTCTCCATCATTGGAGGCTCTGAGAAGGCATTATGGTCTTGAGGAGGAGGTAGGTACACCTTTAGCATTACCATCTTCTTCTTTTTGTTTTGGTCACCTTACAAATGAAGAGTTTGAGGAGTACTTGCGCATCATGTATAGCTTGCTTTACACTCCTCCAATGAGTCTTACTACTCTGTTTGGACTGATTGGTAAGATTGACTATCTTCTTGATCTTGGAGGTGTCAGAGTGAACCAATGCAGAAGCGAATGAGTGTGATAAAGACAGAATAGAGAGAGGAGAGAGAAAGAGATAGTAAAATGCAAAAAATCTGCAGTGAAGAATGTTGTATAAGGATGTAAAATTATACACGAGTGCAGAGAAAATATTTGTATATGTCTCCACCTCGATCTCCGTTAGCCTCGAGTGCAGTTTCTGTCACTAGCAGGTTGAAATCTATTAGGTACCAATGTGGAACAATGTGTTGGAGAGCTGCTATATATAGCAGGAAAAAAAAATCAAATAATGACCAGGTCGGCTGCATTAAATACAGTCGAATGGTGCAAAAATTGTCTGACCTATATTGGCTGATTGCAGACTGCCACATGGCATTTGCCTGGCAGTGATGTCGTGGTTGATGACGTGGCACTTGCATGTCTACTGCTTTGACCTCAACTTGCTCCGCACACTATAACACTCGAATGGCTACTTGGCTATAAAATACATATGTATATAGCTTGACTGAGAAAAATGCTTGTCCAGGGGATGACAAGCTTTAACACCCCCTCTTAGATCCTAGATAGGACATAAGGCTGAGGGATCTGACATGTCTTTGAAGAAGAGCCCGGGGAAGCACCTTTGTAAACAAATCTGCAAGGTTATCTTCAGTCTTATATCCCTCTTAGATCCTAGATAGGACATAAGGCTGAGGGATCTGACATGTCTTTGAAGAAGAGCCTGGGGAAGCGCCTTTGTAAACAAATCTGCAAGGTTATCTTCAGTCTTATAGTTCTCTACATCAATGGTCGCATCTAGAAGCTTCTCCTTGATGAAGTGATATTGGATCTCTATGTGCTTCGTCCAGGCATGGAAGATGGGATTTCGTGCCAAGGCAATGCAACTCTCATTGTTGCATTGCAAGAGAGTAGGACGAGTTTGGGGGTAGCCAAGGTCCTCCAATAACCGTTGAAGCCACAGTCTCACATGTGGTAGAAGACACAGTTCGATACTCTGCCTGAGTCGAAGATAGGGCTACTGTGGGTTGCTTCTTGCTACCCCAAGAGATAGCACCAACACCCAAGGTAAAACAATAATTTGTAGTAGACTGTCTTTGATCCACATCACCAGTCCAATTTGAATCACTCCAATCTGCAAGAACAAGATCAGAAACACCTGTACCTGCTGGATAGAAAATCTTGATGTTGGAGGTCCCTCTTAGAAACTGAAGTATCCTTTGAGCAGCTTGCCAATGCACTTGTTGAGGTGCACTCATGAACCCAGCCAAGAGACCTATAGCAAAACATAGATCAATCCATGTGTTGAGCCAAATCGATGATCCAATCAGTTGATGGTAGCGAGTAGCATTCACCAAAGGAGAATTTGCGTGTAAAGTGGCCTTCCAATTTAGATCTATAGGAGTAGAAATGGATCGACAATCCTTCATCTTAAAAGTCACCAAGAGCTCCTGTATATATCTGTGCTGAGAAATAAAAATCCCCCTCTGAGACTGATAAATCTTGTGCACCAAAAAGAAATGGAGAAGTCTTAAATCCGTCATCTCGAACTTTTGATGTAGGGCTGCCCTCATCTCTTCGACCTTTTGGATATGATCATCTGCAACAATCAAGTCATCAACATACAAAACAAACAACATACGACCATCCTCGGAAGTGTGCACATAAAGTTGCGGATCGGCCCTAGAGCACTAATATCCCAACTTGGCTTGGAGGAATGAATCAATCTTCTCGTTTCAAGTACGTGGAGCTTGCTTCAGGCCATATAAGGCCTTCTTCAACGTGTAAACCTTCCCATCGGAGAAACCAAAGTTAGGAGGCTGCTCTACATAGATCTCCTTCTTCAAATCACCATTCAAGAAGGTCGATTTTACATCCAACTGAAAAACAAGCCATCTCTTATGACCAACCAAGGCAAGGACAACACGAATAGTTGCCATGTGAGCTGTAGGGGCAAAAGTATCATGGAAGTCAACACCCGAGCATTGTGCAAAACCTTTAGCAACAAGGCGAGTCTTGTGCTTGTCCAAAGAGCCATCACTATGATACTTGGACTTGAAGACCCATTTGACACCAATCACCTTCTTATGAGAGGGATGAGGGCCGAGGCACAAGGAACCAAGTGCCATTCTGCTCCATTGCCTTCTGCGAATGATCAGACTGTAAAGCCTCCTGCACGGATGTAGGCTCTCTATCTTGCATAACACGGGACATCAAACAATAGTTAGAGCAAACAAGCTTCGTAGAATATACTTGGTGCCTCCGTGACCTTCGCGGTCCATCATGCGGTTTCCACTTCTCAGGGACCCCCTCGATCCTTGAATCTTGGAGTGTGTCACAGGCCCAACAAGGAGGAGGCCAGATCTCTCCTTGGCGCTCTCCATCTATTGAAGACTCGGGTACATCCACCGGCGCGATCTCCACTGGGGTGGCTAGTGGAAGAGAGAACTCGGAATCTGAAGAAGAATCTTTATTAAGAGGCTCTAGCTCCTAAGGAACTATCTGGGGAGCCCAACTCTCCCCTGTATCTCCAAGTATAGGGTGTTCCTCACCCCCCTCTGTGGCCAGAACTTCCACGAACCGCACATCTCAGCTCGTGTAGACATCTTGCTATACAGGATCATACAAGCGATAACCTTGGGATTGGGAGCTGTAGCCAACAAAGACTTGTTATCGGAAAGCTGCCTCAAACTTGCCACGTTGCGTCTTTTGGATGTGCAAATAGGCATTACACCCAAAGATCTTGAATAAGAGACATTAGGCTTAATCCCAAAGTAAGCTTGAAAAGGTGTCATCTTGTCAACGGCCGAAGTGGGGGACCAATTTAAGATGTGGACTGTCGTAGCCACTGCCTCGGCCCACAGAAACTGAGGTGTTTGTCAGTGCTCCATCATGGTGCGTGCCATCTCAATCACACTTCGGTTCTTCTGCTTCAAAATGCCACTCTCTTGAGGAGTGTTAATATTAGCAAACTCTTGGTGAATGCCATTCTTCCACTCCAAAATGTCACTCTCTTGAGGAGTGTTGGTATTAGCAAACCCTTGGTGAATGCCTCTATCTGCACAAAAACGAGCAAACTCATTAATAACAAATTCACCACCCTTGTTTGATCGCAAGGTCTTCAATCGTCGGCCCGATCAGCTGTCCTCGAAGAGAAGCCAATCCTTGAAGTGGGAGGAAGCCTTCGACTTTAGCGCCAAGAAGTAGGCCCATGTTATCTTGTTGTAGTTATCTATGATCAACATGAAGTATAAGTTCCCCTTCAAGGACTCATTCCTTATCGGGCCATAAAGATTAGTAGATACAAGCTCCATAGGTGACGTAGACCGCCTTGAAGCTTTGTTGGGAGTTGCATCCCTATGCCGCTTTCCACGAATGCAAGAGATGCATGGTTGTTGGCTCACCACTATGTCCGGCAAACCTCGAACAAGCAATCCGCGCAACGCCTTCCGAAAGATAATCATTGTTCAGGCGGCCAAACCGAGCATGCCATATCTCGGACTGTGTCTAAGAGGTAAGAAGAAGAGAGGTAAGAGCGGAAGAAGACTTCAATTTGTAGATGCTATTCTCCTCATACCCTAAAGAGGGAACCTTCCTCGATCCATGATCAAGGACTTGAACATCACTGTTAAACTCCACCAAGAGACCAAGAGAACAAATCTTATGTATCGAAAGCAAATAATACCCTAAACTTGGCGCATGCAACACCTCGGAAGTGTGAGTACCACTATGTCCATCTGGAATCAGTTGCATCTCACCCCGTGCAGCAATAGACACAGAAGAGCTGTCTCCTATGAGAATCTACCCACATGAGGGTTGCAAATGGGCAAAACCAACTGTTGAAGGAGTTATGTGGCGTGAGGCACCACTGTCCACGATCCACTCTCGAGCCTGGGGAGCTGCCATCGTAGTATCAAACGTCTTCGTTGTAGAGTCTTCAATGACCGCTATGTGGAGAAAAGCAGCTGATGAGGGTGCAGCTACCGCTCCAGAATCCTTTGTGTCCTTCTTGGTGTTGTTCAATCCTTCTTCCAATGGCCAGTCTTACCACAAATATCGCATGTTGATTCTTTCTCTTTGTCCTTCTTGGATTTGGTATTCTTCTCCTTCTTTGTGCTTCCCCTTCTTTTGAGAGGCTTGACCAATCAATGCCTTCGATTTGGAAGCATTTTGACCCTTCAATTGTTTCTCTTGGTCCAAGACCATAGGAACTAACTCTTCCCAACGAAGAGTTGACTCCCGTCCTAAAGCAATAAGAGCGGAATAAAAGGTACCGAATCGTGGCAGCAATTGGGACAGTAAGGTGATCACCATGTCTTCGGAGGAAATGGGCTTTCTCACATTTTGAACTTGCATCTGAAGCTGCCGAAGCTTGTTGACGTGTTCCTGAAGTGAAGAAGACTTATTCACAGACAGGGTCCGCATCTGCACCTCCAAAGAAACCCTCTTCATAAGGGTCATCCGGTTGTACAATTGGTCAAGCTCCAGCCATATCTCTCGAGCCACCGTCAAGTGCTCTATATGGGCTACTACAGTTGTTGTACAAGATAAAAAAAGAAAAAAACGGATCTTGGCATTCAGCTTGTCCCAATGAGATTGGGCCTTGGTCAACTCCGCACGAGCATTGGAAGAGAGTTTGGACTCACCTCTCATCGAGGGCCGGTTGATCTCCTCCATCACGAGCTTCGCCAAATCGTAAGACTCCAATATGGCCAACATCATCACACACCAGATGCGGTAATTGTCGCCATTGAGCTTTTGATTTGATGGAAGAGCCGGTAAGACAGGCACCTTCCGCTCCATGATCGCCTGGAACTCCACGTTAGTCTCTATAGATATCTTCACATGCAATGCTTGCACAAACGCAAAAGAAACCCCTTTTGACTGTGAAAACACAGCCTGCTAGGGTTCTCGTCTCTAAGTCCTGAACCTTCTTCAGCCACCAGAGGCAATGAAAAGGTAAAATCTGCACTTGAAGGCCAAAAACACAGCCTTCTTCCTTCTGTAACAGCAGCTTCAGCAAATCTTCTCTTTTCTCGAGACTCGCATGCCTATGCTTGCGTCAGCCTTGTTCTGATGGGCAGCCCACCTGCTTGCACTTGAACGCTGAAAATGCAGCCTTGTGCCGCGCTGAAAACTCCTCTTCAGATAGGTCCACTCCTTCAATGCTCTGATACCATGTTAGAGTGAAGCAATGCGGAAGCGAATGACTGTGACAAAGAGTGAACAGAGAGAGAAGAGAGACAAATAAAGAGACCGTGAAACGCATAAAATCTGCAGTGAAGAATGTTGTATAGGGATGCAGAACTATACACGAGTGCGGAGAAAATATCTGCGTATGTCTCCACCTCGAGGGTCTCGATCTCCGTTAGCCGCAAGTGCAGCCTCCGTCATCAGCAGGCTGAAATCTATCAGATATCAATGTGGAACAATGTATTGGAGGGACCAAATAATGACCAGGTCGGCTGCATTAAATGCAACCGACTGGTGCAAAAATTGTCTGACATATACTGGTCAACTGCACTTGGCCGACTATAGATTGCTGCATGGCATTTGCCGTGGCATTGATGACGTGGCTGCTGATGTGGCACTTGCATGTTTGTTGCTCTGATCTCAACCTACTCCGCACATTGTAATACTCTCGAATGGTTGCCTGGCTGTAAAATACATATGTACATAGCCTGGCTAAGGAAAATGCCTATCCAGGGGATGACAAGCTCTGACAAGAGGAACCATGACATTCATTTGGTGATCCATCTTTTTCATTGCAGCTAGGCCTTGTGTCAGGTTTGTATGACTCTTTTGAGTCATATGAGCCAAAACCCTCATTTCTTTTTTTGTTGTACAAAATCTAGATGATTTTCAGTATGTTAACTTAAATAGAGGAGGCTCTCGAAGCAAATATCCTTTGTCACGTATATCTCTACCATCTAGTTCATTTGAGCAAGTACACCACACTTCTCAACTCCCTTCCATCCCACCACTATCTTTTCCACATTCTGATCTACTCACATCTTCATTCCAAAATCTTGGATTACATTTCACTTCCGCTCAATGCACACTAGGGGTTGGATTTACTGGGTGTAAAGGCCCTTTATGCTCTCCAGTGTATATATTACTTCACACACGTGAACTCACCCTAGCGGGTGTAAGTGTACCGTACCCTAAGTATAAATACATTAATTCATTCTTTGTGTGTACCACACTAGTACTCACCTATCTGTCGACTACTCACACACTTACTGTTCAGCACTGTTCAGTTCAGTCTGAATACTGTTCAGTTCAGTTCAGTTCAGTACTATTGAGCACCTCAACTAATGTGCCAGTCTTCAACTCTACAAACTGGTATCAGAGCAACACGGTGCAAGGCGGCAATCATTGTAAACTGTGTAGTCGTCGTCATTGGGAGTAGGTAATAGACGCAGTCGACAAGAGCAGTTTGTAGTTGTAGGCAACCGGACTGTGATAGTCGTCAAGTTCAGGCGACACGCAGGCAAGTAGTGCAGGTGTCAAATGGGGCCAGCGACAGGTCAGACGGTAGGTCAAAGGGGGTCAGTCAAGACCTGCTAGCGCGACAGTCGCAATTGACTGCCTGCGACGGGCGATAGGTGCCGGCGGGATCTCGGATCATGCGGCTGCACAGACTGCCGTTAGACGGGCAGGTCAACAGCCCTATTTTCTTTTAAAAACCAGAAATTTTGGGTTCATTTTATTTCCCCTCTTTCGGGTGTTCACGTGAGCAAGCACAGAACACAAATCTGTGCAAATTTGCTCCTCAAAATTTGGGGCTTTTCCCTGATTTGGTGTCGGACACATGTTTTAGTGGTTCTTGATCCATAAATTGCAAACATTGAGTGCACAGGTCTTAGAAATTTTGGGGATTTTCAGATGCAAGTGAAATTTTTGCTTGGTTGGACCAATTTCTTGGAATTTGTGCGCTCTTGGACCGTGAAAATTGGGGCTTTTGCAGAATTCGTGAAATTTCTGCAACATTAGCTCGTACTTGATGCTTGGGAAGATGTATTTATGCAATTGGAGCAGATTCAGCTTTTCACATTGGTATGTATTTTTAGTTGATTTGAGACTGGACGATGAAATTTGCAGTAGATTCACTGCTAAGTGGGAGTTTTTTGAACTTTGAATGCTTCAAATGTTGAAAAAAGGGCAGCTTCTCTTGGTATATGTATTGCTGAATACTCACTATGTAGTGAAACAGTGGTAAATACATCATTTGGGTATTATGGTGATGTATTACTGAAGTGGGAGATGTCTTTAATGCAAATGTATTAGTTTTGATTCATGTATATGCTGTAATCAGTACTTGAGACTGAAATTGCAGCTAAACATTTACTTCTTTGGACACCTTGGAAGTACAAGAGTGTGTACTTGCTGTTACAATTCAGCAACCTTGCTATTGGCTGAAAGCATTCAGCCCCTTATTGCAGTTGTGTATTGCATTCAGCCCCTTATTGCAGTTGTGTATTGCTGAAGATGGCTGGTAGTGCATTTACATCTGACACAAAGAATCTCTTTGAGATTCATAAATTTGATGGCAATGGTTTTGATCTTTGAAAAGATCGTTTACAGGGTATGCTCTTTCTAAAGGATTGTGATGGTGCTTTAGCAAAACATTAAGTTTGTTACTTTGTCAGATAAGGATTGGGCTAAAATGAATAAAAAGACCATTACTTACATTAAAATGGCTGTCATAGATGATATCTTGGTTGATATAAAGGGGTTTGATACTGCCTATGTAGTTTGGGAGAAACTCAAGGCTACTTATGAGAATACAATTCCTGTTAATCAGATACATCTCGTGCGGAAGTTGGTCAACTTGAAGCTTGATGAGTCTAAGCCTGCCTTAGAGCATTTGAATGCTTTCACTCATATTTTGTGTCAGTTACAAGATGCAGGTTTGCCAGCTTTTGATCCTAAATTGAGGGCTATCTTCTTGCTCATGACCTTGCTCGATTCATGGGAAGCATTGGTTGTGTCATTGAGCAATAATGCCAACTTGACATTTGATGGTGTGCATGGTTCTATTCTAAATGAAGAGATTAGACACAAGGCAAGTGGGAAAAATAGTGGATTAGTCTACAATGTAAGAGCAAGAACTGAAAAAAGATCTAATGCTGCAAATAAAAACAAAAATTGCAGCAAAAGCAAGGAAAAATCGCAAGATATAACTTGTTATCAATGTGGTCACAAAGGGCATAAAAACCCCAATTGCAGGTACTTTAAAAGGGAACAAGAATGCAAGAAGCAGGCTAATGCAAAAAGCCAAAAGAATGACAAGGATGGCAACTCTCCTCTAAAGAGATAGAAAAAGCAAATGTGGTATCTAGTGTTGTTATTGAGGAAATAGAAGAGGATAAAGATGCTGATTTGCTGGTTGCATTTTCAAATCAGCTTGCTATGACAATGGAGGACATGTATATCACTAAAACAGATGTGATAGATGCTTTGTTGTTAGCTCATGATGGTTTATCACAATCGTGGATTGTTGACAGTGGTGCTTCATTTCATGTAACTCCATCTTTGGAGTGTTTTTCCACTTATACAAAAGGTAATCTTGGAAAAGTCTACCTTGGCAACAATCGTGCATGTGATATTGAAGGAATGGACACCATACACTTGGCTTTAGAAAATGGTCAGGAATTGATTCTTCATGATGCTAGGTATGTACTTGGCATCAAGAAGAGCTTGGTTTTTGCTGGGCAGCTAGACAACAAAGGTTACTTCACTACTTTTGGTGATGGAATGTGAAAAATACAGAAAGGGTCTATGCTAGTCACTAGAGGTGGTAAAAAGGGGACTCTGTATTTTCTCTACTGCAAGGCACTTCCTAGAAAGTTTGTTGCAGTTTTTGAAGAACAATCATACATGGAGTTATGGCACAAGCGTCTTGGACACATGAGCCAAAAGGGTTTGTAGGCACTTCCTTCGCTTGGAAGAGTTGATGTGAAAAACTCAAAGCTTGAATTTTGTGATGATTGTGTTCTTAGTAAACATGTAAAGAGCCTATACTCTCATGGAGCCTCTAGGAAGGCATGTGCCTTGGATTTAGTCCATTCTAATGTATGCACCATGGCAATAAAAACTCATTGTGCCTTTTGTTATTTTGTGCCTTTTATTGATGACCATTCTAGAAAGCTATGGGTTTACTTGCTTAAGTAAAAAAATGAAGCATTGGATGCTTTTAAAAGGTCTTATGCTTTGGTTAGTACTCAAAAGGGTGTAAAATTAAAATGCATAAGAACAGATAATGAGGGAGAGTATATATCTAAAGAATTCAATAAGTTTTGTGATGTCAATGGGATGAAACGAGATCTTACAGCTCCTTACAATCCATCATCTAATGGTGTGGCTGAGCGAATGAATCGCCCGTTATGTTAGAAGATTCGGTGCATGCTATCCACAACTATTCTCTTGTAATCATTTTGGGGAGAGGCACTTAAAACCGCGGTGCATATTTGCTGAAACCAGCCTTCCTTCTCGGATAGGGTGGTTTAACTTGATTAAGCACTTAATTACAGCAATCAACAAATGAACATAAACTGAAATGCTCACTTTACCTTCATAAACTTGGACAGTGGACACCCTGTTGGCCCCAAAATTGGCGCCTCTTTTGGTATTTCTTTAATTTCAATTGCTAATGGATAAATTACAAGCCGAGATTTCACGATCTCCTTGGCTGATTCAAAAGCCCCTTGCTGTTCCAATAATCAGCAAAGCATTCGGGCAAATTGCCCCTTGATTTTCACCCACGACTTGCTCTAATGGAACCCCGACTGGTCAAATGCTGCCCCAAATTCACAATAGATGGGCTGGCATCTGAAATCCTCACAATTCCACGAATTTCCAGTGCTGATTTTAGTGGACAATGCCTTTGACTGATGGCACGGGTCCCAAGGTGGCTGCTAAACCCTAATTATTGCTGTAATTTAGGGTTTACAGCAGTAAACACTCTGTTGTCCACCAAATTTGGCTGTACTCTGCTACCAATGGCTGAGAATTACTGAGAATGCTTGAGCATAGACTGGAGGAGATGAGAGAATGTTGTAGAGAGAGAGAAAATCAGCTAAAATGTATCTTTTGATTTGTAGCTCTGATGGCAAAAATTTTATGGCACCAATAGCTTCAAAAGGGGGGTAAAACACTAGCTCGATTGGTGAGCCCTCCTATTCTACCGCCGCCTCTCTTGAGGTGGAAGAGAAAACCTGCTGCCCCCTGTCCTGTCGCGGGGCGCGACTAGTCGTCGTCGCCTCTTAGAGCCAAATCTGATCACCTTCTCTTCCTCCACCAAGCTCAGAATGGCTGTAGTTCAGCTTCCACCACCCTCCAACAGCCTTCTCTCTAGTTGCATGGGAAAGTTTTGCTAAGTGGCAGCCTTTCTAATGCATTTTCGGCCATTAAATTAATTTTTTAGAATTAATTAATTCTGAAAATTAATTTTAGCCCTTTTGACCTTGCCCAAAATTAAACATGCCCATCTGTAATGAAATTGGCTAGGCCATTTGTAACTTGGAGTGGTTTCCAACCTTTGTTGACCCTTAGACTAGCATTAATTAATTAATTAATGCTAGTCCCTAGTGTCACCACTGACACTTAATGGCCAAACAATTGTCCTAGGGTCCAACCTGGCACCAAGTGACCACCAAAACCCAGTTGGCATAACTTAACACAACTTTTGCCTTTAACACCCACTGCATCCTCGAGGTCCTTGGCCTGTTCCCATGAAATAACTGCCATGTGCATCACATGTGCTAAACAACCTTGCACATTTGATTAATAACTTAATCAAATGTTACTAGCAAGATTAAAGCATCTCAAAATTTCACGTCCCCGTGACATTTGCAATCGATCTCCACATTGTGCACTTGAAAGTGGCATCCCTGAAGAGGTTTGGTTTAGCAAACCTGCTTCATATGACCACTTAAGGGTCTTTGGCTGCGAATGCTATATACATGTACCTGTTGATAGCAGAACCAAACTTGACATGAAATCTCATAGAGGCATCTTCATGGGTTATGGAGATGAAGGTGAAATGGGCTATAGAGTTTGGGTTCCAAGCATGAAAAATGTGCTATGCAGTCGGGATGTGATATTTAATGAGTCAAAGCTGCTGAAAAGTGTCACATCTAATGACTCAGACAAAAAAAAAGTTAAATTTCAGCATGATCAGTTACTTGAGCAGCCATCAGCCATTGAAAATTCAGCTCTTTTTGATGCTGATTATGACAATCAGTGTATTATTATTGAGCCAAATGAAAATGGGCAGCAAGGGAATGTTGAATATCGGCTTGAGCACCAAAATTAGGATGCTGAAAATGAATTACAGCAGCCTGAAATTGTATTATAGCAACCTGCACATGTAGTTCAACAGCCAAACAATGAGGTCATTGACATTCCCTTGGATGTGGATCCATTAACCGATAACACAGATCATTGGGTAAGAAGGTCTACACATGTCAGACGACCTATACAAAAATTTGATCCTTCCTTGGATTGCATTTTGCTTACAGATGAAGGTGAGCCTCTTACGTATAAAGAGGCCTTACCATGTGAATTGAAGAAAAAGTGGGAGCTAGCTATGCGGAAAGAAATGAAGTCATTGTATCAGAATGATACTAGGGATTTGGTTACATTGCCCAAGGATAGGAAATCCATTCCTAACAAATGGCTCTATAAAATCAATTGTGTGGATGGCAAACCCAAATACAAAGCCAGACTTGTGGCTAAGGGCTATACACAAAAGGAGGGCATTGATTTTCATGAAGTGTTTTCTCCTGTTGTCAAAATGATCACTCTTGCCATTGTAGCATTTGTGGATCTTGAATTGCATTTCTGCAAGGTGATCTGGAAGAAGAGCTGTACATGAAACAACTTGAAGGCTTTGTTATACAAGGAAAGGAGCATTTGGTATGTAAGCTTAAGAGAAGCTTGTTTGGTTTGAAACAGGCTCCTAGAAAATGGTATAAAAAGTTTGGTGCCTTCATGCTCTCACATGGATTTAAAAGGAGTAGTGCAGATTATTGCTTATATATTAAGAAGGTTGATGATGGAAGCCTTATTATACTTGTGCTTTTTGTGGATGATATGCATATTGTTGGTAAGCATAAAAGCCAAATTAATGCATTGAAAAGATAGCTGAATTTAGCCTTTTCCATGAAGGATTTGGGTGCAACTGAACATATTTTGGGCATGCATGTAACACGAGATAGAGAGCAACAACTCTTATTTCTCTCACAAGAAAAGTACATCAGCAAAGTACTTGATCATTTTTCTATGGCTAATGCTAAGCTTCTTGGTGTATCTTTTCCACCTTATCTTAAGCTCAACAAAGCAGATTGCCCAAAATCTTAAGCTCAGCAAAGCAGATTGCCCAAAAGATGATAACGCAACCAATTCTATGAAGGGTGTTCCTTATGCTTCAGCTTGTGGATCACTCATGTATGCTATGGTTGCCACTAGACTTGACATTGCTTATCCCGTGGGAGTTGTAAATAGGCTCATGTCAAATCCTGGCAAAGCACATTGGGAAGTAGTGAAATGTATCTTACGGTATCTTAAAGGGACACAGAAAATGTATTTGCTATGGCAAGGGTATGTTAGATTTGCAGGGGTATTGTGATGCGGACATGGTAGGTGATTTGGATACTCGCAAGTCTACTAGTGGGTACATCTTTACCTTGACTGGTGGGGCGTTTTCTTGGTGCTCTAGATTGCAAAAAATAGTAGCAATCTCTACCACTGAGGTTGAATATATTTCAGCCATTGAAGCTTCAAAAGAAGCAGTTTGGCTTGGTTTTTTGGTCAAGGATTTTGGGCTGCCCATCAAAATACCTGTACTTGGATGTGATAGCCAGAGCGTAGTATGCTTGGCTAAGAATGCCATGTTTCATGCATGTATCAAACATATTGATGTCCGGTATCATTTTATCTGATAGGTTCTGGATGATGGTCTAGTCATCCTGACTAAGATCAAATCACAGGACAACCATGCAGATGTTCTCACTAAAAGTCTTGCAAAGGCTCAATATGAGCATTGCATTAGACTTGTGGGAGTTGGTTAAAGGTTCGCTTTGGACCTTTAAGTGGGAGGTTGCTGGGTGTAAAGGCCCTTTATACGCTCCCATGTATATATTACTTCACATACGTGAACTCACCCTAGTGGGTGTAAGTGTACCGTACCCTAAGTATAAATACATTCTTTGTGTATACCACACTAGTATATATCTATCCGTTGACTCACTCTCACACTATCTCATTGTTCAGCACTGTTTAGTTTAGTTCAGTACTATTGAGCACCTCGACTAATGTGCCTGTCCTCTCTCTTTGCTTCCGCTTCAACTCTATAGGATCTTTCATGTTCACTCCTAACACTTCCTCTTTTTCTATTCTACCATCTACCTATCCTTAAACCACTTCATCTCTTGGTGCATCGTTAGGGGAAATGCGACGTATCAATTTTGATTTTGAGCTTCAAGAGTTTTCCATTAAGGAAGGGTATGATTTGAAAGTCAGGTTAGCCAAGTATGGGCATTTGCTAGTCAAGTTTGTCACTACTAGCTCCTTGAAGTTAGATAACGATCAGGTCACATTCTTCTTGAACAAGTTGCTCGACAAATACTTTCATTTTATCCAACACATTATCTTACTACCTAGATTGCTGATCTTCTAGGAGTTTAAGTGTTAGTTTTTGCGTTATGCAAGGCTGTACGATCAAGTCCACAAATCCATTCAAAGGGGTGAGGGTTGGTTACCTCTTCTTTGGGAGGGAAAACTAACAGTGGCAAGAGCTCGCAAGATGTGAAGGCAAGTTAAAATAAGGGTGACACCATATATTTTAATAGAAGCAAAGAAACACAACCTCTTTGGTAACAAATTCCTAAGAAAAATAGGTTTTGCATACATTGCCAGAGTTTAGGCCATATGGATGAGTAGTGTTGTACCAAGGCCCAAGGTCTTCCTCCTAGCAGACCATAGTAGACTGTTGCAGCTGCCTCCACTTCGGCTAGCCAATCCAGTGGGGCTACGCCTTCCGTTGCTACACCATTTGTTCCATTTACCCTAGCAGCTATTGGACATGTGGCACGTGGATAGTCTCAGTAGCCTATCTCCTTCACCACTCTCGAAGGATTGGCTGATTGGTTTGTTAGTGGCTTACCTTTTGCACTTTATGTATCCATTCCTAAGGTATCCACTGCACCTTCTAGGACCACTTCCCTACCTCACTGTATATGATGGTGGTCACACTCTTAGCCTTTCACTTTTTTAGACTTCTGTTGCATATTTACATACTCATTGCATTGCACTTAGCTTTACTTTTTTTAATTTTCAGTTTTGTTTTTTTGAAGTATCTCACTACTTATTTGTGCTTGTAGATTTTGATCTATTTTGTAGTGATTTGTATTTCAGTACGGGGCTAATATATAGGTTTACACTAGTCCTTCCTAAGCTGGAGATAGTAGATGGTAGCCGTTCCTTTCATGGTTTCATCTATATGGAGTTTTACTCTTCTATCAATATGGAGGCTTTCCCTATTGTGGTGGATCATGCAACATCTCTCTTGATGCTATCATGGTGGTGTCTTCTATCCTTGCTCTTCTAGTAGTAGGGATGCTTCATCATTTTCATCCACATGGTTCTCAGCACAACATAAATGCCGACATCCTTAGGCTCCTCTTTCTTCTTCGGCATCAACATCTAGGTTGAGGGGGGTTTTCTACCCTTCTTGGTATTCTACAGGTTTTGGCACTTGTCTTTGACATGAATCCTTTCCCTCCCCACCCCCACCTCCCCCAGTTGTACCTTCCCTCGTGCATTGCATGATTTCATCATCTTTGTACTAGGGTTCTTGGACAGGTAAACAAATTTCCCACGAGAGACACTGTCTAAGTGGCACCTGCTGCATGAGCATTCTTTAGCATGTAGCATACCATGTATTCCATTATGTAGAGCACCACTAGACGGATCCTTAGCTGTTTCCATCGGCGGATTATACCACCATTCGTCTTCACACTCACCTTTCTTTTATCATCGCAATCCTTGAGTGGATGGATAAGCTTATACTGTTTTGTGATGTGTTGCGTGTACCATCCCTACTTTGGCCTTTTGGGTCATTCTTACTTAATTGGTCGCCACCCCTAAAATTTACTTTTTACAAAAAAAAGAAAAAAGTTGAATGTGGTTTTATTCGTCTTGGTAGGGCTTGGTAGGCCATTGGGTAGTTAGAGCACCCTTTGTCCGATGCCATGTCCTCTTTGGGGCGACTACTTGGATTCCCTTGGTAAGATAACCATCACCTCTGTAGTCTTGGTAGGCCATTGAGCAGCCGATGTGCACCCTTTGTTCAATGCTCTGGTTGCTTTGGGGTGGGATGTTTGGGGTAAATATTTCTAGCCTTTCCTTTTAGGTTCAGTTTGGGTTTGAGAGGGAGTGTTGAGCTAAAACATGTTTTATAACTAATTAGCATTTTTAAATAGTCCCAAAATACGCTTAATTAATGAAAAATGCAAATTTGGTGCGTGGTTCGAGAGAATTTTAGGGGTCTCCCAAAACTCTAATTTTTTGGGATACCCTTCAATATCTATAAATAGATAGGCTGCCTACCATTCAGTCTTATCCTTTTGTATAGATTTCTCATTCTACCATGCAGATTTCAGCTATCAGCCACCTACCAATTGTTGTCCAGTTGTCACTGACTACAACCCATCACTATCTAGTCCTAGGCGGTCTTTTTTCAGCCGTCGCCTTGTTGTTTGGAGGTCTCCATCTATTGCACCATCATAGCACCTGATTAGCTTGCATTTTCAGCATCTCTAGTGCCAAGCAACAAGCTGTTGCCATCTCTCCCACTGGGCAATTGTTGTAATACTTGCGTTTTTGCTGTCCAGCTGACCATCTACATCAGGAAACATCTCTCTCATTATCGCTTAACCATGCTCTGCCTTGAGTGATCAGTTTTCAGCCTTCCTCTGGTGTTACACTCTTGCGTTCACTAGATTTCAGCCACCGACTGTTGTGTTTTGGTGACTAGTCTCTGTTGCCCTTCATTATTCAGCACTCTCTCATTTCCAACTGGTGGTTTTTGCACTTGGGATCCGTTGTTGGTGGATGCGACTCTTCACCATTGCATTGCTCTACTGTTGGGTATTTTGTATACTCTTACATTCATTTACAGCATTCATTCGCTTCAGAGTTTCTTCTCTTTGTGTTTGTCTTTGTGTTTGAGTTATGAGTTTTTGCGTTTAGGGTTTGAGTTTTACTTGTCTGTGTCTGAGTCTTTGTGTTTCAATCTTGGTTGTACTTGTCGTGTTTCCTCAATGAAAACCCTAGCATATCTTCACACTCTCTAGGATAGGTTTGTTAATAATCATGTTTTGGGCTTGTAATAAAGAGCTTTGTAATGCATTTTTTAGGTCAACACTCCCTCTTAGGGTCAAAACTAGTACCTAAGAGGGACTGGAAAACATAGCTCTTTGAGAGTGCACAATGAAAGAAAAACATGAACATAGAAAGAAAGGAAAAGAGAAAGATAGCATGAAGGGAAGAGAAATCTGCACTGAATCTGAAATGAATGTTGAATACAATGGATTGATTAGTCCTACATGCAGCCCAAAGCATTAGTGAGGGCACTGGATCAAGCTGAAGATGATGACAGCACCAAGGATGGAGATTGATGTCAGAGTGTGCAACTTGCAGAAAGGTCCGCCCCCAATGGGTGGACTGCTATATATAGCAGCTAATTAGCTGAACTAACTGACTTGATAAAATAGGATAGGAATATCTGATCTAGCTGACCAGCCATAAATGCTGGCCAAAATGTGGACTTCACATCCTTTGGGGCAGATGGCAAATAAAGAGGCTGTGCTGCACCTGACAAAGCTGGAAAATGGCTGCATACCGAGTGTGAATACATTTGACACTAATTGGGGAAGAAATATACACAAACTGAATGAGCAAATGTAGGAAGAGCTCCGATGTCTTTGTTAGACTTTGGTAGAGTTCACAACCAAGAGAAGACTTACTAACAAAATGGCAGGCTAACAAGCTTAGCTTGTAATACCCTGATGCATGCCACCCCAAAGCAGCCCAATAGCCTATCAAGACTTATAGGGATGATTGTAATCTTACCTCTGAGAGCCCAAACGGTCACCTCAAAGAGGCCAAGATATCAGACGAAGGATGCCCATTGACTGTCCAGCTTGGAGTTTGGGAAACGACAAAGCAGAAACACGTTTGGAAGTTGTGAAATGGAGTTTCGGCTAAGGACAAAATGACAAAACGGATTTTATGTCTATTTCTAAGAATATTTTAATATTAGACATGTACGAAAGGATAATACCATTTGTAACTTGAATCTTTACACAAAAATACTCAAATTCTTGAACAATATAGAGTATACATGTAACATTAGGAGAGATTTGACAAATATACATGATTCTACAAAGTTTGTAAAATCACAATCCGTGAGTTTCAAAAACTTTGAAGATTAGGATCTAGAACTCAAGATGATAGACCGCAATATGCTATGAGTGATGATGCCAATAGTGAATAGTCATAGACTCATATTTTCATTTATGTCGTTTAGACTAAAAAAGAAGAGTACTTATTAAATAGTGACAAAAAAACATGCAATACCAAATGCTTCATGAACATGATCAATAGGTCTACAAAGTATAATGTAGATTCTATTGCCAAAATGATAATGATCTTGACTCTTAGATCTATCTAGTATGAATCATGATGTATCCACTATCATCTATGATCTAAAGAGTCACTCCATATCATCTAAAATTGAGGGAAAACTATTGCACATTTGAGGGAAAAGAGTTTTAAATAGTATGGATTGGAAAAGAAAAGGATTAGGCAGTTTAAGGATGAGAGGTTAGGGTTTAGGGTTGTAGACAACAATAGATCTACAAGGAGGGAAGCGAACAATAGCAGCAACTAAGGAGAGTGAGTAGTAGTAAAAGAGGTGGAGAGTAGAGAAAAATAGGTGCAAATTGCATGCAAGGAAGTAGGACGATCAAAATGACTTGAAAGTGGGGTTTTTCCTTATCTGTCTCGAAATGTGTTTCGGACAGCCGTTTTCGTTTTTGTTTCCATTTTTAGTTTGGGTAACTATGCTACTTGGACCTTTAAAGACAATAAAATTGCTTTGAACTTATATTTAAAAAAAGTATCTGTGTCCTCGAGGAAAAACCAAGCTATGGTTAGATTCAACATCACAAAACAGAAAGGTATCCTAATCATAGTGGGTGCCAGTGATGAAGAAAGTATGGCAGGTATGTGTGGAATGCGGCCATAGAGATTGCCATACGAGGTGTTATGAATATGATGGATCCATGTAGAATGTGTCATGCTAAAGTAAAATGTGATGCATCCACTTGGACAGTGCCCTTGTAGGGGAATTGTTTACATGTCCAAGTGCCCTTTTACAATCATGATTATCAAATGCTATGGATGATGATACAAAGTATAAAATGCCACTAAAGCTATGGTAACCAAAATCTTGTAAGGCTTAAGCACCAATAGAAGAAGTTGTCTGCTCTGATCATTGGATAGTGGAAGGGAAATCTAGAGGTATCCCTCTCTATCCATCAAGCTAAAGTAGAAGGGGAGGGGGCACCAAAAGGGAAGGGAACACCCATGTTGATTCGTGGAAGTAAATACTGAATGATCGGTTATTGGCTAGGATGTTTGTAAAATTGTATGATGAAGGCACAAACTCTAGATAGATTGTGTCTAGCTCAACATGCTCTTTGGTGAAATGATATTGTATTCCAAGGTGCTTCGTTTTGTGGGGTGATGATGGATTTACTAGCTAGTGCAATGGCACTCTAGTTATTGTAGAAGATGATAGTTGGAATATCACTTGGAAACTAAAGCTCTGCTTGTAAGCTCCTCAAGCAGACGGCCTCTATGGTACCATTATAGAGAGCCCAATACTTAACCTTGACATTGAGGGCAACCATAGTCTCTTGCTTAGAGTTGGATTAAACAATGAGAGCCATATACAAGGAAAAAATGTAACTAACATGGGAATGTTGGGTATCAAGATCTCTTGCTCAGTCAAAGTCAATATACCCTTGCAATATCAAACAGTGTTTATAGTATAAGCCATAAGAAAAAGTATACTCAATATATCTCAACATATGCATGAGCAATCCAATGAGACAGTTTAGGTGTATTGAAATACTCACTAAGCAATGTCACTGAGAATGCAAGATCTAGTCTACTGAGTATCAATCAAAGAAGCTTTCCTACTATAGATAAACTATCTTCATGCCCAAGAAATAGGACAATTGATTGAGGTCAGTCATCTCAAATTTAGTACTACCACTCCTTTAACAATGGCCAATAATGCCTTCACAGATAAGACTCGCTTTAATGGGTCGAATTTCACTTCTTGATAAGAATCAGCATTAAGTTGCTATATTTTGTACTTTTGTGGACACACATTTCGAGGCGGGTGTGGTATACAACAGTATAGTGCTGTAATTTACTGGCTGAGTGCTGATTTGGGTGGCATTGTGCACACTTTGACATTTTAGTGATAGTTTTATACTTGTTTCTTAATCTCGTGGGGGATTTTGGTACTCTGAGGAGTATACTCTATACTTAAGCATTGAAGTATTTGGCTATAGATTTTTATCTATCATTGACAGTATGGCACGTCAGGGGAATAACGATCAGAGCAACATCCTTGGTGTCCTCACTCAGGAGGACAAACTTGATGGCGCAAACTCAAACTACCTACTGTGGAGTTTTATGGTCCGTAACCTTTTTGTGGCAAAGGACTCGTGGGACTATGTTATAGGTGATTTGCAGCGACCAGGGGGTATTGCACCCTAGACACCTCAGCGTAACGCTCGAGGATAGGTTGTTGGTGGTGGTATTGGTGCTGCTACTGTTGCTGCCCCTCCTCTCCCTTCTACTGAGGATCATAGGAAAACTCTCCCTTCTACCGAGAATCAGAGGAAATGGGACTCAAAAGATGCACAAACACTTTCTTTGATTGCCTTGTCAGTGAAAAGGGCAATTATTCTGCACATTTGGTCTTGTAAGACCTCAAAATCAGCATGGGATGTACTTGAGCGTATGTTTGCAGCACACAATGAGGCCAAGATATCCTATCTCCGCAAAGAGTTGGCCAATGTGACTATGGATGAAGGTGATAGCATGATAGAGCACCTTACTCATATACAGGATTTGCATGAGCAGCTACTCAATGTTGATGAGGTTATTCAGGATGGTGAATTTTTAAACATCACACTAAACTCTCTTCCAAAGTTATATCTTGGTTTCCACACCTCTTTGATGTTGTCTTTGGGGGGGGGGGGGGGGGGGCAATAGCCCCTTACATTTGTGGAGTTGGAAGGCCTCTTGCTGCAAGAGGAATGGACTTGGAAGAATGTGGCATTGCGTTTAGGTGATGTGGCTATGCTTTCCAAGTTCAAAGGCAAAGGAAAAGTCAATCAAAATGTAAAAAATCAGCAAAAGGGTGATGCTGGACAGCCATCAAATAAGGTTGTCCAAGACATAGAAAAGACTAAAAAGAAGGGGAAATGCCATTATTGCAAGAAGCCCGGTCACTATGTTGATGAATGTAGAAAGAGATTAGCCAAAGAGAAGAAAAAGAACTCTGGTTTGGCTGTCCAAGAAACATCAGCCAGCAAATCTACTGAGGATGATACTTCAGCCAACTTTGTAGAGGAGGACTATGCATTTCTCACATGCAATTATGATTCTTCAATGGCTGATTTAGCATTTAATGCTGCTGAGACGCAGCAAACATGGTATTTTGACAATGGGGTGTCAAAGCACATCACTTCAAGAAAGTGTTTGTTTAGCTCTTTGCATTCAGCCCCTGTTGAGAAGCGTGTTACATGTGCAAACAATAGCAGTTATGATGTATGTGGCATTGGGACGGTCATTTTTACTGCTGCAAATGGTTGTGATTTCATGCTTCTAGATGTGTTGTTTGTACATGGCATTACAAAGAAGTTGTTTATCTTTGCTTTTAATAAGCATGGCTTTCAGGTCATCTTTGAGGATGACAAATGCATTGTTAGAGACAGAGAGATGGATTATGAACTTAGGCTGTCTGGCACCCTGCACAAGGGTCTATTTTTGTTGGATACATATGATGGACAGTCTCATGATGCTTTAGCAGTCACTACTCTTTTGTCCGCTATGCAAAATGCAGAGCTATGGCATGCCCGCTATGGACACATGAGCTTTGGGAGTTTGATGAGCTTTCAGAGGTGTCATATGGTAGATGCATTGCCTCAAGTGGAGACTCCACCTCCTCATGTATGCGAGGGATATATTTTGGGCAAGACGCATAGGTTTGCCTTCAAAAAGGATAGTGTAGTGCGTACTGTTCGAAAAATGCAGCTTATTCACTTTGATGTTTGCGGTCCCATGAGGACATGTGCACTTGGAGGTCATTAGTACTTTGTTACATTTATTGATTACTACTCTCGGTATACATGGGTGTATGGGTTGAAGGCAAAATCCAATGTGTTTATGCATTTCAAACATCTTGTTGCAAAGCTTGAAGTTGAAACTGACTTAAAAGTGTAGACACTTCGCATAGATAGAGGGGGGAGTACATGTCTCGTGCTTTTGAGACATATTTGCTTGATCATGGCATTATGCATCAAGCCACTGTTAGAATGACTCTTAAGCAAAATGGTGTTGTTGAAAGGAAGAATCCGACTCTTATGGAGATAACTTATTGTATGCTAAAAAGCAAGGGGCTACCTCATAAATTTGGGCTAGAAGGCCTTTAGTGTGCAAATCATGTGTTGAATTGTGCACCCACTAAGGCATTGAAGACGATCACATTGTTCGAAGCTTGGCATGGGAAGAAACCCAAAGTAGACTACTTTCGGGTGTTTGGTTGCATAGCCTATGCACATGTTCTGAAAGAGCTTCGTGGGAAGCTTGATGACAAGGCTGTAAAATGTATATTTATTGGCTATAGTTCGAAGAGGAAGGGCTATCGCTTGTATGACCCACGCACGAAGAAAGTCTTTGTAAGTAGGGATGTCCTATTTACTGAAAATGTTGCATTTTCATATGATCGGTTTCAAATGCCAGTCACCCATGACATTGGTAATGTCTTTGAGAGTCTTTTGCCACTTACTTTGGAGTCTGTGCTCGTTGTAAATGGCAGGACAGACTTAATACAACAAGCTGTTGCTGCACCGTATGCTCCCGAAGAGCAGGGTATCGATGATGGTTCGCCACATGTAGTGGAAGAAGCAGTACAACATGAAAGGGCTGCTGTATATGGAGCTAAAACAGTGCCAAGATGGCTGTTATAGACTATCTAGGAGAGTAAAATTGATGCTCCTATATCTCAATGCACTAGAAGGGCTGCCAGAAATGTAGCAAATGATATGGGGGGGCACATTTGATTGATTTTACGGAAGTAGATGATTGTGATGAGCATGTGTTCATGAGCTCACTATTGGATGATGATGAGCCTACTTCCTTGGACGAAGCTCAGCAAGATGTACGTTGGATGCACGCCATGCAAGATGAGTTAGACTCTATTGCCACTAACTCTACATGGGATCTTGTGGATTTACCACATGGCAAGAAGGCCATTGGCACAAAATGGGTTTTTAAACTCAAATGCAAGGTTGATGGTACGATTGACATGTACAAAGCACGGTTGGTAGCAAAAGGCTATGCACAGAAGAAGGGCATAGATTATGAAGAAACTTTTGGTCCTACATCCCGTATGAGTACGGTGAGATGTGTGATTGCTATGGTTGCAAATTATGGTTGGAAAGTACATTAGTTGGACATTAAGACATCATCCTTGAATGGGGATTTGCATGAGGATGCTTATGTGTCACAACCTCCAGGGTTTGTGGTTAAAGGGAAAGAGCACATGGTATGCAAGCTGCATAAAGCTCTTTATGGTCTCGAACAGGCTCCTCATGCATGGTATTCCAAAATTGATGCTTATTTGGCTAGCAAAGGGTTCAAAAATAGTCCAACTGCTCCCACTCTATACATTAAGAATGAGGAGGGGGGACTTGCTGATTATCATTCTTCATGTAGATGACATGTTGCTCATTGGACCTATAGAAGAAAAAATTGCAGATTTTAAGGCTGAATTAAAACATGCATTTGCTATGTCAGATATGGATTGCCTACACTATTATTTGGAGATTCAATTCACCCAAAATCAGCATGGTATCATCATGTCACAGTCACAATATGTGGATAAGCTGTTACATAGGTTTAGTATGCAAGATTCCAAACCTATGTGCACCCCTATGGAGCCAGGTTTAAAGCTGTCTATGCATGATGGTGAAGAGATGTCTGACGTTGCAATTTACAGCAAGGTTGTTGTTTGTCTTATTTATATTTGCAACACACGCCTTGACATTCAGTATGTAGTATCTCAGGTGAGCAGGTATATGCATAGCCCACGGACCATACATTGGCAAGTTGTTAAGCGGATCTTCAGATATTTGCAAGGTACTCAGTCACATGCATTATTATTTCCTAGGGGGGGAGACTTGCACTTATAGGCTTACAGTGATTCAGATTGGGTTGATGATGCAGACACTAGGCAATCTACTAGTGAACACTGTTTCTTTCTAGGCCGTTCATGCATTTCATGGCTAAGCAAGAAACAGCCTACAGTGGCTACCTCGTCTTGTGAGGTTGAGTACAGGGCAGCCTTCACGGCAACAGTGGAATGTGTATGGTTGCGTAGATTGTTGGCTGATCTACATTTATCATTGGAGGGTCCTACACCCATTCTTTCTGATAGTCAGAGTGCTATTGCAGTAGCACGAAATCATGCGTTTCATGCTCACACGAAACACATAGAGGCGCATTACCATTATGTCAGAGAGATGCTATGCAGGAGAGATCATCTTGATGTATGTATCCACATAGAAAAATGTTGCAGATATTTTCACCAAGTCACTACCATGCGAGAAGTTTGAGGCTTTTCGAAAGTCCTGAAACTTGTTACCCTTTGGTGATTGATCATCCTTGTACTTCATCACATTGGCACTGCAGGGGGGTGTTAGAATTTGCCGATTCTATGGGCAGCGCCCAATGTAATTTGTGTGGTGTGGACACTTATTAAAGTGTCAATGTAAGGTGTGTACACCTAGTGTCTTAGAAACTTAAAGTAGTGACACTAGGCTCTAGAGTAAAATAAACCTAACTCTAGTTAGTTGGTGGAAGGTTGGTTAAGTCAACCCTTGACCTAAACATAAGTTGTACTTTCACTCTATTTTTCATTCTAGCAAGTACACTCTTCTCTTTTTGCTTCAACTCACTCTCTTGCTCTCATTGTCTCTCCTCTCTCTCTCGATAGAGCTGGCTGCCATTTTCCAACAAAACCTTTATATTTATTTATTAAAAAGAAACCACATAGTTCATTGTGGTTCCATTTGCCTTTATAGGACTAGATAGGTCATTGGGCAGTCAATGGGCACCCTTTGTTTGATGCATGTCCTCTCTAGGGTGACTACTTGGACCTCCCTTGGTAAGATATCAATCGCCTCTGTAGTCTAAGATATCAATGGCCTCTACAGTCTTGATAGGCCATTGGGCAGCCATCGTGCACCCTTTGTCTGATGCCTTAGTTGCTTTGGAGTGGGATACCTTGGGTAGACCTTGCTTGGCCTTTCTTTCTAGCTGTGGTTTGGGCTTGAGAGGGGGGTGTTGAGTTAAGAAATGCATTCCATGCTGATTAGTCTCATTAAACTGTCCCAAAACATGCTTATTTAATGAAGAATACAAAATTGGTATGCGGTTCAAGAAAGTTTATGTGAAAATCTAATTTGGGAGGGTCCATTCACATCTATAGACAGGCTGCCCCCATTCAGTCTTCATCCCTTGTATGCAGGTTTTTCACGTTCACGTGAAGATCTTTGTCATCAGCCTTCATCCACATGGCTTTCGAGCCTTTGTGAGTGCTGACGCCAACTGTCTGTTGCTCCAACCCTTGGTGAGTGCCCTTCTAGTTGCCGTTTGTTTCTTGCTGCTTCTTCCATTGTCGCGTTTGGACCCAGACAGCCATCACTAGTCCCAATTGACACCTCTTGTGTTGCATTTGGCAGTTTTAGCCATTGCCGGGATCCTTGTGCATCTCTATTGCTATCGCCATGCATCCTACTGCTTTTGATGATCTACCTTTTGTTCTTCTACACCCTTCAATACACTTCGACTGGTGGTTATAGTAGCACTTGGGATCCGTCTTCGGTGAACGTCACACTTTGATACTCACCGCTCTGCGCTTGAGCATTCTGTACACTCTTACATTCATTTACTGCATTGATTCATTCACTTTAGACTTTTCTTTCTCTCTTTGTTTGCGTTTGCGTTTTTGCATTTAGGGTTTGAGTTTTGCACATCACTGTTTGTGTCTTTTTGTGTGTTGGAATGCTCAACTGCCGAGTGACAGAAGTTCGAGGAGTGAGCGTAAGAGTGTGACGCGTGGAGAGAGAGCAAGCAGAGTCAAGTATGATTTGATATGAGTGTACCAATCATGTGTTGGTACACAAAGAATAAAATGTATTTATACTTAGGGCACGTAAGGGTGCATTCACATGCACAATGTGTGTGTACTATACATGGAGGTTAAATCGGGCCTTTATCTCAACAACCTCCCACTTAAAGGTCCGATGTGAACCTCTAACCAACTCCCACTAGTTGTATGCAATGCTCGTATTGAGCTTTGCTTAGACTTTTAGTGAGAACATCTACAGGGTTGTCTTGTGTTTTGATCTTGGTCAATGTGATTTGACCATCTTTCAGAATTTGTCTGATGAAGTGATATCTCACATCTATATGCTTTGTGCGTGAATGATACATGGCATTCTTAGCCAGATACACAGTACTCTAGCTATCACATCCCAAAATTGCAATACTCATAGACATGCCGAGATCCTTTGTAAGTCTGCTCAACCATATAGCTTCCTTAGAAGCTTTAGTAGCTGATATGTATTCAGCTTCAGTGGTACTGAGTGCAACGATGTTCTGTAACTTGGAGCACCAAGAAACAGCCCCACCAGCAACTGTGAAGACATACCCGTTGGTGGACCTACAAGTGTCCAAGTCACCTGCCATTTTTGCATCACAATAACCCTGCAAACCAAGTGTACCTTGCCCATAGCAAATACACTTTCTTTGTGTACCCTTTAGGTATCGAAGAATACACTTGACAACCTCCCAATGTGTTTTGCAAGGATTTAACATAAACTTGCTAACAACTCCAATTGCATGAGCAATGCCTGGATGAGTAGCAACCATAGCATATATAAGAGAGCCACAAGCTAATGCATAAGGGACTCCTTTCATAGCATTTGCTTCTACGTAATCTTTTGGGCTGTTGGCTTTGCTAAGCTTAATATAAGGAGATAAGGGTATCCCAAAAGGCTTAGCTTCAGCCATGTTAAATGTGTCTAGTATCTTTTCAATGTACTTTTCTTGAGATAAAAACAACAATTTCTGCATTCCATCTCTACGAATCCTCATGCCCAAAATATGCTATGCATTTCCCAAATCTTTCATGGAGAAGGCTGATTTAAGCTGTCACGAGGACATGAAAATTTGATGCTTTGCTTATGTTTAATTGACATTTGATTAAAGGATTAATCAAATGTGCAATTAAAAGATGCACATGTGTTGCACATGTGAGGGGCAAGCTACTTTTTTCACAGTCGAAGGCCAAAGGACCTTGTGAAAAAGATGGGTGTCAAAGGCAAAAGTTATAACAAGTTACACTTGTTAGATTCTAGGTGAACTTTGGTATTAGTTTGCCCCTAGGACCATTAATTGGCCATTAAGTGTCAGTGGTGACATTAGGGACTAGGCATTAATTAATGGATTAATGCTTGTCCAAGGGTCAATTAATGCATGGGACCACTTTGGGTTGCAAATGGCCTAGCCAATTAATTTTTGGATGGGCAAGGTTAATTTTTTGGGCATGGATTAAGGGTTGAATTAATTAATTCTGAAAATTAATTAAATGGCTGGAAATTGCTAAAAATGGATTTAGAAAACTGCCACATGGCAAAACTTTCCCATGCAAGTGGAGGAAAGGCTAAATAGGGCTGAAGGGAGAGGGAAATCTCTTTTTTTCATTTTGGAGCTGTTGGGAAGAGGTGTTGGACTGTTGTTGCCAGCTTTTGGGGCCATTTCCCAGCCATTGGAGACCATTTTGGTGATGGAGATTGCATATTCTTGACCTTGGGAAGTTAGCAATTACTGCTGATGCACTTTCTCCTGAAGATCATAGTCTCTGACGCTCCTATTGTTGTTGGTGCATCCGTTTGGGGCTGGTACAGTAGGGTAGCAGCTGATTTTGATCAGTTCTTCGCGACAAATCTCAAAATTGTCTCTCTCTACAGCATTCTCTCATCTCCTTCAGCCTATGCTCAGCCATTCTCAGCAATTCTCAGCCATTTGGAAGAGATTTCAGCCATTTTTGGTGGGCTGATCTGTAATTTCTGCAGTAAACCCTAATTTACAGCAGAAATTAGGATTTAGCAGCCACCTTGGGATCCGTGCCAGAGATTGAAGGCTCAAGGGACTGAAATCAGCAGATAATTGAAGATTATCAAGGGATTTCAGGAGCCAGCCCATCCCGAATTGATTTGGGGCAGCAGTTGGCCAGCCAAGGGTCAAATTGGAGAAGAAGTCCGGGGTGAATCAAGGGGCAAATGACCCAAAAGGCTTGCTGCAACTTGACTTAGTCCATATTATAGACAGGCTATTTACATGTTAATTTCAATTTTCTTTGTATGATATGTATAAATCATAATGTTTGAGTTCTAAGCCATAGTATAGCTTTTCCAAAGACTAACTTTGACATATGTGACAAGTCAATAATGGATCATGGATATGTAATGTATAATGTATTATTCTCAATTGACTCTATTATCACTCAAGCCCAATTACCCATTCTTTGTCTAAGAGAGATTTTCATAGAGGTTTAGAACCTCTTTCTCCGGTCAAAACTATTAAAAATCCCTATATTAAAAAACTCGCGTTTCTTATTTTACCCCCTTTTGAAAGAAACTTCCGAAACACGTTTTCAACATTTCATTTCTAAACTGTTCTGGGTGCTATGACCCCCATTATCAGTTCTTAAGCATTTAAGTTTTCTACATGTTTGAGTGGTCACAAATGTATGAAAAGTTTTAAAAACAACAAACACTTTTCTTTTTCAGTAAGTATACCCAAATCTTCTTGAAACAGTCATCAATGAAGGAGACAAATTATGTAGCACCATCCAACAATTTTACGGGCATACTACATACATCAGAATGCACTAAGTCCAAGACATTGGACTTACGAGAGACACCCGAGTAAAAGGAAAATTTTATTCGCTTTCCAAACTGACACTCATTACAAAAGCCAAGTTTAGAGTCTTTTCCATCAACCCTCTTCAGAGAGGTAAGGACATCAAGTCCTTTTTGGCTCATATGGCCTAATCTCTTATGCCATAAATCCAAGTGGCTGCAAATTTCAGCAACTGTAAGAAACTTGCCATTCAAGGCTTTACAATGCAAACAATACAAAGTGCCTTTCTTGGTTCCTTTTGCAATCAGCATGAAACCCTTTTTCACTTTCCACAAACCACCACCAAACAGTGTGGTGTAGCCATGCAAGTCAAGCTGACCAATAGATAGTAAACTCTTTTTAATGCCAGACACATATCTAACATCTTTCAACACAAGCTCTTGACCATTGTCTAAAGATAAGTGTATAGTACCAATCCCATCAATGCTGCAAGCATGGTTATTTCCAAGATACACCTTTCCATAACTACCTGCATTGAACATAGCAAAACACTCCAAGCAAGTTACATGGAAAGAGACACCAGAGTCTACAATCCAAGTCTGAGTGACACCATCATCAACTGATAAAAGTGCATCAATCACATCAGCCTTGGTAATCTGCATATCCTGCATGTGACATCATACAAGGGCATCATAATCAAATGCACATAATACATGAGCCTCTATATTTGAAAGCTCCTCTATGACCACACTAGAGGTCACATTGGCCTTTTCTTTGCCTTTGGTTGCCTTAGATGCATTTGTCTTATCTTCCTTCTTTTTTTTTCTCTTGCATTGTTCTTTCTCTCTCGTTCCTTCTTGTAATACTTGCAATCGGGTTTCTTGTGGCCCTTCCGACCACAATGATAGTAAGTAATGCCACTCTTTTTCTTTCCTTTGCTTTTGCTCTTGTTTCTCTGTCCTGCACTTGCATTTTTCTTTTCAGCCCTGCCTCTTACATTATAAGATGAGTTGCTGCCTTCTTCACTAGACATACGTCTAATTTCTTCATTCAAGATAGAACCCCTCACCCCATCATATGAGAGGTTGGGGTTATTGCTGAGTGAAACACCAAGGTCTCCCAGGAGTCAGGCAGTGTCAGGATAAAAAAAATCGCTCTCAACTTATCATCAAAGTCCAAATTTACATCTTTGAGCTGATTTAGGATCCTTGTAAATGCACTCAAGTGCAAGCTTTGACTCATCCAGTCACATATTCACCAACTTGCGCATTAAATGCACCTGATTAACAGGTGTACTGATCTCATAGGTAGTTTTTCAGCTTTTCCTATATTGCTTAACTTGTATCTAAACCCTTAATGTCTGTCAAGATGTCATCAGTGATGTCCATCTTTATGTAAGCCACAACCTTTTTATTTACTCTGGCCCAGACATTAGTGCGGATTTATCTTCTTGCAAAGCATTCTCACAATCCTTTAGGAACAAAATGCCCTGCATACGGTCTTTCCAAAGGTCAAAGCCATGGCCATCAAACCGTTTGATTTCCACCAAACTCTTGATATTTGAATTGGAAGAAGTTGCAGCCATTTTATCACGAACACAAAAGTAAATGCACTAAACTGCAGAAGCACAAGCTGAACCAGCAAAATGCAATGCTGTTCTTTCTCAACTAGGAATAAATCTCTGCTGTTTGTACATGAACCGGCCACTACACAAGCAAAAATGCAAAAATTTACCAAATTCTGCACAAATCCCCTAAATTTTGAGTCCAAATTTGCATAATTGTCAGTCAATTTGACCCAGCTGAGTAGAATTTTGCCAATATATGAAAAGTCCCAAATGTCTGGGATCCAATGTCAAGAAATTTTGCTCGAAAGTGCAAACTTTTGTCAAATTCTAGCAAAATCCCCAAATTAATTGAGGTCACCACACACAATGTCTGTAACTTCTGACTCGAAAAACACTGACGAGCATAAACAATGTCAAATCCGGCAGAAGCTCCAAATTTTTGGGCCAAGGTTTGCACAGATCTGTGACCTATGCCCCCAGCGCGCGAACTCCCGCCAAGGGTAAGTGGTAAACTAGAAGATTTAAAAGAAAAAGTTTGATTTTAAGAAAAACCTAACGTGGGGTCCGTTGACCTGTCAAGTGGGTTGCGTGGCCTGTCTGTTGACGACCTGGCCGTCACTGCCCGTTGATGCCGGCAACTCCTGCTTGGTCCCCTCGCCCCCCTCGTGTCACTGCCCGTTGTTGTCGATGACTATTGGCTGGTCACGCTCGGCCTGTTAGTTGTGTGCTGCGTCAGTGCCCTGCTGGGACCCCTTAGCTATGGACCCCAATGATTGGTCTTAATCGCGAACAGTCCCTTGGTCCCGCTGGTCGTCAGCCAATTTGCCTGTGGCCTGTCGATGGCTCCCATTGAAACTTGCTCCGCAGGCTGCCTTTTTGTTGCTTGGGCTATTCGTCTAAGATTGTAAGCTATGCGTCTCCTGTTAGTTGTTAGTCAGCTGCACATTTGTCTCGGGAGATGTGTAGAACCTTGGCTTTGATACCAATTGTTGGAATACTCAGCTGTCAAGTGACAGAAGTTCAAGGAGGAGTGAGCGTGAGAGTGTGACGGTTGGAGAGGGAGAGAGAGCAGAGTCAAGTAGATTCGATATGAGTGTACCAACCATGTGTTGGTACACAAAGAATAAAATGTATTTATACTTAGGACATGTAAGGGTGTATTCTCATGTACAATGTGCGTGTACTATACATGGAGGTTAAACCGGGCCTTTATCCCAACATTGTGTTTGTCATGGGTGTACACTCTGTGTTTCCTCAGTGTAGACCCTAGGAGTTTCTTCACAATCTCTTCTTGTGATGACTTGGTTTGTTTTGAGATCAAATAATCGGTATACTTTAGCCTCAAAAGAGCAGCCTACAAAAATCAAGAGCTTTGCTCGAGACATATGCATTCCTATCTTATCATTAGGGGGTGTGCATGTATGTATGACTCTCGAAAACTTTGAGGTGGGAGATGACATGCTAAGAGCCAAAAAATGCTTTGTAACGTGTCTTCTTAGGGATTGTTGGCTGTTGGTCTTTGTTGAGGATGTACATCAAAGTGTTAAGAGTCTTGATTCATAGGCCATTAGGAAGCTTTGTTGTGAACAACATAGAGCGCGACGTGCTCGTCACAGTTGGGTTCTTATGCTCTATGACTTCATTTTGTGAGGGGGAGTTGGTAGAGGTTAGTTATCGTTGAATGCCATACTCATTTAAGAACTAGGAAAACTCTTGGGAGACAAACTTACCACTACTATCACTCCTTATGGTTCTTACATGGACATATCTTTGATTTTTCACAAGATATATTCAAGTGGAGAAATATGCAAAGGTGTCAGATTTATGCTTTAGAAAATAGACCCAACATAGTAAGAAAGAAATAGAGTATGCCATTAATGGTGGTTGTGGATGTTGGTATACATAGGGCAATGTAAAAGCAGCATGAGAGGCCCCTTAGCTCTATGAGTGGATTGTTGAAGAAATGGTGTGTGGTGTTGTTTTCCAAGCTGACGAGCTTTACAAACATCCTTTAACAGTTTTAGGTGAGGAAGGCCCTCAACCATCTAATGGTGTGACAACTCATAAAGAGGTTCATACCCAAGGTGTCCAAAGCGGAAATGCCAAAGCCATTCATTGTTTATAGGGTCCCTAGCAGTGGCAAGGGTAGGAAGCTAGTGGAACTCAAAGCTCTTGGATGTCAGTTGGGAAAGACAGTGTGTCAATATATATAGGCCACTAGGTTGTACATCTCCACGAGAAGCAATCACTAAACTAGTTGTGGTATCAAGGACCTTGATTGTGGTCATTGTAAAGCAAATTGCTAGCTCTAATTGGCAAAACTGTCGAATAGATAAAAGATTCACCCCAAGCTAGGAGTCATAGTTAAATATTATCCAATGAAGCGAGATTAGGATATGTGTCAGTATCATACTTGTTGCGATCGAGACTCGAGATTTTGGTTGAGAAGCTATTCCCACATTTGACATTCTTGGGTGCAGGGGTGTGGGTGGGCCTCTACGGTCGCCTCATTAGGAGGCAACTTGTATATATGGACAAAGTTCGCGACCTCTAATGGCTCTTAGAGACAAGGTGGATGCGAGGACCGAAGTCCATTGATGATCCAAATTCTAATAGACCAGCTAGACATGCCCTTTGGAGTTAAGAATGGTGCTGATTGTGATGGTTGACTACATGGTGATTCTGAGATCTCCATCGCCTCTGATTTTGTTAGTGGCCACGGTCCACCACCCTATCCCCCTTGTTGGGGGTCACCTTGAGATTTTTTTTTCGTTTGGGTTGGGTGTCTTTAGCCTTTGAGCAACACTTGGTATCAAAATGGCCAGACTTTGATAGTTTTGGTAGTACTTGAAACCGAACTTTCTTCTTGGCAAGGGTGGTATGACCTGATCATCCACTTATTACAGCAAGCAATAAAATCCAAATGAATTGGAATACAATAATTACCACTTAATCTTGGACAGTGGACACCATGTTGGCCCCAAAACTGGTGCCCCTTGCAGTATGACTTTATCTTATATTGCAATTGGATGGAGTACAGTGAGATTCCTTCAAACTCCTCCGCTAATCCAAATGCCTCTTGCTATCACAAATGACCAAGGAGCTCTCAAACCAATTTGCCCCTTTGGTTTGCTTAGGATTAGCCTTCACCTTGCTCCTTAGATGACAAATTTTACCTTGTTGGCCTCTTGGAATTCTTTGAAATTCTCAAATCCAGCTGAATTAAGTACTAGGCTTTATATTTTGAGCATGCCACCCGAGGTGGCTGATAAACCCTAATTTCTGTTGTAAATTAGGGTTTACAGCAGAGAATCCTTGAATTCTCCACCTCCAATGGCTGAAATGGCTGAGATTTGCTAAGACAAGTGGAGGAATGGCTGGAGAATGAGAGAGAATCTGAGAATAAATAAAATTGAGACTTTCATTAAGGGAAGTGGGCTTGAACTGCTGCCAAAACCCTCAGGGCTGCCCCTAATACTGTTGCCTGCAGCCAATAATGGCTGCATTGTTGTTGTTGTTGCCAACTGTTGTTGGGCTTCGGAGGTGGTCACCAGCATCTAGAAGTCCTCATCCTGTTGTTGCCAAGTCTTGGGCTGGTCTCTCTTGGCTGGAAATCAGACTATCAACCTCTATGCACACTTTGTCAGCCTCCTTCCCTAGAATGGCTAGAATGAGGTTTCACCAGCCTTCCACAACCTTTCCCTCATTTGCATGGGAAAGTTTTGCCAATGTCAACCTTCTAATTGCATTTTCCAAAAAAATTCAGCCAAATAAAATGAATTTTCAAAATATTGATTTTGACAATTAATTTAATAGTTAATTCTTGCCTAGAAAAATAACGAGACTAGTCAACAATTAAATTGGCTAGGCCAATTTGCCACCCAAGTATTCTTGAGCATTTGGTTCCAAATGTCACTGCTGACATTAATGGCTAATAAAATGATCTAGGCCAAAATTTATCACAAGGTACCACCTAGTACTTGCTAAGTACAACTTATTACAACTTTTGCTTTCGGCACTAATATCTTGGGGCCTTAGTTGTGAAATAACTAACTTGTGCATCACATGTGCATCTCACACTTGTACATTTGATTAACAACTTAATCAAATGCTAAACAAAGCATCAAAATTTTACATTCTTGTGATAGTACTTGTTTTTCTTGGGTATGTTTTGCCATCCCGGTTTGAGTTGTGATCGGGTGTTCCATGGTGACTCATTGTTTTGGTTTTGAGGCTTCTTGCCCTTTCCTTGTTGCTCCTTAGTCCTTGTGAGAAGTGCTAGTCCTTCTGAGAAGTGCTAACAAGTGCCCCCTTTGAAGGTGAGAGAGAGACCATTTTGTGGAATTTTTCAAACAGCCAAGAGTAGCACAGGAGCTAATGCTTAAACTCATAAAGGTAGGCATAAATGGTTGTGAGATCACTTGTTGAACAAGATTGGCAGCTTAAACTCATAAAGGTAGGCATAAATGGTTGTGAGATCACTTGTTGAACAAGATTGGCAGCTTGGAACCATGGGCAGCAGACTGAGGGAGATCAGAAGAATGACGCTGACAGAAGCTGGTTGCAAAATGCAGCTGTTAGCTGCACCTGGAGAAGAAGGCAATTGCTGTAGACTGCAAATGGCTGCAGATGAGCTGGCAGCAGCAAACACAATGATTTGGAGACTCTTCGACTGATGGTGATGGCTGGAAATAGTGTGGACAGGCTGGAAAACTGCTGCCAGCAGGAAATGCGACGTCAAGTTGCTGAAGATTGATTGTTAGGAGCTTCATCATCACCTCCTTTATTATTGGCTGCCTGTGGAGTTTGTTACGAGTACGACACACTTGGAGTTGATATTGGCAGGCATCTGCAACACACCTCTCAGCTCACCTTCACCCTAGTCCTTTAGACATGGAGATCCAAGATCCCTTTGTATTAATTCACACCCTCAAAACATTTATTCCTTGAGCATTCTATAGTTTGTATTCATTGCATTGCCATATATTTTGTGTTTCTTTGTGTTTGCCCTAGCTTTTCTTTGCAGAACCCATACAAGTTAAACATAGATGAGAAACATTAGGCCTTTGACTAGTAAAGGCATACTCGGGACAGCGTCTCCCTAGGTAGATCTAGAGCCATGGTTAAGGATGTGGACTGCAGTAGACAAACACTTTGGTTCAACTATTTCTGAAACCAGCCTTCCTTCTTGGAATGGGTGGTGATAACCTGATTTAAGAGTTAATTACAGCAATAAATAAATGCACATAAAATGAAATACACACTTTACCATAACATTCTTGGATAGTAGACACCCTGTTGGCCCCAAAATTGGTGCCCCTTGCGGTATTTCTTTAGCTTTTATTCAATTGAAAGGAATACAACTTGAGATTCTTCAATCTCCTCCTGCTAACCAATTGCTCTTGCTGTCATAAATGTCCAGCAAGCCTTTTAGGTCATTTGCCCCTTGTTTCACCCAGGACTTCTTCTCCAATTTGACCCTTGGCTGGCTAAATGCTGGCCCAAATCAATTCGGGATGGGCTGGCTCCTGAAATCCCTTGATAATCTTCAATTATCAGCTGCTGATTTCAATCCCTTGAGCCTTCAATCTCTTGCATGGATCCCAAGGTGGCTACTAAACCCTCATTTTGGCTGTGAATTAGGGTTTACTGCAGAAATTACAGATTAGCCCACCAAAAATGGCTGAGATCTCCGAATGGCTGAGCATAGGCTGAAGGAGATGAGAGAATGTTGTAGAGAGAGAAAATTTTGAGATTTGTCGCGAAGAACTGATCAAAATCAGCTGCTGCTCTGCTGTACCAGCCCCAAACGGATGCACCAACAACAATAGGAGCATTAGAGACTGTGATCTTCAGGAGAAAGTGTATCAGCAGTAATTGTCAGCTTCCCAAGGTCAAGAATATGCAATCTCCATCACCAAAATGGTCTCCAATGGCTGGGAATTGGCCCCAAAATCTGGCAGCAACAGTCCAACACCTCTTTCCAACAGCTCCAAAATGAAAAAACGAGATTTCCCTCTCCCTTCAGCCCTATTTAGCCTTTCCCCCACTTGCATGGGAAAGTTTTGCCAAGTGGCAACTTTCTTAATCCATTTTCAGCAATTTCCAGCCATTTAATTAATTTTCAGAATTAATTAATTTTGAAAATTAATTCAGTCCTTAATCCATGCCCAAAAAATTGACCTTACCCTTCCAAAAATTAATTGGCTAGGCCATTTGCAACCCAAAGTGGTCCCATGCATTAATTGACCCTTGGGCAAACATTAATCCATTAATTAATGCCTAATCCCTAGTGTCACCACTGACACTTAATGGCCAATTAATGGTCCTAGGGGCAAATTGACACCAAAATTCACCTAGAATCTAACAAGTGTAACTTGTTACTGTTAGCAGTCATGTTTGTCATGCCTTGTCATCTCCTGCCTGTGAGCCTCAATCTGAGTCAGACGAGGACTTTAGGAGCTTTGACTTGTCTATCACTTGTTTTGACAGAGGAGGTAGCTCATTCTAGAGCACTCGGTTTATTGCATTTCAGTGCATTTTCTTCTCCAGTCGAGATTTTATGTGCATTTCCCGGTGCAGTTTCTGCATTCTTCAGCCTGCCTCACCTGCCGGACATTGTCCACTCTTTCCGGGATTTTTCTGAGCATTCCTGGCATTTTTACCAGCATTAAATGCTGGTCGGACATATTTATGGCCTCAAATTTCAGGTCGGCCAGTTTTTGGGTTTTTTGGCTATTTATAGCCATTTCCCACTTGGCAGTCAGTTGTATTATCATCTTCCCTCCTTCTTTGGCAGGTGCACACTCCGACTCCGTCATCTTCCTTCGTCTTCGGTGCTGCCGTCATCATCAGCCTGATCTGGTGCCCTCACTGACGCTTTGGGCTGCGTGCAGGGACTGATCAGTCCATTTCAGTGTATTCAGCATTCATTTCAGTAGTCACATGGTATTAGAGCCGAAGGAGAGTACACGGAGCTGAGTTTTACGCGGGAGAACACCCACAACTTTGCGTTTGCTGGTCAAGACGTCTCCGTGGAGAAAGCTCGCGTCTCTCTATCAACAGAAGACGTTTGCCCACCGGATATCTCTTGAAAAGAAGTTGCGGATGCTCGCTATTGATGATAGTCCTTCCATGAAGGACCACATCAACAGATTACAGGATATGAGGGATGAGCTTGCATCCCTCGGTCGGACGATATCTTCTGAAGACATGGCTATGATTCTTTTGACTCAGCTGCCATCGCCTCGGTTTGATGTCTTCTACACCAGCCTTCTTACATCGAGGACCCGTGAGAAGCTTCTATGGGAGGAGCTATCCCCGCTTGTCTTGGAGCATGACGAGCGACTCAGAGAGGTCAGTGCTAGTGGATCCGACTCCACTAGAGCCTTTGTTGCAGGTTCGGGAGGACAGAAGAAGAAGAAGAAGAAGTCAAAGGCTACGAAGAAGGACAGTTCTTCAGGCTCTGACTCAGATTCAGAGAGACCGAAGTGCCCACACTGTGGGAAAGGGACACATCCCGAGGAGAAATGCTGGAAGAAGTACCCTCACCTTCGTCCGGGAGCGAAGGGTGGATCTACATCGGAGCCTTCTTCTACCTCTACACCAGCTGTTACCCATGAGTCAGTGTTCCTTCATATCCATGCTTTGGAGGAGGATCCTTCTTCCGTGGCTGCAGTGTCTTCTGCGCAGCCTTGGTTAGTGGACAGTGGTGCTTCGAGTCATATGACTCCCCGAGGTGATTTGTTACAGGATCTACGTCCATCAGAGGGTTCAGTCACTGTTGGTGACATTTTATCGGTGCCTATTAGTGGTATTGGCACATTGCCTTTGTTTACCGACCGACCTTCGAGCTCCTTTTCACAGGCCCTACATGTTCCGGATTTGGGCCTTCCCCTCCTCTTAGTTTATGGCCTTACGAGGCTTGGCACACGAGTGATCTTCACCGAGCATGCCGTTGTTATTGAGGATTCTCTTACAGGAGCTGTCTTATCTACAGGTTGGCAGGAGAGCGGGCTTTATAGGCTCCATTTCCTTTCTTTGCTGCAGGGACCTCCGAGGCAGTCTATTGCTACACCCGTTCCCGCTTGTGCACCTTCTATTCCACAGGTTCCTTCCCATCCCATCCCTTTCAGAGGGGGACGATCTCGGTGATGCGGCTGTGGATTCCCTGGCCCCTAGTGTTTTAGAGGGGGCTTCCCAGGATCGTGAGGAGCTCCTTCAGCAGCAGTCTACATCGACGGACTTCATCGACCTTGGCATTCCTCTTGCCACCCCAGGATCCGTTTCTCCCTTGGCCTTCAGCCACATCCAGGATCTGAGAGGGGGTGTTAGCAGTCATGTTTGTCATGCCTTGTCATCTCCTGCCTGTGAACCTCAGTCTGAGTCAGACGAGGACTTTAGGAGCTTTGACTTGTCTATCACTTGTTTTGACGGAGGAGGTAGCTCATTCTAAAGCACTCGGTTTATTGCATTTAAGTGCATTTTCTCCTCCAGTCGAGATTTTATGTGCATTTCCCGGGGCAGTTTCTGCATTCTTCAGCCTGCCTCACCTGCCGGACGTGGTCCACTTTTTCCGGGATTTTTCTGAGCATTCCTGGCATTTTTACCAGCATTAAATGTTGGTCGGATCAGCATTAAATGCTGGTCGGACATATTTATGGCCTCAAATTTCAGGTCGGCCAGTTTTTGGGTTTTTTGGCTATTTATAGCCATTTCCCACTTGGCAGTCAGTTGTATTATCATCTTCCCTCCTTCTTTGGCAGGTGCACACTCCGACTCCGTCATCTTCCTCCGTCTTCGGTGCTGCCGTCATCATCAGCCTAATCTGGTGCCCTCAGTGACGCTTTGGGCTGCGTGCAGGGACTGATCAGTCCATTTCAGTGTATTCAGCATTCATTTCAGTCAGTGCAGATTTCTCTTCCTTATTTTCTGCTTTCTCTCTCTCTCTCCCTCCGTGTTCGTATTTCCTCTTCCGCAGCGCACTCTCACAGTTACAACTTTTGCCTTTGACATCCATCTTTTTCACAGGGTCCTTCGGTCTTCAACTGTCAGAAAGTAGCTTGCACCTCACATGTGCAACACGTGCATCTTTTAATTGCACATTTGATTAATCCTTCAATCAAATGTCAATTAAACATAAGGAAAGTATCAAATTTTCACGTCCTCGTGGCAATTTCCCTTGAAGCGTAGTCTGAGACATTTGAATAATAGTCTAGTTCTTTTGATCTACCAGACCATTTCGTTGAGGAGTGTAAGGAATCGAAGGCTGAACTCTCATGCCTCTATTGTTGCAAAACTCCTCAAACTTGTGTGAAGTAATCTCCCCCTATTATCACTAGGATTTGCTTGTTAATCCCAATCCCCATCTTAGAGACCTGCTTGATAAACTTCTCACTTCTTGGCCAAGAAGTAGACCCAAGTCGTACAAGAGAATTCATCAACCAATATGAAGGCCAAGAAGTAGAGCCAAGATGTACAAGAGAATTCATCAACCAACATGAAGAAATATAGAGATCCATGTAATGAAGGAGGTGGTGTAGGCCCAAAGATCTAAATGAAAAGAATTCAAAATGTTTGTAGCCTCTTGGGGAATTCAAGTCTATGCTACTTGTCCTCCAAGCAAGCCTACTTCTTTTGTAACATGATGTGAAATGAGAACAACTCGGACAATGTTTCTTGAACCTTAATGTCAGCATTGAATTCATGGAAATAATCAGGCAACTTTTGCATAATGTACATCAGATAATCATCATCCGAGAAGGTCTTAGCAGCTTTCCCTACCCGACCCATCAAATCAATCAACTGTTGTACCTTTTCCGTTAGGTCAGGTCCTTCTAGCTTGAAATTGACAAGCTGCTCCTCCAGCTGGTAACAATGAAGGTGGTTCGTGCTAGCATATCTGTTGTTTAAATAAGTCCAAGATTGAGTAGTTTTGTGTTTATGTGCTTTGGCAAATACCTTCTTGAAGAGGAGGGAGATATGGGCACTGAAGGCCACCTGCTCAGCAGCAGTGAACTTGCAGAGCACATCTCAATCACTCTCATCTGGGAGTGAAGGAGAGAGTTTGATAAACTCCTAGTGTGAATGCATTTGCGAAATGGGTTTGATGGACTTCGCATGGTATGAGAAAAATGCACTATCTACAAGAAAAACATAAAAAAGCCTGCAAACTGCAGGTAGAGTCAGCAAAAACATAGGTAGCTGAAAGTCGCCTGGGCTGGAAACTGCAAAATGCAGCTGGGAATGCTGTCAGCTGATGCTCAGGATGATGGCACCAATGCTGGAGCTGCAAAGGGCAGCTGATTTGATGACGACAGGAGTTGAAATGATTGGCTTCTGCTTGTAATGACAGTGCTGTGGTTGGAGCTGCAAAATGGGCTGATCATACATGAGCCACTACTGATTTCGTCTGGCTGCTGCTGCTGAAACATAGCCTGGTGATGATGTGCAGGGATTGGGAAGGCTGGGCAGAAAAGTTCTGAAGAACTGGATTTCCCTATTTTGCCTTTGCCTTTGTCTTAGATTCATTGAAATCTTCTCTAGAGTGTTGGTTCAGATGAAGGAAGAACAGATAAAGTATTTCCAGATGTAGAATCCAGAGATTTGGGAGGAAATGCTGTTTTTCTTTGCATTTAGGATTGTTCACTGACTTCTGTACAAGACAATAGGTGAAGGTGGAGATGCCATCAGTGCTGAACTGGCGGGAATTCTTGGCAGGGATTCAGGAAGTGAGGGTGAATACTACTACTGAACAAACATTAGTATGAAATTTGTTGAGTGTGGCTTTAGAGACAAGGTTAGGAGGTTTAATTTATGAAGAGGTCCGCAGACAATTAGGATTATGAGAGATTTTCCTCCTTTTTGGAAGTTCCTGTGTACGTCACTGTTTAATGACCTTGCTTTAGGCTAAATGTGGTTTACCTCTTGCTGCGGCTTGGTCCAATGCTTCTTGTGCGCTGACTAATGTTTTTGGTCCTGTTTTGTTTCTTCACAGGCCAAATAGGGGACCTGGAATATGAGGTGCAGCAGGATGGTGACTACTTTATCACAATCCGTAACCTGAATGAGCAAATTGTAGAAGTGAGTGCATTTAGTGTTAAAAGAGAAGTCATCACAAACCAGCTATGTTTACTGCTGTTCACTGTGATAAAAATATGCTTATAATTTTCATTCTTAGAGTGCAGATTGAACTCCAGTTAGATGTTAATGCCACACTGTATGAGCTTGAGTCAGCGTACTCTAAGTGCTCCTTTGCTGAAGAAAGCTGTGAGGCCCAGCTTCCACTTTGGGGAAAAAGATATGCTTTGCTTACAAGTCCCGCATCTGAGGTCCTACCTTTTGAAAGCCTTCTTGGCTCACTTTACGTTTGTAATTTCTTATGGTGTTTGATGTTAATTCAGAGCATTTTCTAATACTACAGAAATGTGATCTAAAACTGTTAAACAGCAAAGTAATTGTTTCATGCTGTATAAGTTGCAAGGCTTCAGCTTTGCTCTGAAAGCCCTTTACTTTTGCAGAATGGTGCTAAAAGTTGGGAGGTGGAGCTAGTATACAATGCTCGATGGACTTCATATTACAGTGTGTTAAGTATGGACAGCAGACTTTTCTTCTACTCGTTTTGCATTAAAATCTAGGGTCTTGCTACCTGAAATTCTGAAGAGATTTGTGATTTTTGTCTGCAGTTGCCATTCTCATCTTTGTATCAGCATTGTTGAAAGTAGTAAAGAAGTTTGATCTTCACATTCCCGAACCATCATCTGAGATTGGTGAGGACGGGTCAAGAGATCCACTTCTATCTCCCAAGGCTACGCAAGCAGATTTGGGCCCATATGCTGATTTGCTTGCTTCAAAGTGGGACCACGGAGATGCCTATGACCCTCAGCTCTGCGCAGTATGCCTCGATGCTTCAAAAGCAGTGTTTTTCATTCCTTGTGGACACTGTGCAACATGCCTTCCATGTGGAAAGAGGTACAATTGGAAGCCATAAATTTATCAACATTGTGATGAAATGCTTGAGTGAGGAACTGACGGAAGGTTGTTGATGTGCAGAATACAGCACAGTGATTCGGGAAGTTGTCCTATTTGCAGAGAGAAAATTGAGAAGGTAAAGAGGGTTGTTCAAGCATGAAGAGACCAATGTAATAATTTTTGTGAAAAAGATACTTTCTTCAAGGAAGTGGTTCAATTTGTACACAATTCCTACAGCTATTCTTTCGTTCTTACACAATGCAGTCACAGCATCTACTTCTTTTGCTTCATTGCAGAAATTGACCTGTTCTAATAATTACTGCCACTACAAGCAGCATCTGTGCAGTACTCTTTACAGAACAAACTGTATATGCTTCATGTGTGAGTTTTCTGTATTCCTGTTGTATCAAATTTCATAGAATAGACGATTCCTAGTTTCTCAACCATTAGAAAGTTCAAGAAGGCTAAAGTCTATGTGCTGAGGAGTAAAGAGCTACTATTCCCCTGACCCACTGCTCTGGAAAGCCCATTTTCATCACATGCCCTTGTAATCTTAGAATGCCTTCTTCAGTTATGCTCTGACTAAATGATCTCAACAATCAACTGGTTTGATGTCAAGCTTTTGTTGTTTGCCTGTGATCACCCAATGTATGTACTGTTCAAGCTCTTGCCGTTTGCCCATATGGTATTCAGTGGATGTAATTTTCAAGAACACCACCAGTCTGGCCAGGAGATCAAGTCTTGCTGTGTGCACACACAGTAGCAACTCCAACAGAAATGAGCTAAAAACCCACAGGTACAACTTGGCACGGCTGTCCACTAGCCCCCTTCTTGTTTTTATTTGTTGCAGAGGCCATGAACTCCTGCCTGAGAGACAGATCTGCAGATATCACATCAGGTTATCCATCCTTGAGTTTGAGGAGCTTCTTGGTGTGGAGTTTGCAAAGCCTTAACTGGGTAAGCTTATTGTTAGGGGCTTGATTCCAAGCGAGGAGCCCTGCAGAAATGTCTGATAGGGAGGTTGCAGGATATGACACCTACACATGGAGGACCATGGTAGCCCAGTATCTACTGGATGTTTACGAGATTAGGACCAGAGACTAAGGGAGGAGCTTTGGGGTCAGATTTGTGGCTGCCAGTATAAGAGCATGGAGGTCTGTGTCATCGAGGCTCCACCAGCTACCCCTGACTACAATTGAAGTGACCAGGAGGTAGTCTCCTCTCTTCAATCACTATTTGAGATTAAGAGTTACTTGGATAGAGGACATACCTATCATGGGAGAGATTCGCTCTATAGGTGGTTGTGTTAGGAGAATGGTTTGTATTTTAGGAGTTATCACAGGAGATTGAGAGATAGAGACTATAGGGTCTAGGGGAGCTAGAGCTATGATTAAGGCTGTGACAGAAGGAATTCCATTAGGTTGGCGTACAAAATCATGTACTTCTCAGACTTGGATTGGTCTCTTCTCTAGAGGGGATATTCTAGTAGCAGTTATTGCAACTAGTAGAGATAGGACATTTACTTTTATGGTTGAGGAAAATGGCTGCCTTAAGTGAGAGGACCTTGATAAGGCAACATTCATTGGATACTCTAGACATGATGAGAGTAGTGGCACACTTGGAGAGGAAGTGACACATTGACCTGGACCTAGCCACTTGATCGTGGATGGATGGAGATATTGGGCTTATTAGAGGAGGCATCTATAGAGATTCCCAATGGGATCTAGGCGAATGGGTGTCAAGGGATTTGTTCCTTGATAGACCATTTGATGTGCCCTTCTTTGGCTACCCTACTAGGCTAGGGAGGAGGATCTAAATGAGTAGGATCAGAGCACAGCCAACAGCCACCCCTCATTGGCACAAATAAGGAATTTTAGATGAGTTATTATATGGTTTTTGGAGGATGTTACATAATAACTTCAAGCCTAGGAAGAGATCTCTCTTCCCATGGCTTGTAACACATAGAAGCTTAGTGATGGGCACTTGACTTGAATATGGTAGGAATCTAGTGGCATATGCGAGGAGACACAATGACATTGCCTATGGGCCTGCCGTAGAGTCAAAGAGGTATGGAGGAGAGCCCTCGAGATGATATTCCATGGGACAATTGAGACTATGGTGGTGACATAGAGGCGTCATAGATAGAGGCCTAGCGTATGGCTGTGAGGATGTTCAAGGGAGTTCTTTTCTTATCATTGGGCAACATTTGAGTGGAATCCCTATCCCAAATTACTCACAAGCACAGTGGACTTATGGATGTTGTCATAGATGAGAGTTGATTTTCAATATTGTAGCTTGATACATGTGGACTATGAGATGCGGCCATGTTATTGACCTTTCATTGTGTAGACTTTATTGAGGATTTGGATAGAGATCATTTACACTGTGTGGGAGGGAGAGGATGTGGGGTAGCTACGAGAGAACGAAGAGAAGATAGGCTTTCTTGTGAACATGGGACTTGGGGCATTTTTTCATACCACCGCTCATGGTTTGGCATTATAGCCCATCGGAATGGTTGTTCACACAACCATTATATTCATGAGGTACTTAAGGTACTCTTTACCAAGTTTCTTGTACTTTGTATTTACTTCAAGATTTTCGTTGAGGTGCTATTAATATACTTTTTGAAGGCATTCTAAGATTATACTTGATATTATACTTTGAACATAGATAAACAAGAGAGCATGGTTGTGTTGCCATGCATAATTGCCAAGAGCAAAGGAGTGCAGAGTGTTGGACACACACACACACACACACACACACACACACACACAAAACTTGTCTTGGCTCCTACTACATGCATTTATATGCACAAGTCGGGTGCACGCACATGGACACATGTGTGCGTGTGTGTGGACATCAACACTTTCTCTTTGTATAGTTCATGCATGGATCTTCCACAAACACATGGGCTTAGAGCCAACAATCAAACTTTATTAGCATTCGCATATGTATGTCTCACAATGTAATATGACTTGGAGACATGGGCAATAATCTTGGTAGGATATACACACACAAACACAAACATGCATACAACACGTGTCCATATTCTTTCTCTAACACACACTTACACTCATATAATAGCACCCTTATACACACTACCGTAAAATTTAATTCTACACACCCACCGACCCACCCATGCACATTGTGATGTCTTTAGGATTAATACATTCATATATTGATAGGCTATCTTTAGGTTGTACACGCTTACACACCAATCCCTAACTAGACACCCTTATACACTCACATACCTTGTGACCTAGGACTTTTTATACTTGCACATATACACATATACTTTGGCACCCTATTGCAAACATGGGATTTAAGTTTATGTTAGGATGATTAACACAATGTCCTTTTGAACACTCTTTTATAAATTAGCCATATACATAGCCATATACATCAGTATTTAGCCTTCCCACCCTTCTCTCATATACCTTAGGATTTACCCCTTATATTAGAAACACATAAGACTTATGACTCTTACTAGGATGTCTTTTGGAAGACTTGTTGTCAATATACACTCTCTACGTGTTATCTTACACACTCTTCTATATAGACCTTACCTTACGTAAACAAATTGCTACAATTGCCTCTCCCTCATGATAGCCCTAGTATCTCTGCTTAAAGTTGTGTATGTTGGAAGATCTAAAATCCGCTCCCATGATAGCAAGTCATTTATACATGCTCCTTGCAAGTGTTGCACACTCAGTTATATAGTTGTCACATAATCACACAATACAATTGTACTCTTTCACATAGGTGCTACCCACTCACACCCACATGATGTAGTTCTTTGTTCTTTTTATCATTTTGGATATTCACATCCACACTTCTTGCAGGTGTTGAATACTCAATTATATAGTTGTCACATAATCACACAATACACTTCTATTCTTTCACATAGGTGCTATCCACACTCTTTTCTATAAATGGTCACTTAATGAGTTAGAATTACTCTATGGATCTATTTACTACACAGAGTATAATATTCTTGATTTTGAGGAAGTATGTGTACATCTTAGTTGAATGGTGAGGTTGGAGTTGATGGAGCTATGCATGATATGGATGCGAAGATGCACAATGCCAATCATAGCTTCCCCTTCATTCAATGTTTGAAAGAAAACCACGAGCTCATTCAGTAAACTTCCTTTAATTGAGCCACGACTGGTGGTCCTATATTCTAGGCATTGATTGACAGTAGGAATATGCTAAACTCTCATGTCATATATCTTTGTAAAACCCTACCACTAAAGTTGTAGAGAACACTACCTTATCGTATGTAATTACACCTATGTCATCCTATATTGAGTACGAGTATAATGGTAGAGCTTTGGGGTTCAAGTAGTGAGACTTCATGGTTGTGTTGATCACATATTTAGCTTGTTCCTAATTGATGGCTTCCCATAAAGGCATATGTCCTAATCAAGTTCACCTATTCTTCATTAAACATTGCAATAGAATATCAAGTGCATATTATATACTCACTAAATAAATAGGACACAATGTATCATTCCAAATATGTGCTTTAGAGCCGAGCTATGAATTTATCATGGTTTTGAATGTTTTGAAATCGGTTCATTTATGCTAGATCACTATGCTGGTTATGGATACTTGTGTTTAGTGCTTCACCTCCCCAAACATGCTACATGGACAATGCAAGTAGGCTATGTTGATTATGGATACTTGTGTTTAGTACTTCACCTCCCCAAACATGCTACATGGCCAATGCAAGTAGGATTATAGTTACTTATTTTTTGTCTTTCGGCTATAGTACTTTCATGGCCTTGATCTTGTAGTTCTAGGCTGACCAATTGTTGTCCCATGTTAATTGGTTGGCTAGTCTTCATTCTAGCATTAATGAAGGCCTAGTGTCATGTCTCTCCAACTCAAATATCTAGGTTAGCAAGAAGTATTTGCAACAGTTCTAGAAACATATGAGTGAATGGATGATGAAGGCCGAACATTTGCAATGCAACATAAAGGAAAGGTCTTCACAAAGAAAAGTATGAATAGTCGAAGTACAAGTCAATAGCCATAACTTTGAACCATTGTATATACAAGAAGTACAATCTCATCAATAAGCCAAGCATTACCAGACACTCCAAGGACACCCATCACACTTACACACCCAATCATCGTGTTATTTGAAAATAACCATAACTTGTATCGTATTGGAAAAAAAAAACACTACACATGGATCTAGGAGACATTCATGACACAACTTTTATATTTTGTGTACACAAGTTTCAAGAATTATATTAGGATTAGGTTGTTTGATAAAAACACAAACTATCATATATTTTTGCAACAAAACACTAAGAATACATAGAAAAGCCCCAATCCCCTTAGTTGCAGTAGCTAATAAAGAGGAGAGAGTATGCACATAGCTTCTACAAGAAGAACCCCTAGTCCACCAAGATGAAACAAACCAAGACATTGAATGCATGCTAAATCAAAACAAGTAATTGTTTTAGCCTCAAACAACCATTAATACTATAAATCTCCCAATTTTTCATGAAATAAGGAGAGGTACATCTCAACTAATAAAGGTGGCCATGTGAAGGAGATCACCAAAGGAGACACAATACATCAATGAAGCAATAAAGGAGATGACAACCAAAGGAATCATAAAGCCATCCTTCACTCATTGGGCTTCAAATCCTCACTTAGTAAGGAAAAATGATGGAACCTACCATTTTCATATTGATTTTCGGCCACTAAACAAGGTTACACAACATGATGTTGTTTACTTGTTGCCAAGGTTCCACAATGTGAAAAAAGTTTTCAAGAGTTGAAAAAAGAAATGTAAAAGGCACCAAGGCTCACATATCTAGATTTCAATAAAGATTTTAAGTTGCAAATAGATGCCTCCAATGAAGGATTAGGAGCCGTACTTTTATAAGAATCACATGATAACAAGTTGCAATATCCAATATCTTATATCACTCACTCACTTGCCAAAGTAGAATAGACTTTTAGCACAATGGAAAAAGAATTATTAGCAATTGTTCGGGCAATGAGTAAATTGCATCCTTATCTACATGGTAAAATAATTCACCATAGAGATAGATAATCGGCCCTTGATATAAATGATTCAAAAGGCACACCCAACTTGTAGATTGGTACCTTGGATCCTAGCATTGCACGGATATCATTTTATCATCAAGTATACAAAGGGAAACACGAATGTCATTGCAGATTGCCTATCAAGGAAACCTGAGATCCCAAACAATCAAATATGCAACATACCAACAAATCAAGACACACTAGCAAATTTTCAATAGTAAGATGAAGACATCAAAACAATAATGATTAGCATACAATTGAATGACCCGCAGTAAACACCATCAATTACCAAGTCAAAAACAATCTTGTGTGCTTCATAGGGTTAGAAAAAGAGCCTCATTTCTATGTCCCTAAAGCATTGAGGGACACATACATGGAATAATTTCACTTAAACCTAATGTTTGGTGATCTAGGTTTTCACAAAATGTTAGAAAAAAAGAAAGAAAAATGTACTACTAGTTGCAAATGACAAAGGACATATGACAATACACAAGAGAATGCCCTACCAGCTAGTCATTCAAGAGCCCTCCAATGAATCATGGGAAGCTATAACCCATTACATTTAACGTGCCATTTGAAATGGTTTGCTAGGTTCTAATGGGACCATTCCCTAAAACAAATGCAAGAAATAGATACATTGTGGTGCTCATAGATTATCTCACACATTGGTATGAAACAATAGCTATACCAAAATACTTTAACAACAACAATAGTAGATTTCATGTTACATAGGGTCATCTTGCAACATTCATGTCCAAGAATAATCTTATCAGACTAGGGAAGACAGTTCAAAAGCGAAGTCATGCAAATACTCTCCAAAAGGATGTCCATTGATAAAATATTCTCCTCTCCCTACCATCCTCAAATGAATGGTCTTACAAAGATACTAAATAAAACTATCAAGTAGATGTTAGCAACATATATTGACCCCCTACATCAGCCATGGGATGAAATGTTACCATTTGTAACACATGCTTACAGAGTCTAGTCATCAACAAAAATAAGCCCATTTCAGGGACCTAATATTTCCACTTGATTTGGCAACAATGTAGTTGCACTCATGTCACAAAGATGTAGTGGATCAGCATGCCCACCTATAAAAAAAGTAGACCATGATAAGAACAACAATCCAAAAGAATCTGGGTCAAGCACAAGATTAACCAAAAAGAGAATATGATGAGAACCATCACCATAAAGAATACAATAAAGGTGACATGCTAAACATATACATCCTCATTTGTAAGGCTGTATTGTTAGAATCATTTGTGTACAAGTAGATATAGCGTTACAAAATTGAGGACAAGATAAGGGCATACACATATAGAGTAAGACATGTACAAAAGGGCACAACAACATACACTCATGTGTAGCATATGAAACCATTCTTCACACCATTTTCGAGAGACAACTTGTGACAATAGCAATATCAAGAACTTGCTAGGAATAACATAGATATATGAATAACCCAGCAACAACAAACAATAGAACATCAATGAGATACTTGCAATACAAAAAGGGAAGTAAAGAATCATGTGCCATAGCTATAACAAAGACAAAAACACAAGTCTTCATCAGCACAAGCCTGCAACATAACTATCCAATTAACAAAAACACAAGCCAAGTCATGAAATGGAAATATAATAACATATAAATCTTTTAGCTGGAAAATGAACAATCTACATATTATGTGCCACATGCTCGATGGTCATGTGATGATGAATGACAACAAGGTGTAGATTGTTGCCCAAAAGCTAGCCAAACACAAGTAGCAGTGCACCAAAATGGAGAACAATGCCCGACATCCATAAACTCACTCCAACAACAAGTAGTAGCGAGTCAAAATGGAGAGTGTTGCCTGACATCCATTTACTCAACACAACAAGACCACCATGGCTAGGAAGCACTGAAACAAGACTAGTAGGCTCAGAATGCACAAGGAAAGAAAGGGTCAACACTCAGAATAGTGTTTCAAAAATTCATCTACTTTCCCTCCACAAACTAGGACACAAGGATAACATGCTAAAGGAATCCAAGGATAAGGGTCACTTCACAGACAATAAAAGCATCCACTTCCTTTTTCAGAGGGAGGTGTAATGTCTCTCCAACTTAGATTTCCATATCTACACCACATGGTGTTGGGAACTCAACATCCAACTGGTGTAATAGAATCCAATGGTAGTTGAGGCCACAATTCTTGGAATGACATTAGAGTGTGTAAGTAGAGAAAAACAAGGAATTAGGAAGGGGGTTTAGAGTTTGTTACACACACACACACACACACACACTCTCTCTCTCTCTCTCTCTCTCTCTCTCTCTCTCTCTCTCTCTCTCGTGGCCTGCTTTACCTATCTCTCATTAGCCTATTCTACAAACACAATAGAAACATGAGATGTTGGACTTAATCCTTTATGAAATACACAATATTTTTTTGTTCGTTAATCCATATATATGTGGTATAAGTTGGTGCTCCATCGAAGACCCAATATTGCTGTGTATGTTCTAGAGTTGCAACTAGTGAAACTCATGGCATATGCATTATGCAAGTAGCATGATACTTGCAATTTGTTTTTGCATTCACCAATCCTGTTGTTTTCGTGCTTGATCCTTGTATTTATCATTTTACTCAATATTTTCACCAATCATGATGATGATGCATGGATAGGCTATAATAGTATTCTCGAAGGTGTATTTCAAGCATATATAAAAATGAAAATATTCTGTGACTTATTCACATTGATCATAACTTACATGGGAATTCACGAATGGATGTGTGTCACATGCACATTATCCTCATTGAGGGGGGTTGATTTGAGTCCCAAGAGTGATACTGTAGCTTAATATGTATGATTTGGTGATTTGTAATTGCCTTTTGATACCTGATCTAAATTGTCATTAGATACTGATTGGAGTACACATCAACACTTGGTATTTGTGGTCAACATAGCTTGCAATATGAATTTCTAATGATAGTTTTTAAAGCTAGGCATTATTGCATGTCTAGATCGATGAATTTGGTTTGATCAGTTTACACTAAAGAACGCAACTTGTGTTATTGGTAGAAGGCATATGAATTTGGATTCTATGCTAGATTTTCTTGGATGGTGGAAAGTTAACTTATTATCATTAAATTTAGGCATTTGGTACTTATCTAGATACCAAATAGTCCTACACGGCTACCCTTTGTACACTAGGATATTGGATATGGTACTAAAGTTTCTTATAAGGAAGTTAACATCTTTACCACATGGATGCATTTACTAGACTTGTAAGACAATGGCTTGCTAAGAAATTTTTTGAAACTTGGCATAATATGTCCTAGTGGTCTTCATAGTTTGTAAGGATTGCCCTTATCTTGGCAAATTTAGCTCAAAGCATCTACAATGTGTTGCTTTAAATACAGTGGGGAAAGTGTGATGGACCTTGCTTATCATATTATTCTACCTCCAAAGTGTTGAAAGGGTCTTCATGAGCTTGAACTTCCTAGGATCTAGATACACCCTACTCTATATTTCAGCCCCCTTTTTACATTATGTTTAGAGTAGACAAATTGTACAATTTCTTTTGGGTTTGTTTCTATGCTTACCCGTACTTATTAGATAGTGATAACCTTCTATTGGCCTTAAGGATCCCTTTGCATGGCCCCTATTTATAATGCTTACATGCTGTTCCTAATAGCCAAGGAGGTGGTCCTAGCCTTTGTCTCTTATCTTAAATTATAGCAAGATATTCTCTTAAATTTTCTCTAAGTATCTAGGTAGATTGATTAATCAAGAGTTGTTTGATACCATTAATGCTTTCAAGTAGTAGATCATATATTTGTCTTAATATTTACACTATAACTTGAGCTCAACTATATTTAGATTAGGAATTACATCTATATAAATGGCTAGAGATGGATCTATAAGTATTTCTTGATTTACTTTGATATTGATTTATCAAAAATTATTTTTTGAATATCATTTTGATTAATAGTTGGACTCCATCATTAAAGCATGATATAATACATTTAGATATAATTGTACAAGATACACCTTTGTATAAGTCCTTAGAGTTTGTTTTTCTAGTGTCTTTATAGGTGTGATTGAGATGACAATTGGGTCTTGTGAGTGACGGCACCTGTAATACTCATTAGGTGGCATAGTTATTACATTCATCTTTTGTATGGATACAGGTAACAATCGGACCCTTTACCCAAATTATCTGGCTTGGAAAAACTACTCAGGCACACATGCTTACCTTTAAATATCTTTTTGTAAGTTTAGACATGCACATACCCATGATTTTCTAGTGGTAAATTGTGTATTTTTTGCTTTTATATGCATAATAATCTGCAAATTGTAGTGATCTTTGTGTCAAGTACTGGTAGACGTATCCATAAGCTACATCATATTCTGAATCATTCCATAGACTATATATTTACAAATTCCATATCTCATCCTTCTCTCCCCACAAGTCTTAACATACACTCAATTTGATGATACCTTTTTGACATTGAAGTAGGCCAGATATCCTAAGGCCCCTTATAGAGATTGGATGGGCAGGTGGCCATCTAAATAAATGCTCATGTGATTAAATGCTTTGGAGGTCGAACACTGTCATCAAATGATCTGAATAATACACATGTAAAAGTTGTTGACTTCTTGCAACATGGAATTAGTTCAAGACCCTCATCATTTTCGCCACACGCATCCAAGGGAACATATGCTTTTGTGGATGTTCGCTCAAGGGTCTAATTTCTAAAGATATTGCAATCAACTCAAAAAGATGGATATGTAAGGGGCCTAAAGATATTGCAATCAACTCAAACAGCTAGATATCCTAAGTTTAATTAAGCACATTGGTAGATCTAATTTTGATAGAGTCTAGCCTTTGATTTTGTGCAATCAGTGTCCCCTACAACGTGCTCTTAAATTGGTAAGGCAGACCACACACGGTCCTTTCCTTTAATTGACCTACAGGCCTTAATCTCGTATACCTATGGCTTGCAATTAGGGATGGGGTGCATAAGAAGTCGATGAGATATTATGCACTGAGCTTGATAGAATGATTTGCTCATATGGATAATTTGCCACCTACTTGGAGTACGGATCTGAGGAAGAATGCTTCCAGCTACAACCAGCCGAAAAAAGCCAGGTTCTACTTATTGGGTGTGGATAGATTACAAGCGGGGTTTTTTGTCGGATGTACACATAGGCTGGAAGAGACTTCGACGACAGGCCCCACACTCAACAAAGTTTTTGCTTTTTGAGGTGGTTATATGCAAAATAGACATAGGGTAAAACTACGATTCACCATGGAGCTATGCCCATGCCATGGTCATGCATCCATGAGGTCTGTCGATGCGTTGATTCCTCAGGCTCTGGCCCCTATTAATAGTCTTCACCACTACTAACATACATTTTAAAAAGCTAATAAAATATATGACTCTCTTTCCCTTTGGAGACCCTCTACCATTCTCTGTTCAGGAAAATAGTGACTTGCTCTCCCTGCGGTCCTCCTCCATTACGAAAGGACCCTCCTCCATTCCCCTTCCAACACTCCTTCATTCCCATCCAGTCATTGCAGCATACCAAAGCTACCATTCTACCATGTTTTGAAGCAACCCAAATGGCATTGAGGAAAGCAAAGCTACTGTTTTTGAGCCATTTCTACCAATAGCATAGCAATCAATACAACATCACAAAGTACACATTTCTACCATTTTTTAAGCCTAGCAAAGGGGCTATTTTTGGAAGCTTAGCAACTTAGCTACCATTCACACCATAGGCTATATTTGCAAGCACTTACATAGCTCAATCCCCAACACCATGATTCCCATTTAAACATCCCATACCCACCAATGCAAATCCAAAAATTAAAGTTCAAAATCTCCCATCTGGTCCATTTGATGCCTCTAATCTTCAATGGGAGGCACATATGAATCCGTCATCAAAATATGACGTCCAAAACATTGCGTACATCCAATGCAATCGGTTGGATGATTTCATATGCGGTGAGTCTCAAAGAAAGGATGCACAACTGGCTTCTGCAAGCACTGGACGTCAAAGAACGCACTAGGCAAGCTATTACGTCCAATGGAAAATAGTCACACGCAACTTATTGGGTGAGTTTGTATTTCCAAAGCACAATGTGATATTTTTTAATTAAGCAACTATTTACGAACATGGAGTACTTTCTAATTAAGGATCCTTTTGCCAATGTCATGTCCTTTTTGCCAATACAAAACCACACAACCTAGTTCTAGTTTACGAACCTTCAAGAAGTTCCATTAAAGAATCTTGTTGCATTGCATTCTTCACAAGGTCTACTTTCCCAGATTGCCTCTACAGTCAATCCTAGACAATTGCATACTCACCTTGTGGTGCAAGTTCATGCACCTCTAAGTATACCCTTGGGTTAGAATCTAGAACTAGGTTTGTAGCCACATCATTAAGTGCATCTTCTTGCATCTGAACCGTAGATGAAAGGGGAAACAAATTTCACTTCATTGTGTAGCAAAGCACTTAAATCTTTGATGCATTATCTTCTATCCCTGTTGCGCCTTGCTTTTATTATGATGCACTTGCAATGCTCCATTGAGCATTTGCAAGAGCTTCTACATCTTTTGAATTCTTTCATATTTTATTATGATGCATTTGCAATGTTGAGATACTACATCTTGTGAATTCTTTCATCTACCTTTGAGATTGACAAGAATTTTATACATTTCCATTGACACTTGTCAACTTCAAAACCTACTAAAATGGGGATATCTAATGGACCTTTACTCCTTTTGGAGCACAATTTCTTTATTAATGTAATATGTTTCCACCCTTGTAAGGTTACTTTAGGTTCAAACTTTTCAGTAGTGTGAAGTACTTTTTGTAATGCTATATTGAATGCTCTATTTTGTTGTATAGTTATTGGTGCAACTTTGGCCCCACTGATGCTCGTGATAACCCACCAATAATGAAAGCCCAAAAGAAGGCATGCAAACACAGGGTGGAGTCCCAAACCTATGCCATGGGCTATCAATGCCACTTTGTGGCTGCACAATTATACCTTTGGCTCACAAATTGTCATTTGAATTATGTTCAATACGAGCATGTTGATGCAAAAGGAAATGTGTGTCATGGTGCATTATACACAGGACAATACAATGCAAGGATGGCCTTGCACCATGGTTGTCAATGGGGATGCGATCATGGATTTGTGACAAGCTTCATAAAGGGTTCACCCTACAACAAGTATTGCAACATCACATACTCACAGTGCAAAGGGGTGCTACAAATGGTAGCTTAAAGACCACAAGAGACACTTTTCTTACATTGCGAGATATTTTGAACATTTCAAGCAAGTTGGAAACCGTCACTTTACAAACGGACTAAGATGATGCACGTAGCGTGCACAAAGAGAGAGAGAGAGAGAGAGAGAGAGAGAGAGAGAGAGAGAGAGAGAGAGAGAGCACCCATGTGCCTGTTGTTGTAGAAGATGAGCTTGGCTTCAGAGATCTACGAGAGAGCATGGATGTGTCATTTCAAAGAGCCGCGAAACGAGCTTGCTATGCTTCAAAGGGCCACAAGAGAGCATGGATGTGTGGGTTCAGAGAGTTGAGAGTTGAGAGAGAGAGAGAGAGAGAGAGAGAGAGAGAGAGAGAGAGAGAGAGTAGTGAGGGTTTGGCATTCCATGTCCATGGCCATGCCGCATGCATGTGCCCCCCCCTTTTTTTTTCTCTCCATCCCTTTTTTAAAACCTTGCAGTCAATCGGCCACATCAGACCTTGACCGCCGCTGATGTGTACGTTAAGACAAAAAACCCCACTTGATATCTAATCTGAGCCTTTCGGACAGCAGGGCGTTGCATGGATCGGGTAGCATCCGTAACACAAGGAACTTTTAATCATTCCCTAAATAGGCAGAAAAGAGAATTCCCCATGGAATCCCCTAGTAAGAAACTTAAGTAGGGAAATGTCCCAAAGTAGGGCAAATGGGATATTTCCCACTTAAAGTAACTAGAGAATCATCTTGAATATTTCCTATGTAGGAAATAATTACCTATATAGGGAAAAAATTTCAAGGTGGTTTCCTAATTGCTTCTAAGTAGGAAAGGTCCCAAATTCTCTATATATGTCTATAAATTTGAATGTCCCAAATTCTCTATATATCAAAGAAACTCTTTGCACTATCACAGATGATGCGGTTTAGGTTGTGCTCGCCTTGAGATTGAAGCCCTCACTCCATATTGCATACTTGGAGGATTGGGAGAGCATATCCATTGAAAATCATATAAATAGGGTTACAGGTGCTCATGAAGGTGTCAGTGCGACAATTGAGTCTATCAAATCAAGGTCGTGCACTAACGTGTGGAGCCATGGCACCCCCTGGCTAGCACTATCCCTGAGGACTTTTAGCAGCTACCGTCTCACAGTTCTGGCACTCATCTCGTTGCTGGGCCTTCCATTAGGCCTTCCACCACACAGAGGCCTTCCATCAGGCCCTCATCGAGGTCTTTGTCAAGGGTGGCAACCATGGCTTGCCCGTCTTCCACCCAAACAGTTTGCTGGGCACAGTGGGAGAGCTCACAGCCGTCCCCACACAGAGTCTCCGGCTCGGCCTGGGCTGCGACTCCACCCTCGACACTGGCCATCTCACCTCCCAGCAAGCATCCTACTAGTCCAGCCAAGGCCTCTAGACTATAATTGTGTTGCATGTGAATACTATCAATACAGCACGCCTACTTCATTTTAATCGGAGGAGAGCTGTAGCGTGTGGGATATTCTGACTATGCAATTGTATTGCTTCATCAATGCATACAAGTGTATAGAAGTTACTGATCTGTGATCATTCCAAGCATCTTTGAATCATATATTCATCTTAAACAAGTTCAGATTCTTATCTCTTCATATGAAATATACTCAATGTTGTTGTGGGATGCTTCAAAGTATGCATATGATTGAAGAGATGAACTCAATACTCCCTCACAATCATATGATGCAAACATCATCAAGCGGATAACCATGAGACTTGGAGTCCATAAACACATATTGTTGATGTGACTTAGCTTTCAAGTGTTCAATCGATTAATTCTTAGCTTGCTATCAAGCTACTCTTCAACCATGTGGATGAGTTGTGCCTTTTGATAAATAATGTGATCAAAGCCTTTATCATCATTTAGAATAAAGGAAAAAGACATTGTTACCTCATCCAAAAGCAAAGTCTGATCATTGCAATGCTCCAAAGAAGTGCATCTTACATGAGGAAGTGCAAGGAGATGAAGTCATCTCCTCTCAATGCTCAAGTATAGTCTTCAATATGGAAGATAATGTTGATATTTGATCATAGAGCTTCCTTCGATGAAAGATTTTGTTGCCAAACTGCAAGCAAAGACTATAAGTTCTTCCAAGATGCAAAATGGGACATGGGTGTACAAATGAGCAAGTTATTTGTCCATCAATTGGTCTTAACATAATATGGTATATATCTCTAGTTTGACAAAGAACTAGAACATTGAGGGGAACATTCAAGGAAATAAGTATGGACTAGATGTGTTTTGATGTGTATCCATTTATTTTATGTACATAGAAAAACTTCAAATAAGAAACAAGTTTAAAGAGGCAAAAGTGCGTCTTTTCCCCCTAAAAAATAAACACCCTAAAGTGACATGTAAATGCCAACTCAATATGATGGAAAGGATTAACCTAGTAGAAGTACATTTATTTTATGTACATAGAAAAACTTCAAATAAGAAACAAGTTTAAAGAGGCAAAAGTGCGTCTTTTCCCCCTAAAAAATAAACACCCTAAAGTGACATGTAAATGCCAACTCAATATGATGGAAAGGATTAACCTAGTAGAAGTATTTGAACTTTAAGAATATTTCTTCCAAATACCCTTCTAGGGATCACAATATTGTATCTCCCTTGAAACAATCCCAAAAAAGAAGCATGGAAGAGCATTTTAGAAGAATCTCTCGAAAACATTGAGGTGTGTCTTATTGACCTATAAAGAAAGATTGTAGTTAAAGCAATGACATCAAACAAATACATTAAAAGATAGAGTCAAATAGGAAAACAAAGGTCTAACAATGATAAAAAGGTCAAATGGATGTGTGTGTGTTATGCCAATAGGGTTGCTTCATATGCACGGTAAGTGTAAACTATCATCTTTGTATATGTGTGTATGGTGCAACGACTCTCTCTAGTTTTGTAATTTCCAAAAACGTTGATCGAACTAGCTTCTCTATTGGAAAATCAAGGGCAATAGAATAATAATGAGCTATCTGCAAGTAATGATGTGATTGGCATTGACTCCAAGGAGATGGAGAGAGAATGATTCAAGAAATGGTGGATGTTGCAAGATCAAGCTCAACCAGCTCTTACAATTGTAGGTTAGTTATACCTCATGTATGCTAATACATGAGTCAATAGGACCTAACTAGAATTAGTTACTAGGTTAGGTATTTACACAATGGTTAGTGTACTTTGGCTTTGGTGTGTTGAGTATAATGAATAATGAAGAAGATATAGAGTTGTATCTCATATAGAGTTGTATGCTCTATGAGATTGCCTCGTTCCATGTCTCTCTCTCCCCCTATGCATCTTGAACATGGTATTAGAGCCATGAAGCCATGAGACCTTGAGAGCCTATGAGCTCAGCATTGGTATTGTAGGAGCTAGAGTTTGAAGATAGGAGTTGCATTTGACTTGCAAAGATTCATTTGAAACCATAGCCATACTTGGATTGATTTGTGTTAGAGATTTGAAGGCTTACACTGGAACAGCTTGTGGAGGCTTACAAAGAGCAGTGAGCATTAGAGCTTGTTAATGTGAGCTTATCTAGGACCAATAGAGCAAGCAACAAACCATCATGGACTAGGCATATTGTGCCTATTTTATTAATGAAAATGTGTTATTGCTACTATGAGTGCTATAAACTTATTGCTACTATGAGTGCTATAAACTTATGCTCAAGTAAAGACATTGAGAAGACATGGGGTTTAACTTCAACACCTAAGTGTATGATGAGACATAGATGTAATTACATAGAAAAAGAGAGAGAGAGAGAGAGAGAGAGAGAGAGAGAGAGAGAGAGAGAGAGAGAGAGAGAGAGAGAGAGAGAGAGAGAGAGAGAGAGAGAGAGAGAGAGAGAGAGAGAGAGAGAGAGAGAGAGAGAGAGAGAGAGAGAGAGAGAGAGAGGGTCACTCCAAGGATAATGTAAAACATTATGCAAATACTAGAAAATTTCGACATCAAATGGTTGTGAAAACCAAACAAATTTAAATCCTCAAAAGTCAATGTCATGTAAAGATATGTCCATATGTGTTGATGCAAGCAAAATAGCCATTAACTTGAAGCTTGCCATGTTGCTTCATCCTCACATGCCTTATCTAATTTGTCTTGCATTGTTTCCTTCACTTTTTTAGGAGGCTTTGGGAAAGAGGGAAGAACCTCCCTATTGCCAACAAAATACAAAGAGTCCCCAAATAAACATCTAATTCCATACACAGTGCAACATAAAGTCCAATAAAATAACACATTATATAGAGTAATTAATCTATGCATAGCTTACCTAATGGCTTGTATTTTTGCAAGGGCGTCGTTGACCATAAATGCATTAGGTTGCCATGATTTTTTGGCATCAAGCAATCAATTTCGAAAGGCCACCAACCACAATCAAATGTCAACCATGGCGCAAGAAGATGTAATAATCCAACCAATAGGGATGCCATTCCGATGAGAGTCAAATGCTAAGATTGTGTATAGTTGAAACTGCAAAAGACCATTCTAGTCAACATTAATTAAAAATTTTTCAATGCACACAATAATTACAATATAATACCTTATATTTATTGGTGCCAAAGGTGGCATCCATTGCTAGCAACCCATTGTCCCCATGTGTTTTTGGCATCTCTAGTTGCTAATCGGTTTTCACACCAAGCACAAATGTATGACCTTTTGCTTCATCAAAGATTTGATTAAAAAAATTTTGGCTCTTATTTGCGACGGCCCAATTGTGCACGCTACGTGCATCGTCTTGGTCCGTTTGCAAGGTGATGGCTTCCAACTTGCTTGAAATATTCAGAATATCCTGCAACGTAAGAAAAGTATCTCTTGTGGTCTTCAAGCTACCATCTCTAGCACCCCTTTGTACTGCGTGTATGTGATGTTGCAATACCTGTTGCGGTGTGAACCCTTTGTGCAGCATGTCACAAATCCATGATCGCATCCCCATCGACAACCATGGTGCAAAGGCCATCCTTGCACTAGTTTGTTTTGTGTACAGTGCACCATGGCACACATTTCCTTTTGCATCAACATGCTCATATTGAATATAATTCAAACGGCAAATTGTGGGCCAAAGGTATAGTTGCATAGCCACAAAATGACAGTGACAGCCTACAGCATATGTTTGGGACTCAACTCTGTGTTTGCTTGCCTTCTTTTGGGCTCTCATTGTTGGTGGGTTATCACGAACATTAGTGGGGCAAAGTTGCACCAATATATATATAATATAATAGAAAATTCAATAACATTTGGAAAATTACTCCACATTGGAAAAAAATGCTTAATTAGTGTATTTTACATTGTGCTTTGGACGTATGGATTTACCCGATAAGTTGCATGTGACTATCTGCCATTGGACGTAATACTTTACTTGGTGCATTCTTTGATGTCCATTGCTTGCGAAAGCCAATAGGTGCATCCTCTCTTTGAGATTCACCACATATGAAATCATCCAATCGATCGCATGGAATGTAGGCAATGTTTTGGACATCAAACTTTGATGATGGATTGGTACATGCCTCCAATTGAAGATTCGAGGTATTAAATGGACCAGATGAGGGTTTTTGAACATTAATTTTTGGATTTGTGATAGTAGGGGTGGCATGTTTGATAGTGACGGGAATCATGAAGAATTGTGTAAACACATGCAAAAATAGCTTTAGGTGTGAAGGTAAACTTTGCTAAGACTTTCAAAAAAGGAAACTTGAAGAAAAGGACTGCTTTAAAAATAGTAGAAGTGATAGCTCTGCATGTTAAATGGGGAGGGGAAGAGGTTGTTGCTCAATGGAGAAGGGGAGGAGCTTGGAAAACTTGAAAAAAGGACTGCATAAAAAATGGAGAGGAATGGAGAAGGAAGGCGTGTTGGTGCACGGAGGAGGGGAAGAAGTGATTACGTTATCCTCCCCGGCCTCCATCGAGCTTTCGTAAGCTCTGTCAGTTCAGACCTGACCCCATACAGCTGTCCCTCGCCTGCATGTCGTGATTGACGCTAGCTGCCATGATGATTGCGCGCGGATTACCTTGCTAAGTAGTGATTACCTTGCGTATTCATTACGTCGAATATAAGCCCTGGCAATGGGTTAAACTGATTGTGGGTGGTGACGAGGTGGGTAGACGATTCACTTGTAGTAATAGTCTGTAGCTGATCAAAGAATGTAATGGTAGATACTGTAATCAGATATCAAATAATTTAGTCCTTGGTCCGTCATTAGACTGGGTTCATTGGCAGTGCGCGTATTGATTCGGTTGCCATTGGGTGGCTAAATCTTGGAAAAAAAATTGAAACAGCCTAACTAAATCTGGTTTAGTTATTATTCTATGCACTATTGGGACTTTGTGTACGCGTTCTGGATCAACCCATGATGTATACTATTGTTGAGGCCGCTGCATGTAACCTGCAGGCCTCATTAGAGTTCCCATCATAGGCCATATGTAGCACTTGAGGATATATAGGTACATAATCATGCGAGTAGCACATATTGTCCAACTTGAATCCTTGCCTCTTCCATGGTAAGTTATAGGAAGTACACGATACCCTCTATCCTTGATGTTTTATGCTCTTGGTCACACGTAAGTGATAATAGTCATCTCTATATTCCAATAAGGGTGACTCTAGCTGTTTGTCTTCGATTCAAATATGAGTAACTCTAGGTGGTTCTGTGTTGATTAGGTACTCAAGTTCACACACACACACACACACACACACACACACACACACACACTTGCCTAGTGGTTGAGTTATATTAGTTCGTTATGGGACATATATAATGAATAGTTTTCTCAAGTTCTTTTAGGGGTTGCTAAGTGGTTGGCTTATAGGCTTTTATGGGACATACACTTTGAATAGTTTTCTCTAGTCCTTTTAGGTACATTACAACAGAAACGAGGCATAGACGCGCAAAGTCGGGCGCGTCGACTATCAGAGCGTCTATAAATGCGTGTAAACTTGCGTGTAAATAGACGCGAATTTTGCGTCTATATATCCGCGCAAATAGATGCTAATATAGACGCGCTAGCAGACGCACAATTATTTAACCACCTAAAATTAGCAATTCACATGATTGAAAAACCAAAGTTAATAATTATTTAACCACCTGAAATTGATTCTTGAGCACGTACATGTGCGCATGATAAAAACCATAGAATTAAGAATACACATTGAATCATTGAATTAAAAAAATAGAGTTAATAATTACTTTTTCATTGCTCTCTAATGAATGGCAGTTCCTCCAGTTAACAAGCCTGATATAAGTAATTAGCGGCAAGCGACAGAAACCTTACAATTAGTAGCAAACATTTGCAATATGTATCTCGTAATTTCTCTATGTACTTGAAGATGATAAAAGATACTTCCTTTTTATTATGGAAAATTCAATGCTTGCTTTAAAATTGACTATTGATTCTTGACTATACACGTGTGCGCATGATAAAAAGCATAGAATTAGGAATACACATTGAATCAATAAGCAAATTAAGTATGTTACAGTGAATGATCCATCTCATCTTCAATGAGATCAGCCCTTGCTAAACTATCTACTTCTAGGTCTATGTTACCAAGAGGTAACGAAACAAATAAATCTATCCCACTATCAGATGTGTTGCTATATTGCTCAATAACTTTATCAATATCATCGACAATCACATTATTGTCTTCTTCTGTGTTTCCTTGAACATCATCGCAAGGTTCATCTTGTACTATATCACGCATATCATCCATTATGGTGTCATCATGCACATCATCATTAATTGTTGGATTGTCATCTGTTATCTCCATGTCGGTAATATTACCATATATTGGTTTTGAACGATTAGATATAGGGATGACATACCACCATCGGTTATTGTTTACCATTGGATGATACACAACCTGTATTTGAAAAACAAAAGCAAAAAACTTAAGTACTTATTATATTGTGTATATGTATCACATGTATACATATAAAAAAATTAGCCTTTGCATATATACCTGCTCGCATTGTTGAGGTAGTACTAATGTGTCATTCTTGTTTTGGTGAAATTTTGTAGAGTCAATGATTACAAAACCACTTGGATGATGTCCGATTGTGCAATGCTCACCATTTGTTACCACTTCTTTAAACCACTTCACATCCAGTATATATATAAAGAATCATCTGAAGTCAAGCTTCAGAATATCTTGGATCAAGCCACAATAACCTTCCATGGTACCATTGGCAGCCTCGAAGTGAGCAAGGACACCACAATCTTGGGTATTTCTCTTTTCATCTATACGTTGAGTTCGAAGATGTTTACCCTCACACCAAAGCGCATTGAATAATGTGCACTAGTAGTAAAAGATAAAATATCAAACATGTCAATTATTTATATAAAATAAAACTTATAGAAACAAATTAATTGATAGTATGTCTCACCTTTGATAAGCAACCTCGTGCGTATTCCCACTCTTCTTGAGATATATTAATTTCCTCCTATTTTTCCATTCTCTCCATTTCCTCATGTAACCAATCTATGTCAATATGACGTGGGAGCGCATTTAGATGATCTGGAAATGAGACATTACGTCCATATCTAGTGCGAAATTCTTGTCTTTCGCTTTTTCTTCTTGCCCTTGCTTCATTCATTAGGGCCAAAAACGCTTCAAAAAATACACTTTTGTTAATCATGGGATTAAGGAAAGGGCCAAAGAGAGTTCGCCACGTGTGCAAGAATATGGTATTCTTGTCTCCTCTTTTTTAGAGATAGTGGAGTCCATTTCGTGATTCTCTCTTCTTTTTTAGCCAAAACCCCTAAAGTCTGACATGTTTTGGAGTCCCAAAGACGTTATTTACTTACAAATCTGACAAAATACGTGACAGAGATGTGATGAAATTAATAATGAGTTTTTTGAAAGTTGGGAGATCTTTCAATATTGTTTTTGGTGCCCAATACATACTCATTTGGGTTGTTGGCGCTACTTTTTAGTTCATTCACCCCTCTTTGAGCTTCTTTCTCTGCGCTTTCATTCTTTTCATGGCTTCCTCCAGGCGCCCTTCTCGTTTAATACACTCTTGCACAGTCTATAGCTAGGGAGTAGATGGAAATTTTGAGCCCAAAACCTTTGCTGTAAACGATTGGGTTACCATGCTGCCATCTTGCAAGGGCTCTCATAAGGTGAAAAGAAGAAAATGAGATGATATAAAACATCACTGGAAGGGGCGTATCATTGCCTTCAAAATTATGCCCGAAGGCTAGTTTGTCAAGGTGCAACATGTTTACATGGCCAAGGATATGCACTTGCCTCCAAACGAACGTGTTCCCCAACAAACACATTGTAAGTTATAAGTTGAATAACGTATATAATTCTTTTCCATTTATGCAAGTTCTAACAAACTGTTCATCATTGTAGATATCTTTCCGTCAACAAGTATTGAATGGCAACCTGTGGAAAGCCTAAGTGGGACTTTCCATGCTATTCATAAGGTATTGGCAGACATTATTTATGCCGATCAAACTGTGTCTTTTTTTAGTGAATGCAAGGTTTTTATATATTATGCACAGTATGTGGTTCCCTCTAAAGCGGATAGGTATGGGAATATCGAAGATTTGCCATTGCCAAGTCTTTCATCTCTAAACTGGGAGATTCCTGACAAGGTAACGGTGCAGAGTTTCAAATTCAAAATATCTCAGGATATTAAAAAGTCCATGACAGCTGGAAGGATCTCAAGAAGAATACGTTTATCATGGTTTGTACCCCTCCATATCTTCGTGGCTTGCTTCAAAACAGCAAATTTACAAAGAACGAAGGTATCCTAGCTAAGTAGAAACTTTTCGGAAGAGGATTTGGACAACACTATAGGGACGCATTGGAAATCTAGAGAGTGCAACCATAAGGGTGATATCTTGAGGTGCAGTGCATGCCCTCAATCCTTGGCTTTGGCTTACAGTATCCCTCGCCAAACTCTTGCTTTGGGCTTTGATTACAGGAGATACAAACTAAGATTGGGTATTTGGGTTCCCTTGGATTCCGATATAGATTACACATTATATAAACTTGCGGTGCACGTTTTGCCGCATGAAGAAGTAAAGAAGGTGATTGTTACTTCCAATTGGAGTCTGAAAGATGTGAGGGATACCTTGGAATTGCTAGATAATACATCCCCTAGATATAAGTCAGCCGAGCGCTCTTTCTCTTGTACGAGTTGTTTGTCTCCCACAATTGTGAGTTTTGAGCCTTGAGAATGAAAACTTGGCAGGAATTTATCTTAATAGACTGTCCTTAAGATATTTTTTAATGGGAACTCATAAGCTATCATGAAGCAAGTTGCCTTTCGAATGTATATAAATAAAATGTACATTACATTCGATTTATAAGTGAAAATTTTCATTACACAATGAGGTACAAAAATTTCATATAAATGTGCAAAGCCAAAATAATAAGGCTCGTATATGCTTATGTTTGCTATTTTGATTATTTATCGATTTCTTCAAAGATATTTTTTCTCACAGGGCCTTTCTTTGATTGTTGAAAAAATTTCACCTTTACAGGTAGTCTCTTTTCTTGGGGCTTAAGAGGGGATGGATCAAATTTCAGAGGAGAGAGCATTGGCATTCCTTTTTTCTTAGACTCTGCAGCAGTGGTCCCATTGCCTTTGCCCTTGCCCTCGCCTTTACCATTGCCATTGTCCTTACCCTTTCCCTTGCTTGTGCCCTTGGCCATTGAAGTTTTGGGAGGAAGAGGGGAGTCAGGATCATATGGTGTGATTGCCTTGTCCAGAATCAGCTCAATGCATCTCTCCCTTATCCACCAAACATATGAATCAGGATAGTCTCTACACTGTAAGAATAAATGTTATAAGTTAGTGAAAAGAAATCATGATAAGGGTTACACAAACATCAAATGAAATTAACTTACATTCACTCCTTCTATTTGTAACAACTTTGAATCCACTGTTCTGCAAATGTTTGAGATAACTCTCCATCCACAAGAATGCGCATCGCTTTGTAATGGAACTTCTTGTAGAAGAAAAGTATAAGGCCTTTGAGGATCAGCAAGATCCTCGTATGTTGTATCCGAAAATGTAGAAACGAGTCTACCAGCACTGCAAAAGGAAGCTTTGTAAGTTCAAAATATTTTTTATAAATAAAATCAAAGTAAGTAATTTTCTTTCAACATACATTCGTGCTTGACCATGAACACCGCCGAGAGAATTCATAAAGATAATTTCTCTTGAAAGACAATTAATGTAGATGAGACTCCAATGCCCTCTGCAAATTCATAAAAGAGGTGAGTAGAAGGGTGAAAGCAAATGAATATAAATTTTCCTCTACAGAAAAAGAAAAATACATTTCTACATAAGGGAAAAAGATGTGGTAATTTGTCACACTATCGAAGCTACGAAAAAACGGTGAAATATTAGAACCAGATTTTGTAAATAGTTCCACAGAGAGAAGTGGATCAACAATATATATGGTTCTTCGGATATCGAGAGCGAGAGAGGAGACCAATGCCCTGCAGTCAATAGCAAAAGCTATTCAATACAAATTTCATCCAAAATATACATGAACCTATAAGACTTAACTTACGCAAAAAAAAAAAAAGCCTTACCTTATGCAACAAAAAACCATGGAGTCAGATAGTTGGACATCCCTTTTTTCCAACATGGGCTTGTCCTCGGGAGATATACTAAGATATTCCTCCTCAGGTTCCGCAGAAACATTCACAAGAATCTGCCTATACACTTTGCCCATCCTCTCGTTGTTGACGGGAGCAAGTGATGTGGCTTTCCTCTTGTAAACATCGTCTTCAGTTTCAAACACCTCCTGATTTTTTTTAACTCAAGAAAGACTCCTGCTGGGTGGCACCCCTTGTAGAGTAAAGGTGAGTAACATCCTCAACATTTAGCTTTTTCTCTTTCCTGGACAATTTTGGGGGAATGTTAAGGATTTCAAGGGCTTTTTGATCATTGGAAGGCAAGGGCCTCAGCACTTTGTCAAACCTATACCTGACTCTGCTGATGATGCTGAAATCTTTATTCATAAGGGTGATTCTATGAGCATGGGCAGCAGCAATGTAAGCATCGTTCATGAAATCAATAACAAAATCTTCTGCGGCCTCTTGCAAGGCAAGAATGGCTGAGAGTTGCCACTTCTTATTTAGACCAGAGACAGTTGCCACTTGAGACAATCTATCAGAGATCTCTTTAACGACCCTTATAAAAGCAGCTTTTGGAATGACATGCTGTGTAGCTCTCTAGGCTTTCCTGATCTCACTGAAACATCTCTGCATATAGAAGAACCTGGACTTCCTCTTTCTCTTTTGTGGCTTGGGAGGTTCAGTGGCTTCAGCAGATGTAGGCTCAGGTGCAATTGTAGGGGATGAATCTTTCACAGGACAAGCCTCACCCTTTGCTTCCTCAACTTCAGGAGAAGAAACATTCACTGCACTCAAATTCTTTAACTCCATGGAAGATGTTAGGCCAACACCTGGTGTAGGGGGGATTTCTGTGGTAAAATGCTCTGGGGCCTGTGATGGCCCAGCTTCAGGAAACTTGGAAGAGGGCTCCTCCTCAGATTCATCAAATTGTAACTTTCTTCTACCCCCACTGTTCTTCCCATCCAGATACACTCTTCTTGCACTTTGCTTTGTCCTTGCCATCCAGAAAAGCAAATACAACAACCAGAAGGACAATAACTGAAATAGCAAAAATCTGTAAACCCAACAGGCTAATTGGCGCGAAAAGGGACGAAATGAGCAATTCCGATACGGCGCGATATGAACAAAACGATGAGAATGGAACAGTGCCCTAGCTTCGTATTGGAGATTACAAGAGGAGAGATGCCGAAATGGCGCAATAGGAGGAATGCGTAGACGGAGGAACCACTCCCTTGCTCCGTATTGGAGACGACAATGCTGATACGGCGCGATATGGAGGAAACGAAGACAGCGTAGAGACGCCCTCGCTCCGTATTGGCAACGACTCAAGGTCGATATGACGCGAGGGGGAGGTTACGAAAGCCTCGAACGATCGTATTCGCTCCGTATTGGCACACCTCGTTTTGACCAGCGAAGCAAGGACTCAGCCAAAAGACCACCGATACAACGCGAGAGATTAGAAACGGAGAAGACGCAAGACTTGTATCGCACCGTATCGACAAGCAAGGTGGGAGAGCTCGAGAAATGAAAAGTGTACACGTAGGAAAAATAACACCTTATATACCCACGTCAATCATGACACGTGTCGGACACGTGTCCGACGCTGATTGTGCCACGTGTTTGCACATATGGTCCGTATGCTACGTGTCAACTAACGATCGGTCCACGTATTTGCCACGTGGTTATCGGCCACATGTTGGCCAACGGCTACTGCCACGTGTCGAAGACCAACGGATAGTGCCAGGTGGCATAATTCCGCACCTACATAAGGGTGTGTCCCTAATCCGTACGGCTTTTTTCGGTTTTTTCGGGACCTCTGTCTCTTATCCTAATACGGCGCGAGAGCGACTGTTTGCCTTCTTTGCTTTCGTCTCTTCGCGTCGTTTTGGAGGTTCTGCAGAGTCTTCTTTCAGCTTTTCTCCCAAGCTCATAGTGCCCAAGCTCGTGTGACCACCATTGTGGCTCTTTCGCTTCTTGTTGGAATCACCGATATGGCGCGAGGGGGCACATCCGTCTGAATCGTTTCTCTCTTATCGCGCCGTATCGGAAGAAGCTATAAACATGTCTGAACCCATAGAATTCCTAGGATCCAAGGTTCCTCCAGGAACTGGTAAAAGAAGAAGGCTTTCAAAAGGCTCAAGGGCATCAACATGTGATGAGCCTGTGCATTCTTTTTCTTCTCCATCCTCTGCCACCAGTGTGAGAATGCCAAGTACATCTCCAGGGAAGCGAACGTCGGTAATGAGAGGTCAAGGAGTATCAGAGCTCACTGATATCACTCCATCAGAGAGGCTACTTGATTTTATCCTTCAGAATGGAATGGATCTCTCATTCTATGGAGTTGTGAAAAATGTGTTTAATCCTGATTGGGACCTTGACAAAGTTCTGAAATCTTGTGAAATATATTTTGGAGGACTTTTTGGAGTTTGAAAATCTTGCAGGTCCTTTTGTTGAAGTTGGCACAATTGAATATGTCCATGTTCCCATTGGGTCAACAGGAAATGAAAAGTCAGTATTTACTAAAAAGTGTGGTGCCCACTCTCTGGAGAGGTTTTATTCAAGAGACATATTTTGCTCCACTCATTCCAAAAACTGCAAGATGATGAGAAAATCTGCTGCTTTTATTGTTTTCACCCTTGTCAAATACCCTGTGAAAGCTGAGGAGCAACAGTTGGAAGGAGCAAAGTCTGCCAGCTTTTGCATGTTAGATGATCTAGTAGATGAAAAGGAAACAGAGGAGGTTGTAGATGCAGATTTTGAGGCTTCTATTGCAGAGAATTTGGATGTTGCTCACTTCAAAGCTGAGACTATCGTTGAGGAGAGACAAGGAGATACAAACCCTCAACCTGATGAGAGTTCTCACCATATTATTCATTCTCTACCATCTATACCTTTCAAGGACAAGGAGTACATTTTACTGTCAGATATTCAAAAACTTTTTAATCTCAGGGAAGATTATTGTCTAGCAATTATTGCAGAGGCTTCTGATGCTGCAAATGGGATAATTGACACAGAAAATGAATCAAAGGAAGAGATTCTCAAACTTGATAAAGAAACTCTAGACGATAAGTTTATTGATGCTGGTGAGGCCCTCTCTCTTTGTTTTGAAAAGGCGAAAGAAGCTGAGAAAGAGTTGAGTATTACTTATGAGGACTTCGATCCCATTCAAAGCGAACTTGGGATTTCCAATTTTGGAAGAGAGGAGTCTGAATATGTTAAAGAATTGACTAACACCAATGAGACAGCATCATCAATTAATTTATGGAATCCATTTAAATTCGAGTACGATGAAAATCAAGTGGTAAGATAATTTTGAATTTGCTTTTACACATTGGTAGGTTTACATTTCATGCTCATTCAGTTGGGTTTTATTTGCAGTTGGAGATTGCTGATACAAATAACTTCTTGGGGCGTGGCAAAGGATCGAGAGCTGCTAGTAACACATTCAAAGACATTGCACTCGGCCACTACTTGGCTAGGATTGACCCTGATTCCTTTTTTGTACTTCATAGTAGTTTCTCAGAGGATGCAGCATGGCCCATACTTTGTATTAAAGCTCTTACAAGGCTTCTAGGTTTCTCAGGATTACAATATAATGCCCACAAAGTAATGTTTTTGGAAAAGACTGCAACAATTAGGATTTTTGGCTACGGTTCAGGTTACTCTGCTTCTAGAGCAGGATACTTTTTGGCGTTTTCATCCTACACCTTAGCTACAAACCGAACTGATGTAAAATCTATAGCTGGCTACAAGAGAAAAAAATTTCTACGTTATAGAGGAAAGATTCCTGAGGAGGAAGAGAATGTGAGAGTTTTGGAAAACTAGCTTTGTATATATTCTTTCTTATATATAAAAGTGCGATTGCTCATGTGTCATTGCCGTCTTTTATCTGCATTCTTTGAAATTGTCGTCGAAAAAACTAGTTGAATAGCTCCTCCAAATCATTGCTTTTTGTAACTCCTCCCCCATGCCTTGTGCTTCGAAAATAACTTGTGCGTGCTTGATAGTGGGATTTTTCCATGCCTTGGTTACTATAAGTTGCTAAGGGGCCATGCTCCTCCACAAAGAAAGGTCCATGAATATGAAGAATATGCTGCAATACAAAGTAACACTAATTTTATACCAATTGAAAAACCTATCAAAATAAGCCCATATTAAATAATTATTACTTTACCAGATAAAAAGTGATATCTTTTTCTCCCCATGCCTCTTTTATCGCCTGAACAAGCTTTGTGATTGATCTTTTGAACTCTTCCGCATATGTATATGTTGTCTTATGTTGCCTGAGGAGTTTCAGAAAAACATCAAGGTGTATCCAGACCTCCATTCTAAGAAATGCAAGCCTCGGCGTGCTTGCAACATTTGTTGTGATCTCACATAGCTCTCTCCAACACTCCCAAGCCGCATTCACCTGCCTTCCTGAATGGTTTCCTAAGAATCGTCTAGCTTTTGAGCCTCCCATAGAGACATCAGCCAAGATATCTCTTGTTTTTCCTGAAAGTATTGGATCCTTTCTCAAGTGAACTTGGCCCCCATGAAATCCCATTTTCGATAGCAATGCCTCGCATTTATCAATACACTCATCTGATAAAGATAATGGCTTAATGGAATATGCGTTGTCAAGATGCAACCTGAGAAGCTTATCGATTATTCTAATCTCTGCATGCAAAGTACAAATATGAACATTCTTAAGAGAGATGGAAAGAATGGGATCCCAGATGTCTTCTATGTTTTTAAATTTACTCAAATCTATAGAGTCTCTATTTGGGGCTCTTCTTACTGGTCGCAAACTACTCCAATCTTTGGATCCAATACTTTCCATGCAATAAATGCAAGGATATTTTGCATTTGCACCATTACATATTCCAAGCATATATTTGATAGTTTTCAAATCAGCACTCATATGCCATTCCACATTAAATTTACCAACCCCATCAACTACCAACATTTCGCCTTCACTTTGAGACTTAATGATATTTGGAACACCTGTATGGTTGAACAACCATTTCAATGTTTGATGATTTTCAATTGGTACCTGGGCTGCACCAATCCACCAAATCTCCATCTCGGATTGGATCTTATGCAATGGAGCTTGGCCCTCACCATTGCCATGGTCCAATGCCATGTTCATGAGGCAAATGCTAATTCTTTCCATCTTCTGTCCCTTTTGAATCTGTGCTTCATCCAACTTTAAGGCAAACTTTAGAACACCATAACTTTCTTCTACTGTGATTTTATACATGTGAACCATTGCAATTTGCACCTTTTTTAGATCAACCCATATATTGTTAAACTCATTGTAATAAAAAAAGGCCTGTTTTTTTTGTTTTTCATAGGACATAGACCTTTCGATGTGAATGTAATCTCCAAAAACATGTGGAATCTTGCGATTCATGGAAATTCTTGCAGTCGAAACTGCAAGGGCTCGGGGCAATCCAAATATAGTTACCCTATTGCGTTTAAGATTTTTAAACTGTGGAATCTTGCGATTCATGGAAATTCTTGCAGTCGAAACTGCAAGGGCTCGGGGCAATCCAAATATAGTTACCCTATTGCGTTTAAGATTTTTAAACCATAATCCAGAGATAGCAATATAACCTTTTCGACTTATACCCACAGTATCACATGTCTCTACGATTTCATTTGCTTTCACTGTGCCTTTTAAATCCTTCACTAACTCTCTGAGAGTTGGACCTCTCAAATCCACATTTTCTGGTGACTTAAGAATCCTCAAAATATCTTTCTTATTCATGGTTTCCTTCAAAAGTTTGATTCTTTCCTCATTCTCTCGGATATTTATGCCTAGTATGTTAGAGACATATTTCTTTGTAAGATTTAGTCTCCTTTTCTTTGCTCTCTCACACAAGCTGGTTATATTTTTTAATGGTCTCTTCCTCTCTCTAAATCCTACTGGAGTTTCTCTCAAGCGTGTTAGCTTATCCTGCAATGACTTGTTAACATTTTTCAAAATATCAATCTGACTTGTCAACTCTAAAATATTTGTTTGTGTAGTTTCTAGTGCTTTTTTCATTTCGTGCATTTGAGCTATATATGTGTAAGATGCAAGGTATAACCTCATACAGTAGCCAAGCATTCCATTGTAACCTTCTCCAGCATATCTTATATAGTCATGGACATTCAAAAAAGGAGGTGGTTTACCTGTAGAAGGATCCCTGGGATAGATATTTCCATCAACCCACAAATCTATATGCTTTATTCCTTGTGTTCACAACCTGTTGGCTTCAATCTCATCTATCAATACTCGATGATGTATTCTTCTCCAAGATGTGTAAGTCGGATCTAGCTAAATAGATAGCTTGTATTTACGTGTGCTTGCGCCTGTGTTATTTGAAGTAGTATTGCTAGACATTCTAGCAAATGAACCGAGCAAGAATCTCACAGTGATAGGAAGCAAGTGCAACAAAAGGAATGGTAAAAGAGAATAGTGTGTAGAAAGAAAACGCGGGAGCAAACAAATACGAAGTTCGTACGAAAATCTTGAAAATACAAAATCTCTCGAGTTCCAAGACAATAAACGGCCGAAAAGGTGACCCCTGACCTGGATTAAAAGATGAGGGCAATTAATGGCCGACCTCTTCAATGAACCAAATATTCTCTCATTAATCACATCTGGACAACCAAATTTAGAGGTTTTATTCTTCCTAAACCTCAACTAATTAGCAACTTAATCACTTTCTTACAAGTACCATTTTTGAAGCGTTTTTGGCCCTAATGATATAGTGTCACCCATTTGCTCATAACATCACTATTGAGCACACAAAAACTATTTAACTTACGAAGTTCTTCTTTTGTTAGCACTTTACTCATTCCTTTTCCTTGAGGTACTATAGAGGTCATCCTCAAGTCTTCATCATCTTTCCATAGTCGTGGTTGAGAGGGATCCACTTCAGCAAGATATTCAAAGATATAAACAAGGGATGATTGCACTAACCAACCCTCAGCCATGCTTCCCTCAGGCCGTGCTTTTTGCCTCACAAAATCTTTCAAGGTTTTCATGAAGTGCTCAAGAAAAAACATCCACCTTACATGAACTGCCCCACAAAGTGCGATCTCATCAATCAAATGTACGAGTAAATGTAATTGAGTAGTCAAAATGGATCGAGGAAAAATTTCCTCCACCAAACAAACCACCTTAATAGATAATACTCGAGCATCTTGCAATGTGTTTGGATCAATTTCCTTCGAGCTTACGTATCTGTCAAGATGTATTTGAGAATTGTTTATTTTTGCGTAGAAATTCAAAGATATATAATGAAAAAATACAATGTATACACACCTCACAAGCTCTCCCATCTTGTAAATGATATCACGTACATCTTTGGAGGCACAATGCGATATGCTAGTAGGAAGTACGAACTGAATGTAAACAATATTCATAGATCAAATGATTAGTTGAGGAAAAAGTCATCATACCCCAAAGTTTACACATAGTTACGCCACTAATTACTATATTCATGGTTAGAGATACCCTTACTTGAATCATTTTGTGCCAATCGTGGGACTTCAAACCAGATAGTTGCTCCACACCTCTTTTCTTTTTCTTTATGAAGGCTCCCTTGAGACATCTTACATCCTGTGGGTGTTCGAAAGCTATATATTTGCTCCTTCACTATTTTTTCCTCGTTCTTTGACAATATCCAAGGTGCATGGGGTAGCTCAATCTTTCCTCTGGGTCCAATGCGTGGCCAGGCTCGTCTCATGCGACCAATGTTACGTAAATACTCCCTTACATTAACTGAATCACGAGCCCCTATCAAGTGATCCCATAATGTAGATACAACATTTTTGAATATGTGCATGGGGTCCAACAGGTGATTGATCTTGAGTTTAGTCCAATACGGAAGACGAAAGAATATAGAGAACCTAACAAACAAACAATATATTATGTAAACAATTCATCATGCTAAATACTTTAAAGTCAATCGAGAGAAATGCACTTCTTACTGACTCATGCCGAGTGGAGGGTGGCTGTCGGCATTAATCCATCTCTCCTTCCAATCTTGAATGGTTAGAGATTGTGGAGTCATTCCATTAGGGGGAGAACATATTTGGGATGGTCAATAGGAAGAAATCGATGATGATTGTCGTAGATAACCTTCTTTAAATGTGCCGGCCTAGAGGAAACTAGAGAGGGACCGCAAATAGGACATGCATGATATCCTGACGTGGTTAAACCTGAAAAAACAAGTGAATTAATAAAATGCAATTGATTCAAGTCTTGAATTTCAAATATAGAGTTATATACATGTACCTGAACACTCTCCGTAACCTAGAAAGTCGTGCATGGTCCACAACAACATGGCCTTCAATGTGAAATCTCTAGAGGATGCAGATGCACTTGTATCTTGCACCTCAATACCTTCCCATAACATTTCTAACTCTTCAATCAAAGGATCTAAGTAAATGTCCATGTTTTTTACCTTGTGCTTTCCAGGAATCAGAAGGGACAACATCACATGTCCCTTTTTAATTGCCATGGATGGAGAAATATTATAGTTCACCAATACCACTGGCCATACACTGTATGATGTGCTTTTTATGCCAAATGGATTGATTCCATCCATACCTAAACCAAATCTCAAATTTCTTGGCTCTTCTTTGAAAACGGGCCACAAATTATCTATATGTTGCCAAGCGGGTGTGTCTGTAGGGATCCTCCATTTTCCATCACTTGAACAATGACTAGTATGCCATGATATGAGCTTTCCAATAGACTTACACTTGAACATAAGTTTTATACGTGGAACAATTGAAAAATGTCGCAAAACCTTACGAGGCACATCCATTGACTTCATCTGCACTTCGTATCTTGATTCGCCACAAACAGGACACTCTCGTGCGAACTCATGAATCCCACGAAATAAGACACAATCATTGACACATGCATGGATCTTGACATAATCGAGGCCTCCCAGAGATGTCAAGTAATGTCTTGCTTGCTCTCTCTTAGTTGGCAATTTGTTTCCTTTTGAAAGCATTTGTGATAATAACCTATATATATTTTAAAAGTGAGTTAAAAAACCACCAACATATATTTCTGTCTGATTTCAAAATAGAATTAACAATTAATATTATGATTCATATATAAGTCAAACTGAATTGATACCTACTTCAATAACGCATCCAAACTGACATTACTCCATCCATAAATTGTTTGCAAGTTAAGTATCTCGAGGGACGCACAAAGAACAGAGTACGTATAACCTTCATACAACGGAGTAGATGATGCTACATATAGTGGATCATCTGGCTTCGTAGAGTGACCTTCTCCCTGAACTAGTTGCGAAAATAGATGGTGTACCATGTTGTCCAAAATCTCATCCTCTACGACTTGATGGGGCATTTCATGAGGGCTACTATCATGTTCATCAGTCTCTACTCTTCTTGAAGACTCTGCCTCCTCGCGTCGACGTTTTGCAGCCTCTCGACGCCCGGGAGGGAGCATCTGAGGATGTGGCACCGCATCCTGCTCAACCACAAAAGGGAGTTTCATGTACGTTGATATATAATTCCCGTAACATAGACATGCAATCTTAGTGGTAAAAAAAAACTATGAATACCGGTGATTTTTCTCGGTCCCATTCTCCATACAAGCTGAGGTGTGACATTGCAATTCGACGTGCTCGAAAAATACACCCTCGACAATGATCACACATGCATTTAATTTTTCGTCGTAGCCATGCATCTCGATTATAAAGACACAATGTTTCATCCTCACTTGAGGATGTGCTCATTGACTCACCAGCTTGCACCACACTAGGTGATGACGACGTCGACATGATTAAACCTAATTCATGACAACATCAAAATATTTGTCATTCATATGTTTACATAAGATCTTAATTTTAAATACACAAAAATCATCATCTTAAAACTTATCTTAACTTATCAAAACTTAACAAGAATTCACTATCAAAACTTATCTTAAAAATAAAAAATTATGATAAATCCCAAATGCGCGTCTATATCCGCGTCTATATTCGCGTCTATATTCGCGTCTATCTGAACAATAGACGCACATATACACGCGAAAATAGACACACACATCAAAATTCAAACCATATTTAAATCATTTCTTTTCAAACTGCGCCTTTCCTTTCCTGCGTTTTTTGCAGTTCTGAAGCTTGAGTTTAGCCGACATGCAGTCTCTTCATGCCTCACCTAGTCTCTTCATGCCTCACCTCTTCTTTCATTTCAAACACACAAGAAGGAAAAAAGGAAAGCCAAGGAGAGGAAGAAAGAGAAAACAAGAAAGAGGAGAACAAGAAGAAGCAGTAAGCAAGCAAATAAGCATCAAGGGAGGGTAACTTACCAAGGACAGGAAGAAGGAGAAGGAGAAGCGCCACCACCCGCCACACCAAACACCCAAGGTGAGTCTCTCTCTCTCTCTCTCTCTCTCTCTCTCTCTCTCTCTCTCTCTCTCTCTCTCTCTCTCTCTCTCTTTGTTTCTCTCTTCCTCTCTCTGCTGTGTCTGTGTATTTAGGATTTGTGATTCCATTATGTATTGCATTATGTAAATCGTCAATGGCTGTCGTCAGCCTAAAATCGGCCGACCGAGTGCGTCTGCTAGCGCGTCTACCTCTCAGTGTAGACGCAGACATAGACGCACAAAAATGTTTCCTCTAAGAGCGTCTGAGGATGCATCTTAGAGCGCATGTGCTGGCGCGTGTGCTCTGCAATGTACACGCGATGATACACGTGCTGCACAGAAGGTTGACCTGCAGTCTACACGCGATTATACATGCGCATTGACCTGGGACGCGCGCCTGGCAGCGCGTCTGTACTGCATGTTAGATGCGCAGATAGACGCGCTGGACAGAAATTGACCTGGGATGCGTGTCTGGTAGCGCGTCTGTGCTGCATGTTAGATGGGCAGATAGACCGTTGGACAGAAGGTGAACTCTGGAGCGCGTCTAACCTGCAATGTAGACGTGGGGATACACGCGCCAGGTCTCCCATTTCTAATATTAAACAATATGTTTTTGCAATGATGAATGTGACCAATCCCATGTTTGTGTTTATCAATTTTCTTGTTTAAGAGAAACATTAGCACTTAAGTGTTATGCTCAATGTCTAAAGAAAGCTCTTTGAAAATGTAGGTAATATATGATTTTTTGTGTGCAAATAAATTTGTCTTTTTTCTGTGTTTTTTTTACAGATGTCGTATCCTGGTTCATCTAGCAATGATCTAGATGTGGATCGCATGAATGATACATTGTCCTCCTTTGGCAGGGGGGGTTAATGCATTTTTTGGAGGTTTTTCTAGTAGGGAAGATTTCATGGGAGAGATGACCAGACACTTTGGCCGCTCTCCCACAACAGACGAGGTGTTCACAGTGTCATGTCTGGGACGCCTCTGGCGTCTTTACCTGGCACTACTTCCCAGACTCCACATACAGGTACTCCACATATAGGTACTCCATATGCAGGTACTCCATATGCAGGTACTCCACGTGCTCCACGTGCATCAGCTGAAGCACGTGCATCTGCAGAAGCACGTGCATCTGTAGAAGCTCGTGCGTCCAGCGAGGCAGAGGGCAGTCGATAGTGAGGGAGGAGGGAGAGTCGAGGGGGAGGACGAGGGTTGTGTGGGGGTTGCCCAGGAGGTGGCGAGCAATCACCCTCACCAGTAGATCATGTAGAGGAGGTTATACGCCATTACTATAGAGTTACAGATGCCGGTGGCATCTTTCATGATGATGAGGGAAGGGATGTAATGGCATACATGAGGAGCGTCGTGCATGCGACGTATAAAGATTGTTTCATTGCCTTCAAAAATTAGAAAAGCGGCTTGTGGTAGGAGGTGTTGAGGGCAGTCCATAGGAGGTATCCAAATCCTGAGGGTCAGCGATTCTCAGATGATTGGGGACTTACAAAAGTGAGGGATATGCTTCACAACAAAAGATCCCACCTCATGACACGGGCCAGGGACTCACTGTGGAGGCTGGAGGAGGGGCATGGAGCCTACAGCCAACCACCTATGTGCCACCGCGTAGAGTGGAAGAAAGCTAAGAAGAAAGCAGGTGAGAAAGTGAAGAGTCGCCAGCACGCAGAGACGCGACGGATCCAAATGGAAACAATGGGATCGTCACATTACGGATCGGGCGGCAGAGAGTCGTGGGAGGCAGAGTTTGTAAGTATATTTTGATTTCTAGTTTTTTTAAATTTATATTTCTTTAAATTCTTTATATATTTTAGTCTAATATATTGTGACGTCTAATTGTTTGTATATCTCTAAATATTTTGCAGACTACCATCGTTGGTAGGACATCTACCCCTAGAGAGGTAGGTTACCATCGAGGCCATAACCGCACAACGACATGGCTTCACTTTTATGAGGAGGATCTCATCTCACTGAGGACCAATGCAACCGGGCCATGAGGATTCGACAGCTAGAGGAGGTATGTTTTTCTTACTTTCCTATTAAAAGTATAACTAAATATAACTTTTTCTCCATCTTGTCTATGTAAGCAACCCTGATCTTTTGTGTGTGTAGGCGAACCCGGATGTGGAGCATAGCGAGGAGGGGGATAGCGACGCTAGTAGCCATGGTGGTACTAGCGAGGATGTTTCCTCTTCAGATTCGTAGAGGAGCACCATACCTCCTCATGAGGCCTTCTTTTCTTGTATATGTATGATATCTCTTTGAGCCTACTGCTTGCGGCCACGCTTTAGGTCGCAAGCACTCAAAACTTCCCTTATAAATGCTTTGATATATAATGAATACATGGACTTTTACTTTCAATTCTCGTGCCCGTAAGATACATTGTCTTTTTTCCAAATACACAATCTGATGTATGGAAGCCAGTTCTGTTTTGCGCGTCTATCAACGCGTCTAAATTGCAGGTAATTTGCGTTTATTCGCGCGTCTATAATGCAGACTACACGCACTTATACACGCGCTATATAATTCAAATTAAAAAAAGAAATTAAATATTTTTTTAAAAAAAAGGACATTTTTTGTTTTCCGTTCACGTCTATCAGTGCTTGTAAAAGCGTGTCTACCAGCGTGTTTATATGCACGTGTATATGTGCGTCTATTGCGCATCTATTTGTGCGTGTAAATTCGTTGATACATGCGATTATAGACGCGGAATGATAGATGCGCAAATAGACGGGCGGATAGACGCTCCCGTAAGTTTTTCTCTGTATTCAAAAATCGTGTCTAAATGTGTGTCTATGAGGCCTTTTTGTTGTAGTGGTATTACAACCTTTGTTGAATTGTGATAAATAATGCTTGTAGATGGTGCATCCTTAGTTCAAAAAATGATATAGATATGAGGAATGAGTAAATTTGTTTATAATTAGGATATATTTGAAATTGGTATTGCCCATATCCTTAGGCATGCGTAAGCTATCTTAAATTTCCTGAGGCTCACAATACCTTGATTTCATGGTTTCCTTATTTATATCATTATGAGTAGTATACCTTGGTCAATTATCTTTTGTTAGGGTTCTTTTGAAGACATAGTTACACCTCTAAAAATAAAATTAGTAAGAATAAGATCAAGGGTCTTGAGTTAATTCTAAGTTGAAATAAGGACATAATTGTATTTACATGGACATTTTATGGATAAAAGTTCCTAGAATCCATAGGACTTTGATAAAGTTTCTAATGTGAATGTTAGTATATTTCTTAGACGTGAATTCCTCATTAGAATTTATGCTTTGATGCTACTTCTTCTCTATATGAAAATTTGGATAAAATACTTGATTGAGTTGTGTGGACTCATTATCGATAATCATGTCTTTTTTGAAAAGTAGTCATATATATATATATATATATCTATCTATATATATATATATGTATGTATATATATATATATGTATGTATATATATATATATGTATGTATATATATATATATGTATGTATATATATATATGTATGTATATATATATATATGTATGTATATATATATATATATGTATGTATATATATATATATATATATGTATGTATATATATATATATATGTATGTATATATATATATATATGTATGTATATATATATATATATGTATGTATATATATATATATATATGTATGTATATATATATATATATATAAATATGTATATATATATATATATATATATATATATATATAGAGAGAGAGAGAGAGAATGATTTGTACGATATGTTTAATACATGGACTTAGTCAGTACTAGACATATATGGATAATCATGTCTTTTTTGAAAAGTAGTCATATATATATATATATATATATATATATATATATATATATATATAGAGAGAGAGAGAGAGAGAGAGAATGATTTGTACGATATGTTTAATACATGGACTTAGTCACCAGAGCCACTACAGTGTCCTTTCATAGCTCACTACTGTCACTTCACTTCAGTCTTTACTTGAGTCTTCAGCAGCTACTTCTTTCACTTCTTTTAGCTCTTTTGCACTTGTATTCACCTCTTTCCAAGGCTACAAAACTTTCCCAAGCTACACTCTCATCCAACAGAATACATACAGAAGCATACAGAACAGTCACAGTACAGTACCAGAATAGCTACAGTACAGAGACAGTACAGAGACAGAAGCTTTACAAAAGACCTACAGAAGGTTACAAAAGGTCATCAAAACCTCATAACTCATACTCAAACCATTCCAAACTCTCAAAAACTATTCATTAAGTTTTCACAAGATCTCAATCTTCATCAATCATCAATCCATGCTTCATATAGAAGATAATCAGAACAAAACAGAACAAAACAGAAGCTATACAAAACCAATCAGAACCTATCAGAACATCACAGAATCTCATATCTCTACTAATAAACATTATGAACTTCCAAAACACAATCAATATCATCCAAAACACTCTCAAACCACTTTCAAACCAATCAATCATCTCATAAAATCAACCATTCAACTCTCAAAAACAACAAAAATCAGCCAAAAACAGGTCATTTCATCACTCAACATATCCCCACACTTAATAAAGAAGCGTCCTCGCAACCCAGGAAAAAGGGAATACAAGTTCATTCAAAAGCTCAACTTGATCTTCAATATCTCTTCAAAAACAGTCCATCCAACCACGACCCCAACTTATAACCTGTATCTGATAGAAAAATACAACGAAAGGAAAACCCTTTATACATTAACACTTCTTATCAAACTGGAAATCACAACAAACTTGTAAAGGATATAAGAGTTTTCTGCTTCTTCTTCTTCATCAGCATCTTCAACTCTCCAACCACGACCCCATCACCACAATTCTCCAAAATGTAGCTCGCACGAAATCCAATCCAATAGGCAACCACCACGTTCTTTTTACATAAATGAACTCACAACACAAACACTACACACAACACAACCATCTGAATGACTCCTCCAAAAAAGAGATTTTCATTAAAAAGCATCCACCATACATTAGAAAGGGTATCAATGAAGACGATCCCTCTTAAAAGATTGATGATTTCGGAAACGATCCATAGACAAGGATTCATCTACAAATGTTTTGGGAGGATTCTGAAAAAACTAAAGACAGCACATCCTTTCCAACAGGACAAGGTATTTGCTAGGCAAACAAAGGGCATGAAAATACAATATATCCAGCTGCTGGGAATCAATGCTCACATTGACATTCATGCACAACTTTGGAATAGGCTTTGAATCATTATGAGAATGCCTATGCATATACTCAAGATACCAAGCAAAATGAGCAGTTAATCTCAGTGAAGGATCGGTAGACTGTGAATACTGCTGAGAAAAATGAATACAGTTCTGGTATGCTTGTCTGACAGGCTCTCCATTCTCTGGGAATTACTGGCCAGTTGATCTGAGGTCCTGTAAGGGAATCATTCGAGCTTCATCCCCTTCTTCTAGAAATCTGATGATCAAACCCGTCATAGTCACTAACCAACTGAGGTGGTTGAGATATAGATGTGTTAGGAGAGGGAAGTGGAATAAGGAAAAGTGGATGAAGTGAGGGGTAGGAAAAATCATAAAAGGAAGAATGATTTAAAGAAGGAGTGGCTGAAATTTGTAGGGAATCAGTTAAAAAGGGTGTTAACTGATAAATAGGAAAGGTAGAAGATACATGAATGGATGGAGAAGGACATGGTGGAGAAGGAGAAAATACTCTATCCACATTAAAGGAGCAGTATGTAAAAATGGGAATTTGAGGAAAAGAGGAAGGTTGAAAAAGAAGGGGTAAAATGGTTGTGGAATTAATTTGACAAACGGAAAGATATATATCATATCGGTGAGCCATTTGTTGGTACATCAAAAAAGGTAGAATCAAACGGATTATGTTTGGAAAGATAAGCTAAGAGATCCATCCTCAGTTGATTAGTACTCTGGGCATAGGTAGGGGCTGTGTTCTGTCATTGATTCAGGACCACAAAATCAATCATGGTATGCCAGGAATTATCAGGACAATTAGCCACTTTGGAGGAGTAACTCTGAAACATGTCATCTATGCACAACTACAAATGGTTGACATACAAAACAACTTGTAGAACCACGTTTCCCACATACCAAGCTATATCCACGTCATCTGGAATCAACAAGTCGCCTCGTAGATACATGTATGACATCAACATGGTATCTGTCATGACAGAATCTTCAAACACCATCCTTACCACCTCTATCAGCAACTCAACAGACCAAGCCCCACTCCATCCATCCTCTGGAAGAGGTAAATCCATCGTGGAACGCTTCATGTAGAAGGCCAACTTCTATAAGTGATAGTGGACAAAGAAAGAATGGTCTGGAGGAACATATTCCTGAAACTGCTCAAATGTAGACCATAGCAAATCCATTCTGGATTGCAATCTTTCCACTTTATCTTGGAAGAGAGGACACAAGGTAGCCTGTCTCTGAAGAGCAGCAAAGTCCTGCTGTGAGAGAGAAGGGATCAAGGGAACATGAGGGCTTGGAGGAACAGACCGTGGCTTTGCCAGTTGATCTTGTAGCTGCTTGATTTGGGAGGCTTGTGATTCCACTGTGTCATTAGCAGTCTGTAAGGCCGAAAGTTTGTCATCTAAAAGAGTTTGGAACTCCTGCGCTTCTCTGGACATCCTCTCCTTCTCCTCTGAAAGGCTAGTAACCTTTGATTGAGCCTCTGTTAACTGAATCTTCAAAGAAGATATCTCATCTCTTTGGGTGGCAACCAGTTGGGTTTGTTGCTCCATCTGCTTAAACAAATCTGCTAGGGTATCCTTAGCAGAGGCTAACTCGGATGTTGCCTTATGCAACTGGTCCTTAGACTGCATGAGCTCTTCATAAAAGGAAGCGTATAGCTGTTGAACACAGGCTGTCACTGACAATTCAATGGAACTCTGAATGTCTTTACAGAGGAAAGGAATTGCATCTCCCGAGACTAGACTGTTCAGTGAGGGGATTGATATATCCAACGAACCTTCTCGATGTGCTCTCAACATGTTATTACATGTGAGATAACCAGGAAGATCACTGCCAGAGGTAGCAGGAATGGGCACTGAAGGAAGAACTGAAGGAGCTTTATCCGCTACCCGCTTCAAGCGTTTGCACTGTATGACCAGGGGAGGCGGAGAATCATCATCCTCTATATCAATGGGTTCTGACTCATCTGAAGGTGGAGGAGGAGGTACTGGATCTGATGGCACACTCTTCTGTAAACCTGAGTAGGTCAAGAAGACAGACAAGTACGATCCATAGGTGACATTGGTAACATTGCCCCTGGTGACTTTCACGAAATGTTGATCCATTTTAGTGAGTAAGTAAGTGCTCCAATCAATAGCTACTCCTTTCAACACCATCCTTGAAGCCGTGAAAAGATCTTTGGACAAGTACTGGGATGGCGTTTTGGTAGGCATAAACCTGTCTTGGAGAAACTGACAGACCATCTTCCACACATGATCAGTGATCATGGAAAAGGAGACTCCTGAAGAGTTGATTACCTTCTTAACATCAGCATTTCCCTTGTCTGCTTTTGTAACAACTTCAAAATCTCTTCATTACAGAAAAGCTGGTGAGTGGTAACAAAGGGTTCACCTTTGGAGGGAAGAGACAGAGCCTTCCTAGGCCTCGAGGTGTCAAAGTCATAGAAATACCCTGGACCAGTCCCGACTTCTTGCTGTAGGAGGCCAGAAACTCATCACACATCGATGGATCCTCTGGAAGCAATGGAAAGGAGGTAGCCACAAAAGCAACGAGTCCCGCCTTCGTGAGAGGCTCAAAAGTGAGTAGGGAAGAGTAATCCCGACTGACTAGTGGGACATACTGGATAGGGGGAGGAGCGTGAGAAGGCGCCATTCAGTTGGTGACACACACACCACAAACACAGACAATCAAGGAGAATGCTTGCAAAGCAACAGACAAATACCAAGTATAAGATAACAACCAATATGATAAAACGTGACTTGACCAACTATCCCCAAGCAAACCACAGCCTAGAAAAAATTCGACATGACCTTGAGACATATGCGACCGAAAGCTTCATGCTATACATCATGCAAACACCCAAAACCCTGTATCAGGCAATAAAAAAAAACTACATACCGTACCCTTAACCGTAACAAAGACACTGAACCAAAACATAACAACAACCCACACACATCCAGACCACAACTTTTAATAATCAGGGTTTGACCATGGAGAGAACTCCAAAGACTTCGCATACCCATTGCACGGAACCGGGTTCATTAAAAAGGGGAAATTAAGTGTAGTGAGGGGGAAATTAAGTTAATGAAGGGTTCATTTTAATAAATTATTAAGAAATAGGTGAATTTTTATTAAGTGATAAACCTTATCAAGAAAACGACGGTTCCTTCTTAAAAATTTAATTACCAATTATTAGGTTAAAGCGGTGCTTTAATCCGAATCCCAGACTACGATATTCAGATTGGGTCTCTAAATGCAAGTTCATTGATTACAAAGTAAGGTGATATGGAGCGCTTTTTTGCTAGGGCGTGCTCTTGTGACGGCTGGTTCATTTTAATTAAAAATATTAAAGTGTCTCTTTAGCGCACGTAGCGTGTGCTAAGTGAATGGCTGGTTTATTTTTATTTTTTTTTTAAAAATGGTGTGTTGAGCGCGAATGCATGTGCCATGGTGGTGTTTAGGGTTCATCATTTTTTTTTTGTTTTTTAAAGAAATTAATCGTGATGTTTGGGGTAGCTGGAAAAAAAAATAAATATAAAAGGAAAAATACCTGGTAGTGGGTGTATGTAAATGCAAAGAATGCGCTCTCCTCAATCCAAAAATATCTGGATTTTTTCTCTGGAGGGTTAGTGGGTATGTGGATGAAAAATGAGTTTTGATTTTAGTTTTGTTTTTGTATTTGTATTTTATCTATTTTTAATTTGAATGAATTTAGGTGTTGCATGAAGTAGTTTTTCAGCTTAGAAAATATGTCCAAAAATAAGTAAAAATGTTAATGGAATTTTTAGGAATGTTTCGGAAATTAATTTGGAATTTTTTGGCATTTTTAATGAATTTGTTTCATTTTTTGGGGTATTTTAAAAAGATTTTGGAATTTTAAAATGGTCGAAAATGTTTTTTTTGAAATTTACAGGTTGAGAAAAATATGGCCATGGGTTGCAAAAATAGTAGGAATTTTGCTATTTTTTTTGTATTTTTGCAGAATTTTTAAATGAGTTTGTATAATTTTTCAATGTTTTGTGTTTTGTGTTGTTTTTTAAAAAAATTCTTTTTTGGTGGTTTTGTTTTTAAAAAGGGTTTGCGGGTTTTTGAATAAAAAAATTGGGAAAATACCCAGAAATAAGCTGGTGGCAGCTGCGTGTCCGCAACCAACGAACAAGCTCCCGCACCTGCACATGATCAATCGCGAACAATCTCAAGCCCCCACGCGCGCATACACACCTACGCGTGTGTCGACGCCGCGAAGGTGGCAGCGGGCGGGAGGGGGGTTTATGGAGGGGGTGTGCTGTGGGGGAGTTGCTGCGGGGGAACAGGGGGCTTACAGGGGGGTTTTGTGGGTTAACTACGGGTGTGGGTTAGGGTCGGGTTGTGTGATTGGGGGGAAGGGGGCTTAGGGAGAGGGTGTGTGTGATTGGGGGGCTTGCAGGGGGTAGGGTGTGTGCAGGTGTGTGTTTGTGGGGGGAAGGTGGGTTTAGAAAGGTGTGTGTGTTTAGGGTGGGAAGGAGGTTTAGGTAAGGGGGGTATGTTTATGTGGGTGATGGGGGGTAATGGGGAGGGAAGGGGGGCTTAGGGAGAGGGTGTGGGAGTGAGGTGGTGTGGTGTGGTGTGGTGGGAAAAGGGAGGACAGGGGGGACGTGCAGGGACACGTGGAGGAGCCCACGTGGATAGGGGGCGCGAACGGTGTCGAAGGCGGGGCAGTGCGGCGGGTAGTACGGCGGCAATCGCGATGGCGAGGTACACGGCAGGTGATGATGGCTCGGGCGGGAGGCGCAGGCGGGTGCCAGGCTGCGAGGTTGGAGGGCAGGACGAGGAGGGGGCGACCGTGGCACGGGCGCGACAGGAGGCTGTCGGCGGCGAGGAAGGACGGCAGGCGGCGTCGGGGTCGTCAGGGAGGGAGTTGGGGGCTTGCAGATCACGAAGGCGGCGCGACAGCGGGGCGGCACAGGAGTCGGCGGCGACGTGTCACGCAGGCGGGACGACGGTGCAGTCGAGGGCGGCCTGCACGGGGCGGAGGCAAGGGCGAGTGGGGGGCGCGAACGGCGGGCAATACGGCGGCCAGGCCGTCACGCAGGCGGTGCGAGCGGCCGGAGCAGAGGGTTGGAGGCGGGTGGGGGAGCGGGCAGGCAGGCGACACGAGGGGAAGAGGGAGGGAAAGGAGGGGAAGGAGAGGAGGAGGGGAGGGGAGAAGAAGATGGAGGAGGACAGGCGGGAGAGGAGGGAGGGAGGAAAAGGGACACGCAGAGAAGGAGAGGGAAAGAGAGGGGGAGGCAGTTGGGATGGGGAAGGGGTCGGGAGAGGGGAGGGGGGATAGGGAAAGGTGGGGGTGGGTAGGGGCAATGGGCGGGAAGGGTAGGGGTAATGGGCGGGAGGGGTAGGGGTAGGGTTGGGATGGGTAGGGGTAATGGGCGGGAGGGGTAGGGATAATGGGCGGGGTAGGGGTAGGGTTGGGGTTTGGGTAGGGGTAGTGGAAATGGGCGGGGTAGGGGTAGTGGGCGGGAAGGGTAGGGGTAATGGGAATGGGCGGGGTAGGGGTAGGGTTGGGACCCAAGAAGGAGGCGTACCCGCGCGGGGCGGGGTAAAAAAATTTGCTGTGACGGGATTGAAAGGGCGCCGAAACGTCGGGACGGAGCATGCGAACGCGACCGGAGCGCGTTAAGACGCGGAAAATCGAAAACGGGCGCGTTCACGCACGGGACGAGTCCCGTGAAAACACACAAAAATAAAGAAAAATTAATAACTCCCAATCCGATTGTCAAAACGAAATGGCGTAAAAAAAAAGTGGGAAGGACGACAGGGGGAAGACAGGAAAAATGTGCAACGGGAGTTCCGGGGGGGGGGGGGGGGGGGGGGAGGGTAAAGGGTGGTCACATGCAAAAAACACAAAAAACGGGTCAAAAAATGCAATTAAAAATTAATATCGGAAGATCCGTGCTTCGGAACGAGGTGCAAGAAAAAGGAAAAATGTGCAGAAAGACGTGCCCAACAATCCTAGCACATCCAAACATAGTTCTGACTAAGATAAGACGCGTTTATGTGGGAAAAACCCAAAAAACAAACTCGAAAATAGGATCGGAAATTAATATTGGACAAACCGCTCGCCGGAAGGACATGCAGTAAAAAGGGAAAATGTCCCAGGAAGGGGGGTACAGGGTCGTCATGGCAAAACACAGTTCCGGCGGAAGTTGGAGGGGTTCACATGCAAAAAACACCAAAAAGAAGTCCGAAAACACATTTAAAAATTAATAATTAAAAATCCAGAAGTCGAAAGAGGGTGGAGGAAAAAGGAAAAAGGTAGGGGAAGGCACGGGGGACACGGCTGTCAAATCAAATGGAAATTCCGATGCAAACAGGGCAGATTCACATGGAAAAATGTCAAAAAGATACACAAAAAGTCTTAAAAAACCGAAAAATTAATATTGGATAAATTGTGCATCGGAATGACACGGAGTAAAAAGGAAAAATATCAGGGAGAAAGTGATTGTCAGGGCTATGAGGTCAGATCATGGTGTCGAAGCAAGCAAAGCACGTTCACATGGAAAACCAGCTAATTTGCGCAAAATGCTTCAAAAATTAATAACTCGAAAACCGTGCACCAGAACAGGGGTAGCTAAGAAGGAAAAATGGTCAGTTCAGAGGGAGAAACATGGCTATAAGGTTGGATTTGGACTTTGGTGAATGTAGGATGCGTTCACATGAGGACAACAAAAGTAGGGAATAAAGGAAAACTGCAAAGGAACAGCCCCAAGGGTGGGTGAAAAATGAACGAGTGGGTGGGAAGGGACCCCATCAGGGTAAAAGGAAGTCATGGCATAGAGGCATGAGCAGGTTGAGGCATATACAGAAGGGTATGTAATGTAGACGCACAGGGACGCGTCCCCACACTTAAGACCTTAATGGATAGGGTTAACCGAGCAACATGGACCTAGAACCACATAACAGACCATCCACTAATGTCCCCACACTTAAAATATGAACGTCACTGAGAAACAGAAGGTGTAGGGTTAGAAAAACTTGGCCCATGTTGTCAAGGATCAAGGTTGATTGTCAATGGCACGTCCTGTATTGTTGTCGGGTCGTGGAGGTACCAAGGCATCTTCACAGCACACGTCCGTCATGGCACGGACCATGCGACAACACCCAGGGAGGTAGCTAGTTGAAGGAATCGCAGGAAATTTATCGATGGGTGGCGAGGGATATGATACTCAACTCACAGTCACTCAAATGGAATGAAAGAACTGTCACTCACCCCATGACTAATATCACTCGAGGAATAATGATTGAAACCCATATCTCATACCCAGGTTAGGAATCACGGGGGAATGGTGCAGAGGGAGTATGCTAGGGTGCACAGTTGATGGTGCATCAGTGCGTCCAACCCGTCTGGCATAAGTGCAAGGAGGAAGGCAAGGGAGCCTTACAGTGCAGTGTATAGAACAGGATGATGTGTCCTGTGTTGATGGCAAAGACCCATCCCATGGGTGCATAGGGAAATGGGAACATACTTGACTCCAAATGTCATAACGTCCCTCAATCTCACCTCGTGATAATTGATTGAAGAAACTCCAGTCACACTCAGCCCACCCTTTGTCTCACGCTCTGCTGATAGATACAGGAGGGCAGTCTTTTCCTGAAACCCATTGATGTACTCCTCACAGTCACTTGTGCAAAGGTTGTATGCCTTGTGCACATTTGATGGTGCAACTGTGCATCCCGCCCTGTGTCGGCATACGGTGCAAGAAGGAAGGCCAGGGAGCCTTATAGTGCAGTGCACAGAAACAAATGGTGCTTTGTGCATTGAGAGGCCCATCCCGTGCGTGCAACACTTCATTCACACTTCTCACCTCTTATTTGATTTGAAGGGAAAAGACTGGTCTCTCAGCCCACCCTCTGTCCCACTCGTTGTTGATAGTTACAGAGGGCAACCCATATTCACGTCCCCATCCGGTTAGGATGAAAGCTCACGTCACTCGATTGTTTGTCGATGAAGATTGTGTCGACAGTTGTTGAAGAGACGTACCCAGGGAGGTAGCCATCAAATCGAACGTTGTGTTGGATAGGACATGTCATCTACTAGAGGACAGTTAGACATTTTGCAGAAAGACCCAGGACACAGCGTACCAAGGGAGGTAGCTTCAAAACTGGATCCTGGAAATTTCAATTGATGATGCCACTTTCTGGACTATTGGGTGTTGCCACCTTTTCCACAGCCAGCTTCTCGCCCAAGGGTGTTTGCCACCTTTTCGTGGAACGAGGCCTGCTATGACAAGGAATTTCTTCCTTTTCTCCCATAACAGTTTTGTTTTTTTCTTGTCGTGTTGTTTTTTTTATCTTCTTTTCTTTTTCTCTTTTTCTCCTACTCCCGAGGGTGTTTCCACCTTTTCTCGAAGAATAGGTCGGCATGACAGGGACCTAAGTCCTTTTCTCCTATGACCGATATGTATATTTTTTTTCTTTTTTTTTCCTTTTTTTTTTCTTCGAATTAAGCAAGGGAATGGTAGAAAGACCATGTATCAGAACCAACCTCGCCACTGTCCGGCTGGTGGAAAATAGAGGATAAGAGATCAAGGCTGGAAGGTGGGGCTGAGGGGACAGAGGGTTGCATCCACCTTATCAGGAGTGGCTGAAGAACGGCTAACAGAAGTAGCATCATAAGAAGTACAGTGCCACGCCAACGAGGGAAAGGATCAGGTGACCATGATTGTCAAGATCCCCAAGGAGGGAAGTACTTCTTCAGGTGATATCCATTGATCAGGAAGGGATCATCAGAGGCATCAACGGTCTGCACTTGGACAGAGCCATTAGGGTTGACGGCAAGTACCTTATACGGGCTCATCCACCGCTGTTAAATCTTGCCAGGAAACTTGCCAAATCGTGAATCATAGGCTAGGACCAAATCACCTTCTTTGAACTCCTTGTGCTTGATGAAGCTATCATAGTAAGCCTTGCGTCGAGCTTGCGTGGCTTCCATGCACTGTAGAGCCATCCTACGAGTTTCGTCCAAACATTCCAGGTGCAGGAGATGGCATTGCAGTGAATCATCATCCCCCAAACGCTCTTTGATAGCCACTCTCAAAGAGGGTAAGTCCAGTTCAACAGGGAAAACAACTTCTGTACTATACACCAGCTGAAAGGGTGTGTGTCTTGTTGCTGCTTTATTGGAGGTTCTGTACGCCCAAAGAGCCTCTGTAAGTCGATCGTCCCAATCATGACGATGTGCGACAATCATTCTTCAGGATCGAGCAGATGATGCAATTCGTGACTTCGACTTGGCCGTTGGCTTTGGGGTAATAAGGAGTGGACTTGCGGTGGCGGATCTTATACAACTCTGTCAACTCTTCCATGACTTTATTAATGAAATGAGTGCCTCTGTCACTTACCAGCTCTAAGGGATTGCCAAAACGGGTGATGATATTCTCGTACATGAACAGGGCCATGCTGTTACCATCGTCCCGCTTTAGGGCTTTAGCTTCACACCACTTTGTGACATAATCTGTACATACGAGGATGTATCGGTTCTGTTTCCTTCTAGTAGGAGGATCGATTGGGCCTACGAAGTCGATGCCCCACTTCTCGAAAGGCTTCAAAGGAAGGATAGGTTGCAGTGGCATGGCACTTGTCTTTGTGGGTTTCCCCATTCTCTGACAAGCATCACATCTTTTACAGTAATCATATGCATCCTTATGAAGGGTAGGCCACTAGTATCCTGCTAGCAGAGCCTTCCTGGCTGTAGCTTCTCCTGCAAAGTGGCCTCCACATGGCTCGTCATGGCAAGCCTTTAGAACAATCCCAATCTCATCTCCTGCAACACATCTTCGGAGCACTTCATCTTTGCCTTTCTTGTACAGTGCACCGCCTAGCAGGGTGTAGGGGGCTGATTCTAACATAAGCTTCTTCCTCTCCCGACTAGAAATGCTAGGAGGATACTGTTGGGTTGCCAGCAGATTGGCAATGTCTGCATACCAGGGAGTTACAGTTTCTACCAAGAATAGGAAAGTATCAAGGAGGTCTGGATCATCCTGCTCCTCGTCTGCAGTTTGTGGGATACGCGACAGATGATCAGCTAGAACATGGGAACGACCAGGCTTAGTAATCACCTCAAAGTCGAACTCCTGGAATAGAAGGAGCCATCTCATCATTCGTCCTTTCACATCTGCTTTGTTCATTAGGAAGGACAGGGCCTCATGATCCGCATAAAATTTAAAGTGGGTAGATAGGAGATAATGCCGGAAATTTTCTAGGGCAAACACCATTGCCAAGCACTCAAGCTCTGTCACCACTGTATAGTTCCATTCCCGATCAGTGACTTTTCGGCTTGCATAATAGATGGGTTGATCCAGCTTCGAGGAGCCCTTCTGGCAGAGAACTGCGCCTAAGTCTTCAATGGATGCATCAGTGTGTACATGGAACTCCTTCGTCCAATCAGGAGGTTGCAGAATGGGTGCCTCAATTAGACATTGCTTCAGAGTGTTGAAGGCTTTGTCACATTCTTCCGTCCAAACAAACTCTGCATCTTTCCTCAGAAGCTTGTGCAAGGAGGTTGCCTTTGTTGCAAAATGGGCTATGAACCTTCTGTAGTAACCCACATGGCCTAGGAATCCCCTCAACTGTTTGAGGTTGGTGGGTGCTGTCAGAGCTGCGATCTTTTCGATCTTTGCAGGGTCCATTGATATCCCTTGTGCAAAGACAATGTGGCCCAACAGAACTCCAGAAGAGACCCCAAAGATGCATTTTTCGGGGTTGAGGGAAATCCCATACTCCCGGCATCGGTCAAAACATTGTTCCAGGTGTCCCCAGTGTTCACGGATCAAACTATAAACACAGAAGTCATCCAAATATACCTCAATAAAGTCATGCAGATGATTTTGGAATGCGGCCATCATGACTCACTGGAAAGTAGCAGGGGCATTGCAGAGTCCAAATGGCATCACTCGGTAAGCGTAGGTCCCCCATTCTGTGGTGAAGGTTGTTTTGGACTGGTCTTCTTCTGCGATTTGGACTTGGTTGTATCTGCTGAATCCATCCAGAAGGGAATAAAGCTCATGTCCTGCCACCAATGTGTCCAACAGTTGGTCTGTGAAAGGGATAGGAAAGTGATCCTTCTTCGTCTTAGAATTGAGCTTGCGGAAATCCACACATATTCGCAATTTGCCATTCTTCTTGGGTACAACCACGATGGGTGAAACCCATTCACTATTTGCCACTGGATAGATGAACTCGGCTTCCACAAGCTTCAGCAACTTTGCTTTTACCAATGTGGAATAATTCGGGTTCATTCGCCTCTGTCGTTGCCGTACTGGCTTGGTATCAGGCTCCAAGTCAATATGATGCTGACATATTGTGGGATCAATCTCCTTTAGGTCTTTGTAGGACCATGCAAACACGTCCAAATTCTCTTTCAACAAGTTGTACAAGGTTGACAACTCCTCCTCTAGTAGGCTGCTACCCACCTTCAAATGGCGTTCAGTGCCGTCTGCATCCACAAAGGTTAACTGCCTTTCACCTTCTACTTCACGGATGAAGGTCCCGCGGACTGCTTCTAGGTACAGATCCGGACTCCTTCAAGGGAGTGGTGTCCTCTTCTGATGTCCCACTAGACCCAACTTCTTCTTTTGGTGGAGACTTAGGTTGCTCCTTGAGAAATGGGATTAGAGCCGTTTCGGGTTTGGTTTCACGATCGTTTACCTTTTGGCTTGAAAACTCATCTTCTGATGACACATCTAGGAACGTTACATAACAGGGACCCTCTGATGCTTGTTGGGTTTGTGAGACTGGTGCTTGTTGGCATGGTGCATCATCATCATCTTTCTTTGGCAAGGATGGTTGAGGACGGCAAGAGCCACTGTTGAAAGATAGCTTGGTCTTCTTCAACCATTTCTTATAAAGATTTTGCCTATGAGAAGATCCATTTACCAGACCAAATGGTACCATCGCCATTCTGTCCCATAGCATGAGCTCGTCTGCTTCTGATGCTTCTTGAACTTCTTCTTCAAATGTATCCTCTGCAGGTGGGATAGACTCTTCCATCTCGCTTTCATAACCTTCTTCTTCCATATCATCTCCTTCCTCTTTTGTCTCTGTCTCTGTCTCTGTTTTTGTCTCTGTCTCTAGCTCTATAGGAGCTCTGTAAGAGAAGAACAGGTTCTCTGTTTCATCTTCTGCCTCTGTGTCTAGCTCTGCTATGGCCATGTAACAAGGAGAGCAGTACATCCATGCTTCTATCTCACTATCAGAAGTGATTTCGGAAATCGTTCCTGGTTCAGGCAAGAAGTACTCACCCATTGATAATGGCTTTGCATCTTTTGTGAGTCGGCTTACAATATCCACTGTTAAGGAACGTGCCACTGTTTTCTTGGGAAGGATCTATTTGACAGCATCTTCGTCTGTTGATGTTCCATCTGTAGCCTCATTAGGGGAGTCAGAAGATAATTCCAAGGAGGTGGATCCATGTCCTTTTTGAGCACCATATAGCTTTAGCACCACTTTGTTAGGTCCTCTACCCAAGGTCAAGGTTCCTTTGAACCAATCCGTCCTTGCTCTGGCTTCAAAAAGCCATGGTCTGCCCAGTAACAGAGGGTAGGATGTACCATAAGAGTTTGGCTTCACCACCAGATAGGTTAGCCAATAATCTTTTCCAGCCACTATAGTCTTCACATATGGGAGAATGCCCAAAGGCTTGATTCTGCTCTGATCCGCCAGTCTGATGAGCCATTGGGTGGGTTGCGCACCTTGTAGGCCTAGATCCTTCATTGTCACATCCGTCATAATGTTCACTGATGAACCACCATCAATCAGTGCATTTGCAATGAAGCAACCTTCAATCCACACGCTAGTCTCTGGGGTATCCAGATCTAGGAAGGCGTTAGCTACGTTCACTTCTTTTACAGATGCTGAAGCTTTGTTGGACTTTGTTGCTGTTGAGAGAGCAATCCTTAAGCCACGTCTTCTTGTCAGTATACTTTTGAACCTTTTTCGGAAACTGGGAGACAACACCAATAATTGTCGGAATGTGAGGTTCGGTTTAAAGGTATCTAGATCTCTGACCAGATCGTATTCCTTAATAGGATCCAGTGGCTTCTCTAACCGATTAGGGAATGGGGCAACACCCATTTTCATTTTCCTTTGTTCTTCCAACAGGGGCATCTTGGGGATTTCTTCTGCCACTTGTGGCATTTCCTCCTCTTCTATCTCCTGGACCTCTAGTCCTGTCTCTGGAACTGTCTCTGTGACTCTCTGTGGCACTGTGGTGCTCTGTACGGCACTGTCAGGCTCTGTTCTGTTCTATTCTTCTGGTGGAAGATTGAACTTCACTATTCTGGCAGGAGGATTGTTTTCTTTCTGGATAGGTGGTTCCTTCTTCTTTGCACGCGTGATGGCAGCAACTTCCAATTCCACTAAATTGGAGGTAGGCTCTTGGGCCTTAGCCGGACTATCAGTAGCACTGTTTTTCACTGGGGCTAGGCTTGGACAGTCTTTTGCAGTGTGGCCTTCTCCTTTGCATCGACTGCATAAGGGCTTGTAATCCACTGACCTTCTGGGATTTGGACAATTTGGTCAGATGTGTCCCTTTTCTCCGCATCTGTAACACTCCACTTCTGATCTCTAATCACCGCCAGACTGTCTTCCTCTGTAACTTTGAGAAGGAAATCTTCTGGTCCGAAATTAGGACCAAACTCCCTAGGCTTGGGTCCAATATCTTGTGTTGTCATTTTGGATTCCAGCAAGTTGAATCTTGCGTCTTCTTCCTTCCTTCTCCTATCATGCATCTCCTTCAGAGAGCAAATATCCTCTGTATGGTTCTTACGTAAACAGTAGGAACAGAAAGCTCTAGGGATGGTTGGTTTTTGTGTACATTTAGTGGCTAAATGGCCTGCTTGATGACACTTACCACACCAAGTATTTGACCGCATCACATCTCTTCCTACTCCTGCAATGTTGGATATGCTAGCGGTATTCACTTTCAGCGTCTGTAGCTGCTCTGTAATCACATCCATCAACTCCTTTTTGATATTTGCAACTGAGTTGGATAAATAATCCTTCAAGATTTCTCCTCTTGAGGTACTGGCAGTAGGGTTTTGAGAAGTCTCTGTAATCACTACATAAACAGGTTGGGCTGGTGCAGAGGGATCTCTGTTCTAATTCTGATTCAGAGCTCCTGTTTGAACTGTTGGCTGTTGGCTCCAGTTGGTAGGGTTCCACTGTTGCTGCTCTTTTGGCATTGGGGAAATTGGTTGGGACCATTGTTGTTGTGGTTGAACCATCATTTGAGGCATTGATTGTGGCCACTGTGGATTTTGTGCACTGTGCTGTGATACTGGGGGCATCTGTTGGTAGGGGTAGGGGACTGTCCCTGGGACTGCATTTGGTGAGTACATCATTCCTGTCATCAGAGGAGGTAGGACTCCTCTTCTTGGATTCATCGCCAATCTAGCTTCCACTTCATCGTACATTCTTGCACCTTCTGTTGCAGCTTGCAGTGTGGCTGGTCTTTGCAGCTCCACAAACTTACGAACTTCTGGTTGTAATCCTCTAAGAAACATCCCCTTCTGAATGCCATCATCTAGATTATGGTTAGTCCATCTCTTCAGGATGGATTCCATTCGTGAGACATAATCTTCTACTCTTTCTCCAGAGGACTGACTTAGGTTCATAAATTCCTCTCGCATCCGCTCTTCAAAACCTTCACGCCTGAATTTAGTGAGGAAGGCTAACTTCAGGTCGTCCCATGTGCCAAAAGTTCCTGCTGCTTGTCTCTCGTACCACTGAAACGCCGCGCCCTTGAAAGTGGCGGGGAATATTGCTAACCAATGCTCAGGGGTTCTGGCATTGTTAGCCACACATGCTACCATAAACTCTGCTACATGAAGATCGGGGTCTTCATTGTACTCTCCCTTAAAAACTGGCAATGGAACTACATTCGCTGGCCTGTCATCAATATTTCCAGGACGGATTTGGCTTGGAAGTGGACCTCCAGCAGGAGGAGGAAGGGCTTGATGTGCCATTGGGACTTCTGTAAAGAGTTCCACAAGGGCATCAAAGGCGGCTTCTGCTGCGAGCTCATTCTCGGCTCTGATTTTTGCTTTCTCTCTTCTCACGTACCTCTGGACTCGTTCTAACCCTAGCCTCTTTATTGCGTCATTCATCAGGGGGTTGGCTCCGCTATCTTGTTAGTGCTCCACAGAGGGTTAACAAAAGGCTTCAGTCTCTGGAGGACTCTCTTGCCAACATTTCTTCTACTTCTTCCTTTTCAACGTCTTTGAATTCTGCTTTCATGCCACTGCACAGAGGAAGGTATTCGGTTCTGAAGGTGTCAAAATGCATACGTCTGAGCATTGTGGTGGTGCCATCATCATAGTAATGCCAGCTTCTAATGATTTCAATAGTGTATGTTGTGAAGAACACTCTGTCTACCAACTTCCAGTGGGTTGCTAATTGAACAAACAGAAGATTATCAGTGCACCAAGCATCCCATGTATCTTGCTGTTGAGCATCCACGAACAAATTCCAACTCTTTTCCTTCTTGTCTTTGTGAACCTCTACAGACCAAGACTCCTGAAGCTTCTTCACAATCTCCCACTTGATGATGTCTGGAAACTTCTCAATGAATGCCAAATCTTCCATGGATGGTCATTCTCTCCATTTCTGCTCTTCAGTTTATTCCCAAACAATTTTCCACCAAGATGCAAATTTTTGCTGCTTCAACATGAAGAGGAAACTGTCCACCACATAGAGCATGCATCATGATAGTGATGTATTTCCGTCATTGTGGGATGAACTTTTTGTGGAAAGTGGCTTTGATTATGAGAAATTCCAACTCTTCAGTGGAAGAAGGAACTTTACAAACATCCATTGAATTCTTCTCTTCTTGGCAATGCCATTTCCTTCATTTTCAGCCTTCTCTGGTGCTTGTTGATGTGGCAAGGTTCCCCGACTGCGCACCAAAAACATGGAGCCCCAAGAGGAACACCAAGGAAAAGGGAATTATCTTGCAAGAAAATCTATCTTGTAACATCAACAAGCTTTTTTATTATGTTTCATATGATCACAATGAAGAAAAGAACACCAGGCACAACAAATCTTCATGCAGCATCATGTAGATCTCCCACAGATTTGATAGAATCAACCATATTCTTCAATATCTTCACAAAATCCATCAATATAACAAAGAAAGCAAAGGAATACACCATCTTTGAATGGAAATACATCACATAGTATTCATCTTCAATATCTTCATAGTCTTCTCTCTTAATCTCTCACATATAATCACTTTGTTTTAATAGAATTGGCTATCTCTGACTCTCTCTCTCTCTCTCTCTCTCTCTCCATCAATAATACATCATATCCTCACTACAATCTCTCATAGTCACTCTCAATAATACTTCTTAGGTCGTGGATACCCCTCCCAAGAGGTATGTCTGATATGAAGAGTCACCAGAGCCACTACAGTGTCCTTTCATAGCTCACTACTGTCACTTCACTTGAGTCTTTACTTGAGTCTTCAGCACAGCTACTTCTTTCACTTCTTTTAGCTCTTTTGCACTTGTATTCACCTCTTTCCAAGGCTAGAAAACTTTCCCAAGCTACACTCTTATCCAACAGAATACATACAGAAGCATACAGAATAGTCACAGTACAGTACCAGAATAGCTACATTACAGAGACAGTACATAGACAGAAGCTTTACAGAAGACCTACAGAAGGTCATCAAAACCTCATAACTCATACTCAAACCATTCCAAACTTTAAAAAACTATTCAATAAGCTTTCACAAGATCTCAATCTTCATCAATCATCAATCAATGCTTCATATAGAAGACAATCAGAACAAAATAGAACAAAACAGAAGCTATACAGAACCAATCAGAACATCACAGAATCTCATATCTCTACTAATAAACATTATGAACTTCCAAAACACAATCAATATCATCCAAAACACTCTCAAACCACTTTCAAACCAATCAATCATCTCATAAAATCAACCATTCAACTCTCAAAAACAACAAAAATCAGCCAAAAAACAGGTCATTTCATCACTCAACAGTGGCGCATACCAAAGAAAAACTAATCATGGTGAAGGGGTGAATGGTAGCAATCCAATGATCCAATTACTATCTTGGCGGTATAGGATTATAGTAGCGGATGAAGCTAAACTCTCGCAAAAGAGAGCAAATGTTAGTGCTGATGAATTGGCTGCAGGCATGATGGAATCATGTCGTGTCACTAAAAGAGTGCGTTATGAAGCCTCAAGTGCCAAAGAAAACCATGCCAAGTGGCTAGAAACAAGGCTTCGACAAGGCAGCAAATGGATTCGAAAAGAGCTAAGATAGTAAGATGAATAATGTGAGTCGGTGTGAATGCAATTCATAGTTTAAGAGAGAAAGAGAGAGTGTGCATCTATGTGAATGAGTCTCACAGTTTAGGGTTATATAGAAGAGGGTTTCACTTTCTATCTTATTCATTGAGTTCTCACATCTCTTGTGCAGGAAAGATGGTTAGGTCTAAGGTAGTTGCAAATAAGCTTCCGCTCAAAGCCCTATATTGTGATCAGTCCCTTGGAGCATCTACTAGCTCAGATGCATTCCCTTCTCAACCTAATCCACCTTCCTAAAGTCACCCTCACAAGGGTCCTCCTCAGCATCCCCACAAGAAACACAAGTGGAAGCCAGGTACAGTTGACCTTGAGAGAAATTAGAAGGTATCAACACTCTTTTGATCTCATCATTCCGAAGGTGAGCTTCTCGAGACTTGTTCGCGAGATTGTGCAAGACCTCTACTGCACAGAAAGCAAGAGGTGGTTTTCAGCACAGGGTCAAGATAGACTTGATCACTTCACAAAAGAATGTCTTCATGCTCTACAGTGTGCTACAGCGGCCTTTTTAGTTGACTTGATGACTGATGCTCAACGTTGTGCAATATATGTGAAGTGCATCACTGTAACTCCCAAGGACTTCCAACTTGTAAGAAATCTTCAAGCAGTGAAGGATGCATTCGTTCCAATGGAATGAACATAGTTTGCAATGTTATCTTTTTTGGCATAGTGTTATCCTCGTGCATTGGACATATGACTATGTCCCAGTGCAAAAGTATTGTATGCACCCTTAAAATATGAATTAAAATTTTACACTTGCCCTTCGCTCTGAACTTTGACTGTGCATCTTCGTTGTATTTTCAATTCTTACTCATAGTTTTTGTTAGCACTGTTAATTTCAATAGGAATAACATGCAAAAATTTGCCATTTCTTGTTGTAGACTTTACTCCTAATGTCTCTATATAGTCTATGTGGTGCGAAGTTTCTAAGGGCCAGTAGTCGCGATGTTGATTTCTCAATTATTAATCCATCCATAATTTTGGTGTGGGATAATTTTTAAAATACTAAACTATATCGGAATGTGACGAAACTTCACACGCACAGTCTTTAGGTGGCCAAGGGCCCAACTTATTTTTTTTGAAAAAAAACTACCTGCAGGCCCCTGTCCGAAGTCTGGCATTTGGAGCCACTTTCGTGCCAGACGTCAGACTTCGGACCAGGGGTTTGCAGGCACTTTTTTTGGCCAAGAAAGTGGCTCCAAACGCCAAACTTCGGACTAGGGGTCTGCAGTCACTTTTTTTTCAAAAAAAAAGGGCTCTTGGCCACCGAACGAGTGCGCGTATGAAGTTTTGTCGCATTCTGATAAAAGGTTATGGATTTACGATCACACGATGGATAGTGCATATGAAGCTGCATTAACCCGGTTTTGGGGTTTAAATGGGTTAAAAGTTCATTCTTCTTCTCATTTTCATATCTTGATTTCTTTGCTTTCTCCATTTTCACATCGTGAACCTCTGTCTCTTTTCCATCTTGCCCTCCTTGAGCTTGCATGGCACGCATCAAGCAAGCATATCGCCATTTTGACCCCGAAAAGACATCACGCCAAGGCCCACCACCTGGAGCACAAGGTGGAGCCTCCTCTAGTGTAGCAACAGGTGCTCTCCGTAGAGCACAAGGACCACCACAGAAGAAGAGGAGATGGAAACTGGGCATTGTTGCCCTTCGAGAGATAAGGAGAATCCAACGTGGATACGAGCTTCTCATCCCGAAAAATTCTTTTCATAAAGTTGTTTGAGAAGTCATGCAAGACTTGGACCTGAAAGGGATGGGAAGATTTTGGGTATGAGTACGGGATGGCCCACCAGTAGGAAGGTGGACTGTTGCAGCCATGGAGGCCCTACGAACAGCTGCAGAGGGGTTTCTCATCGACTTGTTTGATGATACACAGCTTGCGGCCATCCATGCAAAGCGTGTCACAATCACAGATAAAGACATGAACTTTATCATTCAGCTTCAACATGGCAAGGGAACTCCGCCATAGTTTACTAGATTAATGATGCAGGGTTTGTAATGAGTGTTACAGCGCCATAACATCTTGGAAGCCCAAAACATTTTGTATACTCTGTCACATTGGAATCTTTATTTGTATATATATAATATCTCATGCGATGTGTACTAAATTCAAATAATTGAGTAAAGTTGTTTTGTTTTGTTTCTTGAAACGCATGACTCTTAATTGTTGTTTAACGTACGAACACATCAAAAGTAGTAATACGTATGGATACAAGTTACGTTATTGCTTATGCACAATCACAAGTGCAGTACTACACATTGAATTATGTTAATATATGCGGATGTATCATTCACGTACCACACATTATCACCACACTTACACAATTGCAAGTGCAGTACTACACATTGAATTATGTTAACGTATGCGAATGCATCATTCATGTACCACACATTATCGTCACACTTATATAAACCACACATTTATTTAATAAATATTTATTTATAGGGACAAAGTAAAGTATCTTATATTCATCAAGAAAAATACATTTGATGGCTGTTAGTGATGGTAGATACAAAAAGCCGATAGCCAACAAGAACTCTCAATTGTTCCTTGGCTTTTTCATTGCTGAAGAGGAGGGGCCAACTTCCGATGAAAATATAAGTTCCTTCTTTGCTTCAAAAATGATGTGCTCCCCCTTCAGCTCTTTCTCCAGGAGAAGCGGATCTGACACTTTAGTGAGGTCGCCTAATGTCACAAGCACACACAATGCTCCACCACGCGTTTGGTCAAACAAGTAAAGAAGCTTTGACCGCTTGATTAGCACCACCTTCTCCAAGCTAGATGTCACAAGTATCGCTCGAAAAAGTCCAAACTTGGTCAAAGCTTGAATTTTCATGATTATTTCTTGTCCTCCTGGTGAGCACTTCTTATGGAAGACCACCGAATTTGCAACAAGGTTAGCGATATACTCCTTAAGAGATGAATCCTTGCGTCGATCTGTATATCGAGCTCCTCCTTGCTTTGATGCAAACTCATCTATATATAGTATGTCCTGAATGACAAAGTCAAATTAAATAATATATTTAGTGACTAACCTAGAGTTATCAAAAAGTGATGAAACTTGATGGTAGGGTGTGTCGGGTCCCTCGGAGTCCACCGGTGAAATCTTGGCAAAAAATGATACCTACAGCTGCCCTATCCGAAGTCTGGCGTCTACCGCCTGCAGCAGCTGCCTTGTTCGAAGTCTAGCATCTGGGCAAGTCTACCGCTTGCAGCTGCCCTGTCCAAAGTCCTGGCGTTTGCCCAGACTCCAGACTTCGGACAGGGCAGCTGCTACAGGCATCATTTTTGGCCAAGATTTCATCGATGGACTTCGGGGGACCCGACGCACCCTATCATCAAGTTTCATTGCATAAAAATATATGCAGTTAGAAATCTCACCTTCTCCAGATCATCTTGTATCTTCATTTTCTCGTGTGTTAGGGAGGCACCTCTTTGGGCAGAGGGATCTACAAACTCCTTGGTAGGAAGCTGGGGCCTTGATCCAAACAAATCATGTTGTAGTGCTTCAAATTCAGCACGGGCACAAGGTAATCTTCTTCAATCGAGATAATATGCTCCTGTGTTGCTATGATCGCACTCACAGTATCTAAGCTTGTGCCATCATATCTTCCAATCTCTGCCATTATTGGATGCACATCCATGTAATCATAATCGATCAGGTCTTCCATTGAATCCCTAACTAGGATAGAAAATAACTCTTCTTCCTTCATTTCCAAGTATTGCAGTACATCTGATAGAAGCAAGTATTGTACACCATCTACTTCAATGGGTGTCAAGGAGGCAAGGTTGGGTTTGTCGACTTGTGGATGTTCTGAAGAAGATGGCACCATGATAGCCAACCCTTGCTCTACCACCACTCGATGTTCCTCTTCAACATTTATGAGCTCTTCAATCAGTTCTTCTCCCGTGTATGTGATAGAAACAACCTGTGGAGTTGTATCTTCATCGCTCTCCTCCTCTAGGGGTGTATCCAATGCAAGGAGGTAAATTGCCAATGCGCAATCACACTCCATGAGATCCAAAGATGATGTACCTTGTGCACTTCCCATGGGAATAGTGCATACTCTATGCAAAGGATCCACATGGGCCAGACACCTATTCACCACTTTTTGGTGATTCTTCCCTGCCTAAAATACCATGAGTTGTTCCAAAGGCCTAAGTCACGTCGGATCCCTCAATGGAGTATGTGCATGTAGCAATGGTGCTCACAAAGTCTTCCAAAACCTGAAGGGGGGGATCTAGCGATGAGAGCATACTTTCAAGGTTGAAGTTCTTAAAGGAAACCTAGAATATCTCGTCACCCTGGTTGGCAAAGATAGTCTTATGGATCCACCCATCTTGTGCGCGAGCATCTATCGTAGCAGGTTGGAGGGATGTGGTGGATATAAAGAGATGAAGAGAGAAAGTGTGAAATGAAACAAGAACTAAACTAGTTCTACCTTAAAAACCTTAAGTTTTAAACCATTAAGGGTTGTTCGCATATGATATTTAGTTATGGCTTTACTTATATCTTTGTAAAGTTTACATGCATATGTAAATGTGTTGATGTGGAAAGTGTATAACAAGTGTATGATTTTGCATAAATACCATAATTTTTAAATATTGTAAGTTTGTAAGCGACAATATTCTATTGGCCAAAAAAATCCCAAAATTTACAGGTGTTGGATATTACAACTTGTGGTGTTGGGATTTTTAGGGAGACTCTACAATTTCTAAAATATATGGAGCCACACACTTTCCGCTGGTAACAGTATCCTCAGCTTGGCTTCGAATTTGTCTACCATCTAGTTTAAAATAGAAGCCAATAGGCGGATTCTGCATTAACATTGTAATTTCTTGGCGCATTATACTCAAGGGCCAATCATCCTCCATTTGCAACACTTGGGGCTCGCGGCCCTCACAAATGATAGTAACATCCACAGCTACACTTTCACGCATGTCTTGATCAAGGCACAACCATTTACCCTTGAGCATCCTCCATCTACGATACTTGAACACTAGGCATAAAGTTTGTCGTGCGACAAAGTGCCTGTAATTGGAAAGGAAAGTTAGCCGATTCATCCCAAAGTAAGATAATAGGAAACTAAGAGAGAAAATTTTTACCTGAAAGCCTTGTCCCTTGTTGTGACTCGACACTCCTCTCTGTCAGGACTGTGAGTTATTTTTTATGTCTAAGTTTTGCCTAGAATCCTTGTTACATAATCCTCTGATGTACTTTTTATGACGTATGTGCTTTTGGTACGTCTCAAACCCTTACATTCCTTGAACATGTGTGCAAAAATTGCAATCGGGGTATGAACCAGCTTAGATGTACATTCTTTGAGCGGGTGCTTGGCTTCATAGAATTCAATATATCTGCTGAAATTTTTGTGCTACACATGTTGAGAGCAGAGTTTTGCTGCCGAGAAGTAAATAGCTAAAAATTATGAATATCAAGGGAAAAATATTCAACGTTAAAGGCGGCGGCTCGACCTAGGACGATTTTAAGCGTCAAAGTGCTTTAAAGGCACCCGAGCGACACTTGTTGATTTTTGATAATTTTTCAGACTACCGTGCGGGTTTCAAGAGTTACCGGCCAATGCGGGATGTCGAGCCAGACGCCCAGGATTTTTCAGAGCTCGATTCGGAGTCTGGACGGGAAAATAGCCACAAGATGGGCAAGATTTGAAAAGGTGGACTTATTTTTGGCCCAATTTGGGGAATTGGACATTTTTTATGCATCTTGGCAAATCGTGGAGAGAGAAGATCATAAAAAACGTGGAGAAGATGGCGCCATATCTGCTCCCGATTTTTTCGGCATGGATGGATGGGATGGAGATGATCGCCTAATTGATCATGGGGCTTAACTACTCATTCCCTACTGATCATATCGTCGCCTCTCGCTCCTCAAATGGTGGCCTCAATGGAGATATCTGATTTCAGTCTTTCTCTCCCCTCCCTCTCTCTCTCTTAAGGGGCTGTTCTTGTGTGGATGAAGACAATGAAGAATGGTGGAGGAAAGCTTGTCCGAATGAGACTGGATTGCTTCCGGGTGGATGAAGACATGAAGAGTGCTGATTTTGAAGATGTTGGACATTGAATGGGGGCTGACACGTAGTCCCATAGCAAAACCGAGATCCCGAGACACAAAGCCTAAGCGGTAATTCAATTTTTATGAAGAAAAAATGAGTTTTTATGCTATTTGGTTGATGAAATATTGTTCCCATGGGCTGATTATGCATTACGTTGTTGTTTGCTATGAGTTTGATCAGTCTATGCTCAGAAAATCAGAAAATCATAAGTGTTATGACTGAAATTAATGGTATAAAACCCGTAAAACACGCGTTTAGGAGGCAAAATAGGGGTTTTTTGCAAAATGAAGGGGAAACATGAGATATAACATTAAAAAAACCTGAAATTTTGCTGTCAAAGAACCTAAGGGCCACAGCCCATAATCAATCTCAATTTTTAGTCATTTTTATTGAAGATAATAGAGAAAAAATACTAAAAAATGGTGAAAAATGGGTTTTAAATGGGAGAAAATTAGGAAACGATAAAAGGAAAATTCTAGAAAATCACATAAGTGTTTGTGCAATGTATAATGAAGATAGAGCACGATGTTAGCCTCGGTTTACCCTCATTTCTATGTTTTGTCCGTATTTATTGCTTTCTCTACAAAGAAATACACATAAAACGACTCTTACACCTATCAACGATTGCAAAACATTAAACGGTAGGGTGAGAGGGGAGTTTGAGCATCAAAGTACAATCTTAAATTTGATTTATGTATTGCATTATGGCTATAGGATGTTGTTTTAAAATAAAGGAAAAGGCAGCATGAGCGTAAGGCTCGGTGTCTCTCCTTGTTTCAATACATAAACGTTAGCATGGAAATCATGAAAAGATTGGTTTCGCACTACGCACAATGATGATTTTCTATTGTTTGTGCACTAAACCATTCACATTATGCGCTATATGCATGGTTCATGATATCGAAGGAAAATCTCCTGGACTGTATAGCAATTGTTTTCTTAGGACTTTGACCCACGAATGAGAGTGTGAGGTTATCCCTTGCCGTAGGGTAGAGGGTCGGTTTCCTAAGGGACTGTGAAGTGAGGAAGCATGGTATACCACCTGGAAATACGAGAAATATAAAAGAGAGGAGTTTGTATTCGATTGTGTTATATGTCTCGCAGCGCATCAAAGGGCCAATCCCTGTGATGTAGGAGAGCTACAGTGGGGCTCTGACTATTAGTCGGTGGAGTGCCTCCTATATGTGTGTGACGAGGCTTTATGCCTAAGTACTTTGGGATCTCCCTCTGAGGAGTTTAAGGGAATGTTGGACTATAAACTATAAACGCAGGAATTAAGCTTTAGGGCAGTTTGTTCTTCAACATTAGATTGACGCTCCTAGTCCACGAGGTCGTGAGGGTGTTTGTGTGTCATGAGCATGAGGTCCGGCTAGTGCTATAGCCAGTGCCGGCCCATTTCAGGTCCCATCAGTGGTGCGTCTGCCGGGAGCCACTTATAAGTGGTGGTTTTCGGATCTAGGGTTTCTAGGGACCAAAAGGAAGTTGGTTTATGTCCTCTGACAAGGACCGTCAAGCCGAAATCCAGAAAGCAGAACGTGCTGAGAGGGCTAGACGGCGGTTAGAGATTGTAAGCCATTATTCTCCTCAAAGGAGTAGCCTAGTACATATATGAAGCAGTGGTCTTAGTCATTTAACTACTCCACTTATTCCATAAGGTGCAGGAGGAAGTGTAAGATCTTCCTCTCCTCCACCAAGTCTACCCACTTCAAGTGGGGGGGTGAATTCACCCGTTCAAGCTCCTATTGCTAATCCGATTGTCGCCATGGCACAGCCTATTGCGATTCCTGTAGGGACGCCGGATATACCAGCCTTAGGGGTTCCCTTGCCCATTTTTAATGGGTTAGCGGAAGAGGATGCAGAATTTCACATTTGTGAATTTCAGAGATTGATGCTCAATTATCGCATCCAAGACGAGGGACATCTCATGATGTTCTTCAATATGACGTTAAAAGAAAGGGCTGCGGTATGGTATCACAACATAGAGTCTGGAACCATAATCACCATTGATCAATTCTATGCATCTTTCGAAGCGGAATATGCCCCTGAAAGAGGTGGCCAATATTGGTTGCGGGTCTTGAATGTGACGCGCCAAGATCCTCACGAGAATGTGAAAGCATATGCCCAGAAGTTGAAGGAAGTATTTCGTAAGTTACAAACTTACATTTCCATTCCGCTGGCTGCCCAATTGCAATACTTTTTGCATGGATTGGATTTTAATATCCAAGTACAATTGAGCAGTGTGGCCTTGGCAGATATAGACACCGCTATTACGTGGGCAGAGGGAGTAGAAGCACAATTACAAATGGCCTACTCCTCTCGAATGAATGTTAATGGGGGTTTAGTACCTAGTGGCAATCCAGCATTGACAAATGGAAGTCAAGGGATGCCTATGACTAACCCTATTGGGAGAGGGAGTATGGTTTCAAATGTACCTTTACTACCGACTCCTCCTAGTGTGACTGTCTATGGCAAGTCAGTTGGCTCCACCAAATGTTGGAGGCCAAGTTTCAAATTCTAACGTTGTTCTTGCGGGTCAACAGCCAATGCCAAATCAGATTGTTAGGCCAATGGAACGACGGGTCGACGATCGAGGCTACGAGTCGAGTGCGTCTAATGTCCTTGGCGAAGTCAAGGACATGATGAAGCATTATACCGATATGATTTCCGAACAATATCAACAAATAGCCGTCGACGTTAATGTTTTGAAGAAGCAACAAAATCTGATAGGGAGTCGATGCCCTGAAGAGGGTGGACCCTCTAGATTCAGTTGTAAATGGTGTGATGGATAGCACTTCCCCAGAAACTGTCCAAATGTGAAATGTGACATTTGTGGAAAGTTAGGCCATTTAGCTACTACCTGTTGGAGTAAGATTAGTTCTCTCTAACAAGGGAGTAAACAACCGGGCCAAGTGAATCATAGAGCGCAAGGAAATAACTTGCAGCAAAATGATGCACCACGACAAATATTGTAGAGGGGAAAAATAAATATAGAAGAGTTGCCACAAGGCAACGGAGTCAGACTTATTGAGGCTGTAAGAGTCAATGATGCTGAAACCTCTAACTTAAGAGCTGTGACAAGAGGTCAAAAGGCTAAAGAGGTTGATAAAGATAATGTAAAACCGGTTGAGGCAAACCTTAAGCAAGGGGATAAGGGGACGCAAGTCCAAAGTCCTAGCATGGAAGGGGGACCGCTAAGGCCGGTTGACAGAAAAGTTGACCCTAAGAAGGACAAGGTAGTGCCAAGAAAGAAGGCAAGAGCCAAGAAAGAAGCATCAAAACCGGTCCAAAGACCAAAAGAGAGGATGGTTTGGTGAGAAAAGAGAGCTTTGGCTACTTATCATGGCTTTGATTTAGCAAGTTCTCTTTGCGAAGTTAACCAGATGTGAACCTCTTGCAATTAATCAAATTATCTCCAGGAGTACGCAAGGAATTTAAGAAGATCTTGCGTATTGGGTATATTGTGGAACCTTGGGCATAGCACAAGTAGGGGAAGATTGATTTGACCATGCTGAAAAGAACTACCCTAGGGTTCCAGCTTATGTGGATGGAATATTAGTAGAACCTGCCATTGTAGACACTGGATCCTCCGTCAATATCATGAGTTCAGAATTGATGGAGAGGTTGGGTCTAGGCATCTAGAAAGACAACTCGACCCTTCTGAGAATGGCTGATGATAGTTTGAGACAACCAGAAGGTTGTGTAACTAGAGTCCATGTTACAGTTGCAAGTGTAGAATGTTTCTTGGACTTTAGGGTGATCAGATTTGCAGGACGTCCTTGCTATCGAGTTTTGCTAGGCAGGCCTTGGATCTTACGAATAGACTGTCAAGTCGATATACCCTCTGGTCGATTGGTTCTAGGTAGAGGTGCTAATCAAGTAATAGTCAATGCTTATCCTAAGTCTCCTCAAAGTGAGAGAGCTCCTTTATCTTCTACTGAATTAGAGATATCAAACGATCCATCTGGTAGTGAGACATCATCTAGTGATGAATCTAAAGAGGGGTCCACTACAGAGGATATCTATCAGATAACTCTAAAAGAGCCGATAGAGCCACAAGATAGGATAAGAGATGCGGATGTAATTGAGTTGGACCTTGGCACGCCAAATGATTCGCGGCCAATCAAATTAGGTTCCATGCTTAGTTCAGCAGAAAGGGAGGACTATGTGTCCTTGATTCAAGAATTCCGCGATATCTTTGCTCGGAGTTATGATGAGCTGAGAGATATTCCTCCCAACCTAGCTGTTCATACTATTCTTGTAAAAGAAGGCAGTCGTCCTGTGCATTAGAAGGTAAGGCGTATGCATTTTGAATTGAAGGACGGACTGTTTGAGGAGTTGCACAAGTTAAGGAAAGCTGGGTTAATCTTCCCTGTACAACATACATAATGGTGTTCACCCATTGTTATCAGGAAGAAGAAAAATAACCAAATCCATTTATGTGTAGATTTTAGAGAGCTGAATAAGCAGACAGCTAAGGATTACTACCTGTTGCCATTTATTGACCAGATTTTGGATCAATTAGCGGGTAGGGCAATATATTCATTCATGGATTGCTTTGCAGGATATAACCAGATGGCAATTGCAGAAGAGGACAAGTTGAAAACAACTTTTATTACTGTCTTTGGTACTTTTGCGTACCACATGATGGCCTTTGGTTTATGCAATGCACCTGGATCGTGGCAACGAACAGTAGACAAGACCTTTGGTGACATCTCCCTAGATGAGTTGAAAGTATTTATTGATGACTTGGGGGCAGCCACTGTAAGGGAAAGGATATTGATTATTTTAAGAAAGTGCTTTGAGAGTTGCAGACAATTTTGTATCGCTCTTAACCCACGGAAGTGTGTTTTTGGAGTACCTTATGGGCTATTGCTAGGCCATGTGGTCAGTTCAGTAGGGATAGCAACTGACCCTGAAAAGATCAAGGTTATAGTTGCTATGAGTCCACCGTGCACTCCGAAAGAGGTTCATAGCTTTCTGTCATCGATAGGGTACTATCAGAGGTTTATAAATGCCTTGGCAGAAAGAACGTTGCCATTAACGAACTTATTATCCTTTAGCTGTCTATTTGAATGGAGCGACCCTTGTAAGGTAGCTTTTGAGGATGTGAAATAGGAGCTAGTAAAAGCACCCATTTTAAAAGCACCTAAAAGAGGCGAGGTGTTCTATATATTTTCAGTAGCCACTATGCATAGTATCAGCTGTTGTTTAGCCCAAATCTGGAAGGAGAAGTGGTATCATCCGATAGCTTTTGCTAGTCAAAAATTGGGCATTTCAGAGATCAATTATACCTACATGGAGAAGTTGTGTCTTGCGATGGTCTTTGGAACTAAGAAATTCAGACACTACATCCTCTATGAAAAGGTAGTGTTCTATACAAAGGCGGAAGGACTTAGATTGCTTATGAACAAGCTGCAGCCGCCTGATCGTTTGGCAAAGTGGTTAATCACTTTGCAGGAGTTCGATTATGAGATTAAGAGTAAGCCACTGAGGTTCCAGGGTATTGTGGAATGCCTTGTGGATTTCGGGGAGCCGAAAGAGGCTCTGGCTGAAGGAAGTGATATTGAGGAAATGTTTAAAATTGATACAGCTTCTATCCCATCTTGGTATGCTGCTATTACGCATTATCTATCAACAGGAGAGACGGGAGTTGGTTTGTCAAAGTCTGAAAAGAGGAAGATCAAACAACACGCATTGAAGTTTTCCTTGATCGCAGGGACACTATATCGGCAGGGTGTTGATGATATCTACCGCCGATGTGTGATGCCTGATGAGGTTCCTTTCATCTTGGAGGAGTGTCATGACTCTGCATGTGGAGGGCACTTCGCTGGATGGCTGACGGTACAGAAAGCGTTACGAGCTGGATATTGGTGGCCGTCCATCTTCCAAGTTTCTTTTGAGTATGTAAAGAGATGTGATACCTGTCAAAGGCATGACAGTAGAGAGAATAGGAAACGTCCACTTACACCTATCATGGCTATCCTTCCATTTGAGAAGTGGGGCATTGATTTTGTGGGTCCTATTACTCCGTCATCTACTACCTAGAAGAGGTATATTATAGTGGCCACTGATTATTTCACAAAATGGTCACAAGTGCGGGCGACGAGGCAGAACAATGCAAAAGAGACTGCAAGTTTCCTATTAGAGCAGATTATCTGCCGTTTCGGTCCACCGAAGGAATTAGTGTCGGACCGTGGAACCCATTTTTTGAATAAGGTGATCAAAAGCTTGACTGAGGCTTGGCAAATCAAGCATAATAAAACGACTCCTTATAATCCGCAAGAAAATGGGCAGGTGGAAAGTACTAATAAGCAGCTTGTGGGTATCTTGTCTAAGATAGTCTCTGAGAAGAAACGAGACTGGGATAGGAAGTTGTATGTGGCAATATGGGCGTATAATACAACGTTCAAGCGAGCTACTGGCCATACTCCATTTAAATTGGTTTATGGGGAAGAGTGTGTGTTACCCCTCGAAATCGAATTGCCAACCATACGGTTTGCAATTAACCACTCCTTGGGAGATAAGGATTCCCTTTTTGAACGTTTCACGACCATAGCCCACCTAGATGAGCTGAAGTTGCAGAGCTTATTACATCAGGAGGTGGCTAAACGTCGGATGAAGCGGTTGCATGACCTTAGGGCAAAGAAGTATACCTTTAAAAAGGGCAATTAGTCCTCTATTATGATGTGCGTAGGGAGCTGTTTCCAGGGAAGCTGGAACCTAAATGGGATGGTCCCTACAAGATTGTTAGGTTAGGGAAAAATAGATCTATGGCTTTGTTAGCTGAATTACAGGGAGTAGAGTTTAAAAATAAGGTTAATCTTAATAAGATTAAACCTTATTATTTCTAAGTATGCTAATATAGAGAAATGCATTGGAGGTCCATGCTGGGGATGATTTGAGACCTGCAAAAGAGCTTAAAAGCTAGTTGATAGGTCGGTTAATCCCTTATTTGGAGCACCCATATCTGGAGCAGAGATACCATCAGGGGAAACTTATCTGGTGGAGCAAAGGATATAAAGTGATTGAGCAAGAAGACGAAACCTTTGTGTGGGAGATTAAAGTCTTCAGCCATCACTGCTTACGACTGTTAACAAGTATCCTTGTTGAGTTCAATGAAGAAGGTGGGATGGAGCCGTCAGTCTATCCTCTCAATATGCTAAACTTTGATTACCATAATTATGAATAGAGGAGTTCGTGATGGCCGGCTGTGTAAACCCATTATGGATGTATACATTATATTTTGACGGAGCGTCCAGGGGCCCTAATAAAAAAAGGAGTGTTGGAGTAGTAATCCGAGATCCCCGACGTAGAGTTACGATGAAGTTAGCTGCTTATCTCGGGGTAGGATTCACTAACAATATGGCGGAGTATAAAGCCTTGATTATGGGATTGCATATTGCCAAACAAGGTGGTATTCGTCGGTTGTTAGTAAAAGGGGATTCCCAGTTGATCTTGAATCAGCTAGATGGGACATACACAGTGCAGAATCCCATTCTTTGTATGTATCATCGGATTGCTATGACCCTACTTGAAGAGTTTGAGAGAGTGTCTTTTCAGCTGATGTCACGTTACTAGAATCAGTTTGTGGATTCACCGGAAAATCTTACTTATGAGGAAGACCTCTTCTTCAATTGTGGTCCTAGTTTGGATATTGTGATCAATGATGAAAAAGGACCCAGTCGCTTGTGGGGAATGTTATTAGAGAATGCAATATATGGCAGACGATGGTTGATATGGGTGATGCAAAGAGTAGCCGAGACCAATCTACTGTTATTATCCTGGACCCATAGCTTGATTAGACAACATGTTATGTGTACGCCTCTTGCTATATATGCAGGAGGGATGTGTCATAACCTTATGCATTTATTTTAGGGCTGGGAGCCCTGTGGTTTTCCTCCTTGGAAAGGAGCTTATTATTGTATATTTGTCTTCTTTCAGGGAAGGATGTGTAGGTGCTATTCTGTTTTATTTCATTAGGCCAAGAGGGCCAGTTTTGTGAGGTGTTATTGCTTTATCTCGTTAGGCCAAGAGGGCCGATCAAGTTTTGTAGTGGTGTTTTATTTCATTAGGCCAAGAGGGCCAGTTGTCTGTTTAGTGCGGGTGCGGTTAATGGTTTTTGTTTTAGTTCTGTGCTAGACAGGTTCGGAAGAAGAGCTTGGAAGGAGCCTTTTGTTGCGTGGAAGCTTCTTGTGGCCCTATCCAGGTGGTATCCTTCCTTTTTGAGTACTGTGGTTTTTATACTATATGTGTTCGTGTACTTGTTAAGGGGGATTTTCTTTTCTTGTTGGGGACCGGAGTCCCAAGGCATGAAGTCCCAGGTTTAGGTTAAGTATGTCTGAGGGAGGTTTGAATAGTCGTTGCCTCCTGTAAAGACATTACCCGATATCAAAAGACCTGTTTTAGAAGGGAGTCCTAGTGACCCTGTTCTGCTAGCATGCTAGGCAGCCGTTCTAGGAGTTCTTGTTAGTTGTGAGGCAGCTAGAGAAGCTTGTCGAAGGAAAAAAAATAAAGATAATAAAGGAAAAGAAACCCTGAATATCTTACAGACAATAAATATATACAAAGGTGTGTAAAAAGGGGTTCTAACCTCTATAAAAATCGAAAAGGAAAGAAAGAAAAATTTATGAGCAATTGATCATTGCCTAGTGAAGGCCTGGTAGGTTCCTGGGGACGAGTCAGACCCGGGGCGGATGCCTTGTCTTCCTAGGGGTGGCATCTTGCTGGAAAAGAAGAAAATAAGGAAGGTTGGAGCGAAAATAAAAGTGAGTGTCAGAAAAGGATTAAGCGTCGCCTTGCGAGGGCTTGGTAGGTTCTTGGGTACCGAGACAGGACCTGAGGCCGATGCCCTGTTCTCCTTGGGTCACTACGCTCAGCTCCCTCCTTTTTACATGCCCGAGTATGTTAATAAAATAAAAAACTTGGAAGAAGAAATGTGTTACAAGAAAATACTTCTTGATCAGGCTATAGGAGCCCTCGTCTAGTAGGAGCTCCTGGTTGTGTTGTCCTTAGTTAGGTAGGTAGTTCAGACCACCACTTAGGACAACCTCTTTGATAGTTCTTTTAGTTTGGCCGTGTTGGAGCAGTTGGTCAGTGACTAGCTTCGGACCTTCTATCAGATTATGCTAGGCCTACTCCTTGTGGATGTCATGCCTTGGTTCTGTCAGGGGGTAGGGTGAGCATTGTGCTGTGTTTAGTATGTATCTATTTTGTATCAGCTTGATGCTTCCTTTGGTTGTTTTGTGTAGATCTATTGTGGGATTCGACGGGCTGAGTCGTCCTATCCCGTGGTCGCCAATGAGAGCGGAGTTTTGCTGCCGAGAAGTGCTTAAAAATAGCTAAAAATTACAAATATCAAGGGAAAAATATTCAACGTCGAAGGCGGAGGCTCGACCTAGGACGATTTTAAGCGTCAAAGTGCTTTAAAGGCACCCGAGCGACACTTGTTGATTTTTGATAAATTTTCAGACTGCCATGCGGGTTGTCAGGAGTTACCGGCCAATGCGAGATGTCAAGCCGGACACCCAGGATTTTTCAGAGCTCGATTCGGAGTCCGGACGGGAAAATGGCCACAAGATGGGCAAGATTTGAAAAGGTGGACTTATTTTTTGCTAAATGGATTGTGACCTTTGGGGCATTGGACATTTTTTATGCATCTTGGCAAATCGTGGAGAGAGAAGATCATAAAAAACGTGGAGAAGATGGCACCATATCTGTGCCCGATTTTTTCGCCATGGATGGATGGGATGGAGATGATCGGTTGCAAGCAACCTACCTAATTGATCATGGGGCTTAACTACTCCTTCTCTGCTGATCATATTGTCGCCTCTCGCTCCTCAAATGGTGGCCTCAATGGAGATATCTGATTTCAGTCTTTCTCTCCCCTCCCTCTCTCTCTCTTAAGGGGCTGTTCTTGTGTGGATGAAGACAATGAAGAATGGTGGAGGAAAGCTTGTCCGGATGAGACTGGATTGCTTCCGGGTGGATGAAGACATGAAGAGTGCTGATTTTGAAGATGCTGGACATTGAATGGGGGCTGACACGCAGTCCCATAGCAAAACCGAGATCCCGAGACACAAAGCCTAAGCGGTAATTCAATTTTTATGAAGAAAAAATGAGTTTTTATGCTATTTGGTTGATGAAATATTGTTCCCATGGGCTGATTATGCATTACGTTGTTGTTTGCTATGAGTTTGATCAGTCTATGCTCAGAAAATCAGAAAATCATAAGTGTTATGACTGAAATTAATGGTATAAAACCCGTAAAACACGCGTTTAAGAGGCAAAATAGGGGTTTTTTGCAAAATGAAGGGGAAATATGAGATATAACATAAAAAAACCTGAAATTTTGCTGTCAAAGAACCTAAGAGCCACAGCCCATAATCAATCTCAATTTTTAGTCATTTTTATTGAAGATAATAGAGAAAAAATACTAAAAAATGGTGAAAAATGGATTTTAAATGGGAGAAAATTAGGAAACGATAAAAGGAAAATTCTAGAAAATCACATAAGTGTTTGTGCAATGTATAATGAAGGAAGAGTACGAGGTTAGCCTTGGTTTACCCTCATTTCTATGTTTTGTCCGTATTTATTGCTTTCTCTACAAAGAAATACACATAAAACGACTCTTACACCTATCAACGATTGCAAAACATTAAACGGTAGGGTGAGAGGGGAGTTTGAGCGTCAAAGTACAATATTAAATCTGATTTATGTGTTGCATTATGGCTATAGGACGTTGTTTTAAAATAAAGGAAAAGGCAACATGAGCGTAAGGCTCAGTGTCTCTCCTTGTTTCAATACATAAACATTAGCATGGAAATCATGAAAAGATTGGTTTCGCACGATGCACAATGCTGATTTTCTATTGTTTGTGTACTAAACCATTCACATTATGCGCTATGCATGGTTCATGGTATCGAAGGAAAATCTCCTGGACTGCATAACAATTGTTTTCTTAGGACTTTGACCCACGATTGAGAGTGTGAGGTTATCCCTTGCCGTAGGGTAGAGGGTCAGTTTCCCAAGGGACTGTGAAGTGAGGAAGCATGGTATACCTCCTAGAAATACAAGAAATATAAAAGAGATGAGTTTGTGTTCGATTGTGTTATATATCTAGCAGCGCATCAAAGGGCCAATCCCTGCGATGTAGGAGAGCTGCAGTGGGGCTCCGACTATTAGTCAGTGGAGTGCCTCCTATATGTGTGTGACGAGGCTTTATGCCTAAGTACTTTGGGATCTCCCTTTGAGGAGTTTAAGGGAATGTTGGACTATAAACTATAAACACAGGAATTAGGCTTTAGGGCAGTTTGTCCTACAGCATTAGATTGACGCTCCTGGTCCGCGAGGTCGTGAGGGTGTTTGTGTGTCATGAGCATGAGGTCCGGCTAGTGCTATAGCCAGTGCCGGCCCATTTCAGGTCCCATCACATGTGTAAAATGTCGCTACTACACAATGGCCATTCTATGCTATTGAGATTCAATATGTGCATAGAATCAAGGGTTCCATATTCTCGACTCCCCTTGGGCAATATGTACTTGAACTCATAGAAAAAAGCGAAGTCCTCTACGAGTTGCTTAGCTGTACGCCCCTCAAAGAGCAAACTACCAATTTCGAAGTGGTAACACTTAAAAGAATTGGTGAAACTCTCAACACTCACAGTAATTCGAAGGGTATACTTCTGTAAATACGAGACAAGTTGTTACATAGGTATCATGAAATTTCTCATTCTCAATGAGTTGCAAATACTTACTATTTGCAATGTTTCATTGAAAGGGCACAGTGGGCATAATATGCATTTATTTTTGCATGAATACATATTGTACAAATGCCTCTGTTACAAGGTGAGAATCAACATTCCTTTGTCTGAGAGCTAAAATTTACCCTTCCAGTGCTTTGATACATATGCAATTGTAGATGCTTTCACCCTGAAAGCTCCCTTCATACTGGGACGCATACGTACCCAAGATGAGCAATGATACGTATCAGTGATCCAATTCCCTTCTTCATCTTTTCTATTACGTACTTCTATCGAGAGAATGCCCGTTCTTCTCTTAGGCATGATATCCTATGCATTAGATGTAAAGAAGTATGTATTGACCCTAGAATAATAAGCATTTTAAGTCTATCCAATAATCACCAATATGCCATACAAATCAACATGGCATTAAGAGATGTTTACACTTTTGTAAACAGACATAAACATCGATATCAAAATACATGTGGATATATACATCATTACAAAGTATAGATTTAATTTCAAGATATCACTTTAATCATACCATTTACATGAAATATAATGAAAAGAATAGCACAAGAATACTCAGAGTATTTTGCCAAAATAAATTTTATTATAATGAAGAGGAGTCTGATTTGACTCAATACATTGTATGAAATGTGGGTATTATAGTGTAGTTGTTACAAGGATAGCAGCCACATGGCATGCAAATCTTAATAGGCACATTGGATTGACACTTGAGATATTCTAAGACTCAACACATTGTGTGTTATATGGATGATATGATACAAGAGTTTCATGGATCATTGCCAATTGGCATGGAGATCCAAATGGATACATATGACCAATAAAGGAGAGGATTTTTGAACTATCTACTTTCACCAGATCCATATCATCCAACACAAAGGAATCACTCACCACATCAAAATAGTTGATCGAGAATTATATGCTTCACCTAAACCTTGTACAATACCTGCATGTACAAAAAAACACATGTATGAATCCCTTTTAACAAAAATACTTGCATGAATCCCTTTTAGCAAAAAATATCTAGATAACTACATGAATAGAAGCAATACAAAAACAAGGCCAATTTTACTTATAAGCTGATCTGCTGAAGATAAGATTGAATCATTGCTAATCAAAACCCATTGCAAATGATGGACATAAGAAAAGATCAATCCCATCAAACATAAAATTCACTAATTAAGGGAATAAATTTTGGCACCACAAAATATGGCAGATTTACATGTAAATTGAACTACAAAATCTCTGCTCTACCTTGTGTTAAGTGCTGCAACAACAATTGATCCTTAAGTTAGAACTAGCATCAAACCCTATTGTAAAGATAGTAGAAAAGTGATAATGCAAAGAGGAAGAAAGAGAGAGTGTGTGAGTACGCGGGAGAGAGAAATGAGCACCTATCCAATCTTGCCCAATTTGATCTCTGCAAAAGACAATTTTGCAAGAGTTAGTATTTACATGAAGGTATACTGAAAAAACAATAGAAAAGAGGAAACATAAAGAGAGAAAGAGAGAGGGAGAGAGAGATAAGCACTTATGCAATGTCACCCAAAATGATGTCTACAATAAAACAACAACAAGGGTTAGAACTAACATTATGTTGTATTGAAAAGATATCAGCAAAAAAAAACAGAGAGAGAGATTAACACCTTTGCCTCTTGCTCCAAATAAACTCTGCAAGAAAACAAAAATTATAACCAATATCAAATTCTATTGAAAACACAATATAAAAGAGAAACAACACATAAAGAGAGGGGGGAAGAAAGGAGAGAGAGATGAGCACCTCTGTCTCCTGCCCCAAACAACCTCTGCAATAAAACAACAACAACAGTAAGAAATGACATCAAACCCTATTGAAAAAATAGCAAACAAGAGAAAATGCAAAGAAAATGGGCACCTGTGTTTTGCCCAAAATCTGGAGTTGCGTGGAGAAGAAAGTGCAGAGGTAAGCAGAATGCTCAAAACCCTAATTACTTTCAGTAGGGAGCTTCAATGGAGACGAAAATCCATGAATATAGAGAAGAGAGGGACAGTGGTATGTTGCTCAACTTTTGGGTCAAATTGATTTCGTGAGAGGAAAAAAAAACGAAATTAAAAATTCTCCAAAAAAGGGGGAAAATATGAGGTGAGAGAAACTCAAATTTTGTGTACTATTCATTCTCCCTTTTTTAAATCCCCAACTACCCCTGTGTTTAATAGAAAACCCAAGATTTGGAGAGAGAAGATTTACCCTCCATGGATGTCAACATCTAGCCTTCCTATTGGACAATCCAAAAGGCCCATATCTTAAACTATATTATTTTTAAGGGCCCATTTGTGAGTTCATTTTTTTCCTAATGTCCTGCACTCAACTAAAAAATGTCACTCCTATGACCATGGTGCGCTGTAGATTTTGTATTGTATACTGAAATGGTTAGATTAGTTGTTGCACATAAAATCTAGATATGATAACAAAGAAAGCACGCATTGCCCTTTAAACTACATCTCCTTGAGAATTCCCACTTCTTTGTTGTAGAGACCTCTACCCCTTTGTGTGAAGTTGTGGTGGTCAAAGCTTCATGCAACCATTTCATAGACATAAACTACAACATCTCCTCCATGCCCTCAGGATATTGAGCTGGTCGATGGTTTGTATTGTGTCAAAATTTTGATTGCACTCCCTCTTGCTCTCTTCTAGCTTGCTTGTACCTAGTGAGCTAGTTCTCTATGGATACATGATGATACAACATAAAAAAATGTTTCACTTTCTCCTCCATGCACCATCCATTCCTTTTTCTATCCCATTCTCAACCACCATATCTCCGATCACTCTATCATTATCCTTCAGTATCCACAGCATGCTGTTGTCTGAATCTATCATTGATAGCCACTCCGAAATATGCACTAATGTGTTTGACACTAACCAACCTTCAGCCATACTATCTTTTAGCCAAGCTCATTGTTGCACAAAGCCCTTCAAGGTTTTCATGAAGTGCTCTAAGAAGAAAATCCATTGCATATGGACGGGTCTTCCAATCTCCACTTCATCCATGAGATATACCAAGAAGTGAGTATGTATCGTGAGCATGCTTATGGCCACGTACTTCTCAAAGAGACATACCGTCTCTACCGCTCCCCGCCTTGTAGATTCAATAGAGGATATCTTGATCTCTTGTGAGATCCATTGCACTAAATTTGACAACTTATAAATAACTGAGCATATTTTTAGAGTGAGGCACCCCACAATCAAGATTGGTAGTATGAATTGTTAGAAATTTAAAGCATTATGAACATCGAATAGACACTAAATAGAGAAATACTGAGGTTACTTGCTATCAAGGTTAGGAAAAACCTGGTATATCTTATGCTAATCATGGGATTTCAGTGTTGGTAGTTGGGCATCTTTGAAAAAAGCAGACTTGAGGAAACACATCATATCTGTTGGAGTGTGGATAGACCTGATAATTTGCTTCACCATGCACTCTTCTTTAGTGGACACGACCCAAGGAGCATGAGGTAGTTGCAAATGACCATTAGAGCTTGATCATGGCCAAAGTGCCTCCATCTTGCCTACCTCCTTCAAATCCATTTGTGTCCTATAATGTTTCTCTTTTTTGTGATATGATCCCACAATAGGCTGCCCACATTCTTGAAAATATACATGGGATCTAACAACTGGTTGATTTGTAAGTGGGTCCAATATGGCAACTTGTAGAAAACTAAGAACTATCACATTCTGCTTGAATGTGACTCCTTTTGGACCATTTTCAACTCATACCACCTTTGGGCATTCGGTTGCATTGGAGGACATCTAAGAAAACCTTTTGTCAGTTCATGACTCTTTGATAAGAAAGTGGGGTATCCCTGATATACCACCTTCTTCATGGTCCGTGACCTTCCCGAGTCTAATTGTGGCCCACACAATGGACATGCATGATAACCTCACCTGTCATAATACCCCTATCTAGTCAACACAAACTTGAACAAGCCATGTTAGATATTGACAATGAGAAAGGAAGCCCACTTACCTGAGCACCCCGCAAATCCCGAAAAGTCATGCATGGTCCACATGAGAATGTCTCATATATTAGTAGATCACCAATCATCATGCTTGCTCATGTCTTCCACAACGATCCCCTCCTCCCACAAAATCTTGAGCTCATTAACTCATGAATGGAGGTAGACATTCATATTCTTGACTTTGTAGTGCCCACGAATGAGCAAGCTAAGGATGAGGTCTCCTTTCTTCATGGAAAGCCATGGCAAGATGTTGTAGTTTAGAAGAACTACATGCCACACATTGTAAGAAGTTGAGCAAAGAACAAATGGATTCAAGCCATCCATAGCAAGACCGAGACGAAGATTCCTTGGTTCTCATATAAAGCCTAGAAAGGTGAAGTCAATGTGGCTCCATGAGCATGAATTTTCTAAAATTTATTGGATTCCATCCGTGGATCTATTCTGTGCATATCACATCGTCAAGCTTGCTATGCTTGACATAGGAAACATATGATATATATGCAATATAAGTTAGAAGCATTTGAGAACCTTCTGAGAGACGGTTTGCCCTTGGAAGTCCTATTGATACTTGTGAGTCCCACACTTCAGACATGTCTTCATAGTCTTATAGTCTCCTTGAGACAACACACAATCGTTGACACATGCATGGATGTTGTTGTAGTCCATGCCAAGGTTTTCTAACACCAATCGTGCATCATCATCATGAGACTTAGGCATCGCGTTTATTGATGGAAATATATGATATTTTAGCAACGTGACAAAAAAACCAAGCACCTTTGAAGAGAGCATAAAAAGCATTTTATAATGGAATAAAAACAAAGAAGAATAGCATATACCTGAATGACTTGGTCACACTCGCATTGCTCCACTCATACATTTATTGCACACTTAGGAGTGCAAGAAACGTCTTTAAATGAGATACTTGGCACCCATCATACAATGGTATGGACACTTTCTCTCTTAGTGGATCAGATGAATCGACATCCATGGGTAGTAATACATTGATCATTATCTCTATCTTAGGCTCCAAGATTGGAGAAAGGTCTGAAAAGTCCACTATCTCCTTTGGTATATTGAGGTGTCTGCGAGGTGCCCTCCAATGGGTTTATTAGCTTAAGCACTCCATCCATCGCATACCTACCATGAACTCTTCTAACACATTGCAATCAATGCATTCCTTGGGATGGAGCATCACCTCTCTATAGACATTTCCAGGGCATGTCTAATAGTATTATATGTGATATTCAATTATTTTGCGAATGTAAAGCATGATTGATACAAACTTTTCTTACCATTCATTCGAAGTCTAAGATTACCTGGTCAATTATCTCTGGTTGAAACTCACAGAAGCATCACGACAGGTAGTCTATAGATAAGCGACACTTTTGTCTAATTGCTAGCTTGCAATAAGTATAAGGACACATGACACATGGATTAAGATACACCTTGTGATCGTAGATGCCATGACCATCATCGTTGTTGAGAATTATGAAATCACACCCATGTGATAGCCTCTTTGTATGGAGAAATAGGGAAAACTCAAATAGTTTACAAGAGAGGATGCATGAAATGCAAGATGCCTGAATCCCATAAGCACAATGGAGAAAAAGGAAACCATCATGAGCCTATAAAGTGATGTACCTTCTTATCATTCAATGATGGAATACTATTGTACTTTGCCCTTTCAGTCATAGTTAGTTTCATAGTCAAGATTGTGTATATGAGTCCAAGCTTCCATCTTGGAACCTAATTCACTTGAGTAATAGTTGGTCTCTCTAATCTATGTCATCATGAACATTGTCTTTGTGCTCCATCTGCCATAGCCATGCTCTAGATCCATGCATTTCAACATGGTATCAAAGCCATGGTGAGCATGGTCCAAAGATTAGATCATTGTTCCTCCAACTCCCCTCCCATCTTCTTTGAAACAAAAACTAAGCTTTAAGCAAGCATCAACATGCCTCGTGTCTCCCTTTCTTTGTTGGCATTTCTCCAAGCCACTTACTGTCTCTTGGCCCCCATTGACGAATTCTTTCTCAAAGCTTGACATGTCCTTGATGGTCCCCTTCCATAGCTTCTACCATTGGCTTGTGAATGAGAACCCAGGTCTCGCAAACAAACTGCAAATGAAGAGACTACTCCTACATCCTCCCATCCAATCTAATGGATATGGTTGCATACTCCACTATAGCATATCGAGCCATTGGAGAACATACTAAGTGTGGAAAAATCTGTACTAACGGCACCTGATGGGGAAACAATTCAAAGTGATGGTGCACCTAAATCAGCGACCTGAATGCTTGAAATGCAAGATGCCTGAATCCCATAAGCATAGGGGAGAAAAAGGGAACCATCATGAGCCTATAAAGTGATGTACCTTCTTATCATTCAATGATGGAATACTAATGTACTTTGTCCTTTTAGTCATAGTCAGTGTCATACTCAAGATGTCTTTAAGAGTCCAAGCTTCTGTCTTGGAACCTAATTCTCTTGAGTAATAGTTGGTCTCTCTAATCTATGTCATCATGAACATTGTCTTTGTGTTCCATCTGCCATAGCCATGCTCTAGATCCATGCATTTCAACATGGTATCAGAGCCATGGTGAGCAGGGTTCAGCTTAGCTCACTATTTCTCTAGCTCCCCTCCCATCTTCTTTGAAACATGAACGAAGCTTTAAGCAAGCATCAAAAGGCCTCTTGTCTCCCTTCTTTGTTGGCCTTTCTCCAAGCCACTTACTGTCTCTTGGCTTGATTGACGAAGTCTTTCTCAAATCTTGACATGTCCCTGGCGGTCCCCTTCCATAGCTTCTACCATGGGCTTGTGAATGAGAACCTAGGTCTCCCAAGCAAACTGCAAATGAAGAGACTGCTCCTACATCCTCCCGTCTAGTCTAATGGATATGACTCCGTTGTAGCATCTAGCCATTGGAGAATATACAAAGTGTGTAAAAATTTGTACTGACAAGACATGAGGGGGAAACAATTCAAAGTGATGGTGCACCTAAATTAGTGACTTGGAGGTGCTTACCAAAGATTTGGAGAATAGTTGCTAAGAAGTATGGAGACAGAATTGCACTTGAATCGACAATCATAACACATGGAATGCTAGGTTTAACCTTCATGGAATTAGAAACATTAGCTCAAAATGGATCGAGCTTCATAAAGAATGCACGTAGATACATTTCTCAGTGGTTGCAAAGAAGCAAAATGGTGCTACTACAATTTTTGTAACCATGTTCTTTGCTGCAAAGATTGGGATTTGTGTTTTTATGAAAAGAGGTATCCGAAGGGTTCATCGAGGGGGTGAAATTCCTAGAAGGTTAGAGTACCTTGAGACTGAGGGTGTTACTATTATTGGATACAAGACCAATGAATTTCCTGCTTTTTTTACTCACCACCAGTGGCTACAAGGTACCTTGTCTGATTCTACATAGACAAATGTGCAGATATCATATGTCTGAATCCTAGTTTGGAGTTAGAGAGTGGACTACTCATTGGGATGCCAATCCCATAAGAACATGAAGCAACTGCCAAGTTAGAAATTAGTAGTTCTTTGCAAGAAACATTGAAGCAAAAGATTAGTAGAAGCGTAATCATCCTCTTTTTACTCAAAAGAGTCAATGAAGAAGAAGATGAGAAAGACCATAACAAAGAAAAACAAGAACATGAAGACAAAAAGAGCAACAAAGAAAGCAAAATGGACTACATCAAAGATGAAGACAAAGAAAAGAAGATCTGTTATGCCTACCATGACATATTTGATGAAGAAAACCACAAGGGCATGTTGGTCCCCTTGTCTCCAGTTTTCACTAGAACTTTTTATTGTACGTACTTGCCATTAATGCTCCTTTCATAAGCCATGAACAACACCTCATGTAGCGTATGCATAATAGCCTCTATACACTTAGCGAGGCCTTGTAACAGCCTCTGGATGATTACCATGTTTGTGGCATACCCACACTTATCAAGATTTTGCTCATGACTGTTAACCGTTAACCGTCAGATGAACAAGGTGGAAAATCTAGAAAAGCTAAAGCAAAAGACAAAGGCCAAAGCAAAGTGGAACGGAAGAGGAAGGCGCGCTAACAAAAATCTGGAAACATAAGAAGCGCAGAAAAGTCCTAAATAAGGGAAAAAGGCACACAAGGAAAAGCGCAAGTCAATACTTTTGTAAAAGAGCGCAAGCACATTATGATTTAATTTAAGGAGCGCCGGGCTCTCAACCGTGCTATTTGTAAATGTAGACGGGCGGTATGAAGGAAGCTAGGAAGATAGGAGGACAATGGGAAAAAGGGCCTAGGCCACGGCCGACCATGTAAAAAAGGGGGATAAGGGGATGACCGCCCAAAAGGGATTTAGGGTTTTGTATATAAAGTTGAAAAGTGAATGAGAAGCTCATTCTTGTGTGTGGCCAAAAGTGGGTCTCCTCTTCTTCTTCTTGTTCTTGTTCTTGCTTGCTTGAGCTTGTGCTTGAGAGAGGGAGTGTGAGAGTGTGAGGGAGTGAGTGTGTGAGGGTGAGAGACCGGGGAGGAGAAGCTCTCCATCTTCTCCTCTCTTCCTCTCTTCTAGTCTCTTCTCTTGTCTTACTCGCGGCGATGGAGCTTGGAGCGTGGAGCTTGAGGATGGAGCTTGCTTGAAGCTTGCACTTGGATCGTGGAGCTATCAGAGTGTGCGAGAGAGGAGGTAACTTGATCGGCATGGAGGTAAGCTCACTACACCCGTAGATATGGATGGCACATCGACTATGTGAGAGGTAGCCATTAGAGCTCGGCTTGTAACACTTGAAGCAATAAGCGGTCCGTGGGTCTTGGCGGTTGAGCATAGGCTCCCACATTTTGGTTCCATTGCCAGGACCAATGGATTCAAGCCTTGAGCGCTTACGCACTTTGAATCGAGCATTGAAGTAGGGCTTTCCCCAAACCTAGTGCTTGAGGTAGATAGGTAGGAAGCGAGGGAGTTTGAAGAGGTATTCGATCTCCTTAGCAAGTAGGTTTTTGTTTTTTTGGACTTGGGAAAGTATGATGGAGTAGTGTAGGTATTTTCCTTATGATTTTTTTTCTTGCATTTAGGAAGGATAGGAGCAAAACACTGGAGCAAACAGTAGGGTTTTCTGTTCCTGTATAAAAAGCTGAAATAGGGAAAATAAGGGCTAAAAATGAAAATTTGGGGTAAATGTTAGTAAGGGAGGCAAGACTAAGGTGAGTACAGGCTTGGGTAGGGTGATAAGGGGCCAAGAGTGGCAAGAAAGGCCACATTATGCATTGCAGGGTTTTAGGAGAGCAGGAGAGAGGGAGAAAGCTTCGTCATGTAGATCCACTTCAACCTAGCCATTTGGGAGTGATTTGCCCAGCCCAGGTAATTCTACACCTTCCCCTACATGAGAAGGTTGGATTTAGAGTTGCTCGACCACCAGTGAGAAGGCCTCCAATGCTCGACGCGACGAATTTTGTGAAGTCCGACCAAAAAATGCGCAGCACTCAGCGTGTCCGAGTGACAGCGATTCTGGGCCGAGTCTAAGAATCGGCCCTTGGACCGCTCGGCCATTCGGCCCTCGGCCCACTACCACTCGGACCACTTGACTCGGTCGACTCGGACACCTGATGGTCGGCCCGTTCGAATTGATCATTCGGACCAACTTTGAAATTCGGCCTCGGCCCACTGGACTCGGTCCACCTGATTTGACCCTTGGCCCACTCGGCCCGCGGACAACCAGACTCGGACTGGCTGAATTTGACATTCGGACCAGTTACATTCGGCCCTTTCTACTCGGCCCTCTAATGGTTCAAATCGGACACTCGACCCCTGCAATTCGGACCTATCAGACCGATGTTAGATATTTTCAAAGTTTAACCTATAGACCTTGAAACTGAACGAGAGACCATATAGAGCCGAAACCATATCATAGATCGATCACTGGGCTGAAACTTAGAGCAAGTAGTTCAAAATTTGGCTATAAAAGGTCCTCCAAATTGCGCATGGTGTTTACCGTAACGGCCCTACAGGTTGGGGGGCACTGCCCTTCCGGACCCCTGCAGTTGCCCCCTTCGCACCTCCCCCAAGTAGGTTGGAGAGAAAACGAGTGCCGTGACAGGTTCTCCAAATTGGACCCTAGTATAGTAATGGCTCTACATGAGCATGGATTCTCACTTGCAAAAGAGCAACCAAAAGCCCATACCCGAACAGAGACAAACAGAGACCTTAGAACCTCAATGGGCCAATCTAGCCAACAAGGGCAAAAAGGCCACACTACAAAAACACATACGTATTGCATTCGGACTGCATCTAGTCAAAGTGGAAAGCAACAACATCAAGCTACAATAACGAGAATGACTAGATATGACAGTCCTGACAATAGATGCTCCTTGAATAGCACTACACTGACGATCCAAGACATTAGTGGAGAATCCACATCTGGTCGTGCAGTTGGGGACTCTAGGGCATTTGTCAGAAGGCTTAAATTTACAAGCCAAGACCCGGAAGACGAAGACATAGTACCGCTGGCTTATCTTAGGGTCAAACTCACCGCGAAAAGAGAGTACACTATCGATGCTTTGATTGATAAAGGAGCATATTTTAATATCTTGACATATGAAGCATGGACCCTACTAGGCCAACCAGAGCTCACACCAACTAATGCAACTCTTAGCTCTTATGGGGGACACCCATAAGCACTCATAGGGAAGTGCAAATTCCTTGCGATAATTGAAACTAAAAGCTTTCCTATCCTATTTCATGTTCCTCCAAATAGTGCTAATTACGGTAAGGAAACCCTCCTAGGAAGACCCTTCAAAAGGGAGACCAAGTGTGAGGCCGACTATGTAGCGTAGAGGATACACTTGACACTACTGGGTGTGAGGATAGTCACAACCTTTAGCAAGGGTGACCTCATCGAACCTCGAGGGAAAGGCAAGGAAGGTGCTGACATAACAGTCAAGACTACTAACGAGGGAAAGGACTTGTTTGAAGAGTTGATACAAGCACAGGTCGAAAAACGAGAACCAATGAGTGAGGCCGTTTCTGAAACAAGAAGGTTAGGAGACAATGCCAAGGACGGGCTTTGAACTTACAAATACTGTAGAAGACCCCAAAAGAAGCCCAAGCCAAGCCTTATAGATAGAGGCATCGATTGAGGGTCAGCACAACGCCGTGATGGATATCCAAAGCGTTGCTACGTGCTCAAGGGTATTACATAGGCAACCGATGGATTTGGGTGCCAAGACCCCCTGCTAAACCTCCTTTGTCGATTGAAGGCTAGATCGTATCAAGATCAAAGAAGTGTAGGAGGAGATCTAAACGAAAAACCAAGTCTCGAGTCAAAAGCATTGGAGTGACCAAGCCCCTCACGGCGAAATCAAGAAACCAAACAGGACCAATCGGAGGGTAGATCCTCATCCTAGCGTGCTTGACAAGCAGATACCAAATGTAATCGTTGAGGATATGCAAAAGCCACTAGTGCCCAAGGAGCCTTTGATTCCCCAAGAGGATAGCATGTATCATAGGCACAAAATTGCTCATGGCAAGGTCAAATTCTCAACAAAGCAAATAGCAAAATCATCTAGCAGCCACGAGCAAATCTCCCAGCCAGTGTTAAAGCCACTTAGGAGTCCCAAGTCTCCTACACCCTCTTCCCCTAAATGGACACAGGAAGCACAATAGTCGTCAAGTGTGGCTACTCAATCCCAATCTCTAGCTACATCAAAGCTTCCAAATGTCCAAGAGGTAGGACATGACACCACCCTTAGATCTCAACCTAAGGATATGCCTGTGCAATCCACCGTGGCTAGCTCAACTGATACTCAATCTACACAAGTGAATGCTCTAAGGGCAACAAAAGACATGATCACTTCCAATCGACCTAAGGACTTGACACTGCAATCCACCAATAGTAGCAAGTCCACTGAACTAGCTGCTACTACTTCCAATCAGGGATCACAACAGTCACAGCCCCTTGGCCATGATAATGCCCCTTGCAGAACGTGTCCTTAGTAGTTTACTTGTGGACGAGGTATCGCAACCAACTTCATTGACAACTCCAGCACTTCCAAAGTGCCTAAAGCCTAGGCTGGAGGAGTTAAATAGAAGGTAAGAGCTAGACTCTCCAAAAAGGGAGGCAGTTGTACCCTCACAACAGAGCGAGGCTATTCAACAGGCCATGGCTATGTCCCATAAAGATACACTAGAGAAAGAGAATGCTGAGGCCCAACCAAGCACATCAATGGTTGACCTAGTCTAGGGTCCTGAGTCGTTGAGAGATGCACCTTCACTGACCAAGAAAAAGAGGAGAAAACATCGAAAAAAATAGCAGTTATAGGTGGTTGTGGACCCCAAGAATATTGAGACCAAGAGCGCTAAGGAATAAAGCATCGAGTCCATCCACCAATGAACCCATTGATGTCTCTCCTAATAGCGGTGAAACCTCAGACACATCCGTGTGCTCTGAAAAATCAAAGTAGTCATTACCATCAACGGTTGCTTGCAACACTCAATCCACCGACAACAGAACTCGCATTGACCAATCAAGAGTGGATACAACGCTGTCACAACAAGGTGACAAATTTATACCAGTCACATCCAAGGAGAACCATGATGCAATAACAAAGCCTCAGGAGAAACGTGGAAACCCCAAGAGCATAAGAAATCCTAGTGTTGACCAATCTTGCTCGTCTAGGCCTGAGCCCCTAGCTATGCTAAACCCTAGGCAAACTCCTAGAACCTTGCATGAGATAGTAACCGAACAAGCCCTCGTTGAACATAGAAGTGTCGCAGAATGCTTAACCGAGTTGGATGGTAAGCTCAAAGTGTTCGAATGTGTCTATGTCTTGGCAGACATGGGTGCATCCTCTAAAGAGTAGCTTGAATAGTACTTGCCATTTCCCTTATCCTAGGAAGAGCAAGAACATCTTGACGAGCACTATGACAGGCTCCTGCATGAATGCATGCGACTCACCTCTGATGAGGAAGCCGACGAACTACGCTTAACTGTAACATTCAATGATGTGCTCTACCAACCAAATCTCTTAGAGACAGAGCAACTAAAGCGACAATCAGAGGGTCGAAGTCAATTTGAACAATGTTGGTTTGAAAACTGCGTTGCAATAGCCGAACTAGGAGCCCAGATCATGACAGTCTCAGAGGAGCGATTAGCCAAATGTCGGTCTCAAAGAGACCCAACCTATGTGGCACCAACTTCCTTTCGTGTGTTGACTGCCATTCGGGGTACGAACGTAGCTGGAACTAGCCAAGAGAACTCTTTGGCTGATAAGGTTCTCACTGAGGAGGAGCTACATGTTGTAAGTAGACTCGGACAAGGTACCATGATACTTGACATTGCAAAATACTTGATGTTATTAAGAAGGCTACCATGAGTACTAGATGCATGTGCCACACTGCAGTACAATCCCAAGTTCTTCAATTAGTTTTTATCCTTGTGAAGTGACATGGATTCGTAAATATGTATATAAATGAACAATGACTTTTGTGACCAAGTATAGATAAGATCAACACACACAAGCAATGATAGTCAAGCACAGGGAGAAGAGTTGGGTTTGACAAGCTGAGCTCCTCAGGTCCTCCTCTCGCCACGCATTTAGAAGTCATGTGACCATTCTTCCCTCCAAGAGGAGAGCATGCAACCCTCATTATTGACATAGGAAGCCTTGACCAACATCTTTGATGGTGTAGATGGGGCACCGTCCCTTTCTATATACCTTTCCTCTTTTTCAGTCTATCCTTCCAGGGATGAGCCCTGCTCCACTCCATGACAACCAGTGCATGTAAATTAGCATAAGCCAAGATCTGCTAATGGATGGAGGCAAAACAAACATCATCATAGGGGCCATCTCTCTACAACAAACACTGTATGCCTCACCTCTCTCCTTCTCATCATATACGCTTGATAGCCCACTGTATAATCCCTTCCATGCGAATAGTTTTATCCTGCCTCAAGGCCTAATCCTTGGTTCGCATTTTGCAGGTCTCCCTATGGTAACCAACATGGAGCACCCAGTGTAGGTGGCTTGCAAGGATTCTATTCGCCGTTGAAGGGAGCATGTAGCACAAGCTCCTCTACCGGAATGCTACGTACCACCCTTAAAAGGTATGCAAAGAAACGAGGCCCCAGGGAACACCGCCCCCGAACGTAGGCCAAAAAATCCCCAGGCCAGGGGAATAGAAGCTCAAGGGAGCACATGGGGCATGGCAACATCGGTCGTGCAGGCTCCCACCAGATGTTGGGCACCTGGTGCTCAAAAGAGGAGAGGGCAGCTCGAGACAAGCAGGAATTTGACGCATTGTTTAAAAGCATTCTGGAAATAGTTGGCTGCCAGGGACTACACCATTCAGGTCTCGGCCGACATTTTCCTCGCCTAGCCTCACAGGAGCCCCTCACCAGCACAACCTCAGTCACCCGACCACCCAGACTCGCCCGCCTCGTACAAATAGAGTAGCCCCATGTTGTATAAAAGGCTTATCAAATGCTACGTGGCCATGACTTTTTGTCTTTAAATGATTAAGTGCTGACACATTCCCCAATTATACAAACTTTTCATATTTGTGTTTAATATATTTCACGTCTTTAGCAAAAGAAAAAGCTAATCAAGCACAGGTGATAAGTATCTAAGCCAATACCATGGAATTCAGATAAGTGATGTCTCCTTGCATTGCACTAGTTTATTATAGTTGCGGCATATGCCGTGCATGTACTCTCATGAAGTGACAAGTGGATGCATGATGACACATGTCTTTGTGCGAAAGTGTTCAATGCCCAAGTCACCGCAAGACCACTGGCCCCACAAAAAGTAGGGACAAAGTCACGCTGCCGAAAGCAAAAATCACATGTGTGAGTGCCCATGTCGCATGGCCCAAAGCATGATCTTAACCACTTCCTCTTTCTGGATTACACTCTGCACCGAGCACTCACGGTAATTGTTACCCCAATTATACCAACACCGCACATTCCAAAGAGGGTTGCAATATCTCAAGTGTATCTCTCCATCTCAACGACTGCTTCTCTAACAATGAGGCTAGGGCACAATCATCATTGTAATATCCATTTTCTGAGCCTTCGAAGCTTGACATTTCCCAACCCATTGAAAGGCTAATAGCCTCAACATATTGCAATGGTTGTACGCAGGCAAGCCAAAAAAAAAAGAGAAAGAAAGAAAGAAAAAAGAACAAGAAAAGGAAACGAAAAAGAAAACGAAAAAGAAAAAAAGAAAAGAAAGGAAAAGAAAAGAAAAGAAAAGAAAAGAAAAAAAATGAAAAGATACGAAGCACCTACGATCACAACACAGCACCTAGGGTCCTCAAATTAGGTACGCCCAGTGACCTTTGGTCGGTTGGTTTTGTCCCTAGTCCCCTAGGGCTTTAGCATCACCCACAATTGCTCAGGGCACATGAAGGGCAGGACATACCTAGGGAGCTTGTCTCACCTCTGGTTAGACCTATTACCTTGACCTATTCGCACGATTCCCTCTTGCACTATGCCTTAATACCATTGCAATCAATTGTGGTAAGCACCACACGAATGGCCATGAAAAGTAAACCGTCCTCATCAAGCAAGTTCCATAGCTCCCAGCTACCAAAAGTGCGGTGTCCCTATGTTCAATTATGCTATGTCGTGCAGTCACAATGCAAAGGATGTCTCATACACCTTCACGTGTACTTCTTCTTAACATGGACAACTTTGCTTCATCCACACATTGTTACGAGAAACCAGCATGCGGTCTTCTAACTACGTAATATCTAAGTATGCACGAGCACTCACATAATATCTGCACTGAAATATATACACAGTTTGGGTCCTCAAGTGTTGGACAATACTCTTAGCTTGCTTAGAGTTCAACCTGTCTCCCAAACTAATTGAACTATGTATTGTGGATGATAGAGAAGACTAGCACTACCCCTAGGGAGAGACCACCTATGAGAGGTTTTTAATTGCAGGTATTGAAGACTCCAATGAAAGTGTCGTTTGCTCTTTATCGACACCCAACTCTGAATTCTTATCCTTTATCATCCTGCAAGCCCGCCAAGAATCGTCATGTGAAGAATCCCCAACAAACCAATACTTGTGCTGGCCATCAGTACAATCCCCAACAAAGAACAGCCCTACCACCAACTCCAAAAACCCTACCACCAACCACCTAGGCCACCAATGTGTCGCCAATGACCTTCCTTCACACCACCACCAGCAGTCCTCCACAGCAACCATCGATGCCCCTTCCCCCCATGTCTTCAGTCATGCCAAATCCTGCTACCTACGACGGATAAACAAGGTGGAAAATTTGGAAAAGCTAAAGCAAAAGACAAAGGCCAAGGCAAAGTGGAACGGAAGACGAAGGCATGCTAAGAAAAATCTAGAAACACAAGAAGTGCAGAAAAGTCCTAAATAAGGGAAAAAGCCGCACAAGGAAAAGCGCAAGTCAATACTTTTGTAAAAGAGCACAAGAGAATCATGATCTAATTTAAGGAGCATCGGGCTCTCAACCGTGCAATTTGTAAATGTAGACGGGCGGTAGGAAGGAAGCTAGGAAGATAGGAGAACAATGGGAAAAAGGGCCTAGGCCACGGCCGGCCATGTAAAAAAGGGGGATAAGGGGATGACCGCCCAAAAGGGATTTAGAGTTTTGTATATAAAGTTGAAAAGTGAATGAGAAGCTCATTCTTGTGTGTGGCCAAAAGTGGGTCTCCTCCTCTTCTTCTTCTTCTTTTTCTTGCTTGCTTGAGCTTGTGCTTGAGAGAGGGAGTGAGTGTGTGAGGGTGAGGGACCGGGGAGGAGAAGCTCTCCAACTTCTCCTCTCTTCCTCTCTTCTCTTCTCTTCTCTTGTCTTGCTCACGGTGATGGAGCTTGGAGCATGGAGCTTGAGGATGGAGCTTGCACTTGGATTGTGGAGTTACCGGAGTGCGCGAGAGAGGAGGTAACTTGATCCGCATGGAGGTAAGCTCACTACATCCGTAGATATGGATGGCGCATCGGCTATGTGAGAGGTAGCCATTAGAGCTTGACTTGGAATGCTTGAAGCAATAAGCGGTCCGTGGGTCTTGGCGGTTGAGCGAAAGCTCCCACAATGATAGCCTCTCTACAATTAGTGCTTTTTGATGGTTGTGATTGAGGAGGGGTGTTGAGAATTATGCAATTGCACCCATGTGACAACCTCTTTGTATGGAGCAATAGGGCAAGACTCAAACACTTTACCAGAGACGATGCTTGAAATACAAGATGCTTGAATCCCATAAGCACAGTGGAGAAAAATGCAACCATCATGAGCCTATAAAGTGATGTACCTTCTTATCATTCAATGATGGAATACTATCGTACTTTGTCTTTTTAGTCATAGTTAATGTCATACTCAAGATTGTGTTTATGAGTCCAAGCTTCCATCTTGGAACCTAATTCACTTGAGTAACAATTGGTCTCTCTAATCTATGTCATCATGAACATTGTCTTTGTGTTCCATCTGTCATAGCCATGCTGTAGATCCACGCATTTCAACATGGTATCAGAGCCATGGTGAGCACGGTTCAACTCAGCTCACTGTTCCTCCAGCTCAATGTTCCTCCAGCTCCCCTCCCATCTTCTTTGAAACACATAGGAAGCTTTAAGCAAGCATCAATAAGCCTTTTGTCTCCCTTTCTTCATTGGCCTTTCTCCAAGCCACTTGCTGTCTCTTGGCCCGATTGATGAAGTATTTCTCAAATCTTGGCGATCCCCTTTCACAGCTTCTACCATGGGCTTGTGAATGAGAACCTAGGTCTCTCAAATGGAGAGACTGATCCTACATCCTCCTGTCCAGTCTAATGGATATGACTTAGCTGTCGCAGTGCATAGGGTTGAAGGTCACCATAGGGTTTGGCAAGAAAATTGGACAAGATAGATGGAGATGTGTCTTCAAGGGATAAGTAGATTCAAGTGAATGTTTATAGGTTCAAGAGGAACTTCACAACCTTTAGTTCACTATATACTTTGGCTTATCTTAGAAAGATAGATTTTTACATAAGATGGTTGAATAAATGTGTTAAGAGCTTGAAACTTATGGTCACAAGGATGGATGATTTGCAAACAGGAGTACAACTTCAATTGATACAAGAAGAGTCTTTCCCTTGCTTGCCTATGAATATAGCTGCCTATTTCAGCCTAGGCATGAAGAAGATCTTCAAGACACTTTCTCATATCAACTGATTAGTACAATGATGATAGAGGTTCAAGATAAAGAGTGCCTATATCAGCCTTTGAATGATTGAAGGTTATGGAACTAGCATCATTGTTGCTTGTTTTTCATAAAAAGATCATGAGATTCATGACTTAGATCAATGTAACATGAATAAAGCAGCTGCATAAAAGCTTTAGCTTATGGATTGACTATTATGGAAAACCAAGATTAATTCCAAAGCATGGCAAGAAATCACCAAAAGACTTCTTTGAAACCTCCCTTGAATGAAGAGGAAGTAAGATACTATGTAGAGGGACTTACAAGTCTAGCTTGTACTTGTAATGATTGTAGCTGAAGAAGAATCTGTGTTTATAGGTTTTCACCCCTGAAATACCCTATTTTAGGATGAGAAGAAGAGGCCAAAAGTATCACATAACAGTGCCAAAAGATATTCTTGAAACTTTCTTACAAAGAGTATAGCTTGCAGCCACTCAGAAGAACCAAGAACATCCCATGTTTTACCAAGATTAAAGAAGAGAATCAGAAATAAAGCTTCAGCCCATGAATACCCTATTTTGGGCTGCCAAGGATAATCCAAGATGACACAAACAATTTTCCAAAGAGTACTTTCAATGCCTTAACAAGGTAAGAGTGATTAGATGTAGCAATTACAAGTGAAAGTAGAGCATGCTCTCTTCATAAACCATAAGAATAGAAATGGAGCATCAATGAGACACGATTCAGCCCAAAAAAGAGAGTGTTGGGCTGCATATGATAGTCCAAAGTCAAAGCTTTATGTCTCCCAAAGATCTCTTCTTGATAGAGAAGAGAGTCTACATCAAGAGGTAGGTACATAAGACATTGTCCTTATCTTCTTCTTCACAAATGCATGTACCACTTGAACCGTGCAAGAGGTGCTTTGTAAAACAGAGATTCAGCCCATAAAAGAGCAAGCTTGGGCCTTTCACTCCAGCTCACAAGCCTTGATAATATAGATCAAGAAGTGGAACAAGAGTCTCCCATGATAGGAGAGAGTTGCTACTTCATAGACATAGACACAATCAATGTTCAAAGCTTCCTTCTTTCTTCTTCAATGACCATCGAAAATCCCCCCATGAATGGGATGCTAGCCTCCTCTTTATACACATTAATCCTGTTTCTCACAACCAAGAATGGCCTTCCATTTTCATCAATGCATGGAAAGAGAGGTACTTACATGTCAAGTAGAGTCTTCTTAAGCTGCTTGTGGTTGCATGGCTTCATCTCCTTTTGTGTGGTAGTGTATGAGCTTCATTCTCCCCCATCCAAGATGCACCCTGTTCTCAGCCTGAGGAAGCCCGGAAAAATGAAGCGCAAAAACCGGAAGGTTCACATCTTTCAAATGAGCCACAACAAGCTTCATTCTCCCCCATCTAGGATGCACCCTGTTCTCAGCCTGAGGAAGCTCGAAAAATGCAGTGCAAAAAGCGGAAGGTTCATGTCTTTCAAATGAGCCACAACAAGGTCACATAAGCAAGGCTATGGTAAACACAATGTCCCACACTTAGCCAACTTAGAAAACTTTATCTTCTTTGTGACTTTTCTTGTTAATACACTTAGAACTCTTGAATATCATAAGTATAGAACCACATCATAGGCTCCAGGAAAATATAACCCAAGGGAACCTACCAAGTCATTTGCGCATGACCATATTTATCATGTTTAATGTTCCATGACTTACAGAACTTGTAACAACTTCATGTAAGCAATGCAAGGAAGGATAAGAGTAAGTAACCAAAATCCAATCATCTTGTCAAGGACCCATGATGATTTTATTGTATTTTAAGGTAGAGAGCCCTATCTTTATTACACCATGTCATATGCTGGTGGACTTAGGTGTTTAAGATTTATTGCACTAGGCAAGTCTTTATGTAGCATGTCTAGGATACAAGTGACTAAGTGATACATGTAAAGGATAAAAGTTTTATTTTTAAACCATGGGCAAGGTATCCCATAACACCATTGTAGCATCCAGCCATTGGAGAACATACTAAGTGTGGAAAAATCTGTACTGACGAGACCTGAGGGGGAAACAATTCAAAGTGACGGTGCACCTAAATTAGGGACCTGGAGGTGCTTACAGAGAATAGCTACTGAGAAGTATGGAGACAGAACTGCACTTGAATTGACAATCATAACGCATGGAATGCTAGGTTTAACCTTCATGGAATTAGAAACATTAGCTCAAAATGGATCGAGCTTCATAGAGAATGCACATAGATACATTTCTCACGTGGTTGCAAAGAAGAAAAATGGTGCTACTACAATTTTTGTAACCATGTTCTTTGCTGCGAAGATTGGGATTTGTGTTTTTATGAAAAGAGGTATCCGAAGGGTTCATCGAGGGGGTGAAAGCTCAGTGGATGTCTCATTTGATTTAATGGAGCTTGGAAGGTCACCTCTTGTTGTTTCTTGTGCTGGTGTCAAGTCCATTCTTGAAATTCCTACAAGGTTAGAGTACCTTGAGACTGAGGGTGTTACTATTATTGGATACAAGACCAATGAATTTCCTGCTTTTTTTACTCACCACCAGTGGCTACAAGGTACCTTGTCTGATTCTACATAGACAAATGTGCAGATATCATATGTTTGAATCCTAGTTTGGAGTTAGAGAGTGGACTACTCATTGGGGTGCCAATCCCATAAGAGCATGAAGTAGCTGCCAAGCCGATTGAGTCAGAAATTAGTAGTTCTTTGCAAGAAACATTGAAGCAAAAGATTAGTGGAAGCGTAATAATCATCTTTTTACTCAAAAGAGTCAATGAAGAAGAAGATGAGAAAGACCATAACAAAGAAAAAGAAGACCATGAAGACAAAAAGAGCAACAAAGAAAGCAAAATGGACTATATCAAAGACGAAGACAAAGAAAAGAAGGTCTGTTATGCCTACCATGACATATTTGATGAAGAAAACCACAAGGGCATGTTGGTCTCCTTGTCTCCAGTTTTCACCAGAACTTTTTATTGTATGTACTTGCCATTAATGCTCCTTTCATAAGCCATGAACAACACCTCATGTAGCGTATGCATAATAGCCTCTATACACTTAATGAGGCCTTGTAACAACCTCTGGATGATTACCGTGTTTGTGGCATACCCACACTTATCAAGGTTTTGCTCATGACAGCCTCTCTACAGTTAGTGCTTTTTGACGGTTGTGATTGAGGAGGGGTGTTGAGAATTATGCAATTGCACCCATGTGACAACCTCTTTGTATGGATCAATAGGGCAAGACTCAAACACTTTACCAAAGAAGATGCTTGAAATGCAAGATGCCTGAATCCCATAAGCACAGTGGAGAAAAATGCAACCATCATGAGCCTATAAAGTGATGTACCTTCTTATCATTCAATGATGGAATACTATTGTACTTTGTCCTTTTAGTCATAGTTAGTGTCATACTCAAGATTGTGTTTATGAGTCCAAGCTTCCATCTTGGAACCTAATTCACTTGAGTAACAATTGGTCTCTCTAATCTAAGTCATTATGAACATTGTCTTTGTGTTCCATCCATGCTTAGGATTGAGGTAGCATGGTATACACACATCTAAGGATGCACATATCTTCCAATTACACTACTATGCTATTAAGTTTGAGGAGCACTTAATTTGTAGATGTATTGTATATTATGAGAGTAGAGGGAGATCTCATTGCCTTTTTTAGGAGGGGTTTGGCCCTCTCCACAAGGTGATGGGAATACTACTAGAGATGCCAAGACTACTTTCAATGGAGATTTGAACATACAGAGGGAAGCTTCTAAGGAGAAAGATAGAAAAAAAATGCAAGTTAGCAAGCTAGGAGGTTCTTACATAGTTTTAGAGTACTAGCCCCTGCACTAGCTCACTACATGCTACTACTATAGATGCCACTACTACAATAGTACCATCACACAATCCATGAGATAGAGGGGCCACAATAAATGAGGCAGCCACACTCCATAGAGCATCACACCCACCATGCTGTTGTAGTACCTAACATTCTTATGTTCGGTAAATTTGAGCCATCATTGCATGCCATTAGAGAAGAATACCTCTCCTTAGTGGACTCAATGTCATGGACTACCCTCAAGGAGGGTATATTATGCTTGGAAAGTCATATTGATCGGTGGGATTCTATAGTACCTCTCCTTAGTGGACTCAATGTCATTGACTACCCTCAAGGAGGGTATATTACGCTTGGAAAGTCATATTGATCAAGGTGGGATTCTATAGCACACACACACACACACACACACACACACACACACACACACACACACACACACACACACACACACACACACACACACACACACACACACACACACACACACACACACACACACACACACACACACACACACACACACACACACACACACACACACACACACACACACACACACACACACACACACACACACACACACACACACACACACACACACACACACACACACACACACACACACACACACACACACACACACACACACACACACACACACACATAGAGTTGAATTATTGTCTAGAAAATCACAAATTGACATATGAAGAAAGAAGTCATATTAGTGTCAAGAGGAGGAGGAGGAGGAGGAGGAGGAGAAAGAAAGAAAGAAATAAATAAATAAAGAAGTCATATTAATGTCTATAAAATGCCAAATTAGCCTACGAGACCATGAGACCAAAATGTGAGTCTAGGAATTTTCCATCGATAATAACGCTGAGAAATACATAGTCAATGAGTACAAAGTGATGTCTAAGCCAGAATATAATGTGAAACTTCTCATCAAGAGGCACTCTCATCCTAGGATATCTCTCATGCGTCTATCTAGCATAGTGAGGTTGAAGTAACAAGGTAGGTTCCCCCGATGGTGGTGTAGTATCCTTTGTACTATAGGTGATGTCTCTTGTGAGGGCATGGACCAGCTAGGCATGGGTGACATGCCTTGCATTTCTTTATGGCTATGTCTAGGGCGGTTCCCCACGGTGGGAGCATTGCACGGAAAATTGATGAGAGCTCTATAGTGGGGGGCCTAGTCATGATGCTTTGTAGAACTCCATGATTGCACCTTGGTGTGTGGCTTTGTGTCTCTACTCTTGGGTTTGTAAGAGGTGTGCTCTATGGCACCATAGCTCTAGTAGGAAGAGCTCAAGACATCTTTGATCCAAAAAATCCATAACCATGGATAGTGGTCTAATTTCCTCTTTAAATAATTAGTGGAAGCGCTCTTGGATTTGGCAAAATACATTGGGCATATGCATAAATAGTGCTTCTCCATTTTTTACATGATCTGATAAAGGTAGAACAACTTGTTCTCCAGGGGACGGAGTCTACACCATATCTACCTATCTCAATTTGGAGCTAGTGTGAGGATGTATAGAGTTGTTCAATGGCACATTGTACACCATGAGACAAGTGTGTAGGCATGTATCTTGGGTGAACAACAAAGCATTGGGTGATATCTGTAGAAGATACTTCCAGTAGACCTGGGGGGTTCACTATAGATGTTGTATGGTATCACGTGAGTGTAAGGGAGGGGGGTTTTTGAAAGGGGACACTTAAGCATATACATTAGAGGTAGACCCTTCTTAATTTCCTATATTGAACTTAAATTTAAGGAGGGGATAGTGCCACTACATAAATCACTCTGTGATATGACCATTTTGATACTTTTAATTGCTTAAGATAATTCCAACTTTTAAAAAGAAAGTTAGTATATGTTCTATGAAGACTTACATTTAAGAAAGGGGATACATAAAAATTCATACCTGTATATATCTTATAAGCTTAAATAGGGGGATATATTAGTCTCACAAGCTTCATAAATAGGGGTTTTTTTAGAAGTCCTTGCACATAGGTGACATGTCTTCTTTACTATGAGTGAACCCCTCGTGCCAATAGAAAGCCATCTTCATTCTCAGATCCCCAATAGGTGTCAACCATGTCTTGGTTGTGTATTTGAATAATGTCCATCCTAATGATGTAGTTCAGCTCCTCTTAGGCTGAGCTCTAGGTGAGGAAAATCCAAGCTATATTGTAGTGGTTGGAGGCGATCCTCAAACTGTATATGTTCACACTGGCTCTCCATTGGCCCTAGAGCCACATAGCCTCGTGTTAATATATCCTCTATTGCTCTCCTCAAAGTTAATGTTATCCTTAAAAAATTAATTCCCAAGAAAACATATCTCTAGACTATCTCCATCATCTCCTCTCTGTATGTGAAATCAGGTATTGATAGCGGAATCCACTGTGAGACCTTGGTTTTCCCAGGGTTTGTTGTGAGATCCTTATCCTAATATAAGCCATGTAGTGCATCTAGGTGGTGTTGCAATCCCTTTTGTGTGCTGGAGATGAGGACTATGTTATTGACATACAATAGAATGGGTATCAAAGCACCCCCCGCCCCCCACAAATGCCAGCTCCCTCCCATCCAAGTCCATTAATGTAGTTTGATATCTCATCAATATAAAGGATGAAAAGAGAATATGAGAGTGGGCATTCTTGTTTCACCCCAATGGTGTTGATGATCTCCTCTAACAGCCCTCCTGATGCTTGTACTTGTCTTGTAATAGATGTATATAGTGATAGTATCTCCCATCTCATCTCCATTGAGACCTCTAGCTCTTGTAGTCTTCTCTGCATGAGTCTACCACATGGTACTTTGTTAAAGACCTTATGGAAATCTACAAAGTAGTAGTATACTTGCCTTCCTTGGAGTGTGAGGATATGACCAAGAGTGGAGTAACCCTCCCTAAGCTCTACCTATCTACATGCTTGATGTTGGTGTTTCTTTGCTCATTTTCTAAGCTCATGCTTAAGTATCAATCCATAAAGCTTGGCTAGCATGCGGCCAACCATGATGGTCGTATAGTTTGTAGGAACCATGGGGTATCCATTTAGATGTGGATCCATTACCTGATAACACAAATCATTGGGATGAGAAGTGAAGGAAGAAGCCCAAGTGGAAGCATGAGCAAGTGAAAGTAAGATAGGTGTAAGCTATGGTGGATAGAGCAAGAGAGTAAGAGAGAGAGACTCAAGACGTGGAAGACGTGGGAACTCCAATAGTCACAATGTGTGACCAACCTTCCCTTTATTCAAATGTCACTGAAAGAATAAAGAATGAAGTGATAGCGATGGGTGCTTTAGGTATGCTTCTCTCAAAGGCGATCATAATAAGTTAGCTCATCATTACTATGGGCCTTATCAAATCCTCAAACGAGTTGTTGAGCTTGCATACAAGCTTGATTTACCTTCTTCAACAAGGATTCATTCTACCTTCCATGGTTTTCAACTTAAGGAATATGTAGGTCCATCCATGAGGGTGTTAGAAGAGTTACCTCCCATTGATGAAGATGGCCTTATCATTTATGAACCTAAAAAGGTTATTGGCAAAAGCGAAAAGGTTTTAAGGAACCGTTCGCTCTGCTGGAATACCTTATTAAATGGCGGTGTTTACCCATGGAGGAGTCTACTTGGAAACCATAATCATACCTTGATTCTTTTCCATGGCTTTTACAGGAAACAGAGTAATGTCAGAACATGACAGCTTGCTATATTAAATTTCTATCATAAAAATAATTACTCTATGGTCATCAAAATTGGATTTTTATGGCATGGATGGATACTAGGGATTGTCCTCTACATTTCTATAGCTCATACATGATGATTGGACATTTCTTCTTCAAGTTATGGCCATTCTTGTGCAGCAGCCTGTTTTGGATAGTTTCCAACAATATATTCAAATTTCATACCTATACTTCATTGATATATGAGATCTTCTTCAGCTTGGAGTTTCATTACAGCATTGATTCATCATTTACAAAGCTATCCTTGTACTCTTTCTTCATCACTTGTCCCAATTCCAGCTTTGAGGAAAAAGCTCTTTTAGGTCGGGATGGCTTGTAATAAAGCATAAATGCTTTAGTCTAGGGTAAGTATAAAGGGTGGAGGTGTAACATGTGTAGCATCTTTTTTCCAGTTTACAAACATTACTTGTTTGAGGTCTCAAGCTCCCACCATCTAAGAGGGTGAAAACTCTTGGCCAACATAGATTGGGGTGCATACCTTGCTGCAGCCTCTCATCATTTGATTCTCAATCAACATTGATAATATCATTTCTTGCCAAGTCACCCTGGCTATGGCTTCTTGACATTTTATGTATATTTCTTGTATTTTTAGTTTAAAATCTTGTTGTGGAATTTAGCTTTATTACAGTGAATACATCCTACCTAAACCTAGAATGACTTTTGAAATTACCTTTGATAGTGAGATAGAGGCATGATATACTACTCTCCATGTTACAAGGCCATAGTAGAGTATGAGAGAGAAGCAAAAGCAAAAATAGAGAGCATGTTATTCTCTTATAGAGCCTCTACAAAATTAGAGCTAGAGCCTAAAGAGGAAGAATATGAATCCAAAGAGAAAGTTAATAAAAGCAAGGAAGAGCAAGAATCCCTTTCACTCAAAGAGGATGTCCATGAGGACATGACTGAAGCTTCAAAGGATAAATAGCCTTTACTCTTGGATGGAATGACCATGGTTTCCTTTCAAGTGCGACCACAACACATGCAGATGATGTAGTTGTCTTGCACCATCAATTTCCAAAAGGAATGATGATGATGAACCATGCCAACATGCACCAACCCCACATCATTAGAGAACCTTAGAAGGTCCTTATCATGTTACATTCCTAGGCACATCCTTAGAGGATGAGTCCTCAAGTCAAGAAGTGAGTATCCCACAACTCACGTCAACAACAATCCTCATACCATTTCAGCACACACAGAAGGATATGAAGAGTTGCAATAGAAAGTAGAGAAAGATGGCTGTGGAGCATCAGAGGAAGAAGCTACTCCCTTGAAGGAGTCAAATTTGTATCCATAAGAAATCCATGGAACCTTCATTAGAGAGGTAGAAGGTGAAAACCAATTTACTTTTATTGATGAAAATGGCATAGAAAGGCATCTCGAATTGGATAGTTGCCTTTTAGAAGAGGAGCTATTGAACCTTCATGATGTGTTAAGCAAAATTTGGATGTTTTACTTGGTCTTACAAAGACTTAAAAGGGATTGATCCCACTATGTGTCAACATCACATTGACCTAGAGCCTGATGCCAAGCCTATACAACAACGTTAGAGATGTATGAATCCCAATTATTTAGCCCTAGCTAAGATAGAGCTATTGAAGCTCCTAGAGGCTAAGTTCATCTACCTGGTAGCCAATAATGAATGGGTTTTGCCCATTGTGGTTGTACCTAAGAAGAATGGAAAGTTGTGTATTTGTGTGGACTTTCAAAAGCTCAATTCCAAGACAAAGAAAGATAGGTGAGTCTACTATAAAATCTTGGTTGTCCAGTACACTAAAGCTCCTAAAATAATAAATTTCTGACCTATTCTTGCATGTCTTGTGTGTATCTTAATAACAAAGACTAGAAATAGCCAATGCATAACAATCTAATGTATAAGGGGCATACAAGACTAGAAATAGCCAGTGCATAATAATCTAATGTATAAGGGCTACTACAAGAGCCAAAATGAGTGTGACTAGCCTAAAGTGTATCCAATTTACAATGACATAATGTTTGCACTAGCCATTTTAGCATAGTCCTTGACTGCTCAATTTCTACTTTCATTAGGAAGTGCATCATTTACATTTGCATTAAAAATATACTAATATGTGGAATCATGAGAAACCTACACAAGCTTAACAATTGCCTCATTTGGCTTTGCATGTGACTACCCACCATCGAAAAGAGGCCACAAAGTGACACAAATGGTTTGTGAGAGTATATATGTCTCTTTGGTCTATGAAAGTAAGAGTCGAACAATGTCTTCCATAAAGGGAACATCACAAACTGACCAAAATATATGTAGTCTATAGATGATATAGCTTGTAGCCTTTGCTTTCAATATTATAACAACAAAGATGGATTTTACAACCCTGTCATATCTAAATTTTTGTTATTGCCCTAGTACTCATGCATAAGCTAGGCAATAAAACACACACAAGTGAGAAAAAAATGGCTTCATGCCATGCCAAGTCTCATATAGAATGGTAAACTAGCATGCTTGGTGGGACACTTGTTTAGTAGATAAGTTGTACAAAAAATAGCCTCAAGCTAGAAAAATGTGGCAAAACTTGACTTTTAATCATTCACCATGCCACTTCATGAGAGGTCTATTCATTCTCTGAACTATACTATTTTGTTATTTTATATATGATACTATACATTGACGTTTTATCATTTTTCAATCAAAATCCTTTGAATATATTACCCCCAAATCAAAATGGAGAGTGCCCACTTAATCATGGAAAATTTTTAGCAAACAAATTGTTTGAGGGACAAAAGCATTACAAACTTAGCTTTCAAATGACACACATAAACATGCCTTGAATAATCATTAAAAAGAGTCATGAAGTATAAGTAGTTGTCAAAAGATAGTATTTGCATTGAACCACAAATATTGCTTCTACAAGCTACAATTTGTTAAAGTACAGAAGCTCAATCCATCTCTTCACTAAGGTATGAATGATGCATTTGGGATAGCAAAAGGTCAAGGATGATTTTAATTGGTAAGGTGGTGTAAAAGCATGTGCCTAAGGTGATACAATTGATCTATGAAAGAATTTTGTGATAGTATTGAGACATAAGTATGAACAATAGAAAAGTATCCTTCAATCAATGAGAAAATTAATTTGGTTACCATCTTTGTAGTAGAAAGAAATTGTATAGGGCTAATATTTCTCAATTGATCCAATAACTTTTGGAAATGTAAAAATATGAAATGTTCATCTTTTTGAGTACTATAACATGATGAGCAAAATCTTTCAAATTTGATTTCTATGTTATTTTATACAACCACAAATATGGTTAGTCACCTAAATTCTAAAATTTAGGACTACACCTACCTACCTACTTGGGAAGCTTAATATATGGAGCTACACCCATAATCTTGTGTTGCACTATGAGGAAGATTTCTCTCCCACTTTATAGATCATTCAGCTATACCAAAGGGCAACTTGAGATTCACTCATAGTAGAAAAGTATAAAAGCTATTTTGAGCAACTAGATTGCAGTCCTAGAGATGACAATGCACTCACAAAGTGCAAGTACGATATAGTGCAGTACAATCCTAGCATAGTCCAATTTTGCGTAGAAAATGGACACATAGAGTGTACCATTGGGTAGAGATAGTGTAGCCCACACTCTCTACATTGTGTATTCCTCCTTTGTACTAATTTTGGGTTTGGATATTAGCCCATCACTTGTACTAGGTAGCCATAGTTGCCCTTTTGTTATATGAATAAAGAGTTCAATGCTATTATTAATATTGTATTCTATATCCATTGTGGGTTTGATTCAAACTGGTATTAGTGATTTGCTATCATCTCCATACAATTTACTATCATTATTCACTAGATAATTGATTGTGCCATAAGTAATTTGTATTTGTAAAAGTACTTTTGTATCTTAAAAAGCACCTTTGTCTCTATGAAAAAGAAGTTTTCTCTATGTAAAAAGTACTTTTTCATATTACTGTTAACACTATTTTGTTGATTGATTGAGCCTTATATCTTCTCCCATTCTTCATCCCCCCTTTTTTGACAAGCATGTTCTTTTAGAATCTTGCATTGTGTGAGCCTTGTTTGTGTTAAAATCCCCATTCATTGCATTGTTTTCTTAAAGTTGGAAATCACACCTACTTTATGCAATCTGCATTTGAAGGGAAGTCAAAAGCTCAATGATACCAACTATGCTTCTTGGAAAAAGAAGATGGATTCCTCTTCTTCCAAGATTGTTGTGAGTTGGTGTCAATGGATAAACCAAAAGAAGATGAGGTTACCAAAGAAGAATTGGCCAAATGGAACAAAAAGGCCATGTTTGTTGTCCACATGATAAAGCTAAGTATAAGAATGACATTCTCAACCAGGGAATGGATGTGACAATTCGTACAGAAGCATAGGAAACCTTGAAGAACATATATAAATCAAAAAGTATGTCAAGAAAAATATCTTTGTGAGTCAAGTTAAAAACACAAAGAGAAATAAAGGAGAGTCAAGTTAAAAATACAAAGAGAAATGAAGGAGAGATTGCTACAAAGTTCATCAAAAAGTCAAGGATCTACATCAACAATTCATTGCTTTGAAGATAAAATGACAGATATTGAGATGTCTTCAATCAACATTCATGGTTTGAAAGAAGGATATTAAGAACTTGTCCAAGGCCTCATCATTTTGAGGAAAAAACCTTCATTTGATGAGATAGAGTAGATTCTCAAAGATGAAGATTAATGGTAAGTAGCTTGTAGGAAAAAGAAAGGTAACTGGAAGGGAAAATAAGCTAGCTTTGTTGTTGGAGAAGGAAGCTCTCAATGCTTCTCTTAAGTCAAGTCTCTATGCTCTATTGAGAAGAGTATGCAAATATTGGGAAATTTGCATGCTGTATTATCTTCAAGTTAATCTTTGTCTCCTGCCCATACATGAGAATTATGTATCCCTTCTATCCAACAGAAGTCCCGGTCCAAATCACATGGCACTAAAATTTCCATCCTTTATCTAGAATAGGATCTTCCAATACCTCCAAACGTTGGGCTCACGGTACTCTTCAACTTTGTTTCGAACTCGACAAGGGGTGTCTAGACCTCCACTGACCCCAAGGGACCTAGGAGTGAGACACAACTTCAGTGGTTGGCCTTTTCACCACTCGACCTTCGGCCCGTGAATCGAGCAATGCCCTCTTGGGGTAATCCACGGTGTGATCTTGGAGACGATCCACCCGTGCAAATATCCTTCCTTAATTAGTTAATTAAGGATCAAGCATAATCAAGGCAATTAGCCCTAATATCATCTTCTAGGAAAACATTCATTTATTCCCATGGCAACTTGTCATTATAGACCCCTGCCATGCATTTGCCATCAACACAAGCTTTGGAATATTTAGCCAAATCACAATGCAATAATCAATTGATTGAAAGAAAAACATTTAGGGTGTTGTTTTCACTCTCCCCCTTGGGACCAAAGAGTAAATTTTACTTGATATTTCCTCCTTTTGGCTAAGGCATATACTAAAGGTTCAAATACTATACACGATGTAAGTCTTATCATTCCAATGTGAATTAATAAATCTAGCAAGAGCATTTATGCCTCTTCTCTAAGTGACATTTACCTTTTAGCCTTTCCCTATTATGCAGCATTTTATCTTGGCTTTATCTTCCTTTCTCGTAAGGCAAAGAGTCACATGTCATTGAAGTAAAGTTCACATAATCTCTCCCATGTATGTACCATCTATATGCATTTGCGAACCTTAAACAATATTATCCTCGGTAAAGATTAATCAAAGACTCATCAATGCTCAATACTTTAGAGTCCCATATGCTCCTTATGCTATGCATGGATTCATCGCATATAGTATAACTAGGTGCAATTTATATCCCCTTGATACAAGCACTTCACAAACTTCATATTTGAATATTTGAGATGCGATTTATCATTTTCAATGACCTATTCTAGCACAACAAAGTATGGAGCCTAAACATATCTCATGCGAGAATCAAAGCAAGCATTTATCAATTTAGAAATACATTACTTACGACCAAAATCGCAGTTTGATTGGTAGTGATGCCTTCGCCCAAAGCTTCGTTGCTAGTTGTAGGATTGCCATCCGCATGCAACATTCTTCGCTTGGAGGCCATCGTCCGCAATTAGACTCAAGAGATTAAGAAGGCGGAATAGATTTGAGATGGGAGAGCGTACGAGAAGATGGTTAAGTCGAGGATCGAGATAGAGGGAATTGTGCAGCCCCTCGGGGTAACTCTTCTCTCTCTCTCTCTCTCTCTCTCTCTCAATCTCTTGGAGAGGTATCATTCTCTCTACCTCTCTCTGGCAACCTCTCAGGGTCTCCTTATTCTCTCATGTGCCTCCCCATGCCTCATATTTATAATGAATTAGAGAGGAGGGGATAAGGCTAAGAACAAGAGTGGAGGGGCTCTTGGAAGACTCAGTGATATGATGCTCAGATCATAAATCTGATGGGTAATTGGCTCCAAAAGGGGGGTAAAACTCCAATACACTTGGTTAGAAATGATGGGTAATGAACATAATGGTAATGGGAAATGACAATAGACAGCACTTCGAACAGAGAAAATGGTGTTACAAGGGCCACCAATGTCATTGGTATATTCATTCTTGTCCATATTATGGACCTAGAATCAAAAGATGTGTATTCCATAGTGGATGTGTTTTCCTTATTGTGTTGTGAGGATTTGTGCTCGTGAAAGTGTAACTAGGAGATGGATCAAAATCCAAGCAAGCTTGTAACTTTGTCCCACACTTGATGTGACTTAGCCAGTGAAAAGTAAGGTATGCTGCACCACTTAGGGTGACAAGTCTACTAGGTGACCCTAATATGTCTTGCCCTTGATGGGCCCTAAGACTATGTGGTGGGGAAGGAACATTGGGGGTGGTTACGAATAGAGCCTATCGAGCAAGGCCACAAGACATGTCCAACTTAAAGGCCCCTAGATGGTGTGACTATGGGTGTATGTGTGCTACATAAGCATTATTCTTTTCTTTTCTTTTCTTTTCTTTTTTAATAGATTCATTTCTTTCCTCTCCCTCCCCCCTTTTATGTTGTTAGTGGGAGTGGCTTCAAATATTGTTCCATATATGCCCTACTCATCATGTAACTCTTGAGGGATAAACTTGCTACTATTAGTGGTGTTGTTAGAAGGAAGGGTGACTACAATTAGTGAATCTACTTGTATTCATGGCCTCTAGCAACGTAAGATAGTAGGCTAACAACATCATTTCTCAAAGGAGTAATCTAGCCATGGCATACCTATCTATCCATGCATTTGTGTCAAAGAAGAGGGTGTGCATGCCTTCTTCTACTACTCTTTTTTAATTCAACAATGTGAGGAGAAGTCTTAAGTAGTTACACATTGTAAAAAAGATTGGATTTGGGCATGTGAAAATTTTAAGATGAATGTTTGAAGGAGGATACCAAGTTTGTTTCTCAAAACTTGATACTATCTTCTTCCTTGTGGGTGTTAATGTGAGGGTAGGAGAAAAGTTATAGCCCCATGTTTCTTAGAGTCATAATCAACCCCAAGCCTTTATGGTTAGGGCATATAGATGTGATATCCTCTCTCAAGGGGTAATGCACTACAAAAGGATACCAAAACCTCTATGGTAATATCCACAAGGTTTCTTCTCCACTTTGGTCGAGATTCAAGATCCACACGTTGTTTTGGGCACCTCAAATACTTTGTCACGCTTGTAATTTGATGGCTCTTCTTGCCATAATCTAGGATCTTATGCCTTATGCTCCAACCACTTTCTTCCTAGCCAATCCCCTACTCCATTCATTTTTTGCACCACCCCATTTGGAAGTACTTTCTAGAGCCCCTTTGAAAGATAGAAAGCAAACTGCATAGGACACTCTGGGACTCCCATTGTTCTAGTGCATAAATCTCACAAACCCAAAAATTGATAGGGATGGATTCTTGCCTTTGTGGAAAAGGTATGTCTGGAACTTGTTGCTAGGATAATGTAGTGAGCTTCATCTTGACTCTCTCCACTCTTTCCCTTTGTCTTTTCTTGGCTTCTACTATCACTTTCAAGAAAGGTGGGTGCTTCCATGCATTCAAACTCTTGCAGCATCAATCACCTAACTTCCATTGGGTCCCATTCTTCTACCTCAAACATTGGAAGGGAAGGAAACTATTTTTCTATGGGGGGAAATGGTTTATCAATTGTTAGGATCTCAATCACTCTTAGGTTCTCTATGGAGAGTCCCAGTTCCCTTAGCCATAGCACACATAATCCTCCTTTGTCCCATGTACTCTGATTGGTCCAAGGTCGTTGCCATACTTTGCTTGAGTGCTCCCCAGGTAAGATATAACTTCATTTCAAGGTTCTCAACTATTTCCCCTTCACCTTTTTTTGTCATTTCTAGTGAGATATTGGCAAATCTTTATCGTTGTACCTGTATCATTTTTTCTATTACCCTTGCCATTTCTTTTGTCCAAATCCTCTCACACTCTAATTTTGCCAACCTCATGGATAGGTCAAACACATGGGTTGCATTCTTCTCTTCCTGATATTCCATTTTCTCCTTAGGTTTCTCTAATCCTCTATTCTATTAGGTTGTTAGAATTTTCCATGTGCATTGATGCTCCTTCTAATCCTAACTATGTTCTTTGTTGTAGCTCATAAGCTAACTTGTTTTGGAGTTACTCATAATTGTGTGACACACTTGGTACTTCATTAGCTAGCTCCACCACCTTTGTATTTCCCTATTCTACCTCATCCTTTTCTTTTCTTGCTTCCTCTAGCTCCCTCTTTATTTGTTCTTACATTGTGTCACCATGTTTAGCTCTCATTCTAGTCGAACCTTCTCATTAATAGTAGTTGCAAATCTACTTTCTAGCTACACATGATTCTCTCTCTCCACATGTTTTTACAACTCTTCATACCTTTTTCCTATTCCTTTCCTAGTTTTAAGTGCCACTTATTCTTTTTTCACGTTGAAAGACTCCCTAGTCTTCTATCAATATGCCTTCCATGGGCGATCTCTTTGATCCTCTTATTCTTTTATTTGGTCTTCAAACTCTTATGTAAGGACTTTGCAAGATTAGGGATATCAAACTCTAGGATCCTTCAAACCCCAAGTACCTTAGGTGCTCTTTTTTTAGATTCTATGTCTATGTGATCACCAACCTTTTAGCACCTATGGTAGTGACTTGGTTCGATCTCACTTGGGAGAGGGCTATAAGTTGTGCTTCTAGTTCATACACCATATCTTCTAGTTTTCCCTTGGAAGTACCCTTGACTATGGTTGCTAGGCTAGATGGTGTGATGGTTATGATTGGAGATGATAGGGCTTCCCAAGGTGCCTTACCTTTGCCTATCACTAGTGGAAGTTGTGAAATTTCTAGTACACTTGGAGCTACACCTTGGCTAGTGCCCACTTTTGAGAAAAATCCAAAATTAGGGTCCATGAGGGCTAGTGCTTTGACCCTTGTTGGTTGCTCTATTGATCTTCCAATAGCTAGGGCTAAATCCTCGGCTTCTTTTCCCCTAAGCTCTTCCTCTTTCTCCTACTGTCTTTGCTTCCATTTCTCCTCTTCAGTTTGTGATTCCTCGTATTTTTCTATAGCCTTCCCCTCCTCAAATTCAACCTTCCCCTTTTTAGTTGCTAGTTTAATCATGATCTTTGTTCTTTCTCCCTTGTCAAAGATGGTTGATCTTGGTAGCTCTAGTTGTGCTTCTTGTTATTGTTGCCAAATTTTAATTCTAGCTTACTATGAATCCTAGAATCTTTTGCTTCACTCTTCTTGTGGTCGTTCTAGTGCTTGAGATTGAGAGGTTTCTCTTGATGTGCATTCTAGTTGATTCACATCCTCTTTCCTAGCTAGATTTCTCCTAGAGGCTTAGCTTGATGTTTTCTTATTGTGTTTATCTCTGTCCCTTGAGATTTTGCTGCATTTTTGTAAGTTTCCTTGTAGCTTTCTCTACTTTTTGTTGCAATTTCCTTACCTCTTCCCCTTAGATCCTCTATAGGTGCTTGTTCTAATATTCCCTCAAGCATGGAAGACAGTTCATGTAGTGATACACCAAGAGGCTTTGGAGATGCTAACACCTTTTTTAACCTACAAGACTTTGATGGCCTCTTGTATGATTGCACTGAGGATATCCTTGAACCTCACTAATGTAGTCTTGGTTGTAGTGTTTTTTATTTCTACTCCCTTAAGGGATCATTGCCAATGTGGGTCTAGATTCCTCAAGGACCTACATTCCTATGCTCAATTGTTTTGGTTGTGGTATGGATGGTTTTTCTTAACATAAGCATTGGGATTCCTTTTTTCTAGCTGCTACGCTCTCCATCATTCCCACTTGGATTCTAGTCATTATACAGTTATACATGGTGCTACAGAACATCACATGTATCAACTTTTCTTGGATTATTACATTGACATCTGGGACGTCCTCTATGCTTACACAATCATTGGTAAACACCTTCTACTTGTTCATGCCCAGACATTCACATTTCTTTTTGGTTTTTTCTATTTTTCTTTTTTGGCAAGTTCAAAAATCTTTTACCATATCTAATCAGAGTGATACTTCAATCTACCTTTGGTCATTGGCATCCTCTACCATAATTACTTCCATGTGCTGTCAAGGTCATAGGTTATGAGGAACTCAATACACTCATCATAGTCCACCTCCCCTTTAATTTTTCCATATCTATCTTCAATCCACATCTATCTACTAGCTCTTTTAATTTTGGTCCTTAGACACTACTTCAACAAGGTTGCAGATTCAATGATATTGGAAGTAGTGATATTGTCCAATTTCAATCTTTAAATTGTATTTGGCATGGTCTTCTTTTGTAAAATGTAGCTAGGGCTTGCTATCTCTCTTTTGCATGGCTTTCTCTTCTTGTTTTGGCATTTTAAAGACCCTAGCACAACACACAATGGTGAGATATCAAGGAAAATGTATTTTTCACTAACATAATAATTTTAGCTTATATACAAAAATTTCACTTTTGATTTCTACTGAATTTCACTATTTTGTGAATCACACTGTTTTTTTTCTTTGAGTTTTTTTTAATTTTGAGTCTAGAGAGTCCCTCCCCTTGGCTAGTTGAATGCAATACTTCCTAGGATTGTGATGGGTGATTTTTTTATATGTTAAATGATTTTTTCTCATAATGTTCTTGCACACTTATTTATATTTATGGCAATATAATAATAGCTACTTAGGCATCAACCAATCATAAAAGTGAGGGTTATACTCGAATGTCACCTAGTGATCCATATCATGTGGACATATGATGACATGCATTATGTAGGTCAATATATTATTAGAAGAGCCAAATATGCATTAGAATAATGAAAGAGACAATGTGCAAGATGTAATTGAGAATAGGAATCCAGTATGATGAGTACAATTATTGAGGCCCAACTCACACACTCCACAAGCTCCCTCTCTCCACACCAAGAACTTGTAAGTACTCGAATGGATAATGGGCTCTGGCCATTATCCATTCGAATGGGCTCTGGCCACACTCTCTCCCTTTATAAACAAAAATAAAGGAGTTGTCTTACTACAAAATAGGTTGGCCAATTACCAAATAAAGAATAAAGAGATTTCCCATAAATTAGGTTGTTGATGCCTCTACCTGTGATATGATCACTTCCAATACCCCCTCTTAGAGCATGCATGAATGCTCGGGGTTAAAGACGCTTGTGCATAGTCACCCACATTTTCTTTGTACACTATACCTACACACTTGTACACTACAGTGGCGGGTGTCTATCATTGTCACTTTATTCTTTATTCTTTTAGTAGCAATGGAATAAGGGAAATAAGGTCACACATTGTGATTGGTGGGGTTCCCACACATCGGTCTCCTTCATCTTACTTGAACCTCCATAGCTCTTGCAACTCTTTTTGATTTTGCTTGTGGTTCCACTTCCACTTAGCCTTTCAATTGGTATTAGAGCACGCATTCAAGGAGCCTCATTGATCATTTGCTTCATCCTATGAAGAAGCTTCATTTCCTATTTTCATGGTAGCCATCAATTCATTCATTCAAGGTATGCATTGAGTCCCTCCATCTCCGAGCTTATTTGGCCTTTCTCTAGGACCTCCAGGGAATTGAGTAGGCACTCTTGAGTGGTGTAATAAAGGGCTTTTACCTTATTATCACCAGTAGCCCCCTCAACTTATTTTGCAATGTTTGTGCCTATTGGATAGCCCTCTGTCCCTAACTTGTTAGCTCATGTTTCTCTGGCCCTTGGCTCATGGAGTTTCTCTACCTATTGGGAATTGTTCTAGGCTTCATTAGCTTCAATTTGGGCACTATTTGAGGAAGATCTTAGCCATTGACTCATTGGTTATAATAGTTTGCTATTTACTACCTCTAAACAACATATTCTTCACTATTGTGTAGAGCTTCATTAATGCTAATACACTTATGTATTGATGTTTGGATCCCATTAGATCATCGTGGATGCTATTTTGGATTGATTTGAGCTTCCTTTACTCAATGAATTGCAAGATGGACAAGGCCCTTGAATGGGATACATCCAAGGCTAGCTTTCTAAATCACATAGATTCTTTGCATAGATATGCCATGCCTTTAGTGCTATGATCAAGGTACTGAGTTGTCTCACCTTAACATCTTCCATGGCATCATGATGTCCTACCCCAAAAATGATTGGTATACCTCTACCCCCAATTTGTCCAAATATCCTTATTTCTTCCTCCACACTAGGCATCAAAAGATCAATAGAGCTTCCTATATGTAATACCCTCAGTAGCTATCTCACATTGCAACTATCTCCATGCCTAATGACAATCATCATCATACCAATTGTTCAACATGGTAATACTTTGTGCAAGGGTGGAGAAACCATTGTATGAGGAAAAACAAGTTTCACCAATGCATGAAAATCTTCTCCAAATCTTGTCATGATCTCATCTAAAGAAAAATGTGGATCCATAATAAATAATCCATCAATATAATGTAGCTCTTCTACATAGAACTCCACACTCATGACTTTAGGAATCTCTCAATTCCCATCTTTGCATTTTTTAAAAAGTGGGATCCAGATAACATGTCTATAAGTATCTCAAAACCCATCATGTGACCTGTCATTGGACAATGCTTTGAGAATCGAATCTACTAATCTATTGATCACAAAATGTGGAGCAATAGTGTTCAAGTTATGAAAAAAACAAAAATTTGATCATGAGTCCTAAACTTTTGGAAAATTGCCAAATAAATCAATATTGTGGTATAGATGATCCATTTCATTTAGAAGTTAGTATCTAGGATGGTTAGAAACTCAAGTAGCCCAGTGAGCCCTTGGCCCAATCACATGTCATTTTGAAACTCAAATGTGCATGATCAACTACTAAATCAATGAGCCTACCAAATAAGGTAAAGTCAATGATACTAGGCAAAAAAAGAGGGTGAACCCATCAAATTGTCTATTACTCAATTCCCCCTTAGGGTTCTAGCATGAGCCCTCTTGAACGTGGCCATCATGACATGTTGTTAAAGAAGGCCATCTTATTTGTACTTTCCCATGCCATGAAATATCTACATTGCTATCTCCCTAGTGTCACATGATGCTCTTTGCATGTTTCCTAGAGGAAGCCTCATGATACATGGTGTTACATGTGCCCTACATTACTCTTTGTGTTTACGCATGCATGCATTAAAATCTCTTACTAGAATTATGTCACTCATGCTAGCAAACCACAAAATATGCTCATATAGTAGCATGTAAGGGGATTCCTTTATTTCATGTCATGATGATGCATACCTAGAACCAATTGGTGGAAAGTAGCAAACCGATATGTACAATTCTACGAGTCTAGCTCTACATACCTAGATCCATAAGTATTGTGCCTCAATGTCTCTATATACCATAGGTATTAGATTATGGACTTCCTCTTTAAAAAACATTGCCACTCCTTCAAACCCTCTAGTTCTCTTGATAATGAGTGACTGAGGACAGAATAATGAGTTCCATATATATCATGTACATCTAGTAAATACCTATTAGTACAGTAATCCATCTTAGTATACATGGCAATATTTACATTCCTAAACGTATTCTAAAAATAACTTGCATCGATACTTACAGAGAGTCCCACTACATTTCTATATTGTGAATCTCAATGGCTCATAGGCCCTATACTATCATTCAAGTTGAAAGTTGGTGATAGCCACTTGTCTATCGTAATACATTGCAAAATCCCCCTCTTTATGAGCTTTGAGCATGCAAGACATGTGCTCTTTTCTATGTACAACTTGGGCTTGAGTAAGGTCTTCATCCAAGTAATTATCCTCCCCTTTCAAGATTCCTCTCTTGGACAAGAAAGCCTTCTCCTTTTCTATATCCTCAAACTTAAGGATTAAGATCTTCATTGTGCCCACATGCCATGCATCCATAATTTACACCTCATTTGCACCAATTTTTTCCCCAAACTTCTTTTGCATATTCTTGCAATATGCCTTTCTTGGCACGCCCCACTGCACACACACACAAATTGTGCACTCTAAGGCTTTCCTCCTTCTCAAGGGTGGCATTCATGACCACTTTATGGATGGATGCATTTTTGTGCTTTCTTACCATATCAATCTAGTGTGTGATTTCCTTCACTTGTACTTGTGTTTGTTTTGTCATTTCAATCCATGAGTTAAATTATTTTTCTACATGCACACAAATCTCTTTTATTTCGTACTATACAATTTCATTCATACTTTACAATTTCATGTACTTTTTACATTATTTTATCCCCTCTTGGAGTTCCGCTTTTACATGACTCTCAAATATGTATTTGTTCACACAATAATGACCACATTCCTTTCATTCATACATTTTTCTATGTCCTCTTTCCATGACACAAATTGTGCATAAAATTGTTTATATTTCTACCTTACATTTCAAGAGCATTTCTGACATGTCAGCCTACATTGCCTCTTGCATGGTTCCTACCATTTCATTTATGCATGTCTTCATTTACTTTTAAATGATTGTTAACTCACTATCTTACATTTTGCAAATCTCATGTAGTGCATTTTTATGCATCTTTGCATGTTCAAAATTGAATGTGTTTAGATTGGCTCCACATCCCATTGTTCCCTTAGCTCAATCACGTGTTTCTTGTCTCACTGATGGATCTCCATCATCTATGATGTAGTCTAGGTGTCCCTTGACCAACATGTAGGTCTGATCTCCTCTATGCTCTAGACTATCACCCCTCTCTATGTAGGTGTAGTGTGTGCAGTTGTTGTCTAGTAAAAATCAGTGAGTATCCCCTCTTTGCAAGGTGCCCAACTAGAGTATGTTTTGTAGAGCCTCTAGATCTCAAGTAGGAACTGGCCCAAGCATCCTTTGGTCTAGGGACTCCACAACTAGTCCAAAGGAGGTGTCACCTTTGAATAGTGTGGGGCACCTTGCTCAAATTGTACTATAGGTCATGCAACTACAAATATAGTGCTTCTCACTCTCCACCTCTTCCCAACACAACCTACAAATCCTATTGCCTCTAGGAATGTGGGTTGCTCTCCTTGTCTCGATCTCAAGAAGCTAATGAGAGGAAACCTTGAGCTGACCAAAGGCTACTCGCACCTCATGTGGTATGTATATATCTAGGTATCTAGGTCTCTCAATGAAGCCATCCATTTTGGTCCTCATGAAATGGTCCTTGTGGTATGACATCTTTAAGGGGAAGGGTTATTGAGGTGAGATCCATGTACCTTACATATGGAGGAATGATAGATATCATGCCACAGGACCATGTTCCTCTCACTGTGAGAGAAGTGTATGGAGGGAGATTCACGATCATCCTAGAAGGGGGGAGGTGGTCCATGCCGATCCCATGTCTTGTGAGCCATTACTCTACCTGTGTACACCATAGCTCTCAGGTCTTGCATGTACTAATTGTTTGACAACCTCGAAAGCTCTCCTAGGAAATCTATCTAGGTGCATGCCTCATACGAGAGAGAGAGAGAGAGAGAGAGAGAGAGAGAGAGAGAGAGAGAGAGAGAGAGAGAGAGAGAGAGAGAGAGAGAGAGAGAGAGAGAGAGAGAGAGAGAGAGAGAGAGAGAGAGAGAGAGAGAGAGAGAGAGAGAGAGAGAGAGAGAGAGAGAGAGAGATCTACTAAGGCCAAAAAAGGTCTATGAGATAGAACCATATACAACGATAATCATCACTCAATAGCAAAGAGTGACAAGCTAAACAATGATTAATGCAAAGTAAAGAATATGAAGTAGTGTACAATACATTGTTTATATAGGGATATAAAAAGGTGGGGTGTATGTATAGAGTGATACATGGCTACTTTGTAATTGAATAATGATACATTCATCATTAGCTCCATCCGATCAAGATGGGGGTATAATATGCACACATCCTTGATGAGATAGTATTATGGATAGGATCTAGACTAACCTCTCAAGCTTTTTCAAGTACTACTTGTGTTGTCGTTGGATCTCCTCCATCTCTCTTTGGTGTAGCCTTTGTCTAGTACATTTGTACCCCTGATCAATGTGCCACTTTGATCTCCTCATCCCTTTTGACTATCACTCCTATTTGTGTTGGTAAAGTGTTTGGTCCCTATTCAGAAAAAATTGGTAAGTTGTGATTGTTTGCCCCCTCTTTGTATGGTACTTGCTTGGAGTAATGATGTGAGGAGGCTCGAAATCTCAAGTATGAACTAGCCCAAGTATCATTGGTTTGGGGAGTACATGACTAGTTTGAGAGTGTCTCCTTTGAATATTGTAGAGTATCTAGCCCAGACTCTACTATGCGCCCTATATCCACAAATATAGTGTGCCTTAGTCTCCATCTCATCATAGAATAGTCTTCAAATGCTCTCAGCTCTAGGGATGTGGACGTCTCTCCTTGCCTCAATCTCAAGCCGATGAGAGGAGACCCTGAGCTCGCCAATTGCTATTCACATCTCATGAGGCATGTATATGTCTCGATATACATGTCTCTTAATGAAACCACCTACCGTAGTCCTCATAAAGTGGCCCCTATAATATAACATCTTCAAGGTAAGGGACTGTTGGGATGAGATCCATATATGTTGTATGTGCAGTTGGTAGAGATCGTGTCACATAACTAGGTTCCTCTCATGCAAGAGAGGTGTATGGAGGGGGATTCTTGCTCATACTAGAAGTGGGGGAGGTATTCCATGTTGATCCTATATCTTGTGAGGCATTGCTCGGCATATGCATACCATGAGCTCTCATGTCTTGCACGTGCTAACTGCCTAGAAGACTTGAAAACTCTACTAAGTAGTCTATCTAGGCACATCTAGAACTCTGTCATCATGGGAATGCAAAACTCTACTCATGTGGTACTGATGGTTTTCTACAAATCATTCATGAGAGCATGATGATCTATGGTCTCTCAAGCTATATCCACAAATATGTAGCTAGGTCAAGGGTCCAAATAGTTGCTCCATACATTATGGCTAGTGTGGTCAATGCGTTAAATATGTGATCAAGTGTAAAGAAACTCCCCAATCTAAATCCAACCTATCCTATAGCGCTCTATCTCCCTTTGTCCACATAGGCACTCAGCTTTGCCTCCATCACTACTCCATATATCTTGGACAAAGTATGGACCACCATGATGTCTCACAATTACTTGGATCTAGCAAATCTCCAAACTTGGGGATAGGCACAATGGTATGCATGGTCCACTCTTTTGGAAAGTCTTTCACCCTATAAACCTATGTGATTCATCGATCATCCATGTTATAGAAGTTCTATCACCCTCCTTACCATATCAATGGGTGTGGGACAGTGTGACTTTTGAAATCTTATGCCATGTGGATTACAACTTTGCCCATAAATAAGTGGTATTGATCCTTCCCTTACCATATCAAGTTCAAAGAAGGTGCATGTGGTAGGGCAAGGCTAGAGGGTGATGGGTGTGGGACAATGTGATGTTTGAAATCTTATGCCATGTGGATTACAACTCTACCCATAAATAAGTGGTACAAATCCCTTCCCTTCTCCCCCCCCACCCCCCCTTGCCACACACACACACAGTCTTTATTTTCTTGCTTGTGTTATTAAGCATCCCATTTTATTTGTTAATTTCAAATTTGCTTGATTCAACAAGTTAACATTTTAAGAAATTGATGGCCATGAACTAGTTAACTTTGCAAAACAATTAAATTATCCAACAAGTGAAAACTTCTAATCCTACCATAAATATTTAATAATTCTTCATTTTGTTTCTTGTCTAATCTTTTCTCAGTAACGTGTCCACTTGTAATTTCAAGTTTGTTGGATTCATCGAGAAAATATTTTAAGAATTTAGTAGCGATGAACAATACTATAACATTAAGCTTTTGCAAAATAATGTAGCAAGTTTTGAAGGCCAATAGGAAAAAATGTGAGGTAGTAAAACTTTTGAAAAATATAATTGAACATAAGATAGAGAACCAGAAACTCAAAAGCAATGTGTGTACAACCTATTGTTTATCCTTAGTTGTGGACAATAGCTCACATGTCCACTTGGAATGAATACTTGAATACTTGAATACTTATAGCCCACAAGAATGATGGGTAATATGAACCAAATAGGGGCTTCACAAAACAAGACTATCAAGGTTAATGGATTTTCTCATGATCAAGGTTAATGGATTTTCTCATGTATTAGTCAAGGGTAAACAAGATTTTAGCTGAATAAATAAATACATCCATATAAGATACATAGGTGTTACAAGAGAGAATGAACTTGAATGAATGAAAAGATAGAATACATAAGTGTGTATACACAATAAACATTGCCCTTAATTAGGGATTACATGGTGGAAGGTGTGAGGTTTCATAGTTTTGACAATGCGAATATGGATGATGAGAGGTCTGTAGTTACAAAGACCCCATAGTAGCACAAATGTGCAAACTTTGCTGACAGTCTAGAGCCCCTTCGAGAGCTCAAAACAGGTCAGTGAGAGGTCTTGTATACCATGTGATTATGGTACTAAAGCAGAAGGTTGAAGCTCCATTTGTCTCCATCTTTGAGCGATGCTTTTCACCAGCCCTTCCATATACATAAAGATGACATATTTTTGACAGTTAGATGAGCTGCTGATGCTAGTACAACAAAAGAAGAAATGCCTATTAGGCATGCACAAGCCTAGCTTTAGCACATTCTGTGACTTAATGATAACACACCTTCTAGATGCGAGCATGGCTCCTCGGTCTCTGTTTCATTTCTCTTGTGACAACCAGAGACCTCTCCCTCGAAAATCTGTGCAAGTGATGAAGACCCCAAGACAGATCTACCTAAGGGTTGAGAGAGCATTTCCAGTACTGGCTTTGCACACATAAACTTCATAGTCTGACTACATCTTAGGAGAAGAGGGATAAGGCACGTCTCAACAAACTCCTTCAATCTTCTCTCCAAGTGTAAGCACACTGTTGGGGCCTTTGTTATGAGTTTTTGCATTGCCAGGACCATTCTACACAGGAGAATAAGACACACCATCAAAAGATGTACTATGCTTGATTACAACAATCAGCTATAGAAGTAACATGTGAGGGTGGGGTGAGGATCTCTTGAATGTTAACTCACCGGTACAATGAAGTGTCCTGATTGCTCGAAGATTGAAGATATTCCTTTGCTGCATCGAGCAGCCTGAAAGCAATGCTCAAATGTGTAGGAAACATTTTGGATTAGCATGGAACTACAATTGAATGGGTTTTGCTAGGTATCTTACAGTTATATTGTTGAGGATTTATCAATATCATGTCCTTTAAGCATCCTAGAAACATTGAACCCACCTGACTAGAGTGGCATCGTCCACCAGACCTGCCTCTTCAAATAGCCTGTAAAATATTATAGCATCCAAGGAGTGTAAAGACCAGAATTGGGGTTCTGGTAGAAGGTTTAAGATGGTGTCCATGTAAGCAATGATCAAATTGTTGTCTGTTTCAAAATTGAGGGAGTGAGAAAGGCTTTGAAGGAAGCACTCAATTCTCTGCATGTATGAAATGAAAATATAATATGGCACTAGGTTAGGGCAGAGAAGAGGAAAGATGCAACTTAAGAAAACAGTTTGGAAGTTCAAAGTTATCATTATACTTGAAATCATCCAATCAAACTTCAGATGGGACAAATTTCACAAGACAGCGAGATATTTCATCCTTAACAGTGGCAAGCCTGGTTGATCACTAAAGCTATTCCCAACATTCAAACTGTATGTTCAAGCGCTACAAATGTACTATCGATGTACTATCAGCTGCTTCATGTGAAGGGAAGACTTTATCGATAAAGTGGTCTAGCAGTCCCACTTTATCGATAAAGTCTTCCCTTCACATGAAGCAGCTGAGAATCCATGCACAATGCATATGGTTGGGAGTGGCATCCTGTTGGTGAATAAAGTGAGCCTTAGAATTTCTTTGTGCAAGGTGTTGATTGTGATGTAGAACCCAGTGCTTGCCTTTCATCTACCCAAGCCTCAGCCTTTGGGAAGGCATGTGGGATTGGGATTTACAAGCCTCTTGAAAAAAGGCACGGTAAATATGTGCACACTAGGACTGGAGCACTGCTGTCTAGCTTTGAGAAATGACTTAGCAGAGAGAGAACAACAAATACCACTGTCCAAAGAGCTACCAGTGCAAACCTCACGACACGACTTTTGTCGAATTTCTCCAACTGCATAGGCATTTAGCATTATCCAAACCAAGGCAATCACTTCATCTTTGCAACTTTGATCAAACGTTTCTAGGACGACTTTTGTTATGCTTAGTATGCTCTCATGTACTTCCCTGTAATATTTTGTATCTTAGCTCTCTTTTTTTTTTTTTTTCTCTCGTAAAAGGATCTTAGCTCTCTCTCTCTCTCTCTCTCTCTCTCTCTCTCTCTCTCTCTCTCTCTCTCTCTCTCTCCAAAACCCGGAGATAGAAAAAAAGGATCTACTTGTTAGACTTAGTCAGACATACTTGGGCATGATCTGATAATCTGATTTTATTTAGCTATTGTCCAACTTTACTTTGTTCTTCATGATGGAATGTCATTTGACTTGTACTACATAGTTGTATCTAATTGGTCACTTGGCCTTTTGCAAATGTTAGAATCCTCCTCCCTAAACACGTGCACAAGTGCGTGCATGTGCGCACCTCTCTTTCCTTCCTACCATTCATAGCACGGTTTCAGTTGGAGCCAGCACTTGGGGGGAGCATATGGAGAACAGACAGGTACAGAGGATAAGGTGATCCTATGCAGAAACGAGCTTCAGCAGAGGATAAGTATTGTGAACAGAGAACCAGAGGTCCCCTTTATGTGAGAGGCATTCCAGGAGACAGAGAGGAGGTCATACATTAGTGTGTGCTACTTTCCACCAGATACTTCTAGATACGCTGTAGGCACACATGACAAAAAGGGAGTCCAGGAGGAGGAAGTTCTCCTGACAGCATATAGCACTCTCTCTAAAAAGATTATGAGACTTGGAGAACTTCTGTTGGTGGGAGACTTCAATGCAAGGACAATGAGCAGACAATGCACTACCTTTGATTTCAAGAGGCGATCCCATACAGCTACCTGCAATAGACAAGGACTATGGATCACACAGAGTATCTACAAACACTGGGGGAGTCACCCACTAGAGTCAGGAGCTACTGGAGCTAGGAGGATGGCACCATCTCTTCATCAATAATGGCATGAAGAGGTGGCCACAGTTAGGTGGGCATGTATACTTCTCACATGCCAAAGGGTTCCAGCAGCACAGTGGACTCTATAATGGGATCACGGGAGACAGCCCAGTCCATACATGACTTCTCAGTGCCCCCGACCCTTTGGAGTATGCCATCTAACATGGATGTTACGATATGGATCTAATAACACAACTAGAGGTACTTGCATCACAACTTACCAATCTATTACACTCTTCTATCATGTCTAGCTCTTCCACACTACCCAATCTTCCTCTAAAGCCAAAGCAGGGACAGTGCCCCAAAATAGTTGTTATGAGATTAGTGTCATGACACTCATGCATGTCTCAAACAATAGAAGCAACTAGGGAAGATCTTTGAGCATGAAGCTTGGTGATTGAACCTAGCTCTAATTCATTGTAAAAGACAGCAATACAAGATCGAGCACTACTGGAAATTGTACTAACTATTGAGCTTGGAGGCAGATTCAGGAGCCACAATTATTTATGCTTCATGCATGTCTCAAACAATAGAAGCAACTAGGGAAGATCTTTGAGCATGAAGCTTGGTGATTGAACCTAACGCGAACTCATTGTAAAAGACAGCAATACAAGATTGAGCACTACTGGAAATCGTACTAACTATTGAGGCTTGGAGGCAGATTCAGGAGCTTTATGCCTATCAGTAATCCCACCATTTGGCACACCTATGCAAAGCCCCTTTACCTGGTCCCAAACCCCATTGTCCATCCCACCCATAGATCATTCAGGGATCAGAGGGGAGCACCTCTTATGCCTACACCACTCTGGCTCCATTTCTAGCACCTCTCTTTAACAGAGCAGTAGTAGAGGGCTTTCTGCAGCATTAAGTATGCACATCATTACACTACCATTCACAATCTGGTGAACCCATGGATCTAGGGAATTACAGAACTGGCGCTTCAGGCAGAGCTCAGTGGCTTATTAGAGAGGCAGGCTCTCCAAGCACCTAGACAGGCTGGTTTTCATAGTAATTTCTGCACCCTAGATCATATTTTCACCTTGAGTATCCCAATTGACAGGCAAAGGCACAGGACCACAGATTTTATTGTTGCTTTGCAAATTTCAACAAAGCCTTTGACATAGTACCATGATATCGGCTACTCCAAGTGGGGCGAGGTAGATGCCCAGGTGGTTTGTCAGATGAGATACAGAGCATTGTAGGGCTGAAGTAGTGCTGCCCACTATCTCTGACACTTTTTGGCCCATACATTGATGAAATTGATGAATTCATAGAGAGAGGAGGGTAGTGGTGCATCACTTTTGGACTATTCGTCACTTTATTGCGTTACGCTGTTAGATCATCCTAATATCTGACTCGTAGGTGAGTTTATAATGCCACATGGATCCATTGGATGATTTTTCCACATAGAGAGGGCTTTTTGTGAACATTGGGAAAAAGAAGGTCATGTTCCTTTACATATCCAGACAGGTTATGAAAGATACAGTGATCAATAGAGGCAGCTAGATGGGGGTGACAGATTATGACATATACTTCGGTATTACTTTTCCTAGCACATGGAGCTGGTTATCCTTGAGACAGACAGCACAGAACAGACTTACATGAGGGTATGCCACACTTGCACAAGTGGAGCAACAGTATTATCAGGCCCATTTTCAAGAGAATTCTGCACAGAAGGATGGCTTTTGATAGACGGATCACCCCAGCTATGACGTATGCAACATCTATATGGGCTCCTAGCCTCTCTGCTTCTGATTGGCAATGTTTGGAGAGACCTTAGATCCTTATGTTCTCTATGATGATATGTAGTAAACCCTCAGGGCCACATGAGTTCATCAAAGCAAAGCTTGCAGCACCTGCCAAGGCAGTGGAAAGCTATATTTCAGACCGTAGTAACATCAGATGTATCAGATCCATGATCCCAGATAGGTTACCATGCTGAGGCCTAGAGGCATCATAGACTAACATGGCTGCCACATGTCATGCTATGCTGTGGTACTCGGTTTTCAGAGCATGGATTAGAGAGACAGGTTATCACCCTTCCAATATGATGAGTCTCCATACTTCAGACTCTCCCAAGAGGAGGGGCACAAGGTTTGGAGATAGATGTGATACAGATGCATACTCGAGACATTTGGTTGCCCCCTACCCACCAAAATGTAGCCCAGATAGGTTACCATGCTGAGGCCTAGAGGCATCATAGACTAACATGGCCACCACATGTCATGGTATGCTGTGGTACTCGGTTTTCAGAGCATGAATCAGAGAGACAGATTACCACCCTTCCAATACGATGAGTCCATCTTAGCATGTAAAAAGAAGGATATCCACCACCCTACATTACAGCTGTGGTAGCTCCCCTGTAGTAGACTGGCACTTTGTGCCCATGACTATGTGTGGAAGATGATCTGCTCCCAGAACTGGAACTGCAGGAAGAGCATTCTGAGTAAAATAATGCATGAGGAAACGCTCTACAATACTCCTCAGTGCAGGCCCCTTAATTATTGCTATGCACATGACACAATGGCACAAGAAATCCCATCAGTCAACACCTCTGTTTTGCGCATTGATGGATCCTAAATCGAAGGTGCAGAGAGGGAAGAGAGACAACTTCAATTGAGACAATAAGTTCATGGCAGCTTCGTGAATGGGATGTAGAGACTCAGTTTTAGAAAACAAGATTTCCAAGAGGTGATGCAAGAATGTATGGGAACCTTGAGGACAAGAGAGAAAGAAGCACAGCATCCATTATCTTACAACACTTGAAGAGCGGAGGGTAGAAAGAGGATGCACCAATGCAGCAAAAATGTCAAGTACAGGGACTGGATAGAGATTTTCACAAAAAAGGAAAGAGCTTCTGCTGATGTGCTCGGCTCATGTTTGCAGATGATTGTGATGGGCACCCATAGTTCAGGCACTCAAGTATGCTCATGTAGAAGGGGAAAGAGGGTGGAGAAATGCCCTTGAAGGCTGAAATTTGAGTTAAAAGATGTTGAAAGGTAGGCAGGAAAAGTAAGATTGCCTTTTTGAAGACTTGCAGAAGGATGTCAATTTCTCGAATCTTTTTGCTTCTTTGGTTGCCACAGATGAGAAAGTGTCTACATCAGGCTACTGAGGGACTTGAGATGTTGCTTTGCTTGATGTGGATGCCTTGGTTGGTCCTGCTATTTGCAATACCTCATCTCAGGTTCAGCACATTCATTATGTCTGGAAAGAGACATTGGAAAAGATGTGGAAAAGGAAGGGGAGATCTGCATCAGTTAGATGAAATACCTTCCAGTACAAAATGAACAAGCAGCAGGACAAACAGTGGATTCTTGACAAGTCGTTAAGCAGAAGGTTGTCCTTGAAGGTAGAAGGAAAAAAAGTTTCTCAACGTCTACTATGTCTAAGTCAGCCTATAAGAAGAATTAATATACAACAATTCATGTAAGTAATGAAAAGAAACGAAGTCTAGTCTAGTGCATTCCATGTCTAGTCACATCTAGCATGCTAGAAGTGTATAATCTTGAAGAGTAATGAGCAACTTATCACTAGCTCCATCAAATGGGTACGACAGTATCTAATATGTCATACATGGTGCAGGAATGAAGAAGGACGGCTCAAATATCTGCTCCACCCAGTAGTTCCTCCCATCTCTCCTTGATTCTTCTCCAATATTATGCTTGGATCTAAGAAATCAGTCTCTGATAGGGTGGTGATCTGCATTTACAGGCAGTCTGGGTCTCATGGCTGCCCTGTAGTTCCTCTCATCTCTCCTCGATTCTTCTCCAATATAATGCGTGGATCTAAGAAATCAGTCTCTGATAGGGTGGTGATCTGCATCCTGGCAGTCTGGGTCTCATGGCTGCCCTGATATCCAATGTTTTCTGTACTGTGAGTCCCCACTGTGAAATGTATGGTATGGGAGGAGGGATATGACATGCTGAGGGGCTTGAAGGAGGTGGTAATTTGTGGCTGGGATCTCTGTCTCTGTCTGTATAGAAGCCCCTGTTGATGCCTCTGTAGCTCGAGAAAGAAAAGATAAGGCTCGGTGACACTTGACTAAGTGTGGCAAAACCCTCTACAAACAAGCAATGGCATCTCCCTCAATCTCATAGTATACTGGGCATCTATAAATGCAAGGCTCCTCAGACTCTACCTCCCATGGCACAGCCTACATATCCTGTCCTTCCTGGTCAACTGCGCTGCTCTACCTGTCTCATTCTGGCAGGTGTGGATGACACTCTCATCTAATCAATAGCGACCCTGATAGTGTGGGGCATGTACACATGCATGTAGCCTGGCTGTCTAAATCCATCATCTGTCAATCTAAGGAAATGATCTTTGTAGTGCTGCATTTTGGTGGGTAGGGGGCAACCAAGTGTCTCAAGTATGCATCTGTATCACATCTATCTCCAAACCTTGTGCCCCTCCTCTTGGGAGAGTCTGAAGTATGGAGAGCATAGCATGGGCACAAAGTGCCAGTCTACTCTAGGGGAGCTACCACAGCTGTAATGTAGGGTGGTGGATATCCTGCATTTTACATGCTAAGATGGAAAAAATCCTCTTCCATGTAGCATTATGAAGGGTACAACAAGATAGGAGCTACCACAGTGATTATATAGGGGGAGGATGTCCTTCACCTCACAAGTTAAGATGGAGCAGTGTTGGACAAATGACAGATGTCAAACTGGAGAAGTAATGGCAGGCTAAGCCATAGCTTTTCTTTCCTTTGTTCAACAGTCACAGGTATCAAGAACTGATTGAGGGCCAGTCAATACAATCAGATGCTGAATAGGAAGGCCACAAGATATAATCTGTCATGTGACTCTGCACAAATATTAACATGGGAAGGGAAGACTTTCTTACATACATGACTTCATTTCTGCCACAGAAGGCAAAGATTTTATGCCCTGAGACTGAAACTTCTTCTCCTCGACGCCTATTAACTATAAAATGCATTGCAACTATTAGTAAAGAATACACCTAAACGAGCATGCTGTATTCCAAAACCCTCAGCCTGTACTATTGGTAAAAGATACGTCTAGATGAACAAGTTATATCACAAAACCCTCACCTCGAACTGTTACTGTTGGCTCCTTCAAATGAGTGCCGTCATATTGGAAAAGATGATCCTATTGAAGTTCCCCTTGGAAATAATCATTACCAAAATAGAAAAACAGAGTGTAAATCCAGACACATGACAGGATATAAGCATAGGGATGGACATCTTTCACATTGGCACTCTCAAGGATGAATGCTTAATAAAATAGCTACCAAAAGGGCTAAGCTAGCACTGAAATGTACCAAAATGTCTAAAGGATTCCTAAATCAAAGAAGTTCAAAATCTAAAATGCCTAAGAAGACATCTCAATTCCTGCTCATATGCTTCGAATCTCCGTGTACTCTCTCCCATCTTCCCCTGAGAATGATAATCTCTGAGTTAGAATCTAAACGTATCATGCAATAATAATGTCCTGCAGTCTGCATCTCAAGGTGAATCTGGAGTGCAAATGATCCTCCTTTAATGGCTTGAAGTATGAAAGGAGATGCTCCTCTTACAATCCTCATACCCACAAGCTGTTCCTCTCTCTGTGGCCCAAGCCACTGCACTATCATCTGTCCCTGAGTGCATTGGAAGAAGAGCTAAGGGCTCTCCTCCAGACCTGTTGTGATTTAGGGCAATCCCAAATGGAATGCCTCCAAAAGCATGAAATTTCCTATTATAGAAGCCAAAGAGAGAGTGATCCCCCCGGCCTAAAGCTCTCCTCAGAAAAGAAAGAGTGATCCTCCTTGGCCCAAAGCTCTCCTCCAGAATTCCCTTGTATCGCATTAGGGAAGAAAAATTCTCAATTCATATCAGTATAATACAGCATTTATACAGCTTAACTCATGGGACCATGGATCCCCCACCCCCAACAAGAAAAGAGATTTATATTTAAAAAACCGCAAAGGGTATTCCCCTAAGGTAAAAGACCAAGTACAAGATTACAGTGGTTGTGTGAACCACCAATCAGGTGGGCTATAATGCCTAACCATCTGAGGGGCCATGTTGAAAAAAGCGTAAGTCTGAGGTCTGCAGGAAGGCCTCTCTCCTCCTCATCCTTTCAAATCCTCCTTGCATCCTCTCCCATCTCCCATGGACAGTGTGGATGATCTCTATCTAGATCCTCAGAAGGGTCTCTGCTGTGGATACATCCTGGAGGCATAGTTTTTTCATACGTTTTTCACATGCATACGCATACAGGTATGAAAGTATGAAAAAAGTATGTTTCACCGGTACTGTTTGAACCATACATGACCTAAAAATTTAGCATACTTTTCTACTAGTATACATTTAATTAACCACATTTTCCTGTGACGTACACACATTTTAAAATGCACATTGTAAGGGGTTTAACTTGACAAAATTTGAATCATATGTGACCTGAAAATTTAACATTTAATTAACCACATTTTCCCCATGACACATATACATTTTAAAACACACATTACAATGTGAACTTGGCATACTTGAGCCTCATTGTGTAGACATTGTATAAGCCTACAGACTCACCGTAGACATTAGATCCAAAGAACAGAGAAAAAATTAACCTAAAACAGTCCAAAACAGTACACCGATCCAGATAAGTGGGTTGAAATACTCAACAAAGTCTTAAGTACATAAAAAGGTTTGCTAGATAACAAGCCAATTTTGCCAGATAACAAGTTGCCTAAGCCCTATGGAGTTAAATCGAAGCAGTTATGGGGATGCCAAGATATAATCATTAAATTTTGGGCACTTGGGACTGTTTTGCTTAAAAAAATGGACAGGACAAGTATGTTATGAATAACATGCTTTCATACTTTTCATACATTTGCAAAGTATGTTATCCGAAACATACTTGGCCGATGGGACAAGTATGTTATGCATAACATAATTCATTTTTTTCAGATGTTTGCAAATGTTTGTTTGCAACATACGAGTATGAAAAAACTATGCCCAGAGGTCTATAGCATGATTGCACCTTGCTGTCCAAATGTACCAGCCTATAGCAATCAACTCCCATCTGTGATAGTATCCTTGGGTTCATTGTGCCAATGCGAGTAATCTGAAGTGAGGATCCTTCTCAGATCCTGTTCAATAATGAGGAAAGATAGGCTCCCCTGAACATCCTCATAGCCATATGCTGGGCCTGCATCTGTGACCCAAGTTACAACCCCCCAAGTCGTGACATTCTCTGCGTGTCATGGAATATCATCCCGAGGGCCCTCTTCCATACCTCCTGAGCTCTGGGATAGTCCCGTAGGCGAGAGTTTTTGTATCTCCTCTGGCTCACCCCTACTATATCCAAGCCAAGAGCCAACTGCTAAGCTCCTATGAGCTAATAGCCATAGGAAGTGGGATATCTTGCTAGGCCTAAAGCTCTCATCTAGCCTCCTCCAGAAGTCTGATTAGAAATGATCCAAAATGCCCTGCCTATGCCAGTGGGACGTAGCTCTCATACTACTCCTCTGAATCCTCCTCCCCTAGTAGTTTAGCTAAAAAGGGCATGCCGCATAGCCTATCAAGGAACAGATCCCTCCACACCCACTCTCCTGGATCCCACTGTAATCCGTGTAGAGGCCTCCTCTGATAATCCCAATATCTCCATCCATCTTGTAGATGGATGCCTAGGTCTAGGTCAATGCACCGCTTCTTCTCAGTGTGCCACTATTCCAATCCTCTATTTGGAGCATCCTATGAACTCTATGAGGTCCAAGTCCTCTTGTTCGATGCATCTAGTTTGAAAGGTGATCTCAATCAAATGTTCTCTCATTTTGAGACCTGCAACGACTTCACATTTATTCCCTCACCTATACCCATAGACAAAGACACAATCAACACAAGAATTGTCGATACACAAGAACTTTCTCAAGCAGGATCTTCCCCAACTTTAGATATGCTGCCATCTTGCAGATTGTAGCTTACCATTCTAACACTGAATATAAAATCAAGAGAGCAGAAAATTGATTTCTTTGCATAAGAAAGGTATATACGGTTGAAGGCTTGTAACCAAGTTTTGGTTTGTCAGCAATGAACAGATCTCAGGAATGTGACTCTGAAGTAGAGTAACCTGGCTTCCTTGCATTAGATATGATAGTATTTTCAGCCCATTACCACTATTCTGTATTGATATATCAGCATCACAGTTCCCATTTATTCGTGGTATCAAAATTTCCATGTAGGATGATGGATCAACAAAGAATCCAAGAAGCCGTACACAGTCTGCAATCTGTCATTATAAATCAAGATTCAATCATAGTAATCCAATATATAACATTTTTCCAATTGCTTTAGATTTTCTTACAAAGGTACTGTACAATATCACAGGGAACAACATGGAGAAAATAGCCCCAGAAGGGTTCTAAAATGTACTCAACTTTTTCTCTACAAGTTGATCTGAGCATGCTTTCATTGCTGTTTGGACAAGACTTTGTAAGTGCATTGTTGCATTTTCTTCTACAAACATTATGAGGATATACAGCAGTTCTGCTGCCAGAACTTTAGGCTCTTGTTGCCAACCTTGAAGGTCATTGCTTAATGCTTTCAAGAGAATACCAAAAGATCTTTTAACAATTATTCTTGAACCTAGACAAGGCCTTCCTGCATCCAAGCAGAGAAAACAACGGCTATGTTAAACCAAACAAAGTAGCAAAATTTTTGTTCATTTCTTAAGGAAGTAACACAGTTTAGCTAGAATAGCATAGCAAATGAAGGATAGAAAAAAGGTTGCTTGGGATACAAAAGTAACTGGTTTATCTTGTCGCTTTTCCCTTGCAAAATAGGCAAATTAGCCATATTGAGACAGATTGGCTTGCATACACTTGTGTTGAAGATCACTCGGAAAGCTGTCAGCAGGGGAGGCTTCACCTCCTACTAGAAGGCCAACAAGAAAGCAGTCTTTGAGAGCTTGTCCTCTCAAGCACACTCCCACCTCTCAAATCCACTATTAGCTCTAACTTGGTGAGTAGATGCAGAAGTGAGTAGCTACTCTTCAAACTTCAGCATATTCTCAATAAGGTCATGTCCTATTTACGACGACTCCATGAGCACTCAATAGCTACCCCCAAAATGGGACCAGCTCTTGCCATGTCAAAGTCTCATGCATCTGTTAAGTTGGAATAGAAGATGTCATACTTGAGGGAGGGGAAGATGAACAAGCAGTGTAATTGCATATCCTCGGATGCTATGACCTTCCTATAGGTTGCCAACTTGCTTGGTAGTCGCTCATCTTGTTGATGTGGTCCCTCATGGTGAGATAATCGAACGGCAACAAATGCAGCAGCCACATTTTCGACATAAGCCTGTGAAAGAATGATCAATCTCATATAGACTCTTATTTCTAGTCCAAATTTGGCTACTATCAATAGTAAGCTTCACATGAACCAACATTTTCCTTTGAAGAAAAGAAGATTCTTTTTTTAAGGCAAAGTACAAGATTAGCCCTATACATGACTTCCAACATATGACAAATGTAAAACAAAATGGAAATCTAATACAAGGCTGAGTGAATAACCAACCATTAGGTCTATAATGCTAGACCATGTGCGGCTCAAAATGAAAGAAAGTGCCAAACACCACAGATCCTGAGAAGAACATCTCTCCTCATAATCTCTGAGTCACCCTGTAGCCTCTCCCATCTCCCATAGTGTCAAGAAAGAGTCTATACCATAGTAACATGGGACGGGGAACGGGAACGGGGTTGGGTAAAGGATTGGGTAAAGGGTAAAGGACCGTCCCGGGGACAGGGGAAAAAACGGCAATTAAAAAGTTGTTTTTTTTTAGTATTTTAAAATCACACTAAATCTACTCTAAGAGAGGAACATTTGAAGGACACATTTGCACCAAATAGAAGAAAATAGAGCATCATATTAGGAAATCCAAAAGACTCGTGACCACTCGTCACTCAAGAGTCAAGAGCCAAGGCTCAAACTACAATGACAAATATACATAGAAGATGGGAGGAGAGAGTAAATACTAAAGCCAAAAATAAATACAAAATGTCAAAATGCCACATGACATAATGGCAAATGCTAAGTATGAGGGTAAATCGTAAGACTCAAGAGTCTAGAGTGCTCTAGAGTGTCAAGAGTCGAGACTAAGTAGTGGGTCGGCAGTGGGATGAAGCGGAATCTCCACGGACTCTGTGAAGTCCTCGACAACCTGTGGCTCCTCCTCACCTATGCCCTCAAGGTCCTCCAAAATCTCAGTTGTGTGAAGTGGGTCAACCTCTAGATCCTGTTGTGCCTGCTCCCATTCGGTCAATGAATCTACTTTCTTCACCATGCCTTTGCAAAGCATTCGCAAGTTGGAACTCACAAAGACCAAATCATTGGCACGATGCACTCCAAGGTGGTTCAGGCAGTTCCTCTTCTTAGAGGCGATGTGGCTATACACTGACCAAAGTTGCTCCAAGCAACTGGAGCTACAACACTGTGAGAGAATGCGAATGGCAAATCGCTGCCACTCTGGACCATCTGCACCATAATCCTCCCACCAAAGTGCTGAGCCGATCTTGAAGCGATCCGTCTATGCATCTAGCAATCCATAACTACCCCTCTTCTCACGATATAAATGCAATTGATCTCTGATTTTGCGCCTGATACCTAGGTCTAGCACTAGACGATCCAAGATAATCCTGAAGCCATTGCTAACCTCTCTGTCCTTTTCCTGCTTGCAACCTTGAAATTCAGGATCCACCATGTAGGCTGCTGCATGGAGAGGGGAGTAGTAGGCATCCCACCTTGTCACACACATGGATTTGATCTCATTGTAGTCCTCATCAGGAACATAAACCTTGAGGCGCTCTATCATCCGATCCATGGCCTCATATACCTTGCCGATGCATGGCAACATGCCATCGACAACCCTCAAGAGGTCCATGACTGGTTTGATCATGGTGTCAATGCACTTCACACTTTCCCACCATGCCGTGTCATTTGCTCGTGCTTTGCACTCTTGCCCCCTTGCTGTGGAAGCCTCTCGCATGCTAGAAACTCATCACTAAGGAAGAGTCCTCGTAATGCCCCACTACATGTGGACAAGCGGCCTAACATGAGAAAGTTGAAAGCAAACCGTGTCTCTCAATATTTGAGCAAAGAGAGGTTTGACCTCTTGGTGAACTCATGGCAAATTCTCCCATGATTGAGGACAAAGGTGACAATTTTGTTGGCTTCATCCATGACAAGAGCTATCGATGGTAGGGCCCCAATGTCTTTGATGAGATTGTTAAGACAATGGGCCATGCAAAAAGAGACAGTGATGTGAGGATATGTGGCTTGAAGTATGTTCCCTACTGCTTGATTTGCCGGTTCGCCATCTGCACAAATGGTCACCACATTCTCTGCTCCCATGGTTTCTAAAGTTGTTGCCCACTCCACAGCAAGCACATCGTCGAACTTCCCGAAGCCGGAGGCATCATGTGAGTCGACAAAATACATCTCTCCACGAGAGTAGGCCACTACTCCATGAATAGACCGCTTGTGGGTGTCACTCCATCCATCCACCACAAGTGTGATACCATTATTGGCCCATAGCTCCTTCATATTTGCCGCAGCAACCACAACACTCCTCTTCTCCTTTCCGAGAAGGGTGGTGCGAAGGGTTTCCAAAGAGGGGTGAACATAGGAAGAACCATATTCCCCAATCTTCGTAACCATGGCTCTAAAGTATGGAGACCTATTCAATGTTCATAAATCAAAGAGAGCATGTTAAGAATCAATATGATGATAAATAATAATGTTAAATGAACATAATAATTTATTATTTATCACTTGACACTAGAAACTCACAGAGCCGCAAGGAAAGCAATGTGATCATGAAAGAAGAAACGAGCCATGGCATGTCCGTCTCTTCTTTCAAGCGAGGATTTCAATTTTCCTCGAGGGTACTTTGGCGAGGACGAGAAGATGGGGTGATCGATGCAGATGGGCCACATGCAAAAGGTGTCAATGGGAAGATATGCGATGGCACACCTCTACCCAAGTTACCGCTAGCCTCCATAGGACGTCCTCGTGACCCCACCATGAGATTGGGATCAATGGCCACTTGTGGAGATCGCCTTGCCGCTTCGGCCACCTCATAGATTGCAAGCTTATCAAGAAGCTCTTGTCTTTTCTCCGGGGTCACCTTTGTGCAATATCTCGCCTCATTCCCGGATTCGCTCAAGAGATGAGCTTGCGCCTTGTTGGCACCACCACTACGTTTGTATCCACAAAGTTTGCATGTCCATACTCTAGCACCACCTCCCGAACCATACATAGGGCAATCGACCTCATCCCACCATGACCATCGATGTATCGTGGGTCTTCTCCTTCGAGTGGGGCCGGTGGTTCCTTCATGATTATCATTTTGTGAAGAGGTGGATGCTGCGGTAGATGTGGGTTGGTTTGTAGATGGGGAAGCCGATGAAGATGCCATAGATGATAGAAAATTTGAAAGTTTGATGAGAAGTAGCCTTTGAAGTTTGCCCTTGAGGCTTGACTCCTTGAGCCTTGAAAGTTAAACTTGAGCAATGAATTATGAGGCCCAAGGGAGGGAGAGTAGAGTCTAGACTCTAGAGACTTGAGAGGGAGAGAGAGAGGGAGAGAGAGAGGGGGAGAGAGAGAGAAAAAGCTTGTACAATGTAGAGGGTAGCCTTGAGCCTTGAGGCTTGAGGGCCAAGGGAGGAGAGAGTGGAGACTTGAGACTTGAGAGGGAGAGGAAAAGCCTTGAGCACGCCGGCCTTCAACCTTGAGACTTGAGACTTGAGAGGGAGAGAGAGAGCCTTGAGAAGTTGAAACTCTTGGCCTTGGAGTGTGAGTGTAGCTTGAGAGTGGAGCATTATATAGGAAACATTGGCAAGAGCATGGCGGAAATGGCCGTTGGCAGCCAAACAGTCAATTTTTTTTATCCAAAAATCGCCCAACGGCTCACTAGGCCATCCCCAGTCGGCGTCCCTGACACGCAGGCGTTCCGGGAACGCATCCCCGCTTGGCTCACCGGCGTCCCCACTCGGAGACGGGACGTCCGTCCGTTCTGGAACGTCCCCGCCCGGTCTCGTCCCTGGGACTACGTCCCCCCATCCCATGCTGCTGTCCTCTCCGTCCCTTGTTACTATGCTCCGAATCATTGGCAATTGGCTTGGTAAGAAAGTGGGTCCTTAGGAGATTTGGACGAGAGCCCTGAAGTTAGTTTTGATAATACAACAAAGGTGATAACGATGACGTGGGGAACGTTGGCTTGGCCACCACAGATAAAGGACCTACTTGTGGGTATGAGGTGTTCAAGGTAGTCAGTCCTATCTCATCTCTAGTCAGCTCTTGAGTAGGATAGCACAACAAACTTTTCACAAGAACATAGCAAACCAAGGTCGCAAATGGGAGTTGATAGCCAATATCATTGCATACTTCATTTGAGCCACCAAATGTAGCCATGCTCTATAGTTACAAGATATATCTATTGTATAGACCATAGTAACAGGGGACGGAGGGGACAGTAGCGTGGGACGGGGGGACGCAATCCCAGGGACAGGACCAGGTGGGGACATTCCGGAACGAACGGACATCCCATCTCCGAGTGGGGACGCCGGTGAGCCAAGCGGGGATGCATTCACGGAATGCTTGTGTGTCAGGGACGCCGACTAGGGACGGCCCAGGGAGCCGTTGGGCGATTTTTGAAAAAAAAAAATTGACTGTTTGGCTGCCAACGGCCATTTCCGCCATGCTCTTGCCAATGTTTCCTATATAATGCTCCACTCTCAAGCTACACTCACACTCCAAGGCCAAAAGTCTCAACTTCTCAAGGCTCTTTCTCTCCCTCTCAAGTCTCAAGTCTCAAGGTTGAAGGCCGGCGTGCTCAAGGCTCTTCCTCTCCCTCTCAAGTCTCAAGTCTCCACTCTCTCCTCCCTTGGGCCTCAAGCCTCAAGGCTCAAGGCTCTTCCTCTCCCTCTCAACTCTCGAGTCTCCACTCTCTCCTCCCTTGGGCCTCAAGCCTCAAGGCTCAAGGCTACCCTCTACATTGTACAAGCTTTCTCTCTCTCTCTCTCTCTCTCTCTCTCTCTCTCTCTCTCTCTCTCTCTCTCTCTCTCAAGTCTCTAGAGTCTAGACTCTACTCTCCCTCCCTTGGGCCTCATAATTCATTGCTCAAGCCTCAACTTTCAAGGCTCAAGAAGTCAAGCCTCAAGGGCAAACTTCAAAGGCTACTTCTCATCAAACTTGCAAAGTTTCTATCATCTATGGCATCTTCATCGGCTTCCCCATCTATAAACCACCCACATCTACTGCGGCATCCACCTCTTCACAAAATGATAATCATGAAGGAACCACCGGCCCCACTTGAAGGAGAAGACCTACGATACATCGATGGTCATGGTGGGATGAGGTCGATTGCCCTATGTATGGTTCGAGAGGCAGTGCTAGAGCATGGACATGCAAACTTTGTGGATACAAACGTAGTGGTGGTGCCAACAAGGTGCGAGCTTATCTCTTGAGCGAACCCAAGAATGAGGTGAGATATTGCACAAAGGTGACCCCAGAGAAAAGACAAGAGCTTCTTGATAAGCTCGCAATCTATGAGGTGGCCAAAGCGGCAAGGCGATCTCCACAAGTGGCCATTGATCCCAATCTCATGGTGGGGTCATGAGGATGTCCTACGGAGGCTAGCGGTAACTTGGGTAGAGGTGTGCCATCACATGCCTTCCCATCGACACCTTTTGCATGTGGCCCATCCGCATCGACCACCCCATCTTCTTATCCTCACCAAAGTACCCTCGAGGAAAATTGGAATCCTCGCTTGAAAGAAGAAACGGACATGGCCGTGGCTCGTTTCTTCTTTCATGATCACATTGCTTTCCGTGCAGCTCGGTGAGTTTCTAGTGTCAAGTGATAAATAATAAATTATTATGTTCATTTAATATTATTATTTATCATCATATTGATTCTTAACATGCTCTCTTTGATTTATGAACATTGAATAGGTCTCCATACTTTAGAGCCATGGTTACGAAGATTGGGGAATATGGTTCTTCCTATGTTCCCCCCTCTTTGGAAACCCTTCGCACCACCCTTCTCGGAAAGGAGAAGAGGAGTGTTCAGGCTGCTACGGCAAATATGAAGGAGCTATGGGCCAATAATGGTATCACACTTGTGGTGGATGGATGGAGTGACACCCCACTCATTGGACATCAACAACCTATTTCAGCCTATCCATCTTTAACCCCTCCTCCTTATCCACCACCACCATCTTATCCCATTTATCCATCTTCTCAAATACCTCGTGATTCTAGTTCCTCATCCCCTAAGTCTGCATTTAATGATAAGACTCATTTCAATGGATCAAACTACACCACTTGGTCAAATTTGATGAGACATATCTTAGACTCTCAAAACCTATGGTATTTAGTGCAAGGGTTGGAACCCCAACCTGATCCCGCACTTGTTCTATGCAAGATCGTCTGCTCATGGAAGGCTCCTAATGCCTTCGCTATTGTTGAGCTCATGCAAGGATCGTTGCCTGAATTTCACTCTCAACTTCAGCATTTCGTCTTAGTATCCGAGCGTTGGGCACACTTGACCGACTACTATGTGGCTCAGCATAGGACCCATCACATCAATTTTGGATCATAAGCTCCAAAATTTCAAAACCACAAACAAGGATGACTTGAAAGTCAAGTTGGCTGAGTATCGGCATCTCTGAATTCTCAACCAATGGGGATCCTAAGTCCATTTAGCTGGATGACGTCTATCATGTCACCTAGCTTGGGGTGAACTTCTTGTCCGTTTAGCAACTTTGCCAGTTGGAGCAAGCAGTTTTCTTCGCAGTGACCACAGTTGAGGTCCTAGACTCTTAGACTGGTTTAGTGATTGCTCATGGAAAGGCATAGCCTAATGGCCTTTACTACATGACCCGTTTTCTTACCAAGCTGATTGCCGATGATTCGGAGTTTCATTGCTTCTAGGCTTTGGCCACTACACGAGAGCCCACAAACTTTGAGCGTCTTTGGCATTTTCGCTTAGCACACATCTTGGCTACAACTCTCTTTATGAGCTATCACGTCAGGGGATGGTTGAGAGCCTTCCACGCCTACAACTATCTCGAGAGGTCTGTAAAGCATGTCAGCTAGGTAAGCAACATCATACACCCTTTCCTCAGTAGCCTATCACTTGTGCTACAGAAACCCCTTAAGCTCATTCATGTAGATCTTTGCGGTCCCATATCCACTATTACCTTAAATGGGTATACATCATGGATGATCTCTCTCCATACGTATGGGTATACTTTCTCAAGCACAAGTCCGATGTTTTCACTTATTTCAATGGTTGGGTACTGCTAGTCCATAACCAGTCTGGTCGTCGTTGTTGTGCTAAGAATTGCTCTTAGCCACTTAAACAGCCCAAAAACATGCTTATTTTAGGCTTATTTTAGCCAAAACCCTAAAACGGGTAGCAGATCAAAAGAGTTAAGTGGGAGAGGATCTAGAACCCTAATTTTCTATAAATTGGCAACCAGCCCTCCACTCTTCCCCCAATCTTATTTTTGCAGGTTTCAGGTGTTATCAGCTTGCTGCCCACACCCCATTCGCGGAGGACATCTCAGCCCTTGCTGTCCATCACTATTCCCTACAGTCTAGCGCCTGTTTCCACCCTCCACACACTGATTGCTGTTGTTTCTGCCTGGCAACTGACTGTTGATCATCTGCACTGCTGTCGTACAGCCTGCCACATCAGCAAACTGCTGCGTTTTGCAGGCTCTAGCTGTTGCCTTGACGGTTTTCTCTCTCCTGCAGTCGTTGCAGTCTTTCTCTCACCTGTCATATGTCGTCTGCAGTTTTCTCTCTCCTCACACCTACGTTTTTAGTTTTTCTCTCTCCTACAAGCTGTCCTGTCTGCGTTTTTAGTCTTTCTCTCTCCTGCAAGCTTCGTTTTTAGTCTTTCTCTCTCCTGCAAGCTATCCTACCTACGTTTTTAGTCTTTCTCTCACCTGCTGCCTACTTTTTAGTCTTTCTCTCTCCTCACTGCTGTCTGCATCAAATCCATCTTCTCACTACTGCGTTTGCTGGTATTCGACATCCGGAGGCTGCCTTGCTGTGATTCGGAATCCGTTCAGAGTACGACACACTCTCCAGCTCATTACCCCTACCTTGATCCTTGAGATACAGGAGTTCGAGGTATAGTATTCATTCACTACATAGTGTGTTTGCTGCATGAGCATCGTATTATTAGTAGTCATATCATTTCATTTATTCACTGTGTTCATTGTCTCTGAGTTACCCTAACCCTAACTGTGTTCTTTTCTCAGTCTATGGTTTGTCATACGATTTCTGTTTATGCTTCTCTGTTAGGGTATTTTCTTTACATGGTATCAGAGCCTGGTACTCTCTGAGAAACCTAGGCCTTTGATCTAAGAGCTCTTCGCAAGAAGCAAGAATAACAGTATGTTCAAATGACTTCGAACACATCAACACCGATTCCGTCTCCAGAATAGCCTATGCTGAGAACCGAGCTAGAGTAGGCCAATTAGCTTGCTCCACAAAGTTCCGACATGGTGGAAGACACATCTGAGTACATGGAAGAAAAGATAGGCAAGCTAACCTCTGAAGAATATAAACTTATCATAACCTATCGACGAAAGAAGATTGAGGAGCTCGACCAAAGGATTGCACTTCAACAAAAGTTTTTGAATGAAGGTATGCATGATTTTCACTCTTCAGATATTGCGCGTAAGTCTGATGATGTTGCAGGGCCGTCGAGACCTCCTTCAGGGATGGGCCCCCCTCTTGGAGAGCAAGATCCGGAGTATTTTCCATTTTTTCAGACTCTTCCGTCCTCTCCGATGCAAGGTACTTTTGATTCATCTTTTGTGCCTTCTTCTTTTACCTCTTCTGTTTTGCAATATACTGGCAGAGATCATGTGGAAGAAAGAGTCCAGTCTGTTGACTATGGAAAAGGTCCTCTTGAGGACCAATTCTTGTATATTAACACACGTTGCGAGGATTATAAGAAAAAGTCAGGTACATCTTCTTCTGCCCTTCCTTCTTTTCCGTCTACTTCACATAATCAGAATGAATTTGGTGTTCCTTTCACTTCATTACATGGTGCATCATCATCTTCACAGTTTCATTTTCAGTCTTTAAATGATAAAAATAAACAAAAAGAATCTACATCTCATACACCTAACTTTCAAAACCCACCCATCCCACCACATTCTTCCGCTGCTTCACCACTTCCATTTACACCATTTACATTTCCATTTCAGACACCTCAATGTCGCACCACACGTCACACCGGGGGGTTATGGAAACATAGGCACATCCTTTAGGACCTCATCCTTGCCTCAGTCGGATGGTGTTCCACCTACCTCATACATACTTTCGAGATCATTGCAGCCTGGGTATCCCACTCAATCTCTCTCGAGTATGGATCAGTTGCCTCCATAGTTTGCCTCCATGGCATTGCCTAGTGGACCTTCTGGTCATCCTGATGTGTCCCAACCTCACTTTAAACAAGGCTACCGTGTCCTAGTGTCTCCACCTACGCCGGCACCTTATGGAAACATTCATGTTCTAGTGTCTCCGTATCAATCAGCACTCATTGGATATTCACAACCTCATTCTACCTACCCACCTCTTCCCCCTCCCTCTTTCTCTTATCAGACACACCCACCTCAATCTCTCCCGAGTATGGATCAGTTGCCTCCACAACCTCCATGGCATTGCCTAGTGGACCTTCTGGTCATCTTGCTGTGTCCCAGCCTCACTTTAAACAAGGCTACCGTGTCCCAGTGTCTCCACCTACACCAGCACCTTATGGAAACATTCATGTTCCAGTGTCTCCGTATCAATCAGTACTCATTGGACACTCACAGCCTCCTGCCTACCCACCTCTTCCCCCTCCCTCTTTCTCTTATCAGACACACCCACCTCCATCATCTTTCCCACCATCATCTTACACCTACCTGACACCTCATGGTTCTAGCTCATCTTCTGCCAAGAATGAATTTAATGACAAGACTCGTTTTAACGGGTCAAACTTTACTACTTGGTCGAATTTGATGAGACAAGTCCTTGACTCACAGAACCTATGGGATCTTGTGCAGGGGTTGGAACCCCAACCCGATCCTGCATTTGTTCCTACGAGGTCGTCTGCTCATGGAACAACTTTTCAAAATCACTGACTAGGATTACTTGAAAGTCAAGTTGGCTGAGTATCAGCGTCTCCTCACTGAGTTCTCCTCTACGAGGACTCCCAAGTCCTCTGACGATCAAGTCACATTGTTTCTAAATAAACTCCCCAAGAAATACTTCAATATTGTGAAAGGAATAATTTCGAAGCCTACCATACCTACATTCTATGAATTTGAGTGTCAGCTGTTGAGTTACGCACAATCGTTCGATCAGTTTCATATGAATTCCTCTTCAGAGGGGGCTCTTCTTGCTCATTCTCAGAAAGGGCAACAAGGAAAGGGCAAACCAAACCGAACCTCCACTCAAAATCAAAATCAACATCAAAAGCTAATCAATCTGGGGATTCTCAAGGAAACTCCCAGTCACAACTTAAACCAGGGTGGAAAAATGTACCTAAAAGGAATAGGTATTGTCAAAAGGCTGGTCATTTTCACGACGAGTGTCGATCAAAGGCATGAGACACAACACCAAAACCTAAGTCTCAGAACCTCGCCCCTCAGTCGGGCAACCCCCAGCAGGGGAGGCAAGGGGCAGTTTAAAGGCCACACTCACACTGCCACCGCAAAGCCATCTCAATCGACAACATTCTCAACTCCAAAGGGCTTGTCTGATTGGTCTACAGAGACCCTCATCATCTCCGTAGAGACATCCGATGCGAGTCTCGTTCACATCTGTGAGTTGCTTTCTAACGAGGTTACTACAGAGGCCCACTCATCACAGTTGAGCACTTCACCCCAGTTTGGATTGTGGACAATGGAGCTACACATCACATGACTCCTATAGAGGACATTTTCTATACTTGAGCCGGGCAGGTCCGTGTAGGAAACAACTCCTCGGTTAAGATTCTGGCTCAAGGTTGCGTTAGTTTTGCCACTGACAAGGGTCCGGATCTGGCTTCGCTGGACGACGTATATCATGTCCCTCAGTTTGGGGTGAACTTGTTACTTGTTCAGCAGCTTTGCCGGTTGGGGCGAGCAATTTTCTTTATGGTGACCACAATCGAGGTCCTTGACTCTCAGACTGGTTTAGTGATTGCTCGCGATGAGGCACAGCCTAATGGCCTATCCCACATGACTCACTCTGTCACTAAGCCGACCGCCGAGGGCTCCGTGTTCCATAGCTTAGCCACATCTCGGGAGCCTACGCACAATAAGCGTCTTTGGCATTTTTGCTTAGGGCATCTGGTTATGACTCACTTTATGAGTTGTCACGCCATGAGCTAGTTGAGGGCCTTCCACGCCTGAAGCTAGCTCGAGATGTCTGTAAAGTCTGTCAGCTCGGGAAGCAACACCGTACCCCATTTCCTCAGCAGTCTACACATGGAGCTGAGGAGCCTCTTAGATTGATTCACGTTGATCTTTCTGAGCCAACATCCACTGCCGCTTTGAACGGCGCGCTGTACTTCTTTTTGATAGTGGGAATAATCATTCTCGATACATGTGGGTGTACTTCCTCAAGTATAAGTCCAATGCTTTGACATATTTGTTTGCTTGGGTGTTGCTGGTTCATAACCAGACTGGTCGTCGTGTTGGGTGCATGAGGAGTGATAGCGGTGGTGAGTTTACCTCCCAGGAGTTTTTCGAGTTTACCTCTACCAACTATCCCTCTTAGAATGGAGTCGTAGAGCGTAGGAACCGCACAATCATGGAAATGGCACGCTCTATGCTATTCGTAAAAGAGCTTCCTGAGCACCTTTGGGTCGAGGCTGTTAACACTTCGGTGTACATCCTCAACCGGTGCCCGACTGGGGCTCTTCCTCAAAAGATCCCGTATGAGGCCTTTTTTGACTCTCGGCCTGTTATTTCCCACTTCAGAGTCTTCAAATGTCGTGCGTACACACAAATGCCTGATGACAAGATAGGTAAGCTTACCACTTCAGATCAGACACAGTCAGTGGCCACACCTCTTGATCCTACTATCCACTTGTCGAAGGATACCCTAGGAAAGCCCTTCGATGCACACATCTATCATTCTATTGTAGGAAAACTTCTTTGGTTAATTCACACTAAGACAGATTTAGCTTACTCAGTTAGCATAGTCAGTCAGTATTTTACAGCACCTGGGATGTCACATTGGATTACATGTCTTCGTATGTTGCGTTATTTGCGGTGTACTTTTTCTTATGGCTTGACATATAGTTCTGGTTTATATTTGCAGGAGTACACTGATTTTGGTTGGGCAAGAGATCCTGACACCCGGTGTTCCCATGGCGACTATCTCTTTACATTCGGTACGGTCCAGCCATAAGCAAGAAACAGTGGTGGCTTCGACGGCCGAGGCTGAGTACCAGGCGCTCTTCGATGGCACCACTAAGGCCATCTATCTGAGGAGTTTACTAGCAGCGCTTCATTTTCCATGTGACTCTCCCACAATTGTCTACTGCGACAACCAGAGTGCCATTGCCCTTGCGGGCAATCCGATCATCACACTACGGACACAGCATGTGGGAGTCCACTTCCACTTTTCCAAAGAGCAGGTTGAGCTAGGCACTATTCGCCTAGAGTTTGTGCCTTCATCAGATAATTTTACAAATATCTTGACCAAAGCGGTCAACTGGCCGGTTCTTCAATACCTGCTACCCAGGATCGGCTTGGATACACCCTCCCCTACTTCTTCAGCTTGATAGGGAGAGGCTGCTTCCCTCTTGCTTTCCCTTCCAGTTTGAGAGGGGGCGGCTTCTACTCTTGATCGTGGCAGTGATGATGCTAACAGTTTTTAGACATTACATTCACTTATTCTTTTTTTTTTTTGCAAATAAAATGTGGTTGATTATATGACTCAATGAAACTGATTACAACGGAGCGCTCATGCTCAACAGACTACTGGAGCTGAAACACAAATACATCATGAATACAAGCCTCTCAGGGCGGTCTGGGGGGAATAGGGGTAAGAAGCCATGGAGGGGGGGGGGGGGAGGGTATATCGCCATCTGGGGGGGCTGTCTGCCTGCATCACGAAAAACAAGTCCTGGCCGCCCCAGGTATGCATGGAGTGACCACGGAGCTCCTGACGAGCCTTGGACTCGCCCTGCACCTGATCCCAACGGCCGCAGAGGGAGTGCATGATGGAGGTCCAGAGCTCAGCTAAGGTCGCCTGTGCTGAAAGTCTCTCTCCGCCGAAAGTCTCCTGATACCGCGCCTTCCAGATATGCCATCCAATAAGACTCCCTATGATCTCCCATACCTCAGAGCGGTCTACTGTGGGCTCCAGTACCTAGCGGATGGGTAGAACCTCCAAACCGACCACTGCACACGATCCTACCTCAACGATGAATATCGTGTCCTGCATCCCGGTCTCATAGAGAAGGTGACGGCCCTCGGTGACTGTCTGCCAGTAGAAAGCTCCCCATGAAATACATGCAAGGCTAGGTGCTGTACGGAGGAGGATGCGGCATGCTCCTCTCCACACGAGCTGCGCTTCCTCACATGACCACAGGCAGTGCTTTGGGGTTTCCAAAGGCTGCGGTGTGCAACGCTTACAACCTCCCTCCTGCATCTGGGCAAGCCAACTTCCCACCGCCAAGCCTCCATGTACCACCAGCCATAAGAAATATGATACCCTCCTTGGCCTCCAGCTATCACATAGGCGACGCCAGAAAGTCCGTCGGAACAGCTCCGTGATGCTGTGCTCCACCCAGTGCCTGCTACGTGACGGCGCCCAATCCATATTCTCCTGCATCAGTACGTGTCTGCCAATCCTAGCAGTGTACTCTACGAACCTGGGTGGCTTCATGGTGACTACAGTGGTCGGCCATAGCCACTCTCTTGGATCCCACTCCAGCTCATCAAGTGGTCTGCACTCCCAGATCCAAAGGCGCCACTCCCTGAGCTCCTTCCAAAAAACATAGAGATCCAATCACCATGTCTTTCCCTGAAGGCCCACCACCCGAATCCTCCTCCATGAAAGGGCAGCTATCCCCTCATCCTGCTGCCCTCTGTCAAGGGCCAGACACCCCCCCTCCTGAACGGTGAAGAAAGTCCCTTGTGGGTTCCCACTCTACCTGCTACCTGTAGGGGGATGCCTGCTGGTGAAAACCTAGCAGCCCATACCTCCCCTACAGTGGTCGGCCATAGCCACTCTCTTGGATCCCACTCCAGCTCATCAAGTGGTCTGCACTCCCAGATCCAAAGGCGCCACTCCCTGAGCTCCTTCCAAAAAACATAGAGATCCAATCACCATGTCTTTCCCTGAAGGCCCACCACCCGAATCCTCCTCCATGAAAGGGCAGCTATCCCCTCATCCTGCTGCCCTCTGTCAAGAGCCAGACGCCCCCCCTCCTGAACGGTGAAGAAAGTCTCTTGTGGGGTGCCGCCCACTCTACCTGCTACCTGTAGGGGGATGCCTGCTGGTGAAAACCTAGCAGCCCATACCTCCCCCGGCTCTATCGGCACTCGTATCGTGGGAGCAAGCCACTCCGGAGATATTGCTGCGTCTATCTCCCTTCGCCTCAACTCCACTTCTCTTTGGCAGCCTGAAACTTCGCCATGTCCTGATGGTACGAGCCAGGCCGGCCTCCCAACCAGCCCACTGGATGTGGGGGCGCTCGCCAATCTGTGCCCCTTCTCGATCTTTAACCTGGGGGTTCCAGATCACCGGCTGACAGTCTATCTCCTCCTAGCATCCTGGGGGACTCTGGATTAGGGCCTTGCGGAGGCCCTGCCACACGTCGAGTAAGTTGCGTAGAAAAGGTGATCTAGGGGGGTGATTTGGGCTGACGTGAAGATCCATCTCAGGGACAGCCTCCACTCACCGCCAAGCCTCGGTCTACAATCCTGAAGACCCTCCTACAATAGGACCTTCTAGGTTTGCCCTCTCGGTGTGAGGCCGCGGACAACTAGCTTGCCCAAGAGGGCCGTACTCTGAAACTCTGGGTCTATGATCCCAAGCCCTCCCTCTGACTGATGTCGTATGATGGTCGCCCAAGTCACCTTGGCCCAGGAATCCCTGGAGCCATCTGACCCGGACCAAAGGAAGTTCCGCACTAGGCGGCGAAGCTGCACTACGCAGGATGAGGAAAAGCACCAACACGAGGCAATGTACCAAGCCCTCGCTAGGAGGACCTTGTTAACCACCAGGGCTCGGCCGGCTAGTGAGAGGTGAGCCGTGCTCCAGTAAGTCAGCTTCCTCCGAATAGAATCGAGGACTAGAAGAAATTGTTGGGCGAGAGTGATGTCAAGTCCCACCTGGAACCCTAGGTACCGGACGGTCTGTCCTCTGCTCACCCATCTAAATCCTAGGTGGACACCCCACTCTGTGCTAGAGTCCGGGTCTGTGAGGAAACCAACCAACTTTCGCCAATTGATTTTCTCTCCCGCTGCGGAACAGAACACCTCAAGAGCCAGCTCACTCTCTCCAACATCAACTCATCATCCTCTATGTAGAGTGTTGTATCATCTGCATACTCTGAGTCTAGCAATTCAAACTCCTCTCTCACGGGAAGTTGGAGGCCACATAATCCGCTCACACGGGACCTGAGGAAGTGGGACATCACCTTTGCAAAGAGTAGGAACAAGTACGGGGCCAGGGGGCAGCCCTGACGGACCGATCTCTCTAGCCGAAACTCCTCCCCTCACCTACCACCTATGAGAACCCTACTGGTGGCCAATCTGTAAAGTGCGGCAACCCCACGAATCCAAGCCTGGGGGAACCCAACCTCACCATGGTGCCCTCTAGGAAATCCCAGTCCACCTTATCATAGGCTTTCTCGAAATCCAAGAGTAGTACGGCCAGTCTCTGCCCACTGTGCTAAGCCCACTCTATCGCCTCAAAGAAGGTGAATACATTGTCTAGGATACTCCTATCCTCGACAAAGCCTGTCTATGTATCATAGATGATGTCTGGCAGCACGGGGCGTAGTCGCCTACCAATCATCTTTGCCAGTGCTTTATAGGCCACTGGCAATAAGGTGATCGGTCTCCACTGGGAAAGCTCCAATCGGTCTCCCCCTTTGGGGAGAAGACTGATAAGGCCTGCCGAAAGGCTCCCTAGCATCTAACCTGAAGTGAAGATCTCTTGGAAGCCCATCAGTAGGGGGTTCTTTATCACTTCCCAGTAGATAGTAAAGAAGGCCTTAGAGAGGCCATCCTGTCCTGGGCATTTCTGCCCGTCGTGTGTATGGAAAGCCTCCTCTAGTTCCTTCTTTGTGAAGGGGGCTAGGAGGGGGCGTCCCATCTCCTCTGTGACAAGGACGGGATGTGATCCCAGACCTGCTGCCTACATCGTTGTCCTCTAGTTGAGGCTGTCTCCTACTGGAAAAGGCGTCTATAGCAATCAGTGGCAATCTCCATCACCTCGTCTGGGCTTGAACGAGTCCTCCCATACTGATCTCAAAGGTTGCATATCTGCACTCCTGAGGTGCAAGGCTGGTGCACTTGGAAAAACTCCCTACACATCGTGTCCCCCTTCCACACCCAAAAAGCTGCTTAGGTGCGGAAAGAGAACTCCAAGCGCTTGTCCTCTAGGCCAGCAATGGTTGCTCGCGCTCGCACCTCCTGTGCACGGAGGGTGGGGTCCCCTGGTGCCTCCTATAGTAGTCTTTGCGTGGCTGCAAGGTCCTGCCGGAGCGCTCTCTCCTCCTCCCAGCTCTGCTGCCTGGCCTATATGGCCTCTGCGATCCGGTCCCTCCTGCCCCACTCCCTAGTCCAGAGCTGCTCTATCTGCCTCGTCACCTCCTCCCTCCTATAGATAGAGTCAGGGATCCTATAGGATCAAGTGTCTAGGGCAGATGTTGGGGGATCTAGTGGCAGGAGAACCGGGCAGTGATCAAACAATGTGGTGCTCGCCAACTGCCCAACCAACTGCCCAATCTGGCCCCCACGAGAGCCTCCCCACTCTCCCACATAAAACCTGTCCAACCACTCCAGCAGGACTCCACCTAGCCGCCTATATCCCCGAGAAAAGTCCAGTAACCTCTCCCTCTTGTGGAAGGCAGGGTCTCTCCACGCATCATGTGCATCTATTACCAATAGAAATACCTTCCATGCCTCCTGCTCCTCCCCGGTCATGCCCTGATAGTTTCTGCCTCTACCCTGCTGGTCCTCCAAAGCCTCCAGGTTGTTGAAGTCTCCTCCAATGATCCAGGAGTCCACCTTTGGGAGCCCATCCGCGATCTCCACCTAGAACCTGCTACGTGCCCTAGCCTCCGTAGGGGCATAGACATTGAGGACTCCCAGGCATGAGTCCCCAATATCCAGACTGATCCATAGAACCCTCCCTGCCACTATTGTCCCGTGGTCTCATACACAGGCGGTGAGACTCGGGCCAATAGAGGTGCATACGCCTCCACTCCTGCCGTGGGCACCTATGGCATGCTCCTAGTAAGTGTGTGAGCTGCCCGGGAGTACCTTCCCTACCTGCTGGGCCTAAGAGGGGGTGAGCTTGTGCTCCTGTAAAAGTAAAATGTCGATCCATCCGGCAAGGGCAAGCTGCAGCTCCTGCCGAACAATCAACTTCCTGGATGAACGTGCCCCACTGTAGTGGGGACTATTCACATTCTAGGATGCAAGGTGTAAGCTCATGGGGAAACCTACGACTGACCGAATAGACATCTGTTCGGTGTGGAAGCTGCTGATGATGATGAGAAACTATGGGGCATGCAGGTACGCTTTGCCGCAGGTCTGGACAGCAAACTCCAGTCCCCCATGGTGGCCCTCAGCCGAACCATAGGGGTGATAGATGCTCCAAGTGGTACAATCAATGCATCTATCAGCCACGCTAAGAGTCATGACTCCGTACACTGGTAGAAACGGACCGCCTATGCCAGGGGCCACTCGATCACATCCCTCGAAGCCCTCCACTGTGGAGGGGCTCGAAAGATAATGCTCAAGTGTGGGACCTCGGCACCAGCCCACCAGTTAATGTCCATCATGCTACCAGGCCATTGCTGTGCAAACAGTGCTCGTCCTTTTTCTCCCATCCACTGGGAGATGTGGTCCGCCACCTGACTCTTCAACTCCTCTATCAGTGTCATTGTCCAATCCCTTGAGTGAGAGGACTGAAAGAAGAAAGAGTAGTTTGGTCCATCCGGTGGTGCTAGTAGATGGACCTTGCCCTCCTTGACTTGCGAACCCCGAAGATCGCCATCTCTAGAGGTAGTGGAAACACTCCGCGCTCCGCAACTCTCAGGTAGGACCATGGGCCACTGTGGAAAAACTCCTGTGGCAGCAGCTGTGCCTGTCTTGGGAAGGTGTGACGGGCGGCACGGGCAGATGAGCTGGTGGCTGTGTGGGAGGGGAAAGATTGCTGGTGCGAGGAGGATGTAGGCGTGTGTGGCTCATCACCTCCTCTGGGATGAGCGGGAGTGGGTCTGGGAGGGATCACCTACAATGGGTACGGATCAGGGGGGGTGCTCGGCAAGGGAGATGGTGGGAGGGAAGAGGGTCAAGGGATGGTGGGATGGTCGAACGTATGTGGCGGGTGTGGGAGGGGGGCTGGTGGCCCTGGAAGGGGGGGGCTATGGGCTAGGGTCAATGGAGGAGCCTGGGAGGTGGTGGAGGGTGGGTGTGGGGGCTGTGGCATCTCAGGTGGGATAGTCTGTGGTGCGAGTGGTGGCTATGGGGGACTGCAGTCCTGCCAAGTGGGACGGGCAAGGGGGGCTGCGGAGTGCTCTGCCGAGGGGGCGTCGCTCGCCCTCTTATGCCCTGCTGTCGAGGCTGCGACTGAGGCGCTGGCTGCGGCCCCCCCTGCCGTTTCCCTCTCTGTCGTCTCTGGACCCGTGTGAAGTCGTCGGCGTCCACCTGTGGGCCCGTCGCCGGAGCGGCCTTGGCCCCGAAACTCGTACAATCTGCTGCGTGATATCCAAAATCATGGCAGCGCAGGCACTGCCTTGGTTGCCCAGTCACAATGACCTACTGCCTAAAGGAGTGACCTCCAACCTCAATCTCCAAGAACTTTGGTATACTTTTTGTGTCTTTCACGGCCACTCGTACCTTTGGGACTCTTTCAGCTGTCACTGTATCCGCAAAGGAAGCAGGAAAAACTGTGCCAAAAAGCCGTCCAAAGCCCTCCACTAACTGGCAGTATTCTACCGCCAGTCCAGGAAAAAGTAGGGTGACTGGGTGTCTAAGAAAATTATTGTGGAGCGCAAATGACTCCACTGTGAAGCCGCTATACCAAGGAACCATGTAGATGACCCCCTTCGTGCAGGCATAGGGCGAGTTCTCCACCAACTCACGGGCTGCGTCCGCAGAGATAAGTCGAACCAGGAAGATCCCTTGGCCCATTAGCACTGCCTCCAAGATCTGCGTTGTGCCAATGCGCAGCATGGAGTGGAGCTAGTCCCGTAGTTGGGCTCTCAATGGGGAGTGTCCAACGATCTAACCAAAGATCGTTTTTTCTTTCAGCTCTAACTCTGTGGCCCAGACGGCCAAGAGCTATTCCTCAGAGAGGATGATGCGCAAGGTGTTTGACTGGGGAGTACTCGTAGAATGTACCCACGTCTGACCAGAAGTTTCCATTGCGTATCCCAATTGAGGACCTACCACTCATGCTGCTGCGCTGTCAGAGGAGGGGAGTATGTTGCTGCAGAGGAAGGGAGCAACTGATTCACTTATTCTTTTATATTGTATTATGGACATTTGTAACTTCATCCGCACCATCAAGATGACCTGATTGTAAAAGGGCACTTGGACAATTGAACAATTTCCCTACGAGGGCACTGTCCCACTGGCACCGTTGCATAGCATATTGCATGAGCATGGCATCTTGCATCTCCCTTTGCATTATCCCATGTATTGACATTCTGTTCATGTAAACATGCATCTATACGAATTTATCCCTTTTCGGTCTTTTGGAGTGATCGACTCTAGGATCCACCATATTCGTAGCATAACACATGGCAGTTCTCCTAACAGCAATTTCCCTACCCTTCCTTGCTTGCTTGTTTTGCTTGACTTGCTAAGCCCACCATCCTCTTTTTTGCCTTTCCACATATTCACCACATGATTGGCACATTCACACACTTGTCTCATCCTTAGACATTTATCCTAGTCAATGCGAGGGATTGGTCTGCTAGTTTTGTACTTGACTTGGATTTAAACCTCTCTTTATCTTTTCCTATCTGTCAGTTAATCAGCCGTTGCCCCTATATTACTTATGTATTTTCAAAACACTTTTCCAAAAAAAAAAATTCCATTGATTCCATCCGCCTTTGTAGGACTTGATAGGCCCTTGGGCACCCTTTGTCCGATGCCTTGGCTGCTTTGGGGTGGGACGCCTTGGGGTAAATCAAAATTTAGGCTGGCCTACTTTTCTCGCTCTATTTTGAGCCTGAGGGGGAGTATTGTGTTAAGAATTTCTCTTAGCCACTTAAACAGTCTCAAAACATGCTTATTTTAGACTTATTTTAGCCAAAACCCTAAAACGGGAAGCGGATCGAGAGAGTTAAGTGGGAGAGAATCTAGAACCCTAATTTTCTATAAATTGGCAGCCAGCCCTCCACTCTTCCCCCAATCTCGTTTTTGCAAGTTTCAGATGTTATCAGCTTGCTTCCCACACCCCGTTCGCGGAGGACATCTCAGCCCTTGCTATCCATCACTATTCTCTACAATCTGACGCCTATTTCCAACCCTCCGTACGCTGATTGCTGTTGTTTCTGCCTGGCGACTGACTACTGATCATCTGCACTGCTATTGTACAGCCTGCCATGTCAGCAAACTACTACGTTTGCAGGCTCCAGCTGCCGCCCTAACAGTTTTCTCTCTCCTACTGCAGTCACTGCAGTCTTTCTCTCACCTGTTACCTGTCATCTGTTGTTTTCTCTCTCCTCACAACTACATTTTTAGTATTTCTCTCTTGCAGGTTGTCATGCTTGCGTTTAGTCTTTCTCTCTCCTGCAGGCTCCATTTTTAGTCCTTCTCTCTCCTACAGGCTGTCCTGCCTACGTTTTTAAACTTTCTCTCTCCTGCAGGCTATCCTGCCTGCGTTTTTAGTCTTTCTCTCACTTGCTTCCTACGTTTTTAGTATTTCTCTCTCCTCACTGCTGTCTGCATCAGATCCAACTTCTCACGACTGCGTTTGCTGGTGTTCGACATTCGGAGGCTGTTTGCTGGTGTTCAACATTCGGAGGCTGCATTGCTGCGATTCGGGATCCGTTCAAAGTACGACACACTCTCCAGCTCATTACCCTTGCCCTGATCCTTGAGATACAGGAGTTCAAGGACAGTATTCATTCACTGCATAGTGTGTTTACTGCATGAGCATCGTATTATTAGTAGTCATATCATTTCATTTATTCATTGTGTTCATTGTCTCTGAGTTATCCTAACCCTAACTATGTTCTTTTATCAGTCTGTGCTTTGTCGTACGGTTTCTGTTTATGCTTCTGTGTTAGGGTATTTTCTTTACAATCATGTGGGTACTATGAGAAGTGATCCTAGTGGCGAGTTTACCTCCCACAAGTGTTTTGCGTTTCTACAAGAGTCGAGCATAGCACGATAGCTCACCTCTACCAACTCCCCTACACAAAATGGAGTCACAAAGCATAGAAACCGGATAGTTCTAAATATGGCATGCTCTATGTTGTTCATAACACAGCTCCTTTGACTCGAGACTATTAACATGTTAGTGTACATCCTCGATGCCCGACTGCGGTGGTTCCTAAAAAGACTCCATATGAGGCATTCTTTGGCTCTTAGCCCGTTATTTCTTACTTCAGAGTTTTCGATAGTCGTGCTCATATGCACACTCCTGATGACAAGATAACGTGGGTTCAACATAAGGGATTTTTAAAATACCATTTTTACACATTCTTTTACATTCAAAAGGGTCCCATATAAAGGGATTACTTACAAATTGAATAGAAAAGGGTTATGTTTTCTTAAGGAAAAATTCATAGATAAGGATATTTATAAATGGGCCTTGAATGCACATGATATAGAGGATATACATATAGTGAATTACCCGCGCAGTTACCTTGCTAGTACCAACAGAGCATGTGGTATTTAAGGGTCCTTCCACCAAATCTCCCTACGGAGGGCCCTAGAAGGTATGCTCGGCTCGCCCCTCATGCTTCATATACATCATTGTTTATAGCTGATTACATTGCACATTCTAAGCCCAATAGTTGGCAAGAGGCTCTCCAAGACCCCTGTGGTGTAAGACCATGGAGAAGGAACTGGATAGTATTGATCGAAATGGGACTTGGACATTCGTGGATCGTCCTCACCATAAGCGAGTCATCAAGACCAAGTGGATTTTTAGAACCAAGCTAAAGGCTGATGGTACATTAGACAAATACAAGGCTCGCCCTGTCATGCAAGGTTTCCGACAAAAGCATGGCATTGACTATGAAGAAACCTTCACAGCTCTACTGCTCAGCTAACATTATTTTTGTCTATTGGTTGTGCTCACCACTCACCACGGTTGGCCCATCTATCAGATGGACATAAAAAGTGTCAATTTGAAAGAGGAGAAAGTCCATGTGGAGTAACCTTTCGTCTTTTCTTCCGTTGACCGGACTAACAAGGCATTTCGCTGCAGAAACCTCTTTATGGGCTGAAGCAAGCACTGAGGTCTTGGTACCATAGGATGGACGAGTTCTTAAGAACTCGTGAATACCATTCTACCCCCTATGATCCAAATCTCTACATACGCATCACTAGCGCGTAGTCAGCTATATCCTGCTATATGTTGATGATATACTGCTCGCTAACTCAAATTCTACAGCTCTAGTCTGCTTACTCAATATTTTAATGCACCTAGAATGTCTCATTGGACTGCTTGTCTTCGTGTGTTAAGGTATTTAAGGTGTACCTATAATTTTAACCTAACTTATGATCATGGTTTATACTTGTAAGGGTACATTGATTTTGACTGGGCGGGAGACCTTAACACCCAACGTTCTCATGGGGCAGCTATCTCTATACCTGGGACATGGCACCTATCTCTTGGGTCAGCTGTAAGCATGAGATGGTAGTAGCTTCCACGGCCGAGGTGAAGTATCGGGCTCTCTCAACGGCACTATGGAGGCCATCTATTTGACGACCTTGTTGGCTACGCTTTAGTTTTCTTGCGAGTCATCTACAATTGTCTACTACGACAACTAGAGTCCCATTGCCTTTGCAGGCAATCCTATCATCACCCCTCGAACACACGGCACATGGCAATTCATTACCATTTCACCAAAGAGCAAGTTGAGCTAGGCCCCACCACCTAGAGTTTGTGCCATCAAGCAACAATTTTACTGATATTTTGACCAAGACGGTCAATCAACTGGTTCATCAGTATCTACTACCACGGATCGGCTTGGGTATACCCTCCTCTACTTCTTTCGATTGACCGGGAAAGGGTACTTCCCTCTTACTTCTCCTTCCAATTTAAGAGGGGGCAGTTTCTTTCTCTTGATAGTGACAGTGATGATGTTTGAAATCTTTTCCTTTCAGACATTTATTTATTATGTATTGTATATTATGGACATTTGTAACTTCATCCACACTGTCAGGATGACATGATTGTAAAAGGGCCCTTAGGCAAGTGAACAATCCCTCTACAAGGGCACTGTCCAAGTTACACCATTGCATTGCATTCTGCATAAGCATAAATATTTGCATTCCCCTTTGCATTACCCCATGCATCGGCATTCTATTCATGTAAACATGCATCTATGTGCATTTATCTCTTTTCAATCACCCTTAGAGTGGTTGACTCTAGATCCATCATAATCATGGCATTGCACATGTCAATCTCTGAAGGCACTATTTTTCCCAATGCTTGCATGCTCGCCTTGCTCGTCTTGCTTGCTTATGTGTCTTGCCTTTCTTTCCATATATTCTCCATATGATTGGCACACACACCCCCTCCGCATCTCTAGGTACTTATCCTAGTAGTATGTGGGATTATGTCACTTGTTTTGTGAAGGTCATGGAGCAATCCATCCTTATTTTCCTGTACAAGGCACAGTGACTCAATAGGACGAAAACTGATTTCAAACCATCACTTAATGCTAAATCATTTGACCAAATCACACCAAAAGTCTTCCAAAAAAAAAAACAACAAACAATTAAAAAATAAAAAATAAAAAGTCCATTACTGATTCCATCTGCCTTTGTAAGACTTGGTAGGATCCTGGGCAAACGACGTACACCCTTGGTCCGATGCCGTGGCCTCTCTAAGGTGATCACTTGGGCTCCCTTGTTAAAATAACCATTGAAACCAGCCTTCCTTCTTGGAATGGGTGGTGATAACCTAATTTAAGAGTTAATTACAGCAATAAATAAATGCACATAAAACGAAATACACACTTTACCATAACATTCTTGGACAATAGACTCCCTGTTGTGCTCCTTCCAATTGAATGAAAGCTAAAGAAATACCGCAAGGGGCTTCCCAAGGTCAAGAATATGCAATCTCCATCACCAAAATGGTCTCCAATGGTTGGGAAATGGCTCCAAAAGCTGGCAGCAACAATCCAACAGCTCCAAAATGAAAAAACGAGATTTCCCTCTCCCTTCAGTCCTATTTAGCCTTTCCCCCACTTGCATGGGAAGGTTTTGCCAAGTGGCAGCTTTCTTAATCCATTTTCAGCAATTTCCAGTCATTTAATTAATTTTCAGAATTAATTAATTCTGAAAATTAATTCAGCCCTTAATCCATGCCCAGAAAATTGACCTTGCCCATCCAAAAATTAATTGGCTAGGCCATTTGCAACCCAAAGTGGTCCCATGCATTAATTGATCCTTGAACAAGCATTAATCCATTAATTAAGCCTAGTCCCTAGTGTCACCAACTGACACTTAATGGCCAATTAATGGTCCTAGGGACAAACTGACACCAAAAGGCTTGCTGGTCATTTATGACAACAAGAGCAATTGGTTAGCAGGAGGAGATTGAAGAATCTCAAGTTGTACTCCTTCCAATTGAATGAAAGCTAAAGAAAAACCGCAAGGGGCGCCAGTTTTGGGGCCAACAGGGAGTCTACTGTCTAAGAATGTTATGGTAAAGTGTGTATTTCGTTTTATGTCCATTTATTTATTGCTGTAATGAACTCTTAAATCAGGTTATCACCACCCATTCCAAGAAGGAAGGCTAGTTTCAAGGTTCCATTGCCGGGATACATCAAATCTCTTGATTTGGTGGGCCAAAGGCACTTGATTGCAAGCCAAAGCTTTGTGCTAGTGCTAATCTTTGTGCTCAGCTGAGAAATTACAGCAAGATGTCTTCATACAGTGGGATGCAATCAAGCAGTAATGATGCCTCTCATGATGCACATTCACATGGAGAAGAAGGAAATGCAATGCCTGATCTTGGGCAAGGCACGAATCATGGACAGCATGCTGAAAATGTGGTTGACGGCCAAGATGTTGGACCCTCAATGCAGAAAGATGATGATGATCAACAAGGGAAAATGGAAATTGATGATGCATTCAAAAATCGAACGAGGGCAGCAGCCAATATCTTTGTTGAATTGGCAAAAGATCCTCAGTTTACTCGGTTTTTTAACACTCCTACAAAGGACAACAAGGGCAAGAAGAGAAAATCCTCTTCTAGAACTTCGGGACAGCAAGATGCACCGAAGAACAAGCCAAAGCCTTCTCAAGATGCTCCTAAAGATGCTCATGGTGAAAAGCGGTTGGTGCCAGTTGGGCAAGAAATGCAAATGCAAGTTCATGATGTAAATGCTAATCCTATGGTTTTTGGACAGCAAGGTTTGCATGAGAATTTGGGGTGGCCAGCTTACTTTGGTGGTAGCACAATTTTTCATGCTATGGTGGGTGAGCGACCGAATGTGGGAATGTATGGCACACCTCCCCATAACTTTCAGCAACCAATGCTTGGCTTGCATAATCCAATGTACTCGGGTATGGCTCATGGAATGCATAATCCGATATATGGCGGCATCAGTATGATGCATGGTGTGCAAAATCACGTATATGGGCAAGTATCGGTACCCCGTCATGCTTTTGTGGCTCAAGGAATAAGTGCTGGTCATGCAAATGCTCCGTTTAATGCTAGCTATCATGGAAATCGCCTCTACACTAGCGGATACACTATGCCTTTCATGTGAGCTTGTTGAGGCCTTTTTATGGTGATGTGCCTAGGGATGTATCTACTGAAATTTAGTCCAATATAGAGGAGCTAAATAAGATATTGGTATCTGAGCAGATTTTGGCACATAAAGAGAAAAGGTCAAAGTAAAGCTTCCATATGCTATTGGGTGAAGTTTCGCAATTGTTCACCAATGGATACTAAATGGATGGAAGAGGATGACTTGGCAGACCATCCTCAGTTGTTGCAACTTTACCTTGATGCCTTTCAGTTAGAGCTGACTTTGGATCGGGCTCTTTCAGGTTCAACAGGGCAAGGGTCCAGAGTACCACCTAATACTCAAGGGGGAGGTAGCACCACTCCTCCAGGAATGGACTGCTCTCGTGTATAGTGGATCTCGGATGTATTCAGCATGCATCCAAGGTACTGTGCTGACAGTATATCTACCATGAGGTCAATATTCAATGTACTAATCACTGTGGTATGTATGCAGATGGGTATGGTTTTCACTGCAGCTCTGAAACTGTACATTTGCAACAGATTATGATCATGAGAGACTGATTACCGGGTGCTGATTTTCAGTGTATGATCATTAGTTTCAGTGGTATTCAGCTGGTTCTATGGATAGCAGCATGTGTATTGAATGCCATTGACAATTCAGCCATGATTTTGGCTCGGTTTATGCTTTACTATGGTTGTGTAGTCAGCACTATTGAGAAACAAGGGTTTGGGATGCATCCAATGAGTTTTTGGCAATAGTTCTGGACTATTGTTGAGCTTTATGCTATATTTATGCTAGCTGGAAATTTTCAGCAAATGGTGGGCATATGAGATAGTTAGCGAGCGGTGGCCAACGTTGTGTTGACTATGATGCCTTGTGGAAATTCCAATGCAGTATTGTTTGCTTTGACACATTACACTGCAATCGAGGACGATTGCAAGGATTTCAAGGGGGTGGTCTATCACGAGGAAGTGAAAATTTGATGCTTTGCTTATATTTAATTGACATTTGATTAAAGGATTGATCAAATGTGCAATTAAAATATGCACATGTGAGGTGCAACCTACTTTTTCACAGTTGAAGGCCGAAGGACCTTGTGAAAAAGATGGGTGTCAAAGGCAAAAGTTGTAACAAGTTACACTTGTTAGATTCTAGGTGAATTTTGGTGTCAGTTTGCCCCTAGGACCATTAATTGGCCATCAAGTGTCAATGGTGACACTAGGGACTAGGCATTAATTAATGGATTAATGCTTGTCCAAGGTTCAATTAATGCATGGGACCACTTTGGGTTGCGAATGGCCCAACCAATTAATTTTTAAATGGGCAAGGTCAATTTTCTGGGCATGGATTAAGGGTTGAATTAATTAAGAAAGTTGCCACTTGGCAAAACTTTCCCATGAAAGTGGGGGAAAGGCTAAATAGGGCTGAAGGGAGAGGGAAATCTCGTTTTTTCATTTTGGAGCTGTTGGAAAGAGGTGTCGGATTGTTGCTATCAGCTTTTGGGGCCATTTCCTAGCCATTGAAGACCATTTTGGTGATGGAGATTGCATATTCTTGACCTTGGGAAGTTGACAATTGCTGCTGATGCACTTTCTCCTGAAGATCACAGTCTCTGATGCTCCTATTATTGTCGGTGCATCCGTTTGGGGCAGGTACAGCAAGGCAGTAACTAATTTTGATCAATTCTTTACGACAAATCTCAAAATTTTTTTCTTTTTACAGCATTCTCTCATCTCCTTCAGCCTATGCTCAGCCATTCTCTGCAATTCTCAGCCATTCGGAGGAGATCTCAGCCATTTTTGGTGGGCTGCAGAAAACCCTAATTTACAGTAGAAATTAGGGTTTAGCAGCCACCTTGGGATTCGTGCCAAAGATTGAAGGCTCAAGGGACTGAAATCAGCAGCTGATAATTGAGGATTATCAAGGGATTTCAGGAGCCAGCCCATCCCGAATTGATTTGGAGCAGCATTTGGCCAGCCAAGGGTCAAATTGGAGAAGAAGTCCTGGGTGAATCAAGGGGCAAATGACCCAAAAGGCTTGCTGGTCATTTATGACAGCAAGAGCAATTGGTTAGCAGGAGGAGATTGAAGAATCTCGAGTTGTACTCCTTCCAATTGAATGAAAGCTAAAGAAATACCGCAAGGGGCGCCAATTTTGGGGCCAACAGGGTGTCTACTGTCCAAGAATGTTATGGTAAAGTGTGTATTTCATTTTATGTGCATTTATTTATTGCTGTAATTAAGTGCTTAATCAAGTTAAACCATCCTATTCCGAGAAGGAAGGTTGGTTTCATGACGTGAAAACCATCGTCTCTGTAGTCTTGGTAGGTCATTGGGCAACCGATGTGCACCCTTTGCCCGATACCCTAGTTGCTTTAGGGTGGGACGCCTTGGAGTACAAGAAAATATATATCAAGGGCTTATTTCTCATGGCTCCGTTTTGAAGAGGGCGTGTTGAGCTAAAAATGCATTAGTCTGACTTAAATAGCCCCAAACACGCTTAATTAATAAAGAAAACCTTATTTTAAAAAGAAATGCGATCCTAGAGAGTTACTATGTCCCACATGCAAAACCCTAATTTAGGTGTCCCAAACTTTTTATAAATATGCATGCAACCCACCAATCTCCCTCAACCTCATTTTTGCAGGTTTCAATAGTCATATCTCTAATGCACCTGTTGAGCTAAAAATGCATTAGCTTCACTTAAACAGCCCCAAAACATGCTTAATTAAGAAAGAAACTTTGTTTATTTAAAAAGAAATGCGTTCCTAGAGAGTCTACGTATCCCATGAGCACAAACCCACTTGGGAGAGCCCAAACTTTCTATAAATAGATATGTTGCCTTCCATTTAGTCCTAATCTCGTTTTGGCAGGTTTTAGGTACTTTCAGCTCCTGCCCACACCCTGTTTGTGGAGGACATCCCAATCCAAGCTGTCCATTGCAGTCTTCACTCATCTAGCGCATGTTTCCAACCCTCCCTCATGAATTTGCAGTTGTTTCTAGCGAGGCGACTGCTACTGTCCATCATCCAACTGTCGTACATGTGAAAACAGAGGATCGAGGTACAGCTGGGATTCAGTAGACACTGTGAGAGTGAGAGACAGAGTTGAAGCACGACACCCAAGAGAATAGACTGAATGAGTATAACCTGAAAGTACAAACTACAACCCTTAAACCTTAGGATTGTAGGGATGTTCACACCCGACACTACAACCCTTGTTCACACCCGACACACACTAAGTGCCCAAATGTGTGTAACATAAGCACATAAGTACATACGACAATAATACCATAAGTCTGGGGGAAAAAACCTCTCCTACCGAGAGTAAAAAGTGCCCCAGTGTCCTACTGATCACCGACACTCCCATATGAGCGTAGGCGTAAGTAAGGCGTGAGTCAAATACCCAACAAACCCCCCTGGAGTGAAGAGTGATCAAGAGTACAAGGATCATCCGCCACCAAAGAATATCAAATTTAAAGCATCTCGAAATGCTTCAAATTTGTCACGAGGAAGAGCTTTGGTGAAGATGTCTGCCACATTACTGGTGGTAGGACAATAGACAAGGCTAATATCACCTGCATGTAGCCTCTCTCTGACAAAGTGATAGTGAATCTCAATGTGTTTCGTGCGAGTATGAAACACTGGGTTCCGTGCCACTGCAATGGCACTCTGACTGTCAGTGAACAATGGAGTAGGCTCAGTAACAGATACATCCAAATCAGCTAGCAAGCATCTAAGCCATACGCATTCAACTGTGGTAGTGAAAGCTGCCTTGTATTCAGCTTCACATGACAATGTGGCAACAGTGGATTGTTTCTTGCTAAGCCAAGAAATGCAAGAAGAGCCAAGAAAGAAACAATTGCCACTAGTGGAGTGACGTGTATCATAATCACCAGCCCAATCAGAATCACTGTAAGCATGTAACTGCAGTGGTCCCCCTTTGGCATAAAGCAACCCAAGAGAACGAGTACCCTGCAAGTAGCGAAAAACACGCTTGACAGCTTGCCAATGTGACATACGTGGCTGATGCATATACCTGCTCAAAGCTGAAACTGCAAACTGTATGTCCGACCTAGTATTGCATAGATAGATAAGACATCCAACTGCAGGAGCATATGTATGTATATCAAACAAATCACTGTCATCATGTAATGACAGTTTCAGTCCAGGTTCCATGGGAGTACAAACTGGCTTGCAATCCTATAAGCCAAACTTCTCAAGAAGCTGCCCAATATACCTTGACTGTGATAACCCAATACCTCGAGCATTATGTATGAACTGGATGCCCAAGTAGTAATGCAAAACTCCCAAGTCAAACATGTCAAAAGTTTGCTGCAAATTTTGTTTGAATGCTGAAATCTGATCAGCATGTGTTCCAGTGAGCAAAAGGTCATCAACATAAAGACATAAAATCAGCATAGATCCCCCTTCTTTACATACGTAAAGGGTAGACTCAGATGAGCTGTTTAGAAACCCCTGACCAAGCAAGAAAGCATCTATTTTTTCATACCAAGCTCTAGGAGCTTGTTTCAAACCATATAGTGCCTTTTTAAGCTTGCATACCAAATGTTCAAGCCTTCAACTGCAAAACCAATGGGCTGCTGTACATAAACTTCCTCCTGAAGTTCCCCATGTAAAAATGCAGTCTTGATATCTAGCTGATGTACTGTCCAACCATAATGTGCAGCCAAAGCAATCATAGACCTGATGATCGTCATACGGGAAGTAGTAGCAAATGTCTCCTCATAATCAATGCTCTTTTTCTGTGCGTAGCCTTTAGCTACCAACCGTGCCTTGTATTTATCAATGGATCCATCTACTTTTCTTTTCAATTTGTAGACCCATTTCGTTCCAATGGCTTTATTCCCAAATGGCAAGGACACCAAATCCCAAGTTTGATTCTTAGTAATAGAATCTAATTCAGCTTGCATAGCTGCCATCCAATGCACACTGTGGTGTGCATCCTCATAACATTCAGGCTCTTCATTATCAAAAGTACTTGCTGCCATAATAAACTCCATGGTATGTGCTGAATCATGCAAACGAGTTTGCCTTCTAGTACGCCCAGCCATGGGTGCATCCAAAGGACTATCTTGCATAGTCTGCAAATACCATCTAGGTAGCTGTCTAGCATCCTGCCTGTGTGCAAGCTCTTGCTGAATTTCAGTTTCAGCATGATGCTGAATATTCCGATCAGCCAATGGCTAAATTTCTGCACTTTCCATAGGAGCAGCTGGCTGAACATTAGGTTCATTTTGTGAACTTCCAGCTGAATCACCAAAAGTAATGGGCAACAGCCCTTCAAAAACATCACGGGCAGCCTGATAATGTCCAAACCAGCCAAGGATAATTCTGATTTTTCATCAAAAACAACATCCCTGCTGACAAAAACCTTCTTCGTAACGGGATCATAGAGTCTGTAGCCTTTGCTCTCATTGCTATATCCCATAAAAATGCACTTAACAGCCTTGTTGTCCAATTTTCTTCTAAGTACCTATGGAATATGGGCATAGGCAAGACACCCAAAGGTACGAAAGTGACCAACAAAAGGTTTACGGCTGTTCCAAGCCTCAAATGGTGTGATGGTCTTCAAGGCTTTGGTAGGGCATCTGTTCAAAATATGGCAAGCACACATGACTGCTTCCATCCAAAAACTATGAGGCAAGCTCTTTGCCTTCAGCATACATCTGGCCATCTCCATGAGTGACCGATTTTTCCTCTCTGCTACCCCATTCTGCTGTGGAGTATAAGCTGTAGTATACTGATGGACTATGCCCTTCTGCTGCAAAAAAGAATTCAGCATAGAGGACATGTATTCCCCCCCTCGGTCTGAACGGAGAGTCTTAATTTTGCATCCAGATTGGTTTTCAACAAGTGCACTGAAAGCCAAAAATGCATCATACACTTCTGACTTCTTTTTCAAACAGTAGACCCAACAAAAACGTGTGAAGTCATCAATGAATGTCACAAAATAATAACAACCACCCAATGACATGGTCTGCATAGGCCCACAAACATCTGAATGCACCAACTGCAATCTGGTTGTTGCTCTGAAAGCAACATCACAAGGAAATGAGAACCGATGCATTTTTCCCAAAATGCATCCCTCGCATAAGTGCTCAGGAGGTGTCTCCAAGAGAGGTAAGCCATCCACCATCTTAGTACGCTGCAAAAGCATCAAGCTGCCAAAGTTTACATGTCCTAAACGAGCATGCCATAACTCCGCCTGTATCATAGCAGAAGTAAGAGTGGATGTCAAGTATGCTAACTGATCTACTGAAAGAGCATCCAACTCATATAAACCATGACACAAAGATCCTGTCAAGACCAAAGTCATGCATTCTTTTTCTCGAACCATGCAACGGTCATCATCAAAGGTAACCTGCATACCACAACGTGCCAAAGAAGAAATAGAAAGCAAATTCTTCTTTATTCCAGGCACAAACAAAGCATCCTGCAGGCGGAGAATAGAGCCATCAATGGCTGTGAGGTGAATCTCCCCAATACCACGAATAGGGTATGATGCATTATTGGCACACTGTACCGATTTCCCAATGGGAGGTGCACTAACTGAAGCAAACAAATCTCTGCGAGATGTAATATGTCTAGAAGCACCACTGTCAAAGAACCAAGTGTCAGCATCCTCTGTAGAGCTAAGTGCTCTATCGGCCCAAGAGATGTCATAACTGCAAGTGTAAAAACAATAGTCCCTGTCCACAACAAAGGACGCGGACTCACTAGCAGTGGAAGGAGTAGTAGAAACAGACATTCTTGACTCCTTCTTCTTCTCTTTGGCAATGCGCTTTCTGCACTCAGTGATATAGTGGCCGGGCTTCTTACAATAATGACATTTTCCTTTCTTTGCTTGCGTCCCCCCTTGTGACTGATTCTGCAATGTGCCCGAAGTGCCAGAACTCTGTGGAGCATTTTTCACCTTGCTGTTCTTGCCTTTCCATCTTGCCACAAAAGCCTGCTCAAAGACTATAGCATCCAAACCACTATTTTTCCGTGTTTGCTCCTCCTCTAGAAGCAAGCTAACCAGCTGAATAAAAGTGAGTGGGTGCTCAGCAATCCTCATGGTGAGGTTCAATGCAGTATGAAAAGACAAGTACGAAGGAGGTAAGGAATTCAAGGTGGTGGATATCAACTGTGCATCCGAAAAATACTCATCTACATTCATGAGCTGCTCCCTCAAGTCCTGAATCTTATTTAAGTGATCCTTCATAGAATCACCTTCATGCATCTTCAGAGTTTCCAACTCTTTCTTCAAGAAAGAGATCCGAGTCTCATTCTTTCCTGCAAACATATGCTCCAAAGTCAACCATGCATCTCGTGAAGAAGATGCCGAACGGATATGAGGTATGATGGACCGCTGAACTGCCAGAGCAATCAGCGACAAGGCCTGTGCATCACGTGTATCCCAAGCTTTTTGAGCTGCAGTTCTTGGAGGAAGTGGCTGAGGTGGAGCGGGCTGAGGTCCCCGTTGTCCACATGCGCCATGGGGAGGAGGAGTAACGGGAGCTACAACTCCAGGTCGAGTTTCCTCTCCACTGACATAATCCCATAAATTCTTGGCCACTAATACATTCTTCATCATGAATGACCAAAGCGAATAGTTGTTTCCGTCCAATCTGTCTTCCTTGGATACATACGTAAAGACATCACCTCCCTGATTTGCCATGATGACAAATTTCCAAAGACAAAATGAGCAATGTCAAAGCAGTATGGACTGGAAATCTGCAAATTTCCAGAATTTGCAGCAAACACGCTTCTGCAATTAATGTGCAAGGGCGTACTCTGTCAAAAAACTGTCTTTTAATGCACGCTTCCCAAGGTGCAAACAGTGCACTGCAACACTGTTATCTCAAAATCCCCAAAATTTTTTGCCAAAAATTCTGTCAAAATAGTCTTTCTGTGACTGTACCAACAGTTCAAATGCAACTGCCCACAAAATAAACAAAAGCCCCAAAATTTCTGATGATCAAGTCCAGAAATTTGCATGAAATTTATCCCCCACTTGTTCTGTGCTTGCCGCGTGTGAACCTCCTCTTCCAGAACTGTGTTCTGGGCTGAAATTTAAAAAAAAATTGTTTAAAATTGTACCTGATGCAGAGCAGGCTGGCGAGCAGACGCAGGTTGCTGACGTGGACACGTCAGACTGCGGGAGAACAGTCGCGAGCTGCTGACGTGGAGGTTTCAAAACGGCGGGCAGGACGGGCTGACGTCTGACTTGCAGGCTGCGCGTGGTAGGTCATCTGGCGGGCGTCGTCTGACATAGTGCTGCTGACATGGACGACAGGCGACGCAGGACAGTCGAGTCGTCTGGCGGGTGGACTGCAGGCGGACAGTCGAACGAAGGCTGCGCACAGAGGAACAGCGCGCTGGTGAACAGCGTGCCTCAGTGCTGACAAAACTGACTGCTGGCGAGACTGACGACAAGCAGAATGACTCCTGACGTGGGCTGGAGCTGGCGTCGCCCTTCAGACTGGTGGCGACTGGCGAACGTGCTGGAGGCAGACGTGCTGGAGCGGAACTGGCGTGGACTGCAGACAGCAGACTGCAGGCTGAAGCTGAGTTCAGAGCTGAGCTCTGATACCAAATGTGAGAACAGAGGATCGAGGTACAGCTGGGATTCAGTAGACAGTGTGAGAGTGAGAGATAGAGTTGAAGCACGACACCCAAGAGAATAGACTGAATGAGTATAACCTGAAAGTACAAAGTACAACCCTTAAACCTTAGGGTTGTAGGGGTGTTCACACCCGACACACACTAAGTGCCCAAATGTGTGTAACATAAGCACATAAGTACATACGACAATAAGACCATAAGTCTGGGGGAAAAAACCTCTCCTACCAAGAGTAAAAAGTGCCCCAGTGTCCTACTGATCACCGACACTCCCATATGAGCGTAGGCATAAGTAAGGCGTGAGTCAAATACCCAACAGTACAACCTGCCACGACAGCATACTGCTGTATTTATAGACCCTGGCTGCCATCCTACGAATTCTCTCTCTTCCAGCTGTCACCATCATTTCCTCAGACTCACTCTTGTTTTCTCTCTCTTGCAACCTGTGTTTGCTATTTTCTTTCTCTTGCACACCCTACATTTATTGTTTTCTCTCTCCTCTCAGCTAATGCTGCGGATTTTCTCTCTCCTCACCTGCGTTATTAGTCTTTATCTCTCCTCACTTGTGTTTTTAGTTTTTCTCTCTCCTACAACCTGCATTTATTGTTTTTTCTCTCCTGCAACCTACACGCATCGTTTTCTCTCTCCTCTCAGTTGTCCTGCAATTTCTCTCTCCTCACATGCGTTTCTAGTCTTTCTCTCTCCTCACCTGTGTTTTTAGCCTTTCTCTCTCCTACACAGCTGTCTATATCAGATCCAGCCTTCCTTGGTTGCGTTTGCTGGTGTTCAACATCTGGAGACTGCCTTGCTGCAATTCTTGATTCGTTTAGAGTACGATACCTTTCAGCTCATTACCCGTGTCCTAATCCTTGAGATACAAGAGTTTGAGGTATAGTATTCATTCACTGCATAGTGTATTTGCTACATGAGCATTGTATATTCAATAGTCATATCACTTCATTCATTCTTTGTATTTCATTGTCTTTGAGTTATCCTAACAATGTACAACAAGATGTAGCTGATCCCCTCCGTAGTAGATCGAACATATAAGTTCGTGTCGCAAGGGGTAGAATGGTATCCCTAAGTTTGTAAGAACGCATTCATCCTATGGAATCAAGACCACGGTGCTTGCTTCATCCCATAAAGAGCCTTTTGCAAGCGGAATACCTTATCTCTCGGGTTCACAAATGGAAATCCTGGTGACTACTCCACATAGACTTCCTCCTCTAGATAACCATTCATGAAGGCACTCTTGATATCCATTTGATGTATCGGCCAACCATGGTGAGCGGCTAGCGCGAGTAATAACCAAAAAGATATTAAACGTAAAGTATGCACGAAGGTCTCTTCATAATCAATACCGTGCTTCCATCAAAACCCTTGTACAACAAGGCGAGCCTTGTACTTATCTAAAGTCCCATCAGCCTTTGCGAGGCTTGGTAGGCCACTAGGCAGCCGCCATGCACCCTTTGTCTAATGCCCTGGCCTCTCTAGGGTGATCACTTGGGCTCTCTTGGTAAGATAATCATCGCCTCTATAGTCTTAGTAGACCATTGGACAGCCAACATGCATCCTTTGTCTGATACTCTGGCTACTTTGGGGTGGGATGCCTTGGGATAAAAGATAAAGAAATAAAAAAGGTTTGGCTGGCCTACTTCTCGTGGCACCATTGTTGGGCCTGAGAGGAGGTCTTGAGCTAAAAATGCATTAGTTTCACTTAAACAGCCTCAAAACGTACTTAATTAAGAAACAAACCTTGTTTATTTAAAAAGAAATATATTCCTAGAGAGTGTCTATATCCCATAAGCACAAACCCACTTGGGAGGGCCCAAACTTTCTATAAATAGGTAGGTTGTCCTCCATTCAGCCCTAATCTCGTTTTTGGAGGTTTCAAGTGTTTTGAGCTTGCAACCCACACCCTATTTGTGGAGGACATTGCGGTCCAAGCTGTCCATTGCAATCTCTTCACTCATCTGGCACTTGTTTCCAGCCCTCCGTTATCAATTTGCTACTGTTTCTAGCCAGACAATTGCTGTTGTCCATCATTCTACTGTTGTACAGCCTGCCACGTCAGCATACTGCTGTGTTTGCAGACCCCCGCTGCCACCCTGCAGATTTTCTCTCCTCCAGCTATCACCATCATCTCCTCAGCCTATTGTTGTTGTTTTCTCTCTTTTATAGCCTGTATTTTCTGTTTTTCTCTCCCCTACAGCTTGTGTTTGCTATTTTTTGTCTCCTGCACCCCGGCGTTTACTGTTTTCTCTCTCCTCTCAGCTATCGCTGCAGATTTTCTCTCCTCACCTGCGTTTTTAGTCTCTCTCTCTCCTCACCTGCGTTTATAGTTTTTCTCTCTCCTACAGCTTGCGTTTGGTGTTTTCTCTCTCCTGCAGCCTGCACTCACTGTTTTCTCTCTCCTCTCAGCTGTCGCTGCAGATTTTCTCTCTCCTCACCTGCGTTTTAGTCTTTCTTTCTCCTCACTTGAGTTTTTAGTATTTCTCTCTCCTGCACTACCATCTACAAATCAGATCCAGCTTTCCTTATGTGGGAGCTTTCGCTCAACTGCCAAGACCCACGGACCGCTTATTGTTTCAAGCGTTCCAAGCCGAGCACTAATGGCTACCTCTCACATAGCCGACGCGCCATCCATATCTACGAGTGTAGTGAGCTTACCTCCATGCCGTTCGAGTTACCTCCTCTCCCGCGCACCCCGGTAGCTCCACGATCCAAGTGCAAGCTTCAAGCAAGCTCCATCTTCAAGCTCCACCCTCCAAGCTCCATTGCCGCGAGCAAGACAAGAGAAGAGAAGAGAAGGGAAGAAGAGAGGAGAAGATGGAGAGCTTCTCCTCCTCGGTCCCTCACCCTCACACACTCACTCCCTCACACTCTCACACTCCCTCTCTCAAGCACAAGCTCAAGCAAGCAAGAACAAGAAGAAGAAGAAGAAGAAGAGAGCTACTTTTGGCCACACACGAGAATGCGCTTCTCATTCTCTTTTCAACTTTATATACAAAACCCTAAATCCCTTTTGGGCGGTCATCCCCTTTTCCCCTTTTTACATGGCCGGCCATAGCCTAGGCCCTTTTTCCCATTGTCCTTCTATCTTCCTAGCTTCCTTTCCCCCGCTCATCTACATTTACAAATTGCACGGGTGAGAGCCCGGCGCTCTTTTACAAGATTTCAAGGTGCGCCTTTTTGTTTTAAAATGCGTCTTTCCCCTTTTGTATTTGCCTTGGCCTTTTAAGGTTGCCCTTGCGCTTTTGGCCTTTTCTCCTATTCTTTCTTCAGTCGGGCTACCTTTTTCCGCCTTTGCCCTGCGTCTCTTTTATTTCCTTTTGCTTTCTTCGTGTTAGTATTTTATTTCCTTTTGCTTTCTTCATGTTGGGGTTAACATTATCCCCCTCCTAGACGAGTGCCAGTCCCATGGCACTCACCGTCGTAGGTAGCAAGCGTTTAGCATGCACTGAAGACGTGTGTGACAAGGACTCCTGTGGTTTCCGTGGAGTGTTGATGGCAGTGTGACAGAAGGTCCTGGGGGTGTGTTGGTGGCCAAGGTGGCTAGTGGAAGGTTGTTGGAGTTGGTGGTAGGGCTATGCTGTGTTGGAGATTGCATTGATGGCCAGCACAAGTGTTGGTTTGTTGGGGATGCTGCACATGACGATTATTTGCGGGCTTGTCGGTTGGTAAGGGATAAGCATTCGGAGTTGGGTATTAATGAAGAGCGAACGACACGTTCGTTGGAGTCGTCAACACCTGCAATTGAAAACCTCTCATGTGGTCTCTCCCTACGGGGTAGTGCTAGTCTTCTTATCGTGCACAAGACATATTTTGATTAGGTTGGGAGACAGGTTGAACTCTAAGCAAGCCTGGAATATTGTCCTGCACTTGAGGACCCAAACCGTGTATATACTTCGGTGAAGATATTATGTGAGTGCCCGTGTATATTTAGGTATTACTTAGCTAGAAGACTGTCGGACTGGTTCTTTGTATAGCAATGGGTCAGTGAAGCAAGGGCTGAGTTGATGGAAAAATTATTGATAAAGACGGGGAGTACAGTTGAAGATTGTTCGAGACATCATTATGGTCTTGTCAAGGCAATGTAGCATAATTAAGCTCTATGATGTCTTAGCGTTTGGTAGCTAGTGGCTACGCGTAGTGCTAGAAAAGTATGGTGTACTATCCACTGTTTCATGCCGTGCTTACCACTGTTGATTGTAATGGCATTGAGATGGAGCGCAAAAGAATTGTGCAAGTGGTCCAGGGTGACAGGTCTAACCATTGGCGAGACGAGCGCCCTAGGTATGTCCTACCCTTAATGTGCCCTGAACAATTGTGGGGGATGTACAAAGGGCTAGGGGATTAGGGACGGAGCCAGCCGACCAAGGTCACTGGACGTACCTAATTTGAGGACTTCTAGATGCGGTGCTGGGATCGTTTTTTTTTTTTTTTTTTTTGTGAAAAAAGTGAATACAATCAATGCCATACATTGAGACTATTAGCCTTTCATTTGGATTGCGAAATATTGGGATTCAAGGCTATGAAGAATTGATATTACAGAGATGATTGTGTCACCAGCCTTGATACTAGAGGAACTGTTGTTGGGATGAAGAGATACACTTGAGATATTGCAAACCTCCTTGCGGCACATGCGATGTTGGTACCATTGAGGTAACGACTGCCGTGAGCCAACTGTAGAGCTTAACCCAGAAAGGAGAGCATAGCCCATGAATATGCTTTGGGCTATGCGATGTGGGCGGTCGGCGACGTGGCTTTGTCGCAGCTCTTTGTGGGGTCGATGGTTTTGCGGTGATCGGGCATTGAACACTTTCGCCCAAAGACCTGTCTCATCCTGTATCCACTTGCCGCTTCATGAGAGTACATGCATGATATATGCCGCAACGATAATAAACCAGTGCAATGCAAGGAGACATCACTTATCTGAATTCTATGGTGTTGACTTAGATCACCTGCGCTTGATTAGCTTTTTCTTTTGCTAAAGACGTGAAATATATTAAACGCAAATATAAAAAGTTCGTACAATTCGGGAACATGTCAACACTTAACCACTTAAAGACAAAAAGTCATGGCCAGGTAGCATTTGATAAGCCCTTTATACAACATGGGGCTACTCTATTTCTACGAGGCGGGGCGAGTCTGGGTGGCCGGGTGATTGGGGCTCTGCTGGTGTGGGACTCCCGTGGGGTTGGACAGGGAACATGTCGGCCGGGACATGAATGGTGTAGTCCCGGGCCGCTACCGTTTCCAGAATGTCTTTAAACAATTCATTAAATTCTGCCCTATCCCTGGCCGCCTTTTCTGCCCTTGAGCATCTGGTGCCCGAGCGTAGGTTGGGGGTTTGTGCCACTAGTGTTGCCACCTGTTGCACATTTTGAGTCTCGACTTTCTTAACTCGAGGATTCTTCGGCCTTCGTCCGGGACGGTGTCGCTTAGGGCCTCGCTTCTTGGCATACCTCGAGGGTGGGCACATAGCGCTCCAATGGACGGGCGCGTGCCACATGCTCCCGTCGTCTGTGAAGAGCGTATTTGTATGCTAGATGTCCATGGTTCTCCATGTGTTCCGTCAAAAAAGGAAGCCTGCAAGATGCAATCCAAGGGTTAGACGTGGATATAGGATACAACTGTTTGCATGGAAGGGATTTTAGTGTGGTTTATCACGCGCATATGACAAGGGGAGGGGTGAGGCATGCAGTGTTTGTTGTAAAGGAATGGTCCCCATGCTGATGTTCGCTTTGCCTCCAGTCATTAGCGGATATTAGCTTATGCTAAGTCGCGTGGACTGGTTGTCGTGGAGTGGGACAGGGCGCATCCTCGACAGGATAGACCAAAAAGGGAAGAAGGTGTATAGAAAGGGACTACACCCTGTCTACACCATCAGAGTTGTTGGTCAAGGCTTCCTATGGCGGCGATGTGGGTTGCATGCCCTTCACTTGGAGGTGGGGACGGTCTCACGGCTTTTAAATGCGTGATGAGAGGAGGGCTTGAGGAGCTTAGTTTATCGGACCCAACTCTTCTCCCTGTGCTTAACTATCATTGCTTGTGTGTGTTGACATTGTTTATACACGGTGACACAAAAAGCAGTATTTATTTATATACATATTTATGAATCCATGTCACTTCACGAGGATAAGAACCAAGTATAGAACTCGGGGTTGTACCGGAGCGTGGCACACGCATCTAGTATTCGCGGCAGCTTACTTAATACCGATAGATATTTTGCCACGTCGAGTAGCATGGAACCTTGACCGAGTCTACTGGCAATATGTAGCTCCTCCTCAGTGAGAACCTTATCAATCAAAGGGCCCTCTAGTCTAGTTCCAGCTAAGTCCGTACCCCGAATGTCAGTTAGCACTCGGAGGGAAGTTGGTGCTAGATAGGTTGGGTCCTTTTGAGACCGCCATTTGGCCAATCGCTCTTCTGAGACCGTCATGATCTGAGCCCCTAGTTCGGCCATTACAACGCGGCTTTCGCACCAACGCTGCTCAAATTGACTCTGGCCTGCTGACAGTCGCTTTAGTTGCTCTATGTCTACGAGATTCGGTCGGCAGAGCATTTCATTGAACGTGACGGTTAAGCGCAGTTCGTCAGCCTTCTCGTCAGAGATAAGTCGCATGCGTTCATGCAGGAGCCTGTCGTAGTGCTCGTTAAGATGTTCTTGCTCTTCCCATGATAGAGGGAAGGTCAATTAATCTCCAAGCTGCTCCTTGGGGATTGTGCCCATGTCTGCCAAGACGTAGACACGTGTGACCACTTTGAACTTAGCATCCAACTCAGTTAAACATTCTGTGACACTTCTATATTCAACGAGGGCTTGCTCGGTTGCTATCTCATGCAAAGTTCTAAGAGTTTCCTTAGACTTTAGCATGACTGGGGGCTCAGGTCTAGATGAGCAAGATTGGTCAACGCTAAGATTTCTTATGCTCTTGGGGTTCTCACGTTTCTCCTGAGGTTTTGCTGCTATTTTGTCATGGTTCTTCTTGGATGTGACTGGTATAGATTTGTCACCCTGTTGTGATGACGTTGTATCCACTCTTGATTGGTCAATGCGAGTTCTATTGTCAGTGGATAGAGTGTTGCAAGCAACTGTTGATGGCAACGGTTGCTTTGGTTTTTCAGAGCACACAGGCGCGTCTGAGGGTTCACCGCCATTAGGAGAGGCATTAACGGGTTCATTGGTGGATGGACTCAATGTTTTATTCCCTAGTTCTCCATCGCTCTTAGTCTCAATGCTCTTGAGGTTCACAACCACCTGTGATTGTTGTTGCCTTCGTTGTTTTCTTCTCTTTTTCTTGGTCAATGAAGGTGCATTGCTCAACGACTCAGGACCCTGAACTAGATCAACCGTTGATGTGCTTGGTTGGGCCTCAGCATTCTCTTCCTCTAGTATATCCTTACGAGACATGGCCGTGGCCTCCTGAATAGCCTTGCTAGGTTGTGAGAGCACAATTACCTCCCTTTTCGGAGAGTCTAGCTCTTCAGCCAACTCCCTTGAGTTTAACTCCTCCAGCCTAGGCTTTAGGCACTCGGAAAGTGCTGGAGTTTTCGAGGAGGTTGGTTGCGACACCTCTTCCATAGGTAAACTACTAAGGACACCGTCCGCAAGGGGTCTTGTCACGGCTAAGGGCTGTGACTGCTGTGATTCCTAATTGGAAGTAGGAGCAGCTAGTTTAGTGGGTTGGCTACCCTTGGTGGGTTGCGGGGTCAAGTCCTTAGGGCAATTAGAAGTGGTCGTTGCTCTTAGAGCTTTCCCTTGTGTAGGCCTAGTATCAATTGAGCTAGCCACCTTAGGTTGCATAGGCATATCCTTGGGCCGAGAGCCACGAATGGTGTCGTGTCCTGCCTCTTGGACATTTGGAAGCTTTGATGTAGGTCGAGATTGGGATTGAATAGCCGCACCTGACGAGTGTTGTGCTTCCTGTGTCCGTATAGGGGAAGAGGGTGCAGGAGAGTTAGGACTCCTAAGTGGCTTTGACACTAGCTTGGAGATTTGCTCGTGGCTGTTAGATGATTGTGCTATTTGCTTTGTTGAGCGCTCAACCTTGCCCTGAGCAATGTTGTGCCTATGATGCTTGCTATCCTCTTGGGGAATCAAAGGCTCCTTGGGCACCAGCGGCTTCTGCGTATCCTCAACGATTACATCTGGCATCAGCTTGTCGAGTACGGTAGGCCGAGGATCTACCCTCCGATTGGTCCCGTTTGGTTTCTTCATTTCGACCATGAGGGGCTCGGTCACTCCACTGTTGTTGACTCGAGACTTGGTTTTTCGCTTAGATCTCCTCCTACGCTTCCTTGCTCTTGATACGATCTGGCCTTCAGTCGACCACGGAGGTTTAGCAAGGGGTTTTGGCACCCAAATCCATCGGTTGCCTGCATAATACCCTTGAGCCCGAAGCCACGCCTTGGATATCCATCGTGGCGTTGTGCTAGCTCTCCATCGATGCTTGCGTCTATAAGGCTTGGGCTTCTTTTGGGGTCTTCTACGATGTTTGTAAGTCCAAAGCCTGTCCTTGGCATTGTCTCTTGATCTTCTTGGTTCAGCCATGGCCTCACTCACTGGCTCTCGTTGTTCGACCTGTGCTTGTATTAACTCTTCCAACAAGTCCTTGTTCTTGTTAATGGGCTTGACTGTTACGTCAGCACCTTCCTTGCCTTTCCCTCAAGGTTTGCTGAGGTTACCCTTGCTAAAGGTCGTGACTATCCTCACACCTAGTAATGTCAAGTATATCCTCTGAACTACGTAGTCCGCCTCACACTTGGTAGCCTTTTTGAAGGGCCTTCCTAGGAGGATTTCCTTTCCACCATTCTCGCTATTGGGAGAAACATAGAACAGGAGTGGCAAGCTTTCTGTTTCAATTGTTACAAGGATTCTGCACCTCCCTAGAAGTGCTTGTGGGTGTTCCCCGTAAGGATTAAGAGTTGCATCAGTCGGTGTGAGCTCTGGTTGGCCTAGTAGGGTCCATGATTCATAGGTCAAGATATTAAAATCTGCTCCTTCATCAATTAGAGCATCAATAGTATGCTCTCTTTTCGCGGTGAGTTTGACCCTAAGATAAGCAGGTGGTACTATGTCCTCATCTTTCGGGTCTTGGCTCGTAAATTTAAGCCTTCCGACAGATGCCCTTGAGTTCTCGACTGCACGACCAGATGTGGATTCTCCACTGTTGTCTTGGATCGTCAGTGCAGTGCTATTTAAGGTACATCTCTCGTCAAGAGTGTCATGTCTAGTCATCTTGGCACTTGTAGCTTGCTGATGTTGCATTTCGCTCTGACTAGATATGGTATGAACACAATGTCTTTGTGTTCTCGTGGTGTGGCCTTTTTGCCCTTGATGGCTAGATTGGCCCATTGATATTCTAGGGTCTCTATTTCTCTCTGTTCGGGTATGGGCTTTTGGTTGCTCTATTACAAGTGAGGCTCCATGCTCGTGCAGAGCCATTGCTACACTAGGGTCCAATTTGAAGGACCTGTCACAGCGCACGTTTTCTCTCCAACCTACCCGGGGGAGGTGCGGAGGGGGGCAGAGCCCCCTCTGCGGGGGTCCGGGGGGTAGTCCCCCCCCGGCCCGCAAGGCCGTTACGGTAAAAGCCATGCACAATTTGGAGGACCATTTATAGCCAAATTTGAACCACTTACTCTAAGTTTTAGCCCGGTAATGGATCCATGATATGGTTTCAGCTCTATATGGTTTCTCGGTTAATTTCACTGTCTTCAGGTTAAAATTTGAGAAAATCTAAATTCGGCCTAACAAGTCCGAATTGCAGGGTCCGAGTGGGTCACTCGGACGGGCCGAGGCGCATGGGCCGAGGGCTAAGTTTAGACGATTCGGACGAATTTGGACAAGGTCACTCGGCCGGGCCGAGGCACTTGGGCCAAGGGCCGAATGTGGGCCGTGGCCGAGGGCCGAATTTGAGTCTCGGACGGGTTTTTCCTCGGACAGTCCGAGGCCGACTAGAATTTAGCCGAGTGGACCGGGTGGTCCGAGGGCCGAGTCTGGGCCTCGGACCAGAGTCGACGTGACTTGGACGCACCGAATGCCACACGTGTTTTTTCGCCGGAGCTCGCAAAATTCGCCGTGCAAGGAGCTGGGGATCTTCCCCCTTGTAACTCCAGATTGGTCCTACTACTGTAGGGGAAGGTGTAGAATTACCTGGGCTAGCCAAAGATCTCCCTGATGCCAAGATTGAAGCGGATTTCCTCGCCAAGCTTTCCTCTTCTCTCCTGCTCTCCTGAAACCCTGCAATGCACACTGTGGCCTTTCTTGCCACTTCTGGCCCTTATACCCTCTTCCGGCTATGATATTGGCACCCCCAATAACTCACTTACCGACCTTAGGCATCACAAGTAAGTTTTTTACCATTTTTGCACGATTCTTGCCCTGTTTCTGCCCTGTTTTGCAACAGTAACCCTAATGCTTATTTTCTTTCTTTTTCTTTGTTTTCTCCTACTCTAATGCATCCAAATCACAAAGTAAATACCTACACTACTCCATCTCACAACATAAATCTCAAGAAAAACAACAAACCTACTTGCCAAGGAGATCGAATACCATCTTCAACCCCCTCGCTTCCTACCTATCTCAAGCACCGGTTCGGGGGAAACCCTACTCCAATGCTCGATTCGAAGCGCGCAAGCGCTCAAGGCTTGAATCCGTTTGTTCCGGCAACGGAACCAAAATGTGGGAGCTTTCGCTCAACCGCCAAGACCCACGGACCACTTATTGTTTCAAGCGTTCCAAGCCGAGCACTAATGGCTACCTCTCACATAGCCGACGCGCCATCCATATCTACGGGTGTAGTGAGTTTACCTCCATGCCGTTCGAGTTACCTCCTCTCCCGCGCACCCCGGTAGCTCCACGATCCAAGTGCAAGCTTCAAGCAAGCTCCATCTTCAAGCTCCACCCTCCAAGCTCCATTGCCGCGAGCAAGACAAGAGAAGAGAAGAAAAAGGAAGAAGAGAGGAGAAGATGGAGAGCTTCTCCTCCTCGGTCCCTCACCCTCACATACTCACTCCCTTACACTCTCACACTCCCTCTCTCAAGCACAAGCTCAAGCAAGCAAGAACAAAAAGAAGAAGAAGAAGAAGAGAGCTACTTTTGGCCACACACGAGAATGCGCTTCTCATTCTCTTTTCAACTTTATATACAAAACCCTAAATCCCTTTTGGGCGGTCATCCCCTTTTCCCCTTTTTACATGGCCGGCCATAGCCTAGGCCCTTTTTCCCATTGTCCTTCTATCTTCCTAGCTTCCTTTCCCCCGCCCATCTACATTTACAAATTGCACGGGTGAGAGCCCGGCGCTCTTTTACAAGATTTCAGGGTGTGCCTTTTTATTTTAAAATGTGTCTTTCCCCTTTTGTATTTGCCTTGGCCTTTTAAGGTTGCCCTTGCGCTTTTGGCATTTTCTCCTATTTTTTCTTCAATCACGCTACCTTTTTCCGCCTTTGCCCTGCGTCTCTTTTATTTCCTTTTGCTTTCTTCGTGTTGGGGTTAACACCTTGGCAACGTATGGCAACGTAAAGCTAGAAGGACATGTGATCAGCTTCCTTGAGAAAAGTTTAAACATCACAAAATGCTTACACTTAGTGGAGTCTGTGAAGCTGATCACCAGCTATCTTGATAGATTGAACATTGACAGATTGAACAAAAGGAAACAAAAATAAGCCTTAACAAAAGAACAATCTATTGATGAACTCTCAAGAACAACTTCTGAAGATAAAAGCACAAAATAAGCCTGTATAGGAATACAATGATAGACCAGAAATAACAAGTCCAGTAGAAGGGCTGAGTAAGCATCCAGTACAACAAGAGGGGGTGTATTATTTGATCAATGAAAGATTAATTTAGCTGGGTGTGGCCAGAGCTCGATAAAAGTCTTCCATGCTGTCATTAGTATATATGTATGAAAGTTGAAGATATATAAAGTGATGACAGTTTTGCTTTCAGTTCTCTTGATACATTTTTGTGCACTAGTCATATCATACTATTTTCAGTAGATCTGGTTGATAGTAGGTGATGCCAAAATAGAGGAAATACACTTTTGAAGCAAGATGTGAGGAGATGAGCATACTTTTAATGCATGATGGAAATAGAAGGCCCTTTGCACTTAAATCTACACTGTCAATGTCCTCAGGCAGGTAAGTTTTTACATCCTTGATCTCATCTTCATAATCCTTCTCATATCTGTGGGATAAGGTGGCTTGAGTGACTTCTTGGGCAAAGAAAGCTCAATTATTGCAGGTTTACAAAAGATAAGGTGAAGTCTTAGTGTTTCTTACTGTAGACCTATACTTTCCATCAATTCAAAAGCCAGTTCCTGAATCTGCTGATTTTCATCATTAAATCCATGTAGAATATATCTGCATTGTAACCAAAGGTGGTATAGTGAAGCTTCTTTTTTCAACAAGATTCACAACTTCAGATCACAGTGTTTAAAGCAAAAGAAAAGCAAGTGTAGTACGAACTTACGGTATCAGTTGGATTTCATGTTCCTTCCTCTCTGGAAGCTCCAGTAGCCAGCATGCAACTGTCTCAAGGAGTGCTTCTCTCACACTAACACTCCTATCGGATGAAAGGAGGGCCAAGTACTGTGTCTGCACAAAACCTCATTCTGATTTGTGTTATTTAGTGCAAAGAATGACCTTATCTTGTTCATTGAAATGTGTACCTTCACATTTGGCTGATAGAAAGCTTTTATAGGGATAATATTTGGATCAGAATATGCAGTGAGGTCATAGATGCTGTCATGTGCACCGCATAGGACTAACCTATTACCAAACAAAGGATGAGAACAATTAGTATTATATGCAGATGGAAAACCTCCAATGCCTTTTTGATGCTAAATACCTTTGAATAGCTAGCAAAGCAGCCACCCGCACACGGCAACGGTTATGGTGAAGTGCATGAAGACTTGCAGAAATAAGATTTTTGGCAACAGGCTTCAAATGGTTCCCCATTACTTTTGCAAATTTGCCTAAAGTAGAAAAGACTCCCTGTAAAACAGCTCAACAGGATTACAGCCACATAGACAAATGCGAAACAATCTGCATAAATCTGTGACTACCTTGAACATAAAGTTTAAAATTGAAATAAAAGACGTGTAAACTAGGATCTTTTGCTTGAAGAAGCAATGACAATGGAAGGTTTTAGGTCAGGTATGCAGAGTGAGGCATTAGGTCAGGAGCAAAATTTCTCAATACTGAATGCAACTGTCAAAAGCTAGAGGGGAATTTACATCAGCACCATAGTAGTGGCATTAAAAATTTTAAGAATGTACCTGAAGTCTCTAAGGCATCGCTGCAGACAGTTGACACTTCTGAGAAATATTTTTCCATTGATTATGCATACTATTTTCCATTTATCATCAGGTGGAGCCTCTAATCTAAGCCTTCTCGCCTGAACATGCTGATCCTCAGTCCCCAAAGTCCCTCCCAAGATCCTTGGCCTTGATCTCTAGAGTCTTGTAGGTTGCCATGGTCTCCAAGAAGAGGTGATACGGACTTCAAACACCATAATGATAACTTCTTCCAAGGCTCCTCACTTGTACAAATACATCTAACAATAAGCTTCACCAATAGGGCTTTGCTCTGGCAATTAGGGTCTATGAACCCTAAACTGCCTCTAGATCTAGACTGAATGGTGATGTCCCAAGCTACCTTTGCCTTGGCTGGACATCCATTTATACATGCTTGTTTGTTTTTGTGACACAATTGTTCGTTATCTCAGTAAACATGTACAAGTAGAATGTACTTCATCAAAAAGTCTATTTCAAAAAGACAAAGCATGGTAAAACACATCTGTAGTAGCAATGAGTGTCTAAATTACAAGCATGGTAGCAATTATATAAGGATTGCTAGGGCAGAAGTCAAAAACCAAAAGTAACCGTAAGGCTGAAATGACTGAGCACCCATAAAAGCATGGTCTCTTTGAGCCCAAACAATCCAGAAAGCCCAATATGTGAAAGAAAAGGGAATACTAGGAGGTTCTTTGAGAGAGTCTTCCAATCAACTAGAAGAAGTTCACAAATCTTTGACTTGGAAATCTAGTTGCAATTGTCAAGAAAGCCCCTCCAAAGGAATCCTAGCTTCCATATAATACCATGATAAATGTGGGACTGTCTTATGTGTATGGGAACATCTTAAACCGCCGGCAGGCATTTGCCTATTAACTTTTGTTCAAGAGGAAACACTCCAACCAAACATCTCTAGAAGAATAGCCTTTGCTGTGAGGGAAATTGTTTTTCCAAATTTTAACAAGATTAGATTTCCACCACTTTGAGCATTTGTCCAGATGCCCTAGTACATTGCCATGCTTGTCAACTAGGGTGGAGGAAAAATATGCAATTATACATTCATGAATTACATAACTCGCAAAGAAATAGGACAACAATCTAGACTATTGTTGCATAAGTTTCCAATCTGCAAGTTCATCAAATTCAACTTAAGGCACAGGGCCCAAGCAAAAAAAAAAAAAACTGTAACCCGATGATGATCTTTCTCCGAATGGATCGGTGATGCATGCCAAGTCCAATGTGCATGAGTACATCATGCCATTGGGAAAAGATAACACAATATCAGCATCATCAATCCATCTGGTTCTTGATTTTAGGTGATCATAAGCATTAACGAGTTCCTAATTATCAGCTTTGAAAAAACGTGAGCTCCCTGCCGTCGCATGCGCTGCGCTCCGCCCTGCTATCGTACCAGATCCCCCCCCCCCCGGCCTAGTGCCTCGCGGCGCACTGTTTCCTCCATCTTCCCCCCCCGCCTTCTGTTTGCCTACTGCCCTGCCTACTCCCCCCCGCCTATTCCCCCCTTGAAGAGCGCTGCTCCCTAGCGCTGCCCCCCCCCCCCCCCCAGCACTGCCTCTGCCTCACCCACCCCCGCCTGCTGTTCCCCCCCACCAGCCCTCCCCTCCCCCCCCCCCCCCCCGCCCTGTTCTCCCTCTGGCTTTCCCCCTGCCTCCTCCGCCCTACCCCCCCCCCCCCCGCCTTTTCCGCCCTAATCCCCCACCTCCTCCACCCTGCGGCCCCGGCCCCGTCCGGTAGGCCCAACACCCATGCTGTGCCCGTTGTGAGCCGGCCTCAGTGGTGTCCAGCACCTCCCCCACCGTCGGAAAAAAGCATTTCCTCCCTCCTCGCCATCACCCCCCCTCCTCCTCTCCAATTGTTCCCTCCCTCTCCAGCAGTAGGGACGCAATGAAAACCTCTGGTCAAACACCGGTGCATTCTGTGAGTGCCCCCCAATCAAACACTTTGCGCATCAGCCTCTCTAAGGAACAGCTCTTAGCCATCCATGCCACAGAGCTGGAGTTGACAAAAACAACGATCTTTGGTCACGTCGTAGGACACTCCCTATCTAGGGCCCAACTTCGGGATTGGCTTCACTCCACGCTGCGCTTTGGTACAACGCAAATCGCAGAGGCAGTTCTCATGGGCCAAGGGATCTTCATGGTTCGACTAACCTCTACAGACGCAGCACGTGAGCTAGTGGATAGCTCACCCTATGCTTCCACGAAGGGGGTCATTTACATGGTTCCCTGGTACAATGGCTTCACAGTGGAGGCATTTGTGCCCATAACAGGTTTCTTAGACATCCGGTCACCTTACTCTTCCACGGACTGGCAGTAGAGTATCGCCAATTAGTGGAGGACTTTTGAGAGCTCTTCGGCACAATTCTTCTCGCCTCCTTTGCAGATGCAGTGATAGCCACAAGAGTCTCAAAGGTACAGGTGGTAGCGAAAGATACAAAGAATATACCAAAGTTTCTGGAGATTGAGACAAGCGGACACTCTTTCAAGCAGCAGGCTGTGTGACTGGGCAGCCAAGGCAGTGCCTGCGTTGCCATGACTTTAGACCTCAGGCAGCAGATTGCATGCGCTTCGGAGCCAAGGCAACTCTGCCAATAGGCCCGCAGGTGGACACTGATGGTTTTGCACAGGTCCAGAGACGACAAAGAGGGTGACGGCAAGGGGGGCCACAATCAACCCCTCAGACACAGCCACAGCAGTAGGGAGCAGAGGGCGAGAGTCGGCCCCCCGGCAAAGCACCCCGTAGTCCCCCCCCCCCTTACTCGTCCCACCTGGCAGGACCACAAGCCTCCACATCCACCACCCATGGAGGTGTCACAAGCTACCTCACCCAAGATCCCACAGCCCCCACACCCCCCCCCCTCGACCCTAGCCCACAACCCCCCCTCTCTAGAGCCACCGGCCCACCCCCATACGCGCCTCCTACCTCCAACCACCCCACCAACCCTCGATCTCCCTCCTCCCCAGCATCTCCCCCGCCGATCAACCCCCCTAATCCATACCCAATAAAGGTGACCCCCCCTTTTCCCACAGGAGGTAAGGAGCCCCATATGCCAACATCCTCCACTCACCAGCAACCTAGCCCCCCCCCTCCCCACACAGCCATCGGCTCATCTGTCCCTACTGCCCGTCACACTTTCTTGAGACAGGCGCAACTGCTACCACAAGAGTTCTTTCGCAATGATCCGTGGTCCTACCTAAGAGTTGTGGAGCGCGGAGAGTTCCCGCTACCTCTGGAGGTGGGGATCTTCATGGTACACAAGTCAAGGAGCAGCAAGGTCCATTTACTAGCACCATCAGATGGACCAAACTATGTTTTCTTCCTTCAGACCTCTCACACAAGAGCCTCGACAATGACATAGATAGAGGAGAAGGTGAAGAGTCAGGTGGTAGACCACATCTCCCAGTGGATGGGAGAAGGACTAGCACTCTTTTCCCAGCAATGGCCAGGTTCCATGATGGACATTAACTGGTGGGCTAGTGCCAAGGTCCCACATCTTTTGAGCCCCTCCACAATGGAGAGCACCAATGGATGTGATCGAGTGGCCCCTGGCCCAAGCAACCCGTTGTCATCAAAAGATGATGTACCAGCGAGTCAGTAGGGTTGGTGGGGAGGAACACGGAGTGAACTCGGCAAACATGGAGAAGAGAAGAGAAGAGAGAAGAAACTCTGATGAATGGAATGATGAAGATCTGAATCATGGAGTGAATGTGATACAAGGGAACAAGGGTGCCGTAGCACAAGGAAAATGATGATGACAGCCACGAACCACGAACCACAATGTCCTCCTGAAGGGGTGTGAGGGTAGTGGAGAGGCTGGAGAGAGGAGGTGACGGACTGAATGAATCAGCTGTGAGGAATGAATGAGAGAGTGGCCTATAAATAGGCATAGTCCGTCGAGGATGGCGCCGCTTTTTGGGGCTACAAACCCTAAACGCAAAACGCAAAAACGCAAAAACGCAAACTGCGGGTGAAGGGTGAAGGGTTTCTCAACACCCCCTCCTAGGCCCAAAAAGGGAAACAAGAGAAGGGTGAGGTGGAGATTCAATGCTACATGCTAAAGAATGCTCATGCAGCAGGTGCCACTTGGACAGTGTCCCTCATGGGTAAATTGTTCACTTGTCCAAGTGCCCTAGTACGAAGATGATGAAAATATACAATGCATAGGAGGAATGTCGGACTTTGTGTGGTGCCAAGAACCATAAGGATATGTCCGTACTCAATCTCAGGAGGTGGCTCCATGCTAACAAAGTGACCAAGGCAAGAAGAGAAGAGGAGGAAGAAGATATAGAGGATCCCTAAGATCCAAGACTTCCACCAGAAAGGGAACCTGCTAATAAAGACTAGTAGACAGAGTGAACTGGAGAACCTGAAACACAACCTCGGGAGAGAAGCTACTAGCTCCCTGCATCCATGCTAGAAGGAATACGAAGGCCTCGTCACCAAGTCGCGCCTGAACCTTCGAGGTCTTGATCTAGGTGGTACCTGAAGATCCTAGGTATCAATAGAAGAGATGACTGGTCAAAGACAACCACCCCAAGAAAGTAGAGAATGGGTGAAGAACTTCATGTGGAGTAGGTTCCCGCTTTGTGGTGGGAAGTGAGGGGCCCCTGCTGAAGTCGAAGAAGAAGTAGATGCCCCCTCTGAGGACAAAGAAATAACATTCCCCTCTGAAAGTAGATAGGGAATCCAAAAACTCATGGATCACGGACTCGAAATGTCTGATGACGAAGGAAGTGCCGCCAGTCGTGCTGAAGAAGGTATCCGAGGTGCCGAAGAGCTCCCAGAGGTAGCCTCTTGAACTTGAGTAGTCGGGGGTGGGGAAGGGTGGGGCTCAGAAGGAGAAAGAGGTGGGCAATAGTCGCTTCTCTCAGTGGAGTAGACTAGGTAGCCGAAGAAGAGGAAGGAGTAGAGCAGCCACTGGCTCTTGAAGGAGCGTACTGACGAGGAGACGGTATTAAACAATCACTGTCTCTCGATGCAGTGGACTACAGAAGCGCGGGCCGTGGTAGCCACTGTATCGGAAAATAAGTGGGAGAAGACTGTCGTTGGCATTGCAACGATCTTCGGGAGGTCATAGCGCCAATCGATCCTCCATGTGCTCGAAAGGACTTAGTGCGCATCAGATGCATCTTATTGCCTTGAGCATAGTACTCTGATAGCCAATGTAGAACGATCTCTGTGGCCCAGAAAGGAGAGGTGGCACAAGGAGTGCCTGGTGGAAGACGCATATACTCTGAGCGGGGTGGGGAGCAAGGGTCGAAGTCGGCAAGCATTGGTGGTGTGTCCGGTGATGCCACAATAGGAGTACTCAGTAGTCTGATCATCTGTTGGTAAAGAAGCCATGGATACCAGTGTGCCTTGTTGAAGAAGGAAGAGGTCAGCCACCATGAACCACGAACTGCAATGTCCGCCTCAAGGGGTGTGAGGGCAGTGTGAAGCACGAACCGCAATGTCCACCTCAAGGGATGGGAGGGTAGTGGAAGGGCTAGAAGTGAACTGCCAGTGGGAGGAGGATGTAACCAGCAGTAAGAGATTGCAACCAGTAGAAAAACGCAAGTGAGGAGAGAGACTAAAAACGCAGGCAGGACAGCCTGCAAGAGAGAAATACTAAAAATGTAGGCAACAGGTGAGAGAAAGACTAAAAATGCAGGCACGACAGCCTGCAGGAGAGAGAAAGACTAAAAACGCAGGCAAGACAGCCTACAAGAGAGAGAAAGACTAAAAACATAGGCAGCAGGACTGTGATGACGTGGCAGGCTGTACGGCAGCAAGTCTGCACAGGAACAACAATCGCCTGACTGAAATCAACTAAAAACTGCATGAAGAGGGTTGGAAATCAAGCGCGCCAACTGATGGAGACAGCAATGGACAGCTTCGGCTGAGATGTCCTCCGTGAACGGGGTGTGGACAGCAATCTAAAACACCTAAACTCTACAAAAATGAGATGTTGATGCAACAGAAAAAGAGAAGTGGATGCCGAACTTGCCACCGGTCTTTACCTTCACTAGAGTAGAGGATCTTCAATGCTAGGTGAGCAAATCCAGCTCTGATACCATGTCAAAAGATGACGTACCAGCCAGACAGTAGGGTTGGCGGGGAGGAACACGGGGTGAACTCGGCAAACGCAGCAGGACTCCTAAAGGTGGACTCCTGGATTGTTAGAGGAGACTTTAACAACTTGGAAACCTTAGAGGACCAACAAGGCAAAGGCAGAAACTACCAAGGCCTGTATGGATGGGGAGGAGCAAGAGGCATGAAAGGTCTTCCTCCTCGCAGTAGGAGCACGTGATGCTTGGAGAGATCCAGCTTTTCACAGGAGGGAGAGGTCGTTGGACTTCTCTTGGGGATACAGGCGGCTGGGCGGAGTTCTATTGGAGCAGTTGGACAAGTTTTATGTGGGAGAGTGTAGATACACTCGCAGAGGTCAGGTAGGGCACTTGGCCAGTACCACTTTGTTTGATCACTACCCGGTTCTCCTGACACTTGATGCCCCAGCTTCAACCCTAGACACACGATCTTGTCAGATCCCTGACTCGGTCTACAAGAGAGAGAAGGTGAAGAGGTAGATTGAGTAGCTTTAGACTAGGGAGTGAAAGGTGAGAAGGATCGAAGCTTGCTTAGAAGTAAGCTATAGCAGAGAGAAAGAGCAAAAAGAGAGAGAGACACAAATGGAAACTCCAACAGTCACAATGTATGACCGGGCCTTCCTTTATTCAAACTGTCACTAAAAGAATAAAGAATAAAGTGACAGTGACGGGCGCCCGCCACCTGCAGTGTACAGTGGTGGATGCTGTCAGTGTAGTAATACACGGGCGGCTAGACAGAGGTGCCTTTACCCCCAACAACCTTCCACTTAAAGGTGAATCTGCCCCAGTGAGAAGTGAAAAGAAAAAGAAAAGATAGTACAATGTACACATGTACAACAGGATGAGGAAAACCATCATCTCATTCAACGCCCATCAATCTCCTGAGGAAGACAAAGCGCTCAGTAGTGAGGCTTTTCGTGAGCAGATCTGCAGGATTTTCGTTAGTGGAGATCTTGACAAGGTCAACAGACTTGTCCTCCACAACCCCACGTATGAAGTAATATCTCACCTCAATGTGCTTCGTCTTCACATGGAAGACCAGATCCTTGGCTAGCTGAATAGCACTCATAGAATCAGAATGCAACGTAGGTATAGTATCAATCCCAAGGTCATGAACCAAACGGCCCAACCATATGGCCTTCTTGCAAGCCTCAGTGGCCGCAACATACTCGGCCTCAGTGGTAGAGAGAGTTGTATACTTCTGAACCCTGGACATCCAAGAAACAGCACCTCCAACATAGGTAAAGACATAGCCGAAAGTGGACTTTCTACTATCTGCATGTCCTATATAATCAGAGTCTGTGTAGCCCACAGCTCCTGTATCCTGGCTGCCATAGCAAATACACATATCTGTTGTGCCCCTCAGGTATCTCATGGTACCCTTTACGGCATCCCAATGCTTTTTGCCAGGTGTAGCAATATAGCGTGCGACAACACCAAATGCAAAGGTAATATCTGGACGAATGACTATCATGGCATACATCAAACTGCCCATGGCTGGTGCATAAGGGATCTTGACCATCTCGGCCCTCTGCTCATCTGTCTGCGGACAATCGGCTTATGAAACCTTCACATAAGAAGGTAATGGACAACCAATAGGCTTTATGTCCTACATGCGGAAACACTCAAGGACTTTATGAATGTACTCTCTCTATGAGAGGTAGAGTAGTCCCTGATGTCTATCGCTCTTAATGCACATACCAAGAATGTGAGAGGCATGTCCCAAATCCTTCATCTCAAAGCTCTTCTTCAGCTGAGATTTAAGAGTATCCAGCTTATCATGAGCTTTCCTTGCTATCAACAAAGGCATGGATCCATAGCACTTCTACTGTAGCCCTGTGACTGCATAAAGGCATCAAACTTATGATACGAGCCCTAGGTGCCTACTTCAATCCATAAAGACTTTTCTTCAACTTGCACACTAGGTGCTCCCTGCCAGGTTCTGCAAAGCCCTTAGGCTACTCCATGTATATCTCATCATACGAATCCCCATACAAGAATGCAGTCTTGACATCCATCTGGTACAAGTCCAAGTCAAGCTACACGACTAAGGCCAAAACCAAGCATAGGGTAGTCATCTTGACCACAAGAGAAAAGACTTCATCAAAGTCAACTCTATGCTCCTATTTAAAACCCTTAGCAACAAGTCTTGCCTTATAAGCCGGCTTAGGGTTTCCATGGGTACTTTTCAGCTTATACACCCATTTGCATGGCAAAGCCTTCTTGCCCTGAGGCAGTGCAACCAAATCCCAAGTCATATTCTTATGCAAGGAGTCTATCTCAGACTGCATGGCCCTCTCCCAAGAGTGACAATCACCCCTGTGCATAGCCTCATCATAGGTGAGAGACTCTCCTGCATCTATGTAATGCATCGAGGGCTCAAATCTATCAGGTAGATGTCCATCTCTAGTAGACCGTCTCACAGCAGGCTCTGCGGCCGGTCCAACACCCTGGCCATGTGTACCAATTGCTGTGCAGGCTGTCCAACTGGTTGTGCAGGAGCACGTGGCTCCTCCTAGAATATAACCCTGCATATCTCTACCACCTTCTCAGGCTACCTATACATCTTGTCTTCATGGAAGACTGCATCATGGCTGCAGATGACTTTCCGCGCTTGCGGATCCTAGAGGCGGTAACCCATCTCGCCTACATCCCCATAGCCAAGGAAAATGCATTTGACACTTTAGGATCCAACTTAGTACGCTTGTCTTTGGACACATGGCAAAATGCCTCACATCCAAAGACACATAGATGCGCATAAGATGGAGGTTTCCTAGTCCATACCTCCTCTGCAACCTGGAAATCCAAACCACTAGAAGGTGATCTATTTATGACATGCATAGCTGTATTGACTGCCTCAGTCCAAAAGCTCTGTGATAAGCCTGCATGGCTAAGCATACTGCGTACACGCTCTTGGATGGTTCTATTCATCCGCTCAGCCAAACCATTCTGGGGTAGGTATAGGGGGCGGTCAATTGACGCTTAATACCCCTCTCGTCACATAGTTGCTCAAAAGCACGTAACACATATTCTCCTCTATTGTCAGTCCTAAGACATTTCAGCCTATGCCCAATCTGGTTTTCAACAAATGCAAGCCATCTCTGAAATACAGCCAAGACATCGGACTTAAGCTTGGGGTAAGCCTAGACTTTACGCGAAAAATCGTCAATGAACGTCACAAAATACTTTGCACCACCCATAGACTGACAGGGCATGGGCGTCTGCCATAACGACAATGCTCACATGAATCAAAACATGCGTAGTCAAGGGGCGGTAAGTACTACAAACCAGAAAGCATTTTCATTCCCTTCAAAGACATATGGTCCAAACGGGCATACCAAAGAGTATATGTGGAATGGAACCCACTGACAAAACATGGTCAACAAAGGACCCATCAACTACAAGAGGATAGAGGCTGCCAGCTTTGGTACCTCTAGCAAGCACAAGTCTGCCACGGATGATCTCCAGGCAAAATCCCCAAATGAAACATCAAACCCAGCATCATCAAGCTGCCCTGCAAACATAAGATTGCGTATAAGCGCAGGTATATGACATATATCCTGTAACAAAAAAGTACTACCAATAGAGAACTGCAGTCGTATATCCCCAATGCCAACAATAGCAAGTGACCTGTCATCACCCAAGTGAACTGAACCAGAGACAATGCGGTAGGAGTGGAACCACTCACGGCATGGTATAACATGAAATGAAGCACCATAATCCAAAAGCCAACACTGCACATACATAGAGTGAACATCGGTCAACGATGTAGCATCACAAGAACTAGCTGTAAGTATGAACTCCTCATCGGAGTCATCAGTCTGCATGACATTTATCTTCTCGATTTTCACACTAGATTTCGCATGCATAATGCTACGATTAGAGGGCTTTTCCTGTACCTTGTCTTTCCCCTTCTCTTTGCGCTTCTCATTGCGCAACTCATGACACTAGGGGCGTATATGACCCTTTTTGCCGCAATGATGACATGTCACATTAGCATTTCTCCCACAAGACTTGCTACGCGACTTAGACCTAGACTTTTGCGAGTCTCTGCCACGGCCATTCACACGGTCATTCTTGCCATTACCATCTCTACCTCTAACAGTCAAAGCATGCGACACACGAGAGGCATCCAAGTTCTTATGGTTGATCTCTTCCTGCAGAAGAGCACTCTCTACATCAGGCAAGTTCAAAATAGTAGTAGGAGCACATAAGGCAGTGCGGAATACATCCTATGACTCACTTAGAATCCCAAGCAAAAACAATGGAGTAACCTCATCATTAAAGGTAATACCCTGCGAAGTCAAGTTCTTGAGAATAGCATGGAGCTGGCTCCAACTCTGGTAAGCCAATAAATATCCCAAGTAAGTTCTCGGAAGCCAGATGCAAGCCAAGACAAGACACTAGTAGCAATCGGCTCCAAACAATGTAAGTAGCATGTAGTAGTGGCATAGGCCAAGCATGTCAAGACCGGTCAAACATAGGTAACATACATGCCATATGTACATCCAAGACAGAGCATCAAATGCATTCCAAAGCCAAGCTCAAGCTCAAATGAAGATCCAAAGCCAAAGACAAGCTCGATGTCGTACCCCGAAGGTCAATACTTCATTATATATCCCAAAGACATAGCCCGAAACCAATAGGCATAACCAAACTGGAGGTAAAATAACCTATCAACCAAGGTAGCATAAATCCCAACCAACAACGAAATGTCCGCATCCAAATCAAGGCTCAATAGCTCTCAAATAGCATATCCGAGCATAAACCATAATGACTAAGCATCAATACATCCAACAGGATACCCGAATGTCAACAAGGAGCATTATGCATAAAAATCCCAACCAACAACGAAATGTCCACATCCAAATCAAGGCTCAATAGCTCTCAAATAGCATATCCGAGCATAAACCATAATGACCAAGCATCAATACATCCAACAGGATACCCGAATGTCAACAAGGAGCATTATGTGTAAGCCGTCCATGATAAAACCTTGCTGCCCAAACAATGTACAGCAGTAAATCCCTGCATAAATCAAGCTATGGAAGCTCAAACCAAGTCCCAAAGCATCTCAAAACATTGGACAAACATCCGCAAAGTATCTGGGCATCAAATACCAAGCCTCGGGAGCATCACATAAGCTAAGAGCATAACATTTTCTTGTTGTAAATCAACTCAGAACTGTTGCAGAAAATACTGTGACAAGAATTTGGTAGATCTGACATCGCCATTGCGTCCGGAGTGTACCAAAACCCCAAGTTAGACTCTTACCTTGCCTAAAATAGGTTTCAAATGCCCGAGATATGAGAAAAAATAGGATTTTTAAGCCAGATTTTGAAATGGGCGCAAAAAAAACGTAAGCTGACTGTGAGACCTACTGGTTATGCTGAGGATAAGGGGGCAAATGAGGGCATACAAGGTGCCCAATGAAGCTAAGGAACACCTGCAAAGAGCCTATGAGGGCCGGGAAGAGGCAAGAGATGAAATCTTACCTCAGGGGGAAGAAGCCATGGCTGGTATTGAAGCTCCAAGCTCTAGGTCTTCAATCCGGGCTGAAGTAATGCCGGGCCAAGCTCCATGATCAAGCTCTGATACTAGTTAAAAGGTGAGAAGGATCGAAGCTTACTTGGAAGTGAGCTATGGCGGAGAGCAAGAGTAAGAAGAGAGAGAGACACAAATGGGAACTCCAACAGTCACAATGTGTGACCGGGCCTTCCTTTATTCAAACTATCACTAAAAGAATAAAGAATAAAGTGACGGTGACCCTACCTACAGTGTGCAGTGGCGGGTATTGTCAGTGTAGTAATACACGAGCGGCTAGGCAGAGGCGCCTTTACCCCCAACAGGGAGTGGGACAAGAGGGACCGGATCGCAAAGGAGGTTGCAGAGGTTCTAGCCGAATCAAGCAGGATCTACCAGGAGGCAGCCCTACGGGCCAGGCAGCAGCACAGCTGGGAGGAGAAGAGAGCACTCCGGTGAGACCTAGCAACCACGCAGAGACTACTCCAAGAGGCACCAGGGAATCCCACTCTCGACACACAGGAGGTGCGCGCATGAGCAGCCCTCGCCGGCCTCAAGGACAGGCGCTCGGAGTTTTCCTTCCGCATCTCGACAGCCTTTTGGGCACGAGAAGAGGGACACAATGTGCAAGGAGTTTTTCCAAGTGCATCAGCCCCGTCATCTCAGGAGAGCAAATACGCAACCTCCGGGATCAGTATGGGAGGATTCACTCTCTAGCCCATATGACGTGATGGAGATTGCCACTAACTACTACAGACACCTTTTCCAATAGGAGACAGTCTCAGCCAGAGGACAGCACTGTAGACAGTAGGTCTAGGACCACATCCCGTCCCTCCTCACAAAGGAGATGGGACACTCTCTCCTAGACCCCTTCACAGAGAAGGAATTAGAGGAGGCTTTCCATGCACAAGACAGGCAAAAATTCCCGAGAGAGGACGGTCTTTCTAAGGTCTTCTTCAATACATACTGAGAGGTGGTATGAAGGACCCCCTACCATTGGCCTTTTAGGAGCTTTTCAGCTTAGGACAATCTCCTCCCCAAAGGGAGAGACCGGTTGGAGCTATCCCAGTGAAGACCAATCACCCTGTTGTCAATGGCCTATAAGGCACTGGCCAAGATGATCAGTAGGCGACTCCGTCCCGTGCTTCCAGACATCATTCATAACACACACACAGGTTTTGTCCAAGATAGGAGCATCCTAGACAATGTCTTCACCTTCTTTGAGGTGACTAAGTGGGCCCAACACAATGGTTAGGGATTGGTTGTACTTCTCTTGGACTTCGAGAAAGCCTATGATATGGTTGACTAAGACTCTTGGAGGGCACCATCGTAAGGTTGGGCTTCTCCCAAGCATGGATCCGCGGGGTCTCTGCACTTTACAGATCGGCTATCAGTAGGGTTCACATAGGTGGCAGGAGGGGGGAGTTTTGGTTGGAGAGATCAGTCCGACAGGGCTGTCCTCTGGCCCTATATCTGTTCCTACTCTTTACAGAGGCGATGTCTTACTTCCTCAGGTCACGTGTGAGCGGGGCTGTGTGGCCTTCGACTTCCAATGAGAGAGGAGACGGAGCTGTTAGATTCAAAGTATGCAGATGATACGCACTTTATATAGAGGATGATGAGATGATGCTGGAGAGAGTGAGACTAGCTCTAGAGGTGTTTTGCATTGCAGCGGGAGCGAAAATCAACTGGCAAAAGTCAGTCGGTTTCCTTACGGACCAAAACTCTAGCATGGAGTGGAGCGTCCACTTGGGATACAGATGGGTGAGCAAACCGTCCAATACCTAGGGTTCTAGGCGGGACTCGACATCACTCCTGCCCAGCAGTTTCTTCCAGTCCTCGACTCTATCAGGCGGAAGCTGACCTACTGGAGTACTACCCGTCTTTCCTTAGCGGGCCGAGCCCTAGTGGTCAACCAAGTCCTCCTAGCAACGGCTTGGTACATCACCTCGTGTTGGTACTTTTCCTCGTCTTGTGTAGTTCAACTTCATCGCCTAGTGTGGAATTTTCTCTAGGCCAGGTCAAACAGTTCTAGGGATTCTCGGGCCAAGGTGGCGTGGGAGACTATCATTCGGCATCGGTCTAAGGGAGAGCTTGGGATCATAGACCCACAATTCCAGAGCCTGGCCCTTTTGGGCAAGCTAGTAGTCTGCGGGCTCATACCAAGAGGGCAGACTTGGAAGTTCCTATTGCAAGAGGGTCTCCAAGAGTGCAAACCGAGGCTTGGTGGTGACTAGAGGCCGTCCTTGAGATGGATCTTCACGACGGCCCAAATCATGTCCCCCCAGATCTTTCTTCCTCTGCAGTCTACTTTCTGTGTGGCAGGGCCTCTGCAAAGCCCTAGATCGGGACGGGATACACATTGGTGAGCATCCCCACATCCAATGGGCTGGTTGGGAGGCCAGCCCTGCTCCTACTATCAGGACATGGCAAGAGGTGTACACGATGGTGGACCAAGAGCTGTTGCAACAAGCATCAAGTTGTCAGAGAGGAATTGAGCTGAGGAGAAGGGAGATTGACACAGCAATACCTCAGGGGTAGCTTGACCCCCCGATACGAGAGCCGGTAGAGCCGGGCAAGGAATGGGCCGCTAGATTTTCACCAACAGGTATCCCCCTACAGGTGACAAGTAGAGTGGGCGGCATCCCCTACGGGACTTTCTTCACTATACAAGAGGGGGGGCGTTTGGTCCTTTTCACCAACAGGTATCCCCCTACAGGTGACAAGTAGAGTGGGCGGCATCCCCTACGGGACTTTCTTCACCATACAAGAGGGGGGGCGTTTGGTCCTTGACAGGGGGCAGCAAGATGAGGAGATCTTTGTCCTTCCGTGCAAGAGGATTCGGGTGGTTGGGTATTCACGGGGGGAAGACCTCGCATCTGGACCCTTATGTGTTCTGGGAGGAGTTCCAAGAGTGGTGACTCTAGATATGGAAAAGCAGGCCACTTGATGAGCTAGAGTGGGACCCTGGAGAGTGACTATGGCCGGCCATTGCAGTCGCCAAGAAGCCACCGTGGTTCTTGGAGTATATAGCCAGGATTGGCAGACATGGAGCCCCGAGAGGAACACCAAGAAAAAGGGAATTCTCTTGCAAGAAAATCTATCTTGTAACATCAACAAGCTTGTTTATCATGTTTCATATGATCACAATGAAGAAAAGAACACCAGGCACAACAAATCTTCATACAGCATCATGTAGATCTCCCACGGTTTTTAATAGAATCAACCATATTCTTCAATATCTTCACAAAATCCATCAATAGAACAAAGAAAGCAAAGGAATACACCATCTTGGAATGGAAATACATCACATAGTATTCATCTTCAATATCTTCATAGTCTTCTCTCTCAATCTCTCATATACAATCACTCTGTTCTTGTAGAATTGGCTATCTCTGACTCTCTCTCTCTCTCTCCATCAATAATACATCATATCCTCACTACAATCTCTCAAAATCACCCTCAATAATCACTCTTAGGTCGTGGATACCCCTCCCAAGAGGTATGTCTGATATGAAGAGTCACTAAAGCCACTACAGTGTCCTTTCATAGCTCACTACTGTCACTTCACTCCAGTCTTCACTTGAGTCTTCAGCAGCTACTTCTTCCACTTCCTCCAGCTCTTTTGCACTTGTATTCACCTCTTTCCAAGGCTAGAAAACTTTCCCAAGCTACACTCTCATCCATCACAACGCATACAGAAGCATACAGAACAGTCTACAGAACAGTACCAGAACAGCTACAGTACAGAACAGAACAGAGACAGAAGCTCTACAGAAGACCTACAGAAGGTTACAGAAGGTCATCAAAACCACATAACTCATTCTCAAACCATTCCAAACTCTCACAAACCATTCAATAAGCTTTCACAATATCTCATTCTTCATCAATCAATACTCCATCCCTCTTTACAGAAGACAATCAGAACAAAACAGACCAAAACAGAACAAAACAGAAGGTATACAGAACCATTCAGAACCTATCAGAACATCACAGAACCACCAATAAACATCATGATCATCCAAAACACAATCAATATCATCCAAAACATTCTCAAACCACTTCCAAATCAATCAATCATCTCATAAAATCCCGTCGCGCCGCCTCCCCCGTCCCCTGCCCTGGTCGCCTGTGGACGCCGCCTCCGTCACAGGCCGCCCCGCCAGCAGACGCCGCGCCGCCGCTCCTCGCCAGCGTGCCACCGCCCGCCGCCGCCATCCACCTCCCCTTCCTCCTCCTCTTCCTCTTCCATCTCCTCCCTCAGGTTAGTGTTAACTAACTTACTTAGTGTAACTAACTTAATTAGTGTTAAATCTAACCTAACCCTAGTTAGTTCACCCTAACCTAACCCCACCCACTAACCACCTAACCCTAGTTAGTTCACCCTAACCTAACCCCACCCACTAACTACCTAACCCTAGTTAGTTCACCCTAACCTAACCCCACCCACTAACCACCTAACCCTAGTTAGTTCACCCTAACCTAACCCCACCCACTAACCACCTAACCCTAGTTAGTTCACCCTAACCTAACCCCACCCACTAACCACCTAACCCTAGTTAGTTAAACCTACCCCTAACCCTAACCCCACCCCTAGTTACTAACCCTAGTTAGGTTACTCTAACCCTAAGTTAGTTCCACTAACCCTACCCTAGTTAACCTAACTGTAGCCTAGTTACACTAACCCCCCTTAGGTTAGTCCCCACAGACCTAACTTAGTTTACTAACCTAACTTAACCTACCCTGACTAACCTAACCTGACTAACCTAACCTGACTAACCTAACCTGACTTGACTTCCTGTGACTACCATGACTTACCCACACTAACCAGACTTAACTGACTTATTTCTAACTGACTTATTTGATTAACATGATTTATGTGATTTAATTCATTTCTAAATTAATTTTTCCATACAAAAAATTCAAAAAAAAATCTAAAAATTCCTTTTGTTTTTTACCAATTTTTGGGAGTTTGTCCGCTGGAAATTACTCACCCTAAAATTCTGAAAATTACATATTTCCTCATTTAACCCCCAAATTGCCAATAAATGTAGAAAATTCATTTAAACATAGTACAAAATTCTAGTAAAAAATTCTTAAAAAATTCTCAAAAATTTCCCTCACCTCCCTTCATCATTTTCCATTTATTCAACCATAAATAATCACAACTTAACACACAAAAAAAATACAAAAAAAAACCTAATAAACAAAATAATTTTTTTAAAAAAAATCAAAACCAACAACAATCAAATCCCCACATCCGCTAAGGTGTTGTCGTTGTTGTTTCATCAGTGATCTTTACTTTTTCCTTACTGGATTCACTTCTTTTGGGAGACTCTTCCGTGCACATTTCTGCATTACATACACACCCCTTCTAGGTATTTATTTTATGTGCTTTATTTATTTTCATTTCCCCCTTAATCACAAATTAATTGTTAAAATGCACCCTTTAATTCACTCACAGTTTCCACGCGCATTTGCGCTACACACACATACTTTTTAATTAAAATAAACCAGCCGTTCACTTAGCACGCGCTACGTGCGCTACAGAGGCACTTTAAAATTTTAATTACAATAAACCCGCCGTCACATGAGCATGCGCTGGCAAAAAAGCGCTCCACATCACCTTAATTTGTAATCAATGAACTTGCATTTAGAGACCCAGTCAGGAATCGAAGTCCGGGAATCGCATAACTGCACCGCTTCACCTAATAATTGGTAATTAAATTTCTAATAAGGAACCGCCGTTTTCTTGCTAAGGTTTATCACCTAATAAAAATTCACCCATTTTTAATAATTGATTAAAATCAACCCTTCATTAAATTAATTCCCCCCTCACTGCACTTACTTCCCCTTTTTAATGAACCGTTTCGTGGGATGGGTATGCGCAGTCATTAGTGTTATTTTCCATGGTCCAGTCTTGGTTTATCACAGATATAGTTTTGATATGTGTCGGATGTGGTCTTATTTTGGTTTCCTGTCTTAGTTACGGTTACGGGTACGGTATGCAGTTTTTTTCTAGGATGTGGTTTGCTTGGGGCTAGTTGGTCCTGTCACGTTTTATTGGTTATTCTCTTATCCTTGGTTTTTGTCTATTGCTTTGCAGGCATTCTCTTTGATTGTCTGTGTTTGTGGTGTGTGTGTCACCATCTGAATGGCGCCTTCTCATGCTCCTCCCCCTATCCAGTACGTCCCATTAGTTAGTAGGGATTACTCTTCCCTACTTACTTTTGAGCCTCTCACGAAGGCGGGACTTGCTGCTTTTGTGGCCACTCCTTTTCCATTGCTTCCAGAGGATCCGTCGTTATGTGATGAGTTCCTGGCCTCTTACAACAAGAAGACAGGACTAGTCCAAGGCATGTCTATGACGTTGACATCTCGAGGCTTAGGGAAGGCTCTGTCTCTTCCCTTCAAAGGTGAACCTTTTGTGACCACTCGTCAGCTCTTCTCTAATGAAGAGATTCTCAAGCTGTTGCAAAAGCAAACAAGGGAAATCCTCGATGTTAAGAAGGTGATAAACTCTTCAAGAGTTTCCTTCTCTATGATTACTGATCCCGTATGGAAGACGATGTTGTCAGTTCCTTCAGGACAGATTTATGCCTGCCAAAACGCCATCCCACTATTTGTCCAAAGAGCTTTTTACAGCTTCCAAGATGGTGCTGAAAGGAGTTGCTATTGATTGGAGCACATACCTCCTCACTAAAATGGATCAGCATTTTGTTAAAGTCACCAGGGGTAATGTTACCAATGTTACATATGGATCATATTTGTCTGCCTTCTTGACCTATTCAGGTTTACAGAAGACTGTGCCTCCACCTCCTCCATCAGATCCAGTACCTCCTCCTCCACCTTCAGAAGAGTCAGAACCCATTGACATAGAGGATGATGATTCTCCGCCTCCCCTGGTCATCCAGCGCAAACGCTTGAAGAGGATAGCGGATAAAGCTCCTTCTGTACTTCCCTCAGTGCCTATCCCTGCTACCTCTGGCAGTGAACTCCCTGGGTATCTCACTTGTAATAACCTGTTTCGAGCACATCGAGAAGGATCCTTGGAGATCTCAGTTCCTTCCCTGAACAGTCTCGTCTCAGGAGATGCCATTCCTTTCCTCTGCAAGGATATTCAAAGTTCCATTGAGTTGTCCGTGACAGCCTGTGTTCAACAGCTGTACGCATCTTTTTATGAAGAGCTCATGCAGTCCAAAGACCAGTTGCATCAGGCAACATCTGAGTTAGCTTCTGCTAAGGATACCCTAGCAGATTTATTTAAGCAAATGGAACAACAAACCCAACTGCTTGCCACCCAAAGCGATGAGATTTCTTCATTGAAGACCCAGTTACTCGAGGCTCAGTCACAGGTTACTAGCCTTTCAGCAGAAAAGGAGAGGATGTCCAGAGAAGCGACGGAATTCCACGCTATCTTAGATGACAAGCTTTCAGCTTTACAGATGGCTAATGACACAGTGGCCAACCAAGCCTCCCAAATCCAGCAGTTGCAAGATCAGCTTGCAAAGTCCCGCTCTGTTCCTCCAAGCCCTCCTGTTCCATTAATTCCTTCTCTTTCACAGCAGGACTTGGCTGCTCTTCAGAGACAGGCTACTTTGTGCCCTCTTTTCCAAGATAAAGTGGAAAGATTGCAGTCCAGAATGGACTTGTTATGGTCTACCTTTGAGCAGTTTCAGGAATATGTCTTACCAGACCATTCTTTCTTTGTCCACTACCACTTACAGAAGTTGGTCTTCTACATGAAGCTTTCCACGATGGATTTACCTTTTCCAGAGGATGGCTGGAGTGGGGCTTGGTCTGCTGAGTTGTTGACAGAGGTAGTCAGAATGGTCTTTGAAGATTCTGTCACATCAGATACCATGTTGATGTCATACATGTATCTACGAGGAGACTTGTTAATTCCAGATGAGGTAGATATGGCATGGTATGTGGGGGATGTGGTCTTACGGGCTGTTCTATATGTCAATCATTTGGAGTTGCGCATAGCTGACATGTTCCAAAGTTATTCCTCCAAAGTAGCTGATTGTCAGGATAATTCGTGGCATCCCATGATTGATTCGGTGGTCCTCAATCAAAGACAAAACACAGCTCCTACCTTTGCCCAGAGTACTAATCGACTGAGGATGGATCTCTTAACCTATCTTTCCAAACATAATCCATTTAATGCTACCTTTTTTTATGCCTATCATAGACGATCTCTCTTAGGACCTTCTGTTCCTACCCTCCTCTATTACCAACAAATGGCTCACCGCTATGCTATATATCTTTCCCTTTGTCAGTCTAATTCCACCATTATTTTACCTCTTCTTTTCCAACCTTCATCTTTCCCTCAAATTCCTATTTTCACTTACTGTTCCTTTATTGAGGATAGGGTATTTTCCCCTTCTCCACCCTGTCCTTCTCCCTCCATTAATGTACCCTCCACATTTCCTATTTATCAGTTAACACCGTTCCTTAGTGATTCCTTACAAATTTCTGTCACTCCTTCTTTAACCTTTTCTTCCTTTTATGATTTTTCCTATCCTTCCCTACATCCACTTTCCCTTATTCCACTTCCCTCTCCTAACACTTCCATATCTCAACCACCTCAGTTGGTTAGTGACTGTGACGGGTTTGATAATCAGATTTCCAGAAGAAGGGGATGGAGTTCGGATGATTGCCTTACAGGACCGCAAATCAATTGGCCAGTAATTCCAGGAGAATGGACAGCTTCCAGTCAAGCTTATTATAATTATGTTCATTTTGCCCAACAGTATTCACAGTCTGCCGATCCCTCAGTGAGATTAACTGCTCACTTTGCTTGGTACCTGGCGTATATGCATAGGCACTCTCATAATGATTCAAAGCCTATTCCAAAGTTGTGCATGAATGTCAATGTTAGCATTGATTCCCAACAGTTGGAGATACTGTATTTTCATGCCCTCTGTTCGCCTAGCAGATACCTGGTCCTGTTGGAAAGGATGTGCTGTCTCCAATTTTTTCAAAATCCTCTCAAAAACTTTGTAGATGAATCCTTATCTATGGATCGTTTCCGACAACATCAATCTTTTAAGAGGGATCATCTTCATTGATACCTTTCCAATATATAATGGAAGCTTTTTAATGAACAACTCTCTTTTTGAAGGAGTCATTCAGATGGTTGTGTTGTGTATTAGTGTTTATGTTGTGAGTTCATTTATGTCAAACGAATGTGGTGGTTTCCTATTGGATTTCGTGTACGAGCTACGTTTTGGAAAATTGTGGTGATGGGGTCGTGGTTGGAGAGTTGAAGCTGATGCTGATAAGGAAGAAGCAAACTCTTATATCCTTTACAAATTTGTTGTGATTTTTTTAGTTTGATAAGAGGTGTTAATGTATAAAGAGTTTTCCTTCCTTTGTATTTTTCTATCAGTTATCTTGTAACATCAACAAGCTTGTTTATCATGTTTCATATGATCACAATGAAGAAAAGAACACCAGGCACAACAAATCTTCATACAGCATCATGTAGATCTCCCACGGATTTTAATAGAATCAACCATATTCTTCAATATCTTCACAAAATCCATCAATAGAACAAAGAAAGCAAAGGAATACACCATCTTTGCATGGAAATACATCACATAGTATTCATCTTCAATATCTTCATAATCTTCTCTCTCAATCTCTCATATACAATCACTCTGTTTCAGTAGAATTGGCTATCTCTGACTCTCTCTCTCTCTCTCCATCAATAATACATCATATCCTCACTACAATCTCTCAAAATCACCCTCAATAATCACTCTTAGGTCGTGGATACCCCTCCCAAGAGGTATGTCTGATATGAAGAGTCACCAGAGCCACTACTCCTTTCATAGCTCACTACTGTCACTTCACTCCAGTCTTCACTTGAGTCTTCAGCAGCTATTTCTTCCACTTCCTCCAGCTCTTTTGCACTTGTATTCACCTCTTTCCAAGGCTAGAAAACTTTCCCAAAGTCACACATACATTCCACAGAACACTTACAGAAGCATACAGAACAGTCACAGAACAGTACCAGAACAGCTACAGTACAGAACAGAACAGAGACAGAACAGAAGCAGAAGCTCTACAGAAGACCTACAGAAGGTTACAGAAGGTCATCAAAACCACATAACTCATTCTCAAATCATTCCAAACTCTCAAAAACTATTCAATAAACTTTCACAATATCTCAATCTTCATCAATCAATACTCCATCCCTCCCTACAGAAGACAATCAGAACAAAACAGAACAAAACAGAAGGTATACAGAACCCATCAGAACCTATCAGAACATCACAGAACCACCAACAAACATCATAATCTTCCAAAACACAATCAATATCATCCAAAACATTCTCAAACCACTTCCAAATCAATCAATCATCTCATAAAATCAACCATTCAGCTCTCAAAAACAACAAAAATCAGCCAAAAAATAAGTCATTTCAACACTCAACATATCCCCACACTTAATAAGGAAGCATCCTCGCGACCCAGGAAAAAGGGAATACAAGTTCAGGGAAAAGCTCAACTTTGATCTTCCATATCTCCTCACAAAGAATCCATCCACCACGACCCCAACTTATAACCTGTTTCTGATAGAAAAATACAAAGAAAGGAAAACTCTTTATACATTAACACCTCTTATCAAACTAAAAAAATCACAACAAATTTGTAAAGGATATAAGAGTTTGCTTCTTCCTCATCAGCATCAGCTTCAACTCTCCAACCACGACCCCATCACCACAATTTTCCAAAACGTAGCTCGTACACGAAATCCCATAGGAAACCACCACATTCGTTTGACATAAATAAACTCACAACATAAACACTAATACACAATACAACCATCCGAATGACTCCTTCAAAAAGAGAGTTGTTCATTAAAAAGCTTCCATTATATATTGGAAAGGTATCAATGAAGATGATCCCTCTTAAAAGATTGATGTTGTCGGAATCGATCCATAGATAAGGATTCATCTACAAAGTTTTTGGGAGGATTTTGAAAAAATTGGAGACAGCACATCCTTTCCAACAGGACCAGGTATCTGCTAGGCAAACAGAGGGCATGAAAATACAGTATCTCCAACTGTTGGGAATCAATGCTAACACTGACATTCATGCACAACTTTGGAATAGGCTTTGAATCATTATGAGAGTGCCTATGCATATACGCCAGGTACCAAGCAAAGTGAGCAGTTAATCTCACTGAGGGATCGGCAGACTGTGAATACTGTTGGGCAAAATGAACATAATTCTGATAAGCTTGACTGGAAGCTGTCCATTCTCCTGGAATTACTGGCCAATTGATCTGCGGTCCTGTAAGGTAATCATCCGAACTCCATCCCCTTCTTCTGGAAATCTGATTATCAAACCCGTCACAGTCACTAACCAACTGAGGTGGTTGAGATATGGAAGTGTTAGGAGAGGGAAGTGGAATAAGGGAAAGTGGATGTAGGGAAGGATAGGAAAAATCATAAAAGGAAGAAAAGGTTAAAGAAGGAGTGGCAAAAATTTGTAAGGAATCACTAAGGAACGGTGTTAACTGATAAATAGGAAATGTGGAGGGTACATTAATGGAGGGAGAAGGACAGGGTGGAGAAGGGGAAAATACCCTATCCTCAATAAAGGAACAGTAAGTGAAAATAGGAATTTAAGGGAAAGATGAAGGTTGGAAAAGAAGAAGTAAAATAATGGTGGAATTAGACTGACAAAGGGAAAGATATATAGCATAGCGGTGAGCCATTTGTTGGTAATAGAGGAGGGTAGGAACAGAAGGTCCTAAGAGAGATCGTCTATGATAGGCATCAAAGAAGGTAGCATCAAATGGATTATGTTTTGAAAGATAGGTTAAGAGATCCAGCCTCAGTCGATTAGTACTCTGGGCAAAGGTAGGAGCTGTGTTTTGTCTTTGATTGAGGACCACCGAATCAATCATGGGATGCCACGAATTATCCTGACAATCAGCTACTTTGGAGGAATAACTTTGGAACATGTCAGCTATGCGCAACTCCAAATGATTGACATATAGAACAGCCCGTAAGACCACATCCCCCACATACCATGCCATATCTACCTCATCTGGAATTAACAAGTCTCCTCGTAGATACATGTATGACATCAACATGGTATCTGGTGTGACAGAATCTTCAAAGACCATTCTGACTACCTCTGTCAACAACTCAGCAGACCAAGCCCCACTCCAGCCATCCTCTGGAAAAGGTAAATCCATTGTGGAAAGCTTCATGTAGAAGACCAACTTCTGTAAGTGGTAGTGGACAAAGAAAGAATGGTCTGGTAAGACATATTCCTGAAACTACTCAAAGGTAGACCATAATAAGTCCATTCTGGACTGCAATCTTTCCACTTTATCTTGGAAAAGATGGCACAAAGTAGCCTGTCTCTGAAGAGCAGCCAAGTCCTGCTGTGAAAGAGAAGGAATTAATGGAACAGGAGGGCTTGGAGGAACAGAGCGGGACTTTGCAAGCTGATCTTGCAACTGCTGGATTTGGGAGGCTTGGTTGGCCACTGTGTCATTAGCCATCTGTAAAGCTGACAGCTTGTCATCTAAGATAGCGTGGAATTCCGTCGCTTCTCTGGACATCCTCTCCTTCTCCGCTGAAAGGCTAGTAACCTGTGACTGAGCCTCGAGTAACTGGGTCTTCAATGAAGAAATCTCATCGCTTTGGGTGGCAACCAGTTGGGTTTTCTGTTCCATTTGCTTAAATAAATCTGCTAGGGTATCCTTAGCAGAAGCTAACTCAGATGTTGCCTGATGTAACTGGTCTTTGGACTGCATGAGCTCTGCATAAAAGGACGCGTACAGCTGTTAAACACAGGCTGTCACGGACAACTCAATGGAACTTTGAATATCCTTGCAGAGGAAAGGAATGGCATCTCCTGAGACGAGACTGTTCAGGGAAGGAACTGAGATCTCCAAGGATCCTTCTCGATGTGCTCGAAACAGGTTATTACAAGTGAGATACCCAGGGAGTTCACTGCCAGAGGTAGCAGGGATAGGCACTGAAGGAAGTACAGAAGGAGCTTTATCCGCTACCCTCTTCAAGCGTTTGCGCTGGATGACCAGGGGAGGCGGAGAATCATCATCCTCTATGTCAATGGGTTCGGACTCATCTGAAGGTGGAGGAGGAGATACTGGATCGGATGGAGGAGGTGGAGGCATAGTCTTCTGTAAACCTGAATAGGTCAAGAAGGCAGACAAATATGATCCATATGTAACATTGGTAACATTACCCCTGGTGACTTTAACAAAATGCTGATCCATTTTAGTGAGGAGGTATGTGCTCCAATCAATAGCAACTCCTTTCAGCACCATCCTAGAAGCTGTAAAAAGCTCTTTGGACAAATAGTGGGATGGCGTTTTGGCAGGCATAAATCTGTCCTGAAGGAACTGACACATCGTCTTCCATACGGGATCAGTAATCATAGAGAAGGAAACTCCTGAAGAGTTTATCACCTTCTTAACATCGAGGATTTCCCTTGTCTGCTTTTGCAACAGCTTGAGAATCTCTTCATTAGAGAAGAGCTGACGAGTGGTCACAAAAGGTTCACCTTTGAAGGGAAGAGACAGAGCCTTCCCTAAGCCTCGAGATGTCAACGTCATAGACATGCCTTGGACTAGTCCTGTCTTCTTGCTGTAAGAGGCCAGGAACTCATCACATAACGATGGATCCTTTGGAAGCAATGGAAAAGGAGTGGCCACAAAAGCAGCAAGTCCCGCCTTCGTGAGAGGCTCAAAAGTAAGTAGGGAAGAGTAATCCCTACTAACTAGTGGGACGTACTGGATAGGGGGAGGAGCATGAGAAGGCGCCATTCAGATGGTGACACACACACCACAAACACAGACAATCAAAGAGAATGCCTACAAAGCAATAGACAAAAACCAAGGATAAGAGAATAACCAATAAAACGTGACATGACCAACTAACCCCAAGCAAACCACAGCCTAGAAAAAATTTGACATAACCTTGAGACAAATGCGACCGAAAGCTTCATGCAATGCATCATACAAACACCCAGAACCCCGTATCAGGCAAGAAAAGAAAAAACTGCATACCGTACCCGTAACCGTAACAAAAACCGGGAACCAAAATAATACCACATCCGACACATATCAAGACTACATCTGTGATAAACCAAGACTGTACTAGGAAAACAACTCTAATGACTGCGCATACCCATCCCACGAAACGGTTCAGTAAAAAGGGGAAGTAAATGCAGTGAGGGGGGAATTAATTTAATGAAGGGTTCATTTTAATCAATTATTAAAAATGGGTGAATTTTTATTAGGTGATAAACCTTAGCAAGAAAACGGCGGTTCCTTATTATAAATTAAATTACCAATTATTAGGTTAAACCGGTGCGTTTATTCGATTCCCGGACTTCGATTCCCGACTGGGTCTCTAAATGCAAGTTCATTGATTACAAATTAAGGTGATGAGCGCTTTTTTGCCAGCGCGTGCTCATGTGACGGCGGGTTTATTGTAATTAAAATTTTAAAGTGCCTCTGTAGCGCACGTAGCGCGTGCTAAGTGAACGGCTGGTTTATTTTAATTAAAAAGTATGTGTGTGTAGCGCAAATGCGCATGGAAACTGTGAGTGAATTAAAGGGTGCATTTTAACATATAATTTGTGATTAAGGGGAAAATGAAAATAAATAAAGCACATAAAATAAATACCTGGAAGGGGTATGTATGTAATGCAGAAATACGCACGGAAGAGTCCCCCAAAAGAAGTGAATCCAGTAAAGGAAAAGTAAAGAGGTGGAGGTAGAGGAGGAGGGCGGTGGTTAGAGGAGGAGGAAGTGGCGTTGGCGGCGACCAGAGGCTGGAGGGCGGGCGCGGGCGTCGACTGGAGGCGGAAGGGCGGCAGTCCGGCGCGGCGGCTCGCGATCTAGGCGGCGTGGCGGCGACTCCTGGGGCGGCGCCTGCGGCGATCTGGGGCAGCGCCTGCGGCTTCGGCCGCCTGTGCAGGCGGCAACGGGCAGGAGGGCGAAGAGGAAGAGAAAGGGGAATGAGGAGAAGGGGGGAAGGAGGAGAAAGGAGGAGAGGGGAGGGAAGGAGAAGAGGAAGGAGGGAATGGAGGAGGGAGATGGAGAAGGAGGGTAGGAGGAAGGTGGAGGTGAAGATGGAGGGAAGGAGGACAGACACGCAGAGCGGGAGGGAAGGGAGAGAGGGAGGGAAAGGCAGTTAGGAGGGTTGGGGGGTGGAAAGGATGGGAGGGCCGGGTGGATGGCCAGGGGCCCAAGGGGGGTGGGGGGTGCCCAAGAAAAGGGGAGGGGTGGAATAGGGTAGGGTAGGCTAGGGGGTGGGCAGGGACAAGGGGTAGCGTATCCCCGTCCCGCGCACGTGCGCGGAGCGGGGTAAAAAAATTTGCCGTGACGGGATTGAAATGGCGCTGGGATGACGGTACGGGTCATGCGGACACGATCGGGGCGCGTGGGGACGCGTAAAAGCGAAAAAAGGCGCGTTCACGCGCAAAACGGGCGCGCGAATACACGTAAAAATAAAGAAAAATTAATAACTCCCAATCCGGACGTCAAAACGAAATAGCGTAAAAACAAAAAGTGGGCAGGACGGCAGGCGGAAGAAAAGAAAAATATATGACGGAGATTCCGGGATGGGTAAAGGGCGGTCACGTGCAAAAAACACAAAAAACGAACCAAAAAACGCAATTAAAAATTAATATCGAAAAATCCATGCATCGGGATGAGGTGCAGAAAAAAGGAAAACTGTGCAGAAAGATGTGCCCGACAATTCTATCACATCAAAACATAATTCCGACGGAGATAAGACGCGTTCACATGGGAAAAACCCAAAAAACAACCCTGAAAATGGGATCGGAAATTAATATCGGACGAACCGTTCACCGGAAAGACATGCAGTAAGAAGAAAAAATGTCCGCAAGAAGGAGTGGCACAGAGTTATCACGTTAAACCGCAGTTCCGGTGGAAGGAGGAAGGGTTCATATGAGAAAAACTCCAAAAATACGCCCGAAAACTCATTTAAAAATTAATAAGTCAAAATCCGGAAGTCGAAAAAGGATGGAGGAAAAAGGAAAAAGGTGGGGGAAGGCACAGAGAACACGGCTGTCAAATCAAATTGGAATTCCGATGCAAATAGGGCAGGTTCACATGGAAAAATAGCAAAAAGACGCAGGAAAAAGTCTTAAAAAACCGAAAAATTAATAATGGACAAACCGTGTATCGGAATGATGCGGAGGAAAAAGAAAAAATGTCAGGGAAAAAGTGGTGGTCAGGGCTATGACATCAGATCACGGTTCCGAAGCAAGAAAAGCGCGTTCACATGGAAAACCGGCTAAATTACGCAAAATGCTTCAAAAATTAATAACTCAAAAACCGTGGACCGGAATAAGGGTAGGTAAAAAGGAAAAATGATCAGTTCAACGGGGGGAACAGGGCTATAAGGTTGGATTAGGACTTTGGTGAACGTAGGATGCATTCACATGGAAAGACCTCAAAATCAGGGAATGAAGGAAAACTGCAGGGGAACAGCCCCAAGGGTGGGTGGAATATAACCGGGGGGTGGAAAGGGAGCCCCGTAGGGTAAAAGCAAGGCATGGCCTACATGCATGAGCAGGGTAAGGCATATGCAGAGGGGTATGCAATGTAGACGCGCAGGGACACGTCCCCACACTTAAGACCTTAACGGATAGGGTTAACCGAGCAACAGGGACCTAGGACCACGCCGCAGACCATCCACTAACGTCCCCACACTTAAAACATGACCGTCACGAAGAAACCAAAGTGTAGGGTTAGAAAAACTTGGCCCATTTCGTCAAGAATCAAGGTTGAGTGTCGATGGCACGTCCAGTGTGGTTGTCGGCGCTGGAGGGACCAAGGCATCTTCACAGCACACGTCCATCATGGCAGGGACCACGCGGCAGCACCCAGGGAGGTAACTGGTTGAAGGAATCACAGGAAATTCGTTGATGATGATGAGGGATACTACACTCAACTCACAGTCACTCAATTGGAATGAAAGAACAGTCACTCGCCCCATGACTGATATCACTCGCGGAAAAAGGATTGAAACCCATATCTCATACCCGGTTGAGGAATCGACAAGGGGGGAATGGTGCAGAAGGAGTATGCCAAGGTGCACAGTTGATGGTGCAGTAGTGCGTCCAACCCGTCTGGCATAAGTGCAAGGAGGAAGGCAAGGGAGCCTTATGGTGCAATGTACAGAGCAGGGTGATGTGTCTTGTGATGACAGCAAAGACCCATCCCGTGGGTGCACAGGGAAACGGGAACATACCTGACTCCAAGTGTCGTAACGTCCCTCAATCTCACCTCTCGGTAATTGATTGAAGAAACTCCAGTCACACTCATCCCACCCTCTGTCTCACTCTCTGTTGATAGATACAGGAGGGCAGCCTTTTCCTGAAACCCATTGATGTAATCCTCACAGTCACTTGTGCAAAGGTTGTATGCCTTGTGCGCATTTGATGGTGCAACTGTGCCTCCCGCCCTGTGCCGGCATACGGTGCGAGAATGAAGGCCAGGGAGCCTTATAGTGCAGTGCACAGAAACAAATTGTGCTTTGTGCATCGAGAGGCCCATCCCGTGCGTGCAACACTTCATTCACACTTCTCTCCTCTCTTTTGATTTGAAGGGAAAAGACTGGTCTCTCGCCCCACCCTCTGTCTCACTCTTTGTTGATAATTACAGAGGGTAACCATACTCACTTCCCCATCCGATTAGGATGAAAGCTCACATCACTCAAGGGGTTGTCGATGAAGATCGCTTCGTCAATTGTTGAAGAGGCGTACCCAGGGAGGTAGCCATCAAATCGAATATTGTATTGGATAGGAACATGTCATCTGCTAGAGGACAGGTAGTCACTTTGCAAAGAGACCCAGGACACAGCGTACCAAGGGAGGCAGCTTCGGAATTGGATCCTAGGGATATCAATTAATGAATCCACTTTCTGGACTGCTGGGTGTTACCACCTTTTCCACAGCCAGCTTCTCGCCCAAGGGTGTTTACCACCTTTTCTTGGCACGAGGCCTGCTATGACAGGGAATTTCTTCCTTTTCTCTCATAACAGATTTGTTTTTTTCTTTTTCTTTTTCTTTTTCTTGTTTTCCCCTATTCCCGAGGGTGTTTCCACCTTTTCTCGAAGAATAGGTCGGCATGACAGGGACCTAAGTCCTTTTCTCCCATGACCGATATGTTTTGTTTTGTTTTATTTTGTTTTTTTCTTTTTTCTTTTTTCTTTTTTTGTTTCAAATTGAGCAAGGGAATGGTAGAAAAACCATGTGTCAAGACCAACCTCGCCAATGTCGCTGGTGGAAAATAGAGGATAAGAGATTAAGGCTGGAAGGGGGGTTTGAGGGGATAGAGGGTTGCGTCCACCTCATCAGGACTGACTGAAGAACGGCTATCAGAAGTAGCATCATAACGAGTACAGTGCCGTGCCAACGAGGAAAAAGATCAAGTGTCCGTAATTGTCAAGATCCCCAAGGAGGGAAGTACTTCTTCAGGCGATATCCATTGATCAGAAAGGGATCATCAGAGGCATCAACGGTCTGCACTTGGATAGAACCATTAGGGTTGACGGCAAGTACCTTATAAGGGCCCATCCACCGCTGTTGGAGCTTGCCAGGAAACTTGCCAAATCGTGAATCATAGGCTAGGACCAAATCACCTTCTTTGAACTCCTTGTGCTTGATGAAGCTGTCATGGTAAGCCTTGCGTCGAGCTTGCGTGGCTTCCATGCACTGGAGAGCCATCCTACGAATTTCGTCCAAACATTCGAGGTGCAGGAGACGGCGTTGCAGTGAATCATCATCCCCCAAACGCTCTTTGATAGCCACTCTCAAAGAGGGTAGTTCCAATTCAACAGGAAAAACAGCTTCTGTACCATACACCAGCTGGAAGGGTGTCTGTCCTGTTGCTGCTTTATGGGAGGTTCTATACGCCCAGAGGGCCTCTGTAAGTCGATCGTCCCAATCACGACGATGTGCGGCAATTGTTCAGCTCTAAAGGACTACCAAAACGGGTGATGATATTCTCGTACATGAACAGGGCCACGCTGTTACCATCGTCCCGCTTTAGGGCTTTAGCTTCACACCACTTTGTAACATAATCCGTACATACGAGGATGTATCGGTTCTGTTTCCTTCTGGTAGGAGGATCGATCGGATCAACAAAGTCAATGCCCCACTTCTCAAACGGCTTCAAAGGAATGATAGGTTGCAGTGGCATGGCACTTGTCTTCGTGGGTTTCCCCATTCTCTGACAAGCATCACATCTTTTACAGTAATCATAGGCATCCTTATGAATGGTAGGCCACCAATAACCTGCTAGCAGAGCCTTCCTGGCTGTAGCTTCTCCTGCAAAGTGACCTCCACATGGCTCGTCATGGCAAGCCTTCAGAACAATCCCAATCTCTTCTCCTGCAACACATCTTCGGAGCACTTCATCTTTGCCTTTCTTGTACAGTGCACCGCCGAGCAGAGTGTAGGGGGCTGATTCTAGCATGAGCTTCTTCCTTTCCCGACTAGAAATACCAGGAGGGTACTGTTGAGTGGCCAGCAGATTGGCAATGTCTGCATACCAGGGAGTTACAGTTTCTACCAAGAATAGGGAAGCATCAGGGAGGTCTGGATCATCTTGCTCCTCGTCTGCAGTTTGTGGGATACGCGACAGATGATCAGCCAGAACGTGGGAACGACTAGGCTTAGTAATCACCTCAAAGTCGAACTCCTGGAATAGAAGGAGCCATCTCATCATTCGTCCTTTCACATCCGCTTTGTTCATCAGGAAGGATAGGGCCTCATGATCCACATAAAATTTAAAGTGGGTAGATAGGAGGTAATGGCGAAACTTCTCTAAGGCAAACACCATTGCCAAGCACTCCAACTCTGTCACTATATAGTTCCGTTCCCTATCAGTGACTTTTCGGCTTGCGTAATAGATCGGTTGATCTAACTTCGAGGGGCCCTTTTGGCAGAGGACAGCACCTAAGCCTTCAATTGATGCATCAGTGTGTACATGGAACTCTTTCGTCCAATCAGGAGGTTGCAGAATGGGTGCCTCTATCAGACACTGCTTCAGAGTGTGGAAGGCTTTGTCACATTCTTCTGTCCAAGTAAACTCTGCATCTTTCCGCAGAAGCTTGTGCAAGGAGGTTGCCTTTGTCGCAAAATGGGCTATAAACCGTCTGTAGTAACCCACATGGCCTAGGAATCCCCTCAACTGTTTAAGGTTGGTGGGTGCTGCCAGAGCTGCGATCTTTTCAATCTTTGCAGGGTCTGTTGATATTCCTTGTGCAGAGACAATGTGGCCCAACAGAACTCCAGAAGAGACCCCAAAGATGCATTTGTCGGGGTTGAGGGAAATCCCATACTCCCGGCATCGATCAAAGCATTGCTCCAAATGTCCCCAGTGTTCACTGATCAAACTATAGACACAGAAGTCATCCAAATATACCTCAATAAAGTCGTGCAGATGATTTTGAAATGCGGCCATCATGACTCGTTGGAAAGTAGCAGGGGCATTGCAGAGTCCAAACGGCATCACTCGGTAAGCGTAGGTCCCCCATTCTGTGGTGAAGGTTGTTTTGGACTGGTCTTCTTCTGCGATTTGGACTTGGTTGTATCCGCTGAATCCATCCAGAAGAGAATAAAGCTCATGTCCTGCCACTGTGTCCAACAGTTGGTCTGTGAAAGGGATAGGAAAATGATCCTTCTTCGTCTTGGAATTAAGCTTTCGGAAATCCACACATATTCGCAATTTTCCATTCTTCTTGGGTACAACCACGATGGGTAAAACCCATTCACTATTTGCCACTGGATAGATGAACTCCGCTTCCAGAAGCTTCAACAGCTCCGCTTTCACCAATGTGGAATAATTCGGGTTCATTCGCCTCTGTCGCTGCCGTACTGGCTTGGCATCAGGCTCCAAGTCAATATGATGTTGACATATTGTGGGATCAATCCCCTTTAGGTCTTTGTAAGACCATGCAAACACGTCCAAATTTTCTTTCAACAAGTTGTACAAGGTTGACAACTCCTCTTCTAGGAGACTGCTACCCACCTTCAAGTGGCGTTCAGTGCCTTCAGCATCCACAAAGGTTAACTGCCTTTCACCTTCTACTTCACGGATGAAGGTCCCGCGGACTGCTTCTGGGTACAGATCCGACTCCTTCAAGGGAGTGGTGTCCTCTTCTGATGTCCCACTAGAACCAATTTCTTCTTTTGGTGGAGACTTAGGTTGCTCCTTGAGATGTTGAAATGGGATAAGAGCCGTTTCGGGTTTGGTTTCAAAATTAATTACCTCTTGGCTTGAAGACTCATCTTCTGATGATGACACATCCAGGAACGTCACATAACAGGGACCCTCTGATGCCTGTTGGGTTTGTGGGACTGGTGCTTGTTGGCACGGTGCATCATCATCATCTTTCTTTGGCAAGGATGGGGTAGGACGGCAGGAGCCACTCTTGAAAGACGGCTTGTTCTTCTTAATCCATCCCTTATAAAAGTTTTGCATATGAGAAGATCCATTTACTAAACCAAATGGTACCATCACCATTCTGTCCCATAGCATGAGCTCGTCTGTTTCTAATGCTTCTGGAACTTCTTCTTCAAATGTATCCTCTTCAGGTGGGATAGACTCTTCCATTTCACTTTCATAATCTTCTTCGTCCATATCATATCCATCCTCTTCTGTCTCTGTCTCTGCTTCTGCTTCTGCTTCTGTTTCTGCCTCTGCTTCTATTTCTGTTTCTGCTTCTGTTTCTGCTTCTGTTTCTGCTTCTGTCTCTGCTTCTGTTTCTGTCTCTGCTTCTGTTTCTGTTTCTGTTTCTGCTTCTGTTTCTGCTTCTGTTTCTGCTTCTGTTTCTGCTTCTGTTTCTGCTTCTGTTTCTGTCTCTGCTTCTGTTTCTGCTTCTGTCTCTGCTTCTGTTTCTGTCTCTGCTTCTGTTTCTGTTGCTGCTTCTGTTTCTGCTTCTGCTTCTGTCTCTGCTTCTATCTCTGTAGGAGCTCTGTAACAGAAGAATAGATTCTCTGTATCCTCTTCTGCCTCTGTCTTTGCTTCTGCTTCTGCTTCTGCTGTGGCCATGTAACAGGGAGAGCAGTACATCCATGCTTCTATCTCACTGTCAGAAGTGATTTCAGAAGTCATTCCTGGTTCAGGCAAGAAGTATTCACCCATTGATAACGGCTTTGCCTCTTTTGGAAGTCGGCTTACAGTATCCACTGTTAAGGAATGTGCCACTGTTTTCTTGGGAATGATCTGTTTGACAGCATCTTCGTCTGCTGATGTTCCATCCGTAACCTCATTAGGGGAGTCAGAAGATAATTCCAAGGAGGTGGATCCATGTCCTTTTTGAGAACCATACAGTTTCAGCACCACTTTGTTGGGTCCTCTACCCAAGGTCAAAGTTCCTTTGAACCAATCCGTCCTTGCTCGGGCTTCAAAAAGCCATGGTCTGCCCAGTAACAAAGGATAGGATGTGCCATAAGAGTTTGGCTTCACCACCAGATAGGTCAGCCAATAATCTTTCCCAGCCACTGTAGTCTTCACATATGGGAGAATGCCCAAAGGCTTGATTCTACTCTGATCCGCCAATCTGATGAGCCATTGGGTTGGTTGCACACCTTGTAAGCCTAGATCCTTCATTGTCACATCCGTCATAATGTTCACTGATGAACCACCATCAATCAGTGCATTTGCAATGAAGCAGCCTTCTATCCACACACCAGTCTCTGGAGTACCTGGATCTAGGAAAGCATTAGCTACATCCACTTCTTTTACAAGCTCTGGAGCCTTGTTGGGCTTTGTTGCTGTTGAGGGAGCAATCCTTAAGCCACGTCTTCTTGTCAGTATACTTTTGAACCTTTTCCGGCAACTGGGAGACAACAACAATAATTATCGGAATGTAAGGTTTGGTTTAAAGGTATCTAGATCTCTGACCAGATCGTATTCCTTAATAGGATCCACTGGCTTCTCTAATCGGTTAGGGAATGGGGCAACACCCATTTTCATTTTCCCTCTTTCTTCCAACAGAGGAATTACAGGAACTTCTTCTGCCACTTGTGGCACTTCCTCTTCTTCTGTCTCCTGGACCTCTGGTCCTGTCTCTGTAACTGTCTCTGTAACTCTCTGTGGCACTGTAGTGCTCTGTATGGCACTGTTAGGCTCTGTTCTGTTCTGTTCTTCTGGTGGAAGATTAAACTTCACTGTTCTGGATGGAGGGTTATTTTCTTTCTGGATAGGTGGTTCCTTCTGCTTTGCACGCGTGATGGCAGCAACTTCCAATTCCACTAAATTGGAGGTAGGCTCTTGGGCCTTGGCTGGACTATCAGTAGCACTGTTTTTCACTGGGGCTGGGCTTGGACAGTCTTTTGCAGTGTGGCCTTCTCCTTTGCATCGACTGCATAAGGGCTTGTAATCCACTGACCTTCGAGGATTTGGACAATTTGGTGAAATGTGTCCATTTTCTCCGCATCTGTAACATTCCACTTCTGATCTCTGACCACTGCCAGACTGTCTTCCTCTGTAACTTTGGGAGGGAAATCTTCTGGGTCCGAAATTAGGACCAAACTCTCTAGGCTTGGGTCCAATATCTTGTGTTGTCATTTTGGATTCCAGCAAGTTGAATCTTGCGTCTTCTTCCTTCCTTCTCCTATCATGCATCTCCTTCAGAGAGCAAATGTCCTCTGTATGATTCTTCCGCAAACAGTAGGAACAGAAGGCTCCAGGGATGGTTGGTTTTCGTGTACATTCAGTGGCTACATGGCCTGCTTGATGACACTTACCACACCAAGTATTTGACCGCATCACATCTCTTCCTGCTCCTGCAACGTTGGATATGCTCGCTGTGTTCACTTTCAACGTCTGTAGTTGCTCTGTGATCACATCCATCAACTCCTTTTTGATGTTTGCAACTGAATTGGATAAATAATCCTTCAAGCTTTCTCCTCCTGACGTACCGGCAGGAGGGTTTTGAGGAGTCTCTGTAATCACTGCATAAACGGGTTGGGCTGGTACAGAGGGGTCTCTGTTCTGGTTCTGATTCAGGGCTCCTGTTTGAACTGTTGGCTGTTGACTCCAGTTGGTAGGATTCCACTGTTGCTGCTGATTTTGCATTGAGGAAATTGGTTGGGACCATTGTTGTTGTGGTTGAGCCATCATTTGAGGCATGGATTGTGGCCACTGTGGATTTGGTGCACTGTACTGTGAGACCGGGGGCATCTGTTGGTAGGGATAGGAAACAGTCCCTGAAACTGCATTTGGTGGGTACATCATTCCTGGCATCAGAGGAGGTAGGACTCCTCTTCCTGAGTTCATCGCTAATCGAGCTTCCACTTCATCGTACAGTCTTGCACCTTCTGTTGCAGCTTGCAGGGTGGCTGGTCTTTGTAGCTCCACAAACTTACGGACTTCTGGTTGTAATCCTCTGAGAAACATCCCCTTCTGAATGCCATCATCTAGATTATGATTAGTCCATCTCTTCAGGATGGATTCCATTCGTGAGACATAAGCTTCCACTCTTTCTCCAGAGGACTGACTTAGGTTCATAAATTCCTCCCTCATCCGCTCTTCAAAACCTTCACGCCTGAATTTAGTGAGGAAGGCCAACTTCAGGTCGTCCCATGTGCCAAAAGTTCCTGCTGCTTGTCTCTCATACCACTGAAACGCCGCGCCCTTGAAAGTGGCGGGGAATATCGCTAACCAATGCTCAGGGGTTCTGGCATTGTTAGCCACACACGCTACCATAAACTCTGCTACATGAAGATCGGGGTCTTCATTGTACTCTCCCTTAAAAACTGGCAATGAGACTACATTCGCTGGCCTGTCATCAATATTTCCAGGACGGATCTGGCTTGGAAGTGGACCTCCAGCAGGAGGAGGAAGGGCTTGATGTGCCATTGGGACTTCTGTAAAGAGTTCCGCAAGGGCGTCAAAGGCGGCTTCTGCTGCGAGCTCGTTCTCAGCCTTGATTTTTGCTTTCTCTCTTCTCACGTACCTCTGGACTCGTTCTAACGCTTGCCTCTTTATTGCGTCATTCATCAGGGGGTTGGCTCCACTATGTTGTTAGTGCTCCACAGAGAGTTAACAGAAGACTTCAGTCTCTGTAGGACTCTCTTGCCAACATTTCTTCTACTTCTTTCTTTTCAACGTCCCTGAATTCTGCTTTCATGCCACTGCACAGAGGAAGGTATTCGGTTCTGAAGGTGTCAAAATGCATACGTCTGAGCATGGTGGTGGTGCCATCATCATAGTAATGCCAGCTTCTGATGGTTTCAACAGTGTATGTTGTGAAAAACACTCTGTCTACCAACTTCCAGTGGGTTGCTAATTGAACAAACACAAGATTATCAGTACACCAAGCATCCCATGTATCTTGCTGTTGAGCGTCCACGAACAAATTCCAACTCTTTTCCTTCTTGTCTTTGTGAACCTCTACAGACCAAGACTCCTGAAGCTTCTTTACAATCTCCCACTTGATGTTATCTGGAAACTTCTCAATGAATGCCAAATCTTCCATGGATGGTCATTCTCTCCGTTTCTGCTCTTCAGTTCGTTCCCAAACAGTTTGCCACAAAGATGCAAGTTTCTGCTGCTTCAACAGGAAGAGGAAACTGTCCACCACATAGAGCATGCATCATGATGGTGATGTGTTTCCGCCATTGTGGGATGAACTTCTTGTGGAAAGTAGCTTTGATTATGAGAAATTCCAACTCTTCAGTGGAAGAAGGAACTTTACAAACATCCATTGAATTCTTCTCTTCTTGGCAATGCCATTTCCTTCATTTTCAGCCTCTTTTGGTGCTTGTTGATGGCAAGATTCCCCGGCTGCGCACCAAAAACATGGAGCCCCGAGAGGAACACCAAGAAAAAGGGAATTCTCTTGCAAGAAAATCTATCTTGTAACATCAACAAGCTTGTTTATCATGTTTCATATGATCACAATGAAAAAAAGAACACCAGGCACAACAAATCTTCATACAGCATCATGTAGATCTCCCACGGATTTTAATAGAATCAACCATATTCTTAAATATCTTCACAAAATCCATCAATAGAACAAAGAAAACAAAGGAATACACCATCTTTGAATGGAAATACATCACATAGTATTCATCTTCAATATCTTCATAATCTTCTCTCTCAATCTCTCATATACAATCACTCTGTTTCAGTAGAATTGGCTATCTCTGACTCTCTCTCTCTCTCTCCATCAATAATACATCATATCCTCACTACAATCTCTCAAAATCACCCTCAATAATCACTCTTAGGTTGTGGATACCCCTCCCAAGAGGTATGTCTGATATGAAGAGTCACCAGAGCCACTACAGTGTCCTTTCATAGCTCACTACTGTCACTTCACTCCAGTCTTCACTTGAGTCTTCAGCAGCTACTTCTTCCACTTCCTCCAGCTTTTTTGCACTTGTATTCACCTCTTTCCAAGGCTAGAAAACTTTCCCAAAGTCACACATACATTCCACAGAACACTTACAGAAGCATACAGAACAGTCACAGAACAGTACCAGAACAGCTACAGTACAGAACAGAACAGAGACAGAACAGAAGCAGAAGCTCTACAGAAGACCTACAGAAGGTTACAGAAGGTCATCAAAACCACATAACTCATTCTCAAATCATTCCAAACTCTCAAAAACTATTCAATAAACTTTCACAATATCTCAATCTTCATCAATCAATACTCCATCCCTCCCTACAGAAGACAATCAGAACAAAACAGACCAAAACAGAACAAAACAGAAGGTATACAGAACCCATCAGAACCTATCAGAACATCACAGAACCACCAACAAACATCATGATCTTCCAAAACACAATCAATATCATCCAAAGCATTCTCAAACCACTTCCAAATCAATCAATCATCTCATAAAATCAACCATTCAGCTCTCAAAAACAACAAAAATCAGCCAAAAAACAAGTCATTTCAACACTCAACATGTACTGACGTAGGAGGACATGGACCGGGCGCCTTCGCGTGACAGATACTGGGCAGAGCACAACATCACGGATGCCTTCCATTGGAACTTCTGGCGCCGCCTGTGGGACAACTAGAGGTCGAGGAGGGTATCGTATTTCTTATGGCTTTTGGCACATGGAAGTCTGGCGGTGGGAAGTTGGCTAGCCTAGATGCAGCACAGCTCATGTGGAGAGGAGCATGCCGCATTCTCCATCGTCTGGCACCCAGCCTTGGATGTATCCCGTGGGGGGCTTTCTGCTGATAGGCAATCAGCCAGGGCCGTCACCTTTTGTATGAGGCTAGGATGTAGAATACAATTTTCATCATTGAGGCCGGGTCTTGCGTAGTGGTCAGCTTGGAGGCTTTACCCAGCCGCCAAGTACTGGAGCCCACAGCAGACTGCTCTAAGGTATGGGAGATCGTAGGGAGTCTTACTAGATGACACATCTAGAAGATGTAGGGAATCTTACTAGATGGCACATCTAGAAGGCGTGCTACCAAGAGGTTTTTGGTGGGGAGAGCCTTTTAGTACATGCAACTTTGGCAAAGCTCTGGACCTCCATCATACACTCCCTCCGCGACTAGTGGGACCAACTACAGGGCAAGTCTCAAGCTCATCAGGAGCTCCGTTTTCACTTCTTGCGCACCTGGGGAGACCAAGACCTATTCTTCATAATACAGGCAAGCAGCCCCAGATGGCGATACACCCCCCCTCCATGACTTCTTTTCCCCATCCCCCCCAAACCACCTTGAGAGGCTTGTATACATGATGTATTTGTGACTCCACATCAGCTCCAACTAGTCTATCGAGCATGACACTCCGTTATAATCAATTCTTTTGAGTAATATAATCAGCCACATTTTATTGCAAAAAACTAGTTCCTAATTGCTAATGGTTCATCAAATACCACAATTCCATAAATGTTTTCCTTTCTCAAAGTGCTACCTTGTGATGTTGGCCTACCCAACCATCTGATATGAGACCACTTTATTGGTGTGGAAAACCTTGAATTTTCCCATTAAATGCCCTACAACAACTTCCCAATGGTCTGCGATCCAATTTCCATATGTCTTAGGCTTCATATTTGCACACACCACAACCAACATAATTTCCCAAGGCTGATTTTGCTTAAAGAAGACATTCAATAAAGTAGCTTTCTTGGCCACCACACAATAGTGAACATTACGTATATTTATACACCCACGTATCTTAAGAGTACACATCAAGTTCCCCTTCAAATATCAATGCCTTGCAATCAGTATGAGCTTTTGGGAGAGCTCCATTGCCCAAAACATAAAGTCATCGATATTCTTTTTTGTCCAAATCTAAAGTGACAAATAAAATTGCACATCTGCTATTAAAAGGAGGGAGCCATTGGAGGTTTGACATGCAGAGGCCATGTAAAGATCTTCCATGAAGGTAAAGCTCTTTTTCTTGGATCCTCCATACTTAAATTGAATAAATCTCTAGTTAATATAATATTCTAGTTTTTTGTGAAACCTAATCCATTTGTTGTTGCTATCCAATGGGCTAGTCAAAATGCCTAACAAACTCATGTGGCTGCAAAATCTGTCTTGGCCAAAGCATGACATGCCAATCATAGCATTTCAAAGGCAAGAGCTTGGATTTCACAAAATTAATGTGCAGTCCTACCAAGAGCCAAAGGCAGATAAAGTGACCATCAAAATTTGAACATCTTGAGGGTCATTTTTAGGCATTAAAAAGGAGTCATCAAAATAGGCTTTAGCAATCAAAGGCTTTCCACCTAGAAATTGGAGGCTATGTAACATTCTTCAATCAACAAGTCTATGCATAAATAGCAACAATGGGCAACTGGCAATGGCAAACAAAAAATGTCTTGAATATATAGTTCTACAAGTCCCTAGATTTTATGTGGAAAGTTCTAGAATATTCTAGAATAAGTTTATAGAGGCTTCCTTGGAAGTCTTTAGAAGGTCACTTATGTAAGTGCTTATATTAGCGATGCTCATGTCATTGCTGATGGCATCAAGGTCTATATCATTGCTTAGGTCATCAATGCTTACATCATAGCTTGTGTCAATGCTTATGCTGACACTTGCCTAGAAGCTTCCCACAAATCAATAGGGGTCTTGGGCTACAAGCCCTTCAGTCTTGTCAATACTAGTTGTGAGGCACTTGCAAGCTAAGCCTCTTCCAGCTCTTGCCTCACACTCCATCATGTATTGTATCCCAATCTTGTCTTGTGTATATCGTTCTTGTATATAAAGCCTATATTCTAATCTTGTAATCAAGAAATCCAATCTTGTCTTTAATCTTGTTATATCAATATTTTATCAAGTCATCATCTTGTATTTCTATAAGATCTATGCAAGATGTAATTCTTATTCACTTCATTTCTTGGCACACTCATAACCTCCCACTTTTTCTTTCCTAATTGTGATGGAGAAACTATTGAAAGGTTTGGTTGCCACCTCACAGAGCATACAAATTTAGCTACATGAGCTATGTGAAACAAATGCTAGATTACGAGCCAACCACCCAAATCCTTGAGTCTACTCATGTAAGAGCTTCAATGTTAAGTCCAAGAACTACATGAAGCCAATGGGGCCCATACCCAAGCAACATCGTCTATCAATCTTCTACAACAAAACAAGGAGGATCCAAAACAAAATTTACTTGTGCAATGAGATCAAAGCTTGTAAGTTTTCCACAACAAGTCTGGTTATTCATCTACATGTAGCCAAAACATTGGCCTGAGAAAAACTTGGAGCACCTCCCAAGAATAGATTTGATAACAGCTTCTAGCTTTGAGACCAGAAATAGTGAAGGATTGGACACTGACTCCATGCAAATTGATACAACTTGGCTCAAGCCACTTTCAGTATGAGAAAAACAGTGATGTGTCAATGGATAATATATGTATTGTGGGAAGCATGGGCAGTTGCCCAAATTTATTCTGGAAAGAGAATGATCAAGGTGCACTTTCATTGCAACCCCATCAGCCTATCATAAAAAAGAAGCAATAGTGTGAACACAGAGAGAAGAGAGAGAGAGAAAGAGACAGTGGAAGATGAAGATCTACTGTATAAGGTATGCTGTATACAAAGATATGCAGATATGTACACGGGCGCAGTGCGTGTGACTGCGTGTCTCCACCTCGATGATGCAACCTGTTGTCCACCTCGAAGTACGCTGCAATCTGCCCGATCTCCTGCTGGAATCTGCAATCGCAAGTGAGAAACAGTGTACTGGCTGCCGGCTATAAATAGCCTAAGAAAATGCGATAAAATATGACAGGTGGTACAGATCTGGCCGACCTGCACCAGACTGCCACGTGGAAGCTGACGTGGCACTGCTCTGCTCCGTCAGACCCTGGCAGATCCGTCAACCTGCTCCACACACTGTAAACCTCTCGGGTGGCTGTCCGGCTGGAAAACACACTGTATACTGCTGTGCAGAAACCCTAACTGTGCAGAAACCCTAACTGTGCCTGTCCAGGGGGTCAGAGTGCAGCGATGCAGAAGCATGGGACCAAGACTGAGAGAGAGAGTGAACACAGAGAGAAGAGAGAGAGAGAAAGAGACAGTGGAAGATGAAGATCTGCTGTATAAGGTATGCTGTATACAAAGATATGCAGATATGTACACGGGCGCAGTGCGTGTGACTGCGTGTCTCCACCTCGATGATGCAACCTGCTGTCCACCTCGAAGTACGCTGCAATCTGCCCGATCTCCTGCTGGAATCTGCAATCGCAAGTGAGAAACAGTGTGCTGGCTGCCGGCTATAAATAGCCTGAGAAAATGCGATAAAATATGACACGTCCGCTGTATTAAATGCAGCCGACTGGTACAGATCTGGCCGACCTGCACCAGACTGCCACGTGGCAGATGACGTGGCACTGCTCTGCTCCGTCAGACCCTGGCGGATCCGTCAACCTGCTCCGCACACTGTAAACCTCTTGGGTGGCTGTCCGGCTGGAAAACACACTGTATACTGCTGTACAAACCCTAACCGTGCAGAAACCCTAACTGTGCTTGTCCAAGGAGTCAAAGTGCAGTGATGCAGAAGCGTGGGACCAAGACTGAGAGAGAGAGTGAACACAGAGAGAAGAGAGAGAGAGAAAGAGACAGTGGAAGATGAAGATCTGCTGTATAAGGTATGCTGTATACAAAGATATGCAGATATGTACACGGGCGCAATGCGTGTGACTGCGTGTCTCCACCTCGATGATGCAACCTGCTGTCCACCTCGAAGTACGCTGCAATCTGCCCGATCTCCTGCTGGAATCTGCAATCGCAAGTGAGAAACAGTGTGCTGGCTGCCGGCTATAAATAGCCTGAGAAAATGCGATAAAATATGACAGGTCGGCAGCCGACTGGTACAGATCTGGCCGACCTGCACTAGACTACCACGTGGCATTGCTCTGCTCCGTCAGACCCTGGCGGATCCGTCAACCTGCTCCGCACACTGTAAACCTCTCGGGTGGCTGTCCGGCTGGAAAACACTGTATACTGCTGTACAAACCCTAACTGTGCAGAAACCCTAACTATGCCTGTCCAGGGGGTTAGAGTGCAGCGATGCAGAAGCGTGGGACCAAGACTGAGAGAGAGAGTGAACACAGAGAGAAGAGAGAGAGAGAAAGAGACAGTGGAAGATGAAGATCTGCTGTATAAGGTATGCTGTATACAAAGATATGCAGATATGTACACGGGCGCAGTGCGTGTGACTACATGTCTCCACCTCGATGATGCAACCTGTTGTCCACCTCGAAGTACGCTGCAATCTGCCCGATCTCCTACTGGAATCTGCAATCACAAGTGAGAAACAGTGTGCTGGCTGCCGGCTATAAATAGCCTGAGAAAATGCGATAAAATATGATAGGTCGGCTGCATTAAATGCAGCCGACTGGTACAGATCTGGCTGACCTGAACCAGACTGCCACGTGGCAGCTGCCGTGGCACTGCTGACGTGGCTGCTGACGTGGCACTGGTCTGCTCCGCACACTATAAACCTCTCGGGTGGCTGTCCGGCTGGAAAACACACTGTATACTGCTGTACAAACCCTAACTGTGTAGAAACCCTAACTGTGCCTGTCCAGGGGATGACAATCTCTGTCCAAGGGATGACAATCTTTAACACCCCCTCTCAGAGCCTGGACGGGGCATAAGGCTGAGGGATCTAGCATGTCTCCGAAGTAGAGCCTGGGAAAGCGCCTTCGTAAACAAATCTGCAAGATTGTCCTTTGACGCCAATCACCTTCTTATGAGAGGGGCGAGGCACAAGGTACCAGAATTATGTGTTGGGAGGCACCGCTGTCTACGATCCACTCTCGAGCCTGTGGGGCTGTCATTGCAGCATCAGAAGCCTTCGGTGTAGAGTCCTCAACGACTGCTAAATGAAGAAACGCAGCTGATGAGGGTGCAACCACCGCTCCAGAATCCTTCGAGTCCTTCTTCTTGGTGTCCTTCTTTTCTTTGTCGGGGCAATCCTTCTTCCAATGGCCGGTCTTACCACAAATATGGCATGTTGATTCTTTTTCCTTGTCCTTCTTTGGCTTGTTGTCCTCCTTCTTCTTTTGGTCCTTCCCCTTCTTCTGAGAGGCTTGACCTATCAATGCTTCCGACTTGGAAGCATACAGTCCCTTCAGTTGTTCCTCTTGGTCCAAGACCATAGGAACCAACTCTTCCCACCGAAGAGTAGACTCACGCCCCGAAGCAATAAGGGAGGAGTAAAAAGCACCAAATCGTAGCGGCAACAGGGACAAGAGTGTGATCGCCATGTCTTCGGAGGAAATCGGCTTCCCCGCATTCTGAATCTGCATCTGAAGCTGTCTAAGCTTGTTGATATGCTCCTGCAACGAAGAAGACTTGATCACGGACAAGCTCCGCATCTGCACCTCCAAAGAAACCCTCTTCATAAGGGTCATCCGGTTATACATCCGGTCAAGCTCCAGCCATATCTCCCGAGCCACCGTCAAGTGCTCGATGTGGGCTATCACGGCTGTAGTACAAGACAGAAAAAGAAAAGAACGAATCCGGGCATTCAATTTGTCCCAGTGAGACTGGGCCTTGGCCAACTCCGCACGAGCATCGAAAGAGAGTTTGGACTCATCTCTCGCCGAGGGCCGGTCGATCTCCTCCTGTACAAGCTCCGCCAAATCGTAAGACTCAAGGAGGGCCAAAATCATCATGCGCCAGATGCGGTAATTGTCGCCATCGAGCTTTTGATCTGAGGGAAGAGCCGGTAAGACAGGCACCTTTCGATCCATGATCGTCTGGAACTCCAAGTCAATCTCTGTAGACATCTTCACCTGCAATGCCTGCACAAACGCAAAAGCAGCCTCCTTTGACTGTGAAAACGCAGCCTGCTAGGGCTCTTTCTTCCGCGTCCCGAACCTTCTTCAACCGCCAGAGGCGATGAAAAAGTAAAACCTGCACTTGAAAGCTGAAAACACAGCCTTCCTCCTCTTCAAACAACAGTAAACAGCAGCAAATTTACCAACTGGACTCCTTTTCCGCGCACCCACGCTCGCTTCAGCCTTGTTCCGATGTGCAGCCCTCCCGCTCGCCCTCGAACACTGGAAATGCAGCCTTGTGTCGCAATGGAATCTCCTCTTCAGGCAGGTTCTTCACTCAGTCAGTCCTTCTTCACTGCTCTGATACCATGTCAGAATGCAGCGATGCGGAAGCGTGGAACCAAGACTAAGAGAGAGAGTGAACACAGAGAGAAGAGAGAGAGAGAGAGAGAGAGAGACAGTGGAAGATGAAGATCTGCTGTATAAGGTATGCTGTATACAAAGATATGCAGATATGTACACGGGCGCAGTGCGTGTGACTGCGTGTCTCCACCTCGATGATGCAACCTGCTGTCTACCTCGAAGTACGCTGCAATCTGCCTGATCTCCTGCTGGAATCTGCAATCGCAAGTGAGAAACAGTGTACTCCTGCTGGAATCTGCAATCGCAAGTGAGAAACAGTGTGCTGGCTGCCGGCTATAAATAGCCTGAGAAAATGCAATAAAGTATGACAGATCTGCAGCCGACTGGTACAGATCTGGCCGACCTGCACCAGACTGCCACATGGCAGCTGACGTGGCACTGCTCTGCTCCGTCAGACCCTGACGGATCCGTCAACCTGCTCCGCACACTGTAAACCTCTCGGGTGGCTGTCCGGCTGGAAAACACACTGTATACTGCTGTACAAACCCTAACTGTGCCTCTCCAGGGGATGATAATCTCTGTCCAGGGGATGACAATCTCTAACAGACTGTATCTTCCTTCTTCAAGCAAAGAAAGAACTTTTGATCGCAGCCTTGTGCTTGAAATATCAAATGTCAACCACAACAAGAAAGAGGAAACAGTCTAGTACATTTTAAGGACGTTCATAGGCTGCTCTACCATACAAGGGTCTTCTCTACACACCATCAAAAGCAAACCAGATTACAAACACTCAAGTGAGACATGATGACATTTTGGAGTATACAAGACAATTGGACCTATCACATGGGACTTTTGGTAGCCTTAAATCTGGAGACTAGTCAAATAATTTGTGTGCACTTGTGACGCCTGTAACTTAGCAAAAGACCCAAGATGTTGGCCATGTTGAGCTAAGAATGCATTAGCCTGACTTAAACAGCTCCAAAACACGCTTATTAATAAAGAAAACCTCTTTTTTTTTAAAGAATGCAATCCTAGAGAGTTATTGTGTCCCACATGCAAAACCCTAATTTGGGTGCCCCAAACTTTCTATAAATAGGCATGCAGCCCACCACTCTCCCTCAATCTCGTTTTTGTAGGTTTCAAGAGCCATATCTTTGCTGCCCACACCCCATTCGCGGAGGACATCGCAGTTAGAGCTTCCACCAGCCATCGACTACCATTTGGCACTTGATTCCAGATTTCCTAGCGTGTTTGCACTTGTTGCTAGGTTCCATGAGCTATCGCTTCCAGTTGGGTGCTCTCACCTACAATTGGCAGCTATCGCCATCAGCTGCCATCAACTGGCAGACTGTCGTCATCATCTTCTCTGAATATTGTGTTTTGGTTTTCTAGTTGTCAACCTGACATTCTCTCACCTCTCTCTTGCGCTTGCACCTAACACCTGTCGTGCAGATTTCTCTCTCCTCAGGTACTTGTGTTTTTTGTCTTTCTCTCTCCTACACTGCGGTCAACATTAGATCTAGGCTTCCTTGGCTGTGTTTACTGGTGTTTGACACTCGAAGGCTGCCTTTGCTACAATTCCAGATCCGTTTGGAGTACAACACACTCTACATCTTGTAACCTTTGCCTTGATCCCAGAGATACAAGAGTTCGAGGTTCAGTATTCGTTGCATAGTGTGTTTGCTGCATGAGCACTGTATATTCATTATTCATTCACTTATATTCATTGTGTTCACTGTCTCTCATTTACCCTAACCCTAACCCTAATTGTATTCTAAGTTTATCAGTGTGTGCTTTGCCGTACGATTGGTTTTGTGCTTTTTTTGTTTACAGCATTTCTTCACATGGTATTAGAACTAGGTACTCTCTGAGAAAGCTTGGCCTTTGATCAGAAAGCTCATTCGGGAAAGCAAGAACAACAAAAGGGTCTGATGACTTCGAACATATTTACAAAACCGCTCCAATCTCCACAACCAAACATGGACAGAAATAATCAAGAGTGGGCCTCCTAACTTGCTACTATCCGATCTAACATTGGTGGAGAACCATCGGACTACCATGGAGTCCACTATCCATATCAAATTTTTGCCACTGAGTATGATCTCATCCTTATGCATAGGACTCAGCATGAGGCTGAAGGTAAGCTTGAGTTTTCTCCTTTAGATTTCGTGCAAAAACTAATAATCTTGCAAGACCTTCCGCATCTCCACAATGGACCATCCATCCGCAAGTGAAACCTGGCTCGGATTACACATCACTTCCACGGTACTTATTTTCTCCAATGCCAAGTACAAACCCTATTATTTCAAATTCTATGCCAACTAATTCTATATTTTCTATTGGATCTGGAGATGCTCATCAAGAAGAGACTCTTCAAAACAAGCTTTGCTTTGTGAGTAATGAGGAAGATAGTATTTCTTTATAAACTTGAAACTAGGTCAGAAGCTAAAAAAAGAACTTGTAAGAATTCCTACCCTTCCTTTTCCTTCAAATGATTTTATTTCTTTTGGTCAATAAGGTGTAGGTGCATCTTCATCTAGTGCATTTAATGGACAAAAGAAACCTATGATGTTTCCCACAACAACATCCATCACAAATCCATTTGGTCTCCCACCCATCCCTCCCTCATCTTCCGAGGCACCTTCCTTTCCACTTCCATCAAGTGCACCACATTATCCACCACACACCACACTGGGGGATTTTACACATTTCAGCACAGCCTTTAGAACCTCTACATACCCATTTCCGGGTGGTGTACCTGTGACGGAGACTCGACCTCCCACACACTTTCGAGCTAACCCTTTGGGAGTGCATCCCAAACATACTCGAGTGTGAATCATTTGGTATCGCAGTTTGCCTCTATGGCATTACCTAGTGAACCATCCAATCATTCTATAGTGCGCCAACCAACATTTGGACAAGGCTATCATGTCCCAATGCCTCCACCTACACTTATGGCATCATATGGACCTATGCCCGTTTCAGTACCTTCCCAGCAATTGGCACTCATTCGACATCAGCAACTTATTTCTACATATCCATCTTTACCCCCTCTTTCTTATCCACCACCACCACCACTACCATCTTATCCTCCATCTTATCCCATCTATCCATCTTTCCAAATACCTCATGGTTCTAGTTTCTCATCTGTCAAGCATGCATTTAATGACAAGACTTGTTTCAACGAGTCAAACTATACCAATTGGTCAAATTTGATGAGGCATATCTTAGATTCTCAAAACCTATGGTATTTAGTGCAGGGGTGCCCAGCCTAATTCCACCCCTATTCCATACGAGGTCATCCGCTCATGGAAGGCTTGTAACACCTCCACGATTGTCAAGCTTATGCAAGACTTGTTGCCTAAGATCCACTCTTAGCTCAGCATTTCGACTTAGCATCGGAGTGTTGGGCACACTTGACTGACCGCTATGTGGCTCGCTATAGAACCATAAGCTCCAAAATTTCAAAATCACAAACAGGGATGACTTGAAAGTCAAGTTGGCTGAGTATTGGCGTCTCCTCGCGAAGTTCTCAACCACTGGGGCTCCTCAAGTCCTCTGATGATCAAGTTACCCTGTTCCTTAACAAGCTGCCATGAAAATATTTCCACTTTGTGCAGCAGGTGATTTCACAGCCTCAGATACCCACATTTTATGAGTACGAGTGTCAGTTGTTGCGTTCCGCACTGTTGTTCAATCAATTTCATAGCACTTCCTCAATAAAGGGGTCTTTTGTTGCATCTTCTCAGAGGGGGCAATAGGGCAAGGGCACTCAAAACTCAAATCTAAATCAAAATCACAACAAGGTTAAGGAATCCCGAGGATCAATCCAAGCTTGTAGAATGTACGTTAAAAAAATGTGTATTGTCAACATTGTCAAAAGACTAGCCATTATGACAACCAATGTCATTCTAAGGCAAGAGGCACACAACCAAAATCCAAGAATCAGACCCCCGCACCCCAATCGAATAACCCCCAACAGGGGAAGTAGGGTGGTGGGAACCCTCACCAAGGACAGTGGAGAGGCCAGACCCACATTGCATTGTCAAAAAACTAGCCATTATGACAACCAATGTCGTTCTAAGGCAAGAGGCACACAGCCAAAATCCAAGAATCAGACCCCCGCACTCCAATCGGATAACCCCCGACAGGGGAAGCAAGGTGGTGGCAACCCTCAGCAAGGACACTGGAGAGGCCAAACCCATATTGCCACTGCTTCATCATTGCAATCGGCAAACTACTCAACTCCAAAGGGTTTTTCTGACTAGTCTACAGAGGCCCACATCGTATCCTTAGAGGCATTAGATGCATATCTCGTTTACATGTCCAATTGGCCTCCTGATGAGGTGCCTACAGAGGCCCACTCGTCACAGTCGAGCACCTCAATACTTGTTTGGCTTGTGGATAGTGGAGCTACCCATCACATGACTCCTAGAGCAGACATTTTTATTTCCCAAGCCCTTGCGGTCGAGAGTGTCCACGTAGGAAACAACTCGGTCAAGATACAAGCCCAAGGCCGTGTCAATTTTCCCACTGACTTGGGTTCCGATCTCACTTCAATGGATGATGTCTATCATGTCCCCCAACTTGGGGTGAACTTCTTGTCCATTCAGTAGCTTTGCCAGTTGGGGCAAGCAATTTTCTTCACAATGACCACAGTCAAGATCCTAGACTCTCCGACTAGCTTAATGATAACTTGCAACACAACACGGCCTAATGGCCTTTACCACATGACCCACTTTCTTATCAAGCCGACTTCCGATTATTCAGAGTTCCATCGCTTCCAAGCTTTGGCTACTATATAGAAGCCTACAAACTCTGAGTGTCTTTGGCATTTTTGCTTAGCACATCTTAGCTATGACTCTCTTTATGAGCTATCCCATCAGGGGGATGATTGAGGGCCTTCCTTGCCTAAAACTATCTCGAGAGGTCTATCAAGCATATCAGCTAGGTAAGTAAGCAGCTTCGTACACCCTTTCCTCAGCAATCTATCACTCGTGCCGCGAAACCCCTTAGGCTCATTCATGTAGATCTTTGTGGTCCCACATCCACTGCCGCCTTAAATAGCACCCTGTACTTCTTTTTTATAGTGGATGATTTCTCTAGATACATGTGGATATACTTCCTCAAGCACAAGTCCAATGCTTTCACTTATTTCAATGATTGGGTGCTGCTAGTCCATAACCAGAGTGGTCCTCGTACGGATACTATGAGGAGTGATTCTGGCGGCGAGTTTACCTTCGATGAGTTTTCTGAGTTTCTACAGGAGCAAGGCATTGCACGCCAACTCATCTCTACCAACTCCCTTGTACAGAATGGAGTTATAGAGCATAGGAATTGGACTGTCCTAAATATGGCACGCTCTATGCTATTTGCAGCAAAGCTCCCTAAGCACTTTTGGGTCGAGGTTGTTAATACTTCAGTGTACATCCTCAATCAATGCCCAACTACAACGGTCCCTAAAAAGACTCTGTACGAGGCATTCTTTGGCTCTCGGCCCATTATTTCTCACTTCAAAGTTTTCGGTAGTTGTGCTTATACATATACTCCTAATAACAAGATAGGAAAGCTTGCCCCTCGAGTTGATCTTCTAATTTTTATGGGCTATTCTTCTGAAGTGAAAGCCTATCATTTGTTCGATCCTCGGACAAACAAGGTGTTCGTTAGGAGGCATGTCGTCTTTGATGAAGTGCAATCCTCTGCAATCAGCACTGGACTCTTTGTCCTCACCTTCACTCATATCATTTGAGATCATGCCCACTAAGCTCGATCTACTACCCGCTCCTAACCTTCTTGCAAATGCTTCATGTCCTAGGCCTCCTCCACGATACCCGTTACCTCACTGTTACCAACAGACCATATGGGATCCAGGGATCCTTCCACCAGATCTCACTCCGAAGGGCCCTAGAAGGTCTACTCCATTCGCCCTCATGCTTTATATGCATCACTATTTACAGCTAATTACATTGCACATTCTTCGTCAAACAATTGGCAGGAGGCTCTCTAGGACCCTCTATGGCATGAGACCATGGAGAAGAAACTGGATAGTATTGATTAAAATGGAACTTGGATATTGGTGGATCGTCCTCATTACAAGCCAGTCATTGAGATGAAGTGGATTTCTAGGACCGAGCAAGATTAATGGTACACAAATACAAAACTTGCCTTGTAGTGCAAGGTTTTAGGCAAAAGCACAGCATGAACTATGAAGAAACCTTCGCACCTATTGCTTAGTTGTCATCATTTCTTCTATTGGTTGTACTCTCTACTCACCACACTTGGCTGATCTATCAAATGGACGTTAAAAGTACCTTTCTGAATGGTTATTTGGAGAAGGAAGTTTATGTGAAGCAGCCTCCCGGCTTTTCTTTCACTGAATGAACTAACAAGGTATTTCGCTTGCAGAAAGCTCTTTATGGGCTGAAGTAAGCACTGAGATCTTGGCACCATGGGATGGACGAGTTCTTATAGACTCGTGGATACCATTCTACCCCCTATGATCCAAATCTATATGTATGCACCACTAGCGCAAGAGTCAGCTATATCCTGTTATATGTTGATGATATACTACTCAGTAGCTTAGATTATGCGGCTTTTGCAGAAATTAAGGCACAGCTTTGTGTTATCTTCGAGATGACAAACTTAGGATTGTTGCCTTATTTCTTGGGGATGGAGATTGTTAGATCCGAGGGAAGTATCTTCTTGTCACAATACAAGTATGCCCTACAACTGGTGGAACAATATTACACTGATCAAACACGGCGAGTAGCCGCATCTCTAGATCCTATTGTCCATTTGCACAAGAATACCTCAAGATCAGCCTTTTGATGCTCATACCTATCATTCTGTTGTAGGGAAATTACTCTGGTTGATTCATACTAGGCCAGATCTTGCATTCTCAATTAGTTTGCTTAGTCAGTATTTTAATGCATCTAGAATATCTCATTGGATTGCTTGTTCTTCATATATTAAGATATTTAAGATGTATTTATAATTTTGGATTAACTTAGGGTCATGGTTTATGCTTACAGGGGTACACTAATTTTGACTAGGTGGGAGATCATGACACTCGGCGTTCTCATAGCGGTTACCTCTACACCTTGGGCATAGCACCCATCTCTTAGGCCAGTCGTAAGCAGGAGACGATGGCGGCTTCCACGACCAAGGTAAAGTATTGGGCTCTCTTTGATGGCACTACAAAAGCCATCTATTTGAGGAACTTGTTGGCTGCGCTTCAATTCCCTTGCGAGTCGCCTACAATTGTCTACTGCAATAACTAGAGTGACATTGCCCTAAGGGGCAATCCTATCATCTCCCCTCAGACAAGGCACATGGCAATTCACTACCACTTTACTAGAGAGCAGGCTAAGCTAAGCACCATTCGCCTAGAGTTTGTGCTGTCAAGCAACAATTTTGTTGATATTTTAACCAAGACAGTCAACCAACCAGTTCTATAGTATGTACTACCGCAAATCGGCTTGGGTACACCCTCCCTCTACTTCTTTTGATTGACGGGGAGAGGATACTTCCCTCTTACTTCTACTTTCAATTTGAGAGGGGGTGGTTTTCTTCTCTTAATAGTGACAGTGATGATATTTATAGTCTTTTACTTTCAAATATTTATTTATTATATATTGTATATTATAGACATTTGTCACTTCATCCACACTCTTAGAATGATATGATTGTAAAAGGACCCTTGGGCAAGTGAACAATTCCCTTGCAAGGGCACTGTCCAAGTGGCACCGTTGCATCACATTCTGCATAAGCTATGTGCAAGAGTTGACACTAATATAAAAGGTCATGCTCTACCTAACATGACGTTGATGTGACTTTTGCACCTTGAGAGTGTGTACTCTACATTCCACATCTATCCTATTTTCTCACAAAGTGTGATTTGGTTAGTTGTTAGCCATCAGATTGTCCATGAGGGTATTGTTTCATGCTGATTCATGAATAACTTGGCTCATCAAAATACTAAAATAGACAATTGTGACCACTTTCAGCTGTGAAGTTGCATACATGTCAATCATTGTGGTCTTTATAACTACTTTGGGATGTCATGACACGAAAGCCACTATGTTGGGCACTGCCATCACCTACATTATCCACACTAACATTTAGAGTGCTATGGCCACTGCCATGAGGAATCTAATGTTCCATGCTCACACAAGCAACTGAGGTGCATTCTCATTACCCTTGCTACCCTCTATCCAACTATTATAACTCCATCAACCAAAAACCATGATGATGGCTGTCACATACATTAACTTATGTGGTTCCTTCTTGTGTGCTATCTTAAGTATTCACCTACTTTGTTGCTCATACATTTGTATAGGTGCACACTCGTTGAGAAGGTGTGGATCAACATTTTCTTCATTGGACGCTATTATGATTTTTCATGTGATAAACCAAGGAGCTTGCTTAGTTTGAGTTTGCACAACAAATGGACATCTTCCCTTCTTACTTTGAAAAAGAACTTTGGAAAAACAGAATCCAAGCTAGTAGACTCCCCCAATTAGGGTGAAACTTATCAATATTTGTATGACATAGGGAGCAGTGCACACTACCAAAACACTGAAAAGAAAACCTTGCTAATCCAAAAGGTAAGTTGGAAGAAGGAAAACAATCTCAGCCCTTCTTGTGATAGTATGAAAGGGAAAAAAGGCACAAAAATTCATAGCATCTGGCCTTTGCATTACACAAACCCAATCTTAAATAGATCTTCTGAATGTGTTCTCCAAATGTTTGATCAAAAGTAAGCTCCAACAAAGGGACTTCCATGGCTGGCAGGCTTGTTGAACAAAAGTGAATGGTCATAAGCAATACCTCATCTGTAGGTCACAAAAGGTCAGTTCTGCTGAATGATCTCAATTTTCTGGCACTTTGAAAATGTTCTGTGGTTTTGAAATCAGGATTTGAAACAGACGTTAAAGACTTGTGATTGAGAATTAAATAATCCTTATTGATGTTAGTGTAACAGTTGCATGAAAGAGCATGTGTTTGTTAACAGGGTTTCTTTGAACAGGAATTATGAAAGATCACATGTTTATTACGAGAGCTTCTTTGAACAGGAATTACAATCGTGTTTAAAGCATCTCATCTCTGTATTACAATAACAATTATGCCACAAACTTCTACATATGCATTCTAAGCATGCTTTTGTCACTTGGAACACGCATTTGAGAGGCAGTGAAAAATACCAATAAGACATCTGGATCCTTATCGATTGTTGCACACATTAGAATCGATGCTATATCTGATGCAAAGGGTCCTATCAGCTCAGCTGCTTGCTTCAGTAAACTATGTAGAAACTGCACTAAAAGCAGTCGGACTTCCTCACTTGGTTCCACAAGTAGCCCTTTGTAGTTAACCTGATCACTTTGAGAGCAAATACCATGATGATGATAAGTAGGTCTTGTTTACATCACAGTATAAATAGAAGCATATCTCGTTGCTTACCTCACCCTGCATATTGGCAGACCATGCTTGATCAATTTGCAGTAGAAAACGTTCCGAAATCACTGGAAATATATAGGGAAGCAGTGGAGCTACATATTGAGGGGCAGTCTCAGATAACCTGAAATGCAATCTTCACCTTCAACTCAATGTTGAAATATGAAAAGCACTATCATGTTCAGAACTGGAAGGAAGAGGCTGTGCAATGTGATTAACATGGATTGAAATGCTGCCAGTAAGTATTGAATTTGGTGATTAGATATTGAACTCTTCTCCAAAGATAATCTGTTTACCGACTAGTGAGGCTCAAGCCTGCACCTAAAAAGTGAAGCATTCTTCATTCAAACGAAGAATGTTGTTTATACATCCTGGAAACTTGAGAAAGCATACCATAGCACATGATAAGCTGTACATAATAGAAATACTTCATGAATGTGATGTCAGTCTGACTTATGATGCACAGACTCAGGTAAGACACTCAGACCATCTACAAAATTCCTAGTCAAGTTCACATTCTTTTCAGCTTTCTTCTATGATTCTGTTTCTGACACAGAGTCTACTGTGCCACCGGACACCTCTGATGAGTTACCACTGGTGGATATTCCAGAGTCTTCTGCTGATGGAGAGAGACGAGGGGAGGTTCGGCCTCCTCCTCGCTGGGCCCGTGACACACTCCGTGATTCAGGGATCGAGGGGGTTCCTGAGGAGTGGGGACCGCAGGATGGTCCGCGGCGGTCACGGAGGCACCAGGCACATTCTACGGAGCTTGTTTGCTCCAACTATTGTTTGATGACCCGTGTTATGAAGGATCGAGAGCCCACCTCCGTGAAGGAGGCTTTACAGTCCGCACCATGGAAGAAAGCTATGGAAGCCGAGTTGGAGGCTATTGAGAGGAATGGCACTTGGTCACTCGTGCCCCGCCCCCCGAAGAAGAAGGTGATTGGAGTCAAGTGGGTTTTCAAGACCAAATACCTTAGCGATGGTTCTTTGGATAAGCACAAGGCTCGCCTTGTTGCTAAAGGTTTTGCACAGCGCCCAGGTATTGACTGTCATGATACTTTTGCCCCCACAGCTCGTATGGCGACCATTAGAGTTGTTCTTGCTTTGGCTGGCCATAGGAGATGGCTTGTTTACCAGTTGGATGTGAAGTCGGCCTTCCTCAATGGTGATTTGAAGGAGGAGATCTATGTTGAGCAGCCTCCTGGCTTTGGATCTTCAGATGGGAAAGTCTACAGGTTGAAGAAGGCCTTGTATGGCCTCAAGCAGGCTTCGCGTGCATGGAACGAGAAGATTGATTCGTTCCTCCAATCTCAGTTGGGATATCGGCGGTCCAAGGCCGATCCGCAACTGTATGTTCACACTTCCGAGGATGGTTGTGTGCTTTTTGTCTTATATGTTGATGATTTGATTGTCACAGGTGATGATGCACAGCAGGTCCAGGAGATGAAGTCAGCTTTACATCGGACGTTCGAGATGACGGACTTGGGTCTACTCCATTTCTTTTTGGGCCATGAGATTTATCAGTCTCAGAGGGGTCTCTTCATCTCTCAACAAAGATATATACAGGAGCTCTTGGTGTCTTTTGAGATGGAGGATTGTCGGGCCCTATCTACTCCTATGGATCCGAACTGGAAGGCCACTTCCCATTCAACTTCTCCTTTGGCGGATGCGTCCCGCTATCGTCAGTTGATTGGGTCCTTGATTTGGCTTCTCAACACTAGGGTTGATCTATGTTTTGCTGTTGGGCTCTTGGCAAGGTTCATGAGTGAACCTAAGACGGTGCATTGGCAGGCTGCTCAGAGGATACTTCGGTATTTGAGGGGGACGTCTGATTTAGGGATTCATTACCCTGCAGGGCCAGATGGGTCGGATCTTGTACTTGCAGGTTGGAGTGACTCTGATTGGGCCGGTGATGTGGACCATAGGCGGTCTACTACAGGTTACTGTTTTACCTTGGGTGCAGGTGTTATTTCATGGAGTAGCAAGAAGCAACCCACGGTAGCCCTTTCGTCTACTGAGGCGGAGTATCGGGCCGCATCTTCCACCACATGTGAGGCTGTGTGGCTTCGGAGATTATTGGAGGAGCTTGGGTGCCCCCGGACTCGTCCTACTTTGCTGCGATGTGACAATGAGAGTTGCATTGCCTTGGCAAGGAACCCTGTTTTTCATGCCCGGACGAAGCACATAGAGATCCAGTACCACTTCATCTGAGAGAAGCTTCTGGATGAGACCATCACTGTGGAGTACTGCAAGACAGAGGACAATCTTGCGGATTTGTTTACGAAGACACTTCCTCAGGCTCTACTTCGGAGACATTCCAGATCCCTCAGGCTTCTGCCCTGCCCAGGCTCTGAGAGGGGGTGTTAGAGATCAGATCATAGCCTGATCAGGGGCAGCAGGGCAGGTGGCCTGGTGCAGTCGGACAGGCAGTCGGACTGCACAGTCGGACTGCCACGTGGCAGTCCGACCTGCAGCAGACAGTCGGCTGCAGCCGACTGGGCATTTCTAGCGCCCTGTTTTTTGTCCCGTTTTCGGCTATTTATACCTGACTTCTTCAACAGTCTGGTACACTTCTCTGCTCGCAGATTACAGACCGGTGACACGCGCAGATTCCGTCTCTGTTCGCAGATTTCAGACAGGAGACAGTGCAGACTGCAACGGACTTCGAGGTGAACAGCAGGTTGCATCGTCGAGGTGGAGACACGCAGTCTAGCGCACTGCGCCCGTGTATATATCTGCATATCTTTGTATTCAGCACTCTTTATACAGCAGATCTTCATCTTCCACTGTCTCTTTCTCTCTCTTCTCTCTCTGCGTTCTCTCTCTCTCAGTCCTACGCTTCCACACCGCTGCACTCTGACAGATTTGTGATCAGTTTGGGGTCACATCTACGATAGTTTGTGATCAATTCTCAAATCAGCAAAAGTGATCAGTTTATCATCAAATTATGCTCAATTTTCAATGGTTTACAGCTGGTTCCATGGATAGCAGCATGTTAGTAAATGCCATTGATAGTTTGAGCCATGGTTTATGCTGAAAATATGCTTTACTATGGTTGCAAAGTTTGAACACTTAAGAAACATGAGTTACACATGCATCCATTGAGTTTCTAGCAACAGTTTTGGACTGTTTTTCAGACTTATATAATGTTTATGTTGGCTGGAAATTTTTAGCAAGGTTTGGGACATGTAGCATGGTTGGACAACAGTGGCCAATGTTGTGATTGTGATGCTTTATGAAAATTCAGTGCAATATGCTTTTCCTTCGGCACAATGCAATGCAATTGCAGAGGATTGCAGCGATTTCAAAGCGGAGGTCTATCAGAGGCATGTGAAATTTTGAGATGCTTTAACCTTGCCGATAACATTTGATTAAGTTATTAACCAAATGTGTAAGGATGTTTAGCACATGAGATGCACATGGCTGTTATTTCATGATAATCGGCTAAGGACCCCAAGGATGTAGTGGGTGTCAAAGGCAAAAGTTGTGATAAGTTATACCAGCTAGGCTTTGGGGATCAATTGGTGTCAGTTTTGACCCTAAGACAATTGTTTGGCCAATAAGTGTCAGTGGCGACACCACGGACTAGCATTAAGTAATAAATTAATGCCAATATAAGGGTCAATAGAGGTTGAGACCACTCCAAGTTGCAAATGGCCTAGCCAATTTAATTATGAATGGATTAAATGCTATCTAATACAAGCAACAATCTGATTTCAAGCTTTTCTCACGTGAAAATCAGAAATTTCTCTCTTATGGCATTCTCTCACCTTCTCCAGCTTGTGGTCAGTCACTCTCAGCATTTCTCAGCCATTTGGATCAGATCTCAGCCAATTTTGGTGGACAGCAGAGAGATCTCTCTGCTATGAACTCTAAATTCTGTAGAAATTAGAATTTGCCAGTCACCTCTAGACCCGTGCCAACAGGAGAATGTCAAAAGTGGTGCAGCAATGGAAGTGTAAACATAAGCTGTAATAAACTACTTAAACACAAGACAAAAGAGAAAGGGAAAGAAAGAACACAATACAAATGAGAACTCAGATCAGCTCATCTCTCCATGGGATCTCTAGGTGGTGAACTAACCAACTGAGGAGGAGCCCCGAATAAATAGACACAAATAATGCCATAAAATATGTATGGTCGGCCAACAATAAATGCCCAATATGACCATAAAATGACACAATAAAAAATGAAATAACCTAAATAATGTGCCCAAGCATCTACAGCTCAGACTCACACATGAGCTGACACATCTGCTAGCACCCTCTTTCAAATCATGGGTAATCAATTACAATACAATGGTACAATGAGAATGAATCATAAACCATACAACATAGAACCACCAAGTAAAACCATGGATACCCAAGCAATGGGTGATCAAGCCACCACCAAGGTGCCTCAGAGAGAACCTAATGTCAATGTCAATCGTACCAGCTCCTGAAGATAGAGAAAATCATAGTAGCTCTCAATGTCTGTCAACAATGCCGCTGATGTAGCACACGTGACCATCCTGTCCCCAAAGTTGCAGCGTATAAATGACCATGGATTCCCCTTCTTTGGCCAAACTGCCAAAGTGTCCCCTCATGTGAGCTCCAGACGAAAGCCGCCCCCTCTCTATCAAGTACCCAGCCCATCATGAACCTGGATGTCAATCCTAGCTTCAAGATTTGTACCTGCCCGGACTTTGATCAATGTATCAGAGACGTCCCTCTCTAGATCCTGTGCATCTGTATAGAAATATAGATGGGGCGCAGCTGCCCCATCTCACACTCCCTCTCTGGCACTGAAAAGTAAGGAGGGATGACCTCATCACCACCACTAGAAAGCAGTTGAGGAAGGGGCCACCAAGCCCTTCCCACAATCCGAAGAAGAGGATCCCTTCCGCCTCTTAGACTTCACCTTGGCCGGAGGATCTGAGTCGGAATCTAAGGCAGATGATGACTTGTCGGAGGACTCCGCATCCCACTTCGTCTTAACTCTTTGCAATCCTTCCATAAATGGCCCTTCTTACCACAGTGGTAACACTGAGCCTTCGACTTCTCTGTCTTCGAACCCCTCTCTGAAGCTGTAAAAGCCTCACTTGAACCTTCATAATGTGACAAAGGCCGCCCCTATAGTCGCAAAGTGGCCTCATGCTCAAACAACATCGAGGATATATGAAGAAAACTGACAAGAGTCGTAGATGTCTATGCCCCTAAAGCATTTGCCACCCTTTCAAACTCCCAAGGAAGTTTGTAGAGTACCATATCAACAAGATGTGCCTTTGATAGGGCAGACTGCATAGTGCGAAGCTGGTCCTGGATTTGTGTAACTCGAAGTAGGAATGATTGGATCATATCTTGGGGTTCAAACTTTAGTTGTTGGAGTTGGCCATAGAGAGTAACAACCCTCATGGTGAAAGAAGCATCGTACATCAACTGCAACTTCGACCATACGTCTGAAGCTGTCCTACAAGAGGTGACCGCCGATAGGACTTCTTTGAGAATACACCGAAATAAGGCCAAATAAGCACAGGCATCATCCGAATCCCATGTAAGCACTGCTTCCTCATGGTTGTCTTCATCAAAATCAGCTGAAACAGGAGAGGGTTGTTGAGGACATGCAACAGCTCTGCCAACCACGTACCATAACCGCTTCCGGATAAACCAGGCCTTCATCACCGCACTCCACGTGTAATAATCAATTCCATGGAGCTTGTCATCAGTGGATGTGCATGAAGGAGCCATCTGTAGAAGTTTGAAAAGAGAAGTAGAGAAAATAAAGTATTTGGAGAGGGAACACTACCAAAACACGAGCACAAACTGCAAAAACCAAGAGTTCACATACAATATAACCAAAAATCTCACCAAAAGAAGACAAAAGCTGATGCAGAAAATCAAAAAATCAATCAAAACTACCAAAAACAGTAAAAACGGCCTGAAGGTACAATCACCCAGCCAAGAAGGAGTCAAGAACACAAAAATACAGGATGAGTACTGCCACAAATAGCCTGGAAAACTGTCGCAGCAGCCTAAAAACTGAAAACGCAGGTAGCAAAGAGGCTGTAGATAGCAAGCAATGACAAATTTGCAAAAAACGCAGGTAAAACAAGTCACCTAGTTAGAGCAGCAATCACCTGATCAGCAAGGGTGAAAACAGTCCTGAAATCAGCAAGAAAACACAGCGGGAGCACAAATCTTGAAATCTGATACCATGTCAGAAGTGGTGTAGCAATGGAAGCGTAAACATAAGCTGTAATAAACTGCTGAAACACAAGACAAAAGAGAAAGGGAAAGAAAGAACACAATACAAATGAGAACTCAAATGTATGCTCGAGAAATAGAATCCATATATCACACACAAGACTGTTGCATACAACAGTGAGTCATTGGCTGCGTGGACACCAGCACCAGCTCCTCTCCACGGGACCTCCAGGTGGTGAACTAACCAACTGAGGAGGAGGAGGAGCCCACAATAAATAGGCACAAATAATGCCATAAAATATGTCTGGTCCGCCAGCATTGAATGCTAGTCAGCCAACAATAAATGCCCAATATGACCATAAAATGACAATAAAAAATACCTAAATAACCTAAATAATGCGCCCAAGCCTCTACAGCTCAAACTCACACATGAGCTAACAAATCTACTAACAAAGAAGGCATCATACACTGAATTCAATACCTGAAATTTGTGTAATTATCAAGGAATCCAAATGCCAGTCCATTCATTGTAAATTGGGATAGCATTTGGTCAGTTCATGGTTCCATTCGTGCAAGTCCTAGGTGAAAATCAAGGGGCAATGGGCCCGAATAGCTTGCTAATTGTTATTATAATAAGGGACTTCTAGAACAGCAAAGGAGATTGTAGAATCTCAGCTTGTACTCATTCCATTAGCAATTAAAGTTGAAGATATATCGAAAGGGGGGCCAACAAGGTGTCTAATGTCCAGGATTATTAAGGTAAATTATGCATTTTGATTTATGTTTATTTGTTGATTGTTGTAATTAAGTGCTTAATCAGAGAATTACCACCCTCTCCAAGAAGGAAGGTTGGTTTCACTGTGTATGTGCACACTAACTACTTTATATCATGTCTCAAAGCTGGCCAATAAAATAAATACTCCTCTACCTCTATGTACTGCATAGGAAGGAGCATGACTTTCAATTATCACTTTAGGCACCTCAATTGCTTTGTGACACATAACTGCCCATGCATCAATGCCTCTATGTCCTGCATATGGAGAAGCATGACTTTCAATTATCACTTTAGGCACCTCAATTGCTTTGCGACACATAAACGCCCATGCATCATGAGAAAGCCATCTCTATGTCAGAGATCATAGCCTGTCCAGCTGCAGCAGTCGGACCAGCAGCACTGCTGCACAGTCGGACTGTGCAGTCGGACTGCCACGTGGCAGTCCGACTGCCTGCAACCACTTTTACCAGGCTGCGCCCCAGTTTTGAGCCCCATTCCAGGCAGTTTTTCGCCTATTTATTGCTGACGTTTTTCAGCAGTCTCCCGATCATTCTCTGTCGCAGATTACAGACCGGTGCCGTGCAGATCTCTGTCTCTGTTCGCAGATTTCAGACAGCAGACAATGCAGACTGCAGCAGACTTCGAGGTGGACAGCAGGTCGCATCGTCGAGGTGGAGACACGCAGTCCAGCGCACTGCGCCCGTGTATATCTTTGTATTCAGCATTCTTTATACAGCAGATCTTCAGTGTACACTGTCTCTTTCTCTCCCTTCTCTCTCTGCGTTCTCTCTCTCTCAGTCCTACGCTTCCGCACCGCTGCACTCTGACATGGTATCAGAGCAGTGTTTGAGGGCTGACTGAGCGCAGAATCAACCTGAAGAGGAGTTTCCATCGCGACACAAATTTGCGTTTTTTGCGTTTAAGGGCAGACAGGAGGGCTGCGCCTTGAAACAAGGCTGAAACGAGTGTGGGCGCACAGGAAAGGAGTGCAGGTGGTGGATTTGCTGCTGTTTACTGCTGTTTTACGCGGAGAAAGTTTGAGTTTTCAACCTAAAAGTGCAGGTTTTGCTTTTTCATCGCCTCCGGCTGGTGAAGAAGCTTCGGGACGCGGAAGAGCCTTAGCAGGCTGAGTTTACCCAGTTAGAGGGGGCTGCTTTTGCGTTTGAGAAGGCATTGCAGGTGAAGATGTCTACAGAGATGGACTTGGAGTTCCAGGCGATTATGGACCGGAAGGTGCCTGTCCTACCGGCTCTTCCTACAGATCAGAAGCTCGACGGCGACAACTACCGCATTTGGCGCGTTATGATGTTGGCCATTCTGGAGTCCTATGATTTGGCGGAGTTGGTACAGGAAGATATTGACCGGCCTTCGGTAAGAGATGAGTCCAAACTCTCTTCCGATGCTCGTGCGGAGTTGGCCAGGGCCCAGTCTCATTGGGACAAACTGAATGCCAGGATTCGATCCTTTCTCTTTCTATCATGCACTACAGCCGTGATCGCTCACATCGAGCACTTGACGGTGGCTCGTGAGATATGGCTGGAGCTTGATCAAATGTACAATCGGATGACCCTGATGAAGAGGGTTTCTTTGGAGGTACAGATGCGGACCTTGTCCATCAATAAGTCTTCTTCGCTAAGGGAACACATTAACAAGCTAAGGCAGCTACAGATGCAGGTTCAGAATGCGGGGAAGCCGATCTCCTCCGAAGACATGGCGATTACACTCTTGTCCCAGTTGCCGCCACGATTCGGTACATTTTACTCTGCCCTTATTGCTTCGGGGCGAGAGTCTACTCTTCGGTGGGAGGAGTTGGTTCCTATGGTCTTGGACCAAGAGGAACAGTTAAAGGGACAGAATGCTTCCAAGACGGAGGCGTTGACAGGTCAAGCCTCTCAGAAGAAGGGGAAGGACCAAAAGAAGAAGAAGGGGGATAACAAGTCCAAGAAGTACAAGGAGAAGGACAAGGACAAAGACTCCACATGCCATATTTGTGGAAAGACTGGCCATTGGAAGAAGGATTGCCCTGACAAAGACTCGAAGGACACCAAAAAGAAGGAAACCAAGGATTCTGGAGCAGTGGCTGCACTCTCATCAGCTGCATTTCTACATCTAGTTGTCATTGAGGACGCTTCACCGAATGCTTCTGATGCTGCGATGGCGGCTTCCCAATCTCGAGAGTGGATTATTGATAGTGGTGCCTCACGGCACATGACTCCTTCATCAGATGGTGTTGCCCAGCTGCGCCCTTCACGTGGGCAGATTCTCATTGGAGACAGCTCTTCAATTTCTATTGCAGGTCGGGGTAAGATGCAGCTTATTCCGGATGGACGAGGTGGCACCCATACCTCAGAGGTTTTGCATGTACCAGGATTAGGGTACCATCTCCTTTCAGTTCATAAGATTTGCTCCCTTGGTCTTTTGGTGGAGTTTGACAGTTCTACAGTGCGAGTCCTTGATCGTGAATCGAGGAAGGTTCTATCATCTGGATATGAGGAGAACGGCATTTACAAACTGAAGTCTTCCACTGCCCTTTCTACTCTTCTTCTTACCTCACAGTCACAGTCTGAATTATGGCATGCTAGGTTTGGTCACCTGAACTATGACTATCTTCGGAAGGCGTCACGGGGACAGCTTGTTCGAGGGTTGCCGGATATAGTGGTGAGCCAGCAGCCATGTGTCTCCTGCATAAGGGGGAAGCAGCATAGGGATGCCATTCCCCACACCGCTTCGCGGCGGTCTACTTCACCGATGGAGTTAGTATCTACGGATCTATGTGGCCCTATGAGGAATGAGTCCCTGCGTGGGAGCTCGTACTTCATGCTGATCGTGGATGACTATAGCAGGATGACATGGGCCTACTTTTTGGAACTAAAATCAAAAGCTTTCTCGCACTTCAAGGATTGGCTTCTCTTTGAGGAGAACCGATCAGGCCGGAAGTTGAAGACCTTGCGATCCGACAAGGGAGGTGAATTTGTCTCTAATGAATTTGCTCGGTTTTGTGCAGATAGAGGAATTCACCAGGAGTTTGCCAATACGAATACTCCACAAGAAAATGGTATTCTCGAACGGAAAAACCGCAGTGTGATCAAGATGGCGCGCACCATGATGGAGCACCGACAGAACCCCCAGGTTCTGTGGGCCGAGGCTGTGGCTACTGCAGTCCACATTCTTAATCGATCTCCTACTTCGGCCGTGGAAGGGATGACTCCATTTGAGGCGTATTTTGGGTCGAAGCCAGATGTTTCTTACTTTCGGGTCTTTGGGTGTGATCCCTATGTTCACATTCCCAAAGCTCACCGTGACAAATTCGAAGCGGCTTCCCGCAAACAGGTATTTGTTGGCTACAGCTCCCAGTCCCAAGGCTACCGACTCTATGATCCCGTCAAGCGGGATGTATATACTAGCCGTGATGTGCGGTTTGTGGAGGTTCCGGCTTCTTCAACGGGTGAGGAGCATCCCGTTCTTGGAGATCCAGGGGAGAGTTTGGCTCCTTCTACAGTTCCACTGGAGCCTGTGCCGTTTGATTATGATTCTGTTTCTGACACAGAGTCTACTGTTCCACCAGATCCTTCTGAGGAGTTACCACCGGTGGACATTCCAGAGTCTTCTACTGATGGAGAACGACGAGGGGAGGTTCGGCCTCCTCCTCGCTGGGCCCGTGACACACTCCGTGATTCAGGGATCGAGGGGGTTCCTGAGGAGTGGGAACCGCAGGATGGTCCGCGGCGGTCACGGAGGCACCAGGCGCATTCTTCGGAGCTTGTGTGCTCCAATTATTGTTTGATGTCCCGAGTTATGCAGGATCGAGAGCCCACCTCCGTGAAGGAGGCTTTACAGTCCGCCCCATGGAAGAAAGCTATGGAAGCTGAGTTGGAGGCTATTGAGAGGAATGGCACTTGGTCACTTGTGCCACGCCCCCCGAAGAAGAAGGTGATTGGAGTCAAGTGGGTCTTTAAGACCAAATATCTCAGTGATGGTACTTTGGATAAGCACAAGGCTCGCCTTGTTGCTAAGGGTTTTGCCCAGCGCCCAGGGATTGACTGTCATGACACCTTTGCCCCTACAGCTCGTATGGCAACCATTAGAGCTGTTCTTGCTTTGGCTGGCCATAGGAGATGGCCTGTTTATCAGCTGGATGTGAAGTCGGCCTTCCTCAATGGTGATTTGAAGGAGGAGATCTACGTTGAGCAGCCTCCTGGTTTTGGTTCTTCGGACGGGAAAGTCTACAGGTTGAAGAAGGCCCTGTATGGTCTCAAGCAGGCCCCGCGAGCTTGAAACTAGAAGATTGATTCGTTTCCTCCAGACTCAGTTGGAATATCGGCGGTCCAAGGCCGATCCGCAGCTGTATGTTCACACTTCCGAGGATGGTTGTGTGCTGTTTGTATTATATGTTGATGATTTGATTGTCACAGGTGATGATGCACAGCAGGTCCAGGAGACAAAGTCAGCTTTACATCGGACGTTCGAGATGACAGATTTGGGGCTACTCCATTTCTTTTTAGGCCATGAGATTTATCAGTCTCAGAGGGGGATCTTTCTCTCCCAACAGAGATATGTACAGGAGCTCTTGGTGTCTTTTGAGATGGAAGATTGTCGGGCCCTCTCTACTCCTATGGATCCGAACTGGAAGGCCACTTCCCACTCAGCTTCTCCTTTGGCGGATGCGTCCCGCTATCGACAGTTGATCGGGTCTTTGATTTGGCTTCTCAACACCAGGGTTGATCTATGTTTTGCTGTTGGGCTCTTGGCAGGGTTCATGAGTGAACCTAAGACGGTGCATTGGCAGGCTGCTCAGAGGATACTTCGGTATCTGAGGGGGACGTCTGATTTGGGGATTCATTACCCCGCAGGGACAGATGGGTCAGATCTTGTACTTGCAGGTTGGAGCGACTCGGATTGGGCCGGTGACGTGGACCACAGGCGGTCTACAACAGGTTACTGTTTTACTTTGGGTGCAGGTGTTATTTCTTGGAGTAGCAAGAAGCAGCCCACGGTAGCCCTTTCGTCTACTGAGGCGGAGTATCGGGCCGCGTCTTCCACCACATGCGAGGTTGTGTGGCTTCGGAGACTGTTGGAGGAGCTTGGGTGCCCCCAGACTCGTCCTACATTGCTGCGATGTGACAATGAGAGTTGCATTGCCTTGGCAAGGAACCCTGTTTTTCATGCCCGGACGAAGCACATTGAGATCCAGTACCACTTCATCCGAGAAAAGCTTTTGGATGAGACCATCACTGTGGAGTATTGCAAGACGGAGGATAATCTTGCGGATTTGTTTACGAAGGCGCTTCCTCAGGCTCTACTTCGGCAACATTCCAGATCCCTCAGGCTTCTGCCCTGTCCAGGCTCTGAGAGGGGGTGTCAGAGATCATAGCCTGTCCAGCTGCAGCAGTCGGACCAGCAGCACTGCTGCACAGTCGGACTGTGCAGTCGGACTGCCACGTGGCAGTCCGACTGCCTGCAGCCACTTTTACCAGGCTGCGCCCCAGTTTTGAGCCCCATTCCAGGCAGTTTTTCGCCTATTTATTGCTGACGTTTTTCAGCAGTCTCCCGATCATTCTCTGTCGCAGATTACAGACCGGTGCCGTGCAGATCTCTGTCTCTGTTCGCAGATTTCAGACAGCAGACAGTGCAGACTGCAGCAGACTTCGAGGTGGACAGCAGGTCGCATCGTCGAGGTGGAGACACGCAGTCCAGCGCACTGCGCCCGTGTATATCTTTGTATTCAGCATTCTTTATACAGCAGATCTTCAGTGTACACTGTCTCTTTCTCTCCCTTCTCTCTCTGCGTTCTCTCTCTCTCAGTCCTACGCTTCCGCACCGCTGCACTCTGACACTCTAAGCACATAATACCCATGCCTCTAGCCATTGCAAAGCTAATCAAATATATTCGCAAAGTCTAAAGAAGCAGGCATTTACTAGGCAACCAAGCCACCCTACTACCACCAATCATCTATTGATATAACAATCAGCAAACGTCATCATCTAACCAGCTAGACTTGCATTTTCAACAATCTAACCTAACACTCTATTGCTACCTCTTAACCAACATCATCAAAGACTGGTTGCTATGTTTCAGAATCCATTCAAGATACGATATTGCTTGAGCTGTCATTGGTCACTTGACTCCTCTTTTAGCTTACCTTATCCCTCGTCCACCCGAGACACGAAGGTCCAAATGGTTTCTTTCTCATTCATTCTCCATCCATTCTAAATTCTCTTCACCTTGGGTTCTATTGTGTTCATGATGTTCTTGTCGTACACTTTTGAGTCATCGTTCTTTGTCTCAACATTTCTTTAGAGCCTCTACTCTCAAACCCTCCGTATGCCTTAACAAATTACGAGCAAAGTGCAAAGGAAAGATGATTTGGAAAGGGTAGTTTGTGCCATGGTAGAGATCCACTTCAAAAATGGCTTGTTCATGGGCCAAGCCCTCCTGCACAAGAAGCTTCCAAATCTGCCCACCTAGTGTGAGCCCTCAAACCACCAGCTTGCCTAGAAGGGCCTAGCTCTAATACTTAAGAGCACTAGTACTGAAGTCTCCCTTTGAGAAAAGTCTAATAATGGTTTACCCAACCACCTTATCTCGTGAATCCTTGGATCTGAACAAGACCACAAGAAATTCTAGACTAAGCAGCATAATAGAAAACACAAAACAAAGAGAAACACACAGAAGAAGGTATATACCAAGCCATTGCCAATCTAACTTGGTTCACCACTAGGGTCCACCCGACTAGGGAGAGTCAAGCTATGATCCAATAGCTCAATGTCTATTGGAATTGTTGTGACATCCAGCCCCACCTCAAACCCAAGGTATATGACTCCCCGCCCTGTATTACAAATTTCCACACACATATACCCCTTTTTTAAATGAAACAAGCAAAATATATCATATTCATATATAGTGGGTTTTGTGTTCAGTGAGAATACAACATACATCAAAAGCATGGGTGCACGTGTGCACACACACACACACTTATAGATATCATCTGTGCACCTAACATGCAACACTCTAGTGCACAAAAGTCTCTATGCTGTCCATTCAATTTTCTGAAGCACTTGAATTTCAACAATTGTGACCATTTCTTGATGGGGTATTGTAAAAAGCCTAAGAGAGGTAATGTAACATAAAGTAGCCAACAGAAGCAATTAGCTACCACTACTCTATCTACCAATGAGAGCTTTCTTGAGAAAGAGGAATGATCTCTCCTCCTTTGGTGATTCCTTTGCAATGGAAATGATCTGAGTGGATGTTGAAAAAGAAGGCGGAAACAAGGATATTTCTAATTGGCAAGTAATGTTATATACGCAGTCAGATTGACAAAATTCAATGTTATCATTATGAGCACCTGGATGATAGTATAATTAACAAGTAATGTTATATAGGCAGTCAGATTGACAAAGTTCAATGTTGCCATTATGAGCACCTGGATGATAGTATAACATCCTTAGGTGGCTATACAACCCCAAATCCTGGACCTGATCCAGGATGGCACCCGGGTGGCAGTACAGCATCCTCAGGATTATGTCAACAGCTACCAGAAAAGCTACTTTGAGCCCTGATTGATGTTTCTTCTCAAACATGCAAGGTATCAGCCTCACACACGCTTGACAAAAAATACCATACGTTGAGATACATCTCAATTATGAGGTTCTAGATCACTTTCAAAAGCTTCTTTATCTATTGGACATTTTGAGATTAGATGGCACATTAATCCATACCCAACCACCTGCTTGATAAATGGATGGAGACACTAGGCTTATCAGAGGAGGCTCCTTCATAGATTAAAAAGGGATCCTGGAGAGTGGGTTTCAAGGGACCCATTTCTTGATAGCCCATGCAATGTGGCCTTCTGTGCTACAGTACCACGTTGGGGAGGAGGATACATAAGAGTAGGATCAGCACAGCCAACTAGCAGCAGACAGTTCTCATTAGCACAGATAGGGCATCTCATATAATTTTCTATCAAATTTTTGGAGGAGTCTAGACAACAGCTTCTTAGTCTTACCTACGGCTGTTTCTATCGGTGGCCCTGTGAACGGTGAAGGTGTTACGAGGCCCTTGCAGGCTTCAGGTGATGAGATTAAAATTCAGAGGTAGGATATCCATGACTTGTTGCGAATTTCATACAAATATCACGATTGTCTGTCTACTTCCTTTTCAAGGCCTTGAATAGCTTGCAAAGTGGGAGTCAATACGTCACAGTCTCTTTGGCTTAACGCATTTTGAGAAAAACAATGTCAACCATGCTGAGACCATTGGGTGCAGATTCCAGAAGACAATATTGATGTATTAACTTTCTCACCTGGAACTCCTTGAATCGTTCAATTCATGGAATCCTCATGGATGGCAGCACGCAAAAATGCAATGAGCAGTTTGCCACTTCTAAAAAACCCAGTCAGTCCAGCTCATGAAATTCAGCCTATGACCACGAAATTATAAATACTTGGGCTGACTTACGGACTTCTAATTCATCATCGGTGAGGAAGTTAAAAAACAGGTTAACGATAAAAATCCAAGTGGACCTTCGACTCATTTTTCAGGCATGAATACTGCAGAAGACTCTGCATGCAAGAAACCGAATATCTGCGGCCTTACTGTATCGCTATACTGATCGATAGGCATCGACATTTCTCAGAGCTATCCGAAAATCGTCTCAGCATGGGCTTGATCACATCCTCTACCGCTACGTTGGCAGAGGCCAATGTGCCCAAGGGTGTTCTTCCACCGCAGCTTCCTGCCACGCCCTGATGGACATCTCCTTGAGAGATCACAGAAGAAACCATGCTCTGCAGTTTCTTGAGAGCTTCAAGGCGAGTGGCAGGAAGCGGGTCGACAAGTCCGTTGATGCATCTGTTGATGCGAGAGGCCAAGTCGGGAGAAGGAGAGGGGTCTGCTTGTGGTGCGGGTGCCTGAGCATTGGCTGCGGCCATGGCTACGGCTGATGCTGATGGAGCTCCGATGCACGGCTTCACCCCAACGGTCGGTGAAACAGCAGGTTCGATTTCATAACGAACCAACAACTCAGAGTCTCATAAACGCCTTCTTCTCAAAATTGTGAGACAATTGGATGGTTTTAGTTATAATGTAGTTTTCCTAAATCATGAAGGAAAAACCTATTCACATTTTCAAATTCCTCTTTATTTTATTTTTTTTCCTAAAATCTATTACATTGTATTACAACCTAGATTACACTTTAAAGAAGTTATATAGAAGCACGGTGATACTTATAAAGTTGATTGAGTTCACATCTATCGTCTTTTAGGAGTCCTATACATGAGATGTGTTTGTGTTAGTGGGTTAAATTCTAAGCGAAAACTATGCTAAGGTCATATTAAGATTTGTGTTGTTGGTGATTGTGTTCTCTTCTCTAGGTGAATTGTTGTTGAGTATACTCTTGGATGTGTCGATCAAATTTTGGAAGTCATTGTAGGTTGTGAGGCAGCAATGTATGTTGATAGTCTTTGCTCAACGATGTTTGCCATTCTAACCACTTAGTTTATTGTTAGGTACCAGTGACATTGTGGGTCAACAAGGCAATGCTCGATTTGGTGTTGGGTGTCCCTATGGTTTTGAACATATAGCTTGAACATCTGCATCCATAGTGTGTTTATGTGCTTGCATGGCTTGTGTAATGGATGCACCGGTGGACTCAAGACCCTAAGTGGCTTTACTCACACACCTTTATTAGTGTAGATCGGTGGTATGAACACCAATAGTTGTGATCAAGGCTTAGCTCGTTTGCTACTAGCTTCCATGTTTGGGGGTGAGTCCATATTCTCTTTTATGACTCGAGGTTGAGCCCATTTTGGCTCTATGATTGGGACGTGAGTACAATGTTAGTTTCCTTATGCATACTAATGTGCTTGTATGGCTTTATATCATGTCATGGATCCTATTGGGGTGTTAACACTACCCCAACCCCCATCTAACTTTCGATTCTCCCATATTTTCCCTCTAAAGAAGTAGAAATGAGGGGGCCCTCTGAAGAAGAAGAAGAAGTAGGCCTTTTTAGGCACTTGGTCATGTAGCCTTGCGATTTGCAATAGCTAGCACTCAAAAGTGATAGAAGGTAGGCATACAAGAGAGGGAGATAATCAATCAAGTACATAAACTTGAAATACTTGAAAGGTAGCATGTTTGAAATAGAGTAACTTAATTGTCATCTGGCTTTGTGACACTAACAATAGTTGGAGTTACATGGATGTAGGGACACTAGCTTGGACCACTTGTGCAATGTTTGACATGATTTGGGATTGTGGAATAACAATAAAATCCACCTCTAGAGAAGGTCTGATTTGGAAAAGATAGCATATGGCAGCAAGATGGTTGCAAGAGGCTAAAGTATAGAGTAACAAATAGATGTGAGATGAAAACTCAATGTTTGGCACACTTTAAAGCAGTGGAACAACAACAAAATCCACCTTTAGAGAGGTTAGGTTAGATGTGGTTGCATGAGTTTACATTGTTAGATTTGTATAGATATTAGGTAATATTGTTTATGTTGTGTGTACCTCATCTAGAGTCATCATTGCCTTTATGGATGTTATTTACCTTTAAAAACAAGAGAAGAAATTTTATTATTATGTTCAAAAGGATTTTAATACAAGTGATAATCTTTGAAAAACCACAAAATGTCTTCAAGCATATTTAAGAAAAAAGAATAGTCGTCTCTTTTTAAACCATGAATTACATGAACAATACTTATGAATTTTTGGAGCTAATCGGAATTGGTTAGGAACTTGTCATAAAGCTTGATACATTGTGTTGATGAGAGCACATTGCAAAGCATTAAATGGGAAACCAAAAATTTATTGATCAAAGTATGAGATTTGGTTGTTTTTATGTTTCACTATTGTATTAACATGTTTTGTTTAAGACTTAACTTATAACTTCATAAAAGTAAAGTAATAACAAAAACGAATATGTAAACATACTATAGAAGTAGCATGTCAAAGAGCTACGACAAGTCTCTTCGTTGTTTTATAATTATGGGTGTTTTTTGAGAACATATACACTTTTCTTTGCTTTCTTTTACTTTTCTTTACTGTTGATGATGACGAAAAGGAGAAAAGATAGATTCTAACCTTATGAAAGACTTGTATGTATGAAGATTATAGTTGACTTTGTTAAACTAGAGTATGTAATTATCAAACAAAAGCAACGAGCATTATTAGATTAATTTCAAGTTTAAACATTTTAATTTCATGATGAAAATTAATAACAATCAATTATGTATTATTTAATGATAACTAGCTACTTATATGAAACTAATCGATTAAGCTTAACACCTGTTGGGGGTAAAGGCGCTTCTACCTAGCCGCCTATGTATTACTACACTAACAATACCCGCCACTGCACATTGCAGGTGGCAGGCCCTGTCACCGTCACTTTATTCTTTATTCTTTTAGTGACAGTTTGAATAAAGGAAGGCCTGGTCACACATTGTGACTGTTGGAGTTCCCATTTGGTCTCTCTCTCTTTCTTATTCTTGCTCTCCCGCCATAGCTTTTCCAAGCAAGCTTCAATCCTTCTCACCTTTCAACTAGTATCAGAGCATGGTTGCTTGAGCATTCCAACTTAGTTCATGATTCCTTCAGCTTCCTATCAAGTACCTACACTCATTAGGTCTCCTTCCCGACAGCCATAGCCGACTCTCTCGAGCTCCCATCACTCCCCAACTTCCCGAGCACCTACCCGGCCCATTTGGGCACCCTCAAGACATTCCTTTAGAGGTATTGAAGCTCTCTTTTGTTATTTTACTTCATTCCACAGGTTTTGTGAAGCAAGGTAGCCATGTCCTCTTGCTTCTTGTGATGCCTACTCTCTACCGGTGACTTTGCCCTTCAAGAGGAAGCTCCTGGGGGTCCTTGACTACTCCCCTAACCTTTCCTTGACCTTGCCTAGCCCTTCCACGAGCCCCATATTAGTTTGGGCTAGCTTGAAGACCTGCAAAAAAAATCGTTTTTTACTTCAGCCCTCCCTTGGCACTCATTGGCAGCTTGAAAACACTTCATTTGGCACTTGGAACACCCCCCTGATGCTCGACATTGGTGGTTATCATTGGTATTGATTTATGGACTGACTTACCTCAGTCCAGGATTGTTTTCTACAGTCCACATGCAGCCACAAATAGTGTTACATTAGCACTTTATGTTTATGCTTGGTTGGCATCGACATTGGTTGCTCGGTTGGTCCCAAATGCGCCTCGAATGCTAGGGGAATGTATACCTATGATGTGAGATGCTTTTGGGGCTGAATTTACTCAGTCATTGACTATTTTGCATAGTCCATAGGCAGCCCAAAATAGGGAAGCCCTTTGTCATTACACTTTATGCTCATGCTACATAGTCATTTGATGCCTGATTATGCCCGGTTGGTGCCTATACATATGGGAAAGTATGCCTATGGTTTGTCTATGGTTTTGAGCTTGGATTGAGCCACTATTTGCTCAGTTTTGGATGCTTATTTGATGCTAGAATATTCAGGGCTGAAGCTCTTTTGCTAAATTTGGATATGCCTACTGCATTCTGGCTATGTCTTGGATGTATACATTGATGTAGTGACTCTCACGGATCGACATAGAGCTTGGATTTGCTCTCAAATCAATGGTTGAGCTTGAGCTCACTTCACATAGCATTTGGATCTTCATCTCTGATGTACTTATGGCATGTACTTTGCTTATGTTTGACTATGGTATTGACATGCTTGGCCTATGCCACTACTACATGCCAGTTACATTGTTTGGAGTTGGATAGAGCCTTGCTTTGACTTGACATTTGATTGCCTGGAGCTCACTTTGGCTATATCTCGGCTTGCCAGAGTTACAGTTTGGATGTACTTGATGTCTATGGATGCTATGTATAGATTCTGCACGGCCTATATGCTCATGAGGTCTTATTGATGCTTGATCTTGGATCTTTTGGCACTGGTGCTATCATATGCCCTTGTTGAGCTTCTTTGCTTGATATTTATGGCTTTTGTGCCAGTGGGATACGCTTGACAGACATTGAGTAGGTGGTTTATGCTACTTGAGAATTCAAATACTTGAGATTGGGGTCTTCACTTGGATGTTGCATGGTTGATATGCCGTGGTCCTCACAAATGTACTTAGGCTGACTTGGGCTTCACACTCCCTGAGCATACACCTCTTTGTGTCAAGTCTTTCTAGTGTTGTGAACACTTTGCCCTATTACATAGGAGGTGTGCCAGCTTACTGACGGATTCGTTTGGCATGCTTGGGTGTTTGCTCGATGTCCATATGACTGTCATATGCTGATTTATACCCGCTTGATGTTGGTTATGCTTTGACAGTCAGTGGTTGACTTGGTGCATTGATTTTGCCTACAGTTTGCTCTCATTGTACTTGACTCTAATTTATTACAGCAAGCAATTATGTATGGATTGATGTGGAATTTTCATGCTCAATCATCCTGATTCTATGTACTTTTGATGGTACTTGGTGAGCAGCATCATTAGCTATCAGTTCATGGTCATTTTGCCTTGGTTTTGGCAGTATTTTGGTTGCTACCTTCAACATCACTAAGCTATTATGCCTATTGGAAGAGCCAAGTTTGGCAAGTATTGGTGCAGAAATCGCAGATAAAGCCACTAAGAATGCATGGTGAGCAGCCTGAAACTATGACTAATGACAAATGGGATTGTTAATCCCAAGCTAAGAAGGCGGAAGGACGAATAAAAAAGCGGAAAGAAGATGGAAAAGGAGCAAGGACACGCAGGCGGCCTCTAAAGCTAAGCCGGGGCCAAAAGCGTAGTTTTAAATAAAAGGCGCCTTAAAAACTCCAAAAACTCTTGTAAAAGAGCACTAGGCTCCCTCCTGTGCCACCTATAAAAGAATAGTCGAATATAGGCCTAGGGCATGAAGCAAAAAGAGGGAATTAGAAAAAGGGACCTTGCCACAATGGCCGGTCATGTAAAAAGGGATGGGTGCCCATGGGGTTTTAGGGTTTGTATATATAAAGTTCAAAAAGTGAATGGAAGCTCATTCTTTGGTGTGTGCCCAACAAGAGCTCTTCTCTTCTTCCCTTCTTCTCCTCTCCTTGCTTGTATGTGCTCTTGAGAGAGGGAGTGATTGTGAGTGTGAGGAAGTGAAGAAGTGGGAGTGAGGGATCAAGAGGGTGAAGCTCTTTACCATCTCCTCTCCTCTTCTCTTCTCTTTTCTTCTCTTGCGCGCGCAGCTATGGTGGATGGAGCTTGGAGATGGAGGAGGCTTAAGGATGCTTGAGCTAGCATCTAGGATCGTGGAGCTACCGGAGTGTGCAAGAGAGAAGGCAATTCATATCGGCATCAAGGTAAGCTCACTACACTCGTAGGATCGATGGCGCGTCGGCTATGTGAGAGGTAGCCATTAGAGCTCGCTTGGAACGCTTGAAATAATAAGCGGTCCGTGGGTCTTGGTGGTTGAGCGAAAGCTCCCACATTTTGGTTCCGTTACCGGGACCAACGGATTCAAGCTTGAGCGCTTGCGCGCCCCATATCGAGCATCAAAGTAAGGGATTCTCCCGCGAAACGGAGCTTGAGGTAGGTAGGAAGGTTGGGTGTTTTGATCTTCGAAACAAGTAAGTATTTATTATAGGATAGGATTAGGAAATCGAACTGGGAAAGGGTAGGTTTTACTGTTGCAAATAGGGCAAAACAGGGCATAAAACATGCAAATGGCAAAAAGCTGGCTTGGGATGCTTAATGTCGGCAAGTGAGTGATTGAGAGTGTCAAAGCCTTGCCTGGGAGGGAAGGGGTTTAAGAGCCAGGAGGCCAAGGGAGAGCTCATTTGCAACCGTTGCACAGAGAGAGAGAGAGCCCCCGCAAAGATTCGATTTGATCACGTCATCGGAGAGCCTACCGCTCACCCTAGGTATACCAATCACTTCCCTTGGGGCCTTAGGCAGGATCTAGAAGTTTGTGCTTGGGATGATTGCTTGACTAGGAAAATTCGATCGAAATCGTCATTGCGCAACATTCATCGCATCGCGTTCGGCCCGTCCGAACGACCCTTGTTAGGCTGAGTCCCAGGCTCGGCCCTCGGACCCGCCCATTCGGACCTCGACCCGAAAACCCTAACTGGCCCTTGGCCCAACATTCGACTCGGCCCGTTCGAGTTACTCCACTCGGCCCTTTGACCAGACCGACACTTGGCCCGAAGTCCACTCGTCTCTCGAGGTCCACTCGGCCCAAGGTCCACTTGGCCCAGGACATGACTTGGCCCTTGGCCCTACATTCGACTCGGCCCGTCCGAGTTACTCCACTCAGACCTCAGCTTACGATTTGACAAACCCACTCAATCTGATCAATAGCTTGGCGAAGCACAAGAACTCGACTATGGCAGAGGAAAGCTCGGACCGCACGTCTAACGAGGAACTCAACTTGGGCGTCTTCCTAGAGGCTATTCACAGCAACTGGTCACCAGCTATGATACGCACGCCCGGTATGAGCACCGCGGTCGAAAAACTGATGCTATCATCACAGACTTAGAAGAAGAGAGGAAGCTAGCCCATAAGGCGTTGTAAGGCATATCCGCGTACAATAGAGACTAGCAGGCTAGGAGTCAAAGGCAAAGCACGGAGTTGCGTGAGGTACAGCGAGTACTGAACTTAGCCGGCAGAAACCAAACGGATCACGAGAGAGCCCTAGAAGGAGACTTAACGTTGAGCGAACTTCTTATGAAGCGATTGTTAGACAACACCGAGACAGAGCAAAGTACTGCAGCATTGGCGACCTCACTGCTGGCAGTATTAGGAGCAACCCAAGGTTCTAAGAGCCAGTCTAAAATCCCAATAGTCGCAAAGTAGCTCGACAAGTACCAACCCCATGACAACCCATACAGCTTTATAGAGCAGTTCGAGCCAGTCTGCGAAGCCAACGGCCTCAGTGACCTGACTCAGCGTTCTCAAGCATTCGGGCTCTACTTAGGTAACAAGGGCAGGACCTGGTATACAAGCTTAGATGCCGCAGAGCGGGCAAACTTCAATAGCCTTAAGAATCTCTTCATTAAGAGATTTGCCGAGCCTGGATACTCCGACAATCTGCTAGTACGACTGATGAATGTCAAGCAGAAAGAGAAGGAGCACATTCTTCAAGAGAATCCCTATAGGTGAACGACCGACTGAAAGAGCAGTTTCAACTGTGTTCATCAACGGAATTCGAAACGAGGAACTGTATGAGGCTTTGGCAGCCAACTCGAGCTTGCAGCGAGACAAGCTAGCTAAGGTTTTTGAGGAAGTTATCAGAGTTGACGATCAACTGAAAGAGAGGAGCTCCAACTCAGAAGAAACCATCTCGCGAGGTTTGGAAAGAGCATTAACCTCTGGTGAGCGACCAGCCCCATCATCCCAAGATAAGGGGAAGGCCATCGAGACCGAACCATGACTTGGCTGATGTCAAGATGGAGATAGTCAAGCTGCAAGACCTGTGGAGATGACCAATGCGGCCACACATCCAATGTGTGTACTGTGGCGAAAATCATTTGCCATCTGAGTGCCAGGACCCTCGGTTGAGACCTTGCGCTAACTGCGGCAGGTTCGGCCATGACGTTATGCACTGCAGATTGCCCAGGAGACTTCCGTACTCCCAACCATATGGTCAGGCTTACCTAGCAAACAGACCGCAACCACTTTTCGGAAGGGGAGCCCCATTGGCCCTTCCTGCGCCTAACGACATTAAGCTAGCTATCCCTAGGATGGACATAAACCCTACAAGTATACCTAGGCCGCCCAGTCCCTATGTGACCCATCCACCGAGTGACGCTCTAGTCCACTACGTGGAAGAGCCAAATGAGGAAGAGACTTACTTATACCCTTATGTCTCTCACGACGACAAGGGCAACGCCTTCCTTATGGACTATCGACTAGTACCAGTGATGGCGTTAGGGAGAGGACGAGGTAGAGGCCTAGGAGGGCAGACGCAGGATCCAATCATCTGTTGGACTTGTGGTCACCCAAGCCATGTCTCATCACATTGCCCCGAGAGGGAGCAGAGACAAAGCTAACCTAAGGTGTGTTGAGTGTGGAATCACCCATCTCTTCATCGATTTTCCAAAGCGAAAACCTTCTGCAAATTCAGCCGAAGTACTATCTGTCCCATTGGGGCTGTTTGGTGTCGAGAACCTTGATGGGGAGGCCACACCCAAGCCGTTGCGGGTCATGACCCCAACCCAGACAAAGCATGCCGGCATATCACTATCGGGACCCAGCAACCTCGATGCAACCTCGATAGGAAAAAAGAGCCGCAGGCGAAGGAAGAGGAGATCGGAGGCTAAGATCGCACTAAAAGCTGAGAGTGCTACAACTCTGCCTGTTGGAAAGAAAGTCGAGGATGCAGAGACGGAAACTTCAGCCCCCAAGACGGCCGAAAAGGGAAGTGCCAAGGCAGGGGAGTACCCGCATCCGATGCGCCAACTCGAGGCCATAGAGAAAGTGAAGGACTGGGTGAAAGAGGCCCAAGAGCACTTAAGGGACGTGGAGCCCATCCTAGAGGACGAGAGCGAGGATCTCATCAGCATGAGCACGGCAGTCTCACCCCCTCGACCAAAGTCAAGAGATGCAACCACACCGTAGACAGGTGCCCTTAGGGCAAGCCTTGATGCTGCAGGCCCACAAATCAGTCATGGCCATTGGCCAGGACAATCCGGCGTAGGAGAGGGACGAGCAGCCGATAGCCTCCTTACCACGCTAGTGACCACCCTAGTGACGTTAAGCCTAGGAGACCTGCTTAAGCAGCACCCCACCCTATGGCAAAACTTCAAGCAGTGGGTCGAGGAATCACGAGATAAGCGTCGGATCTGCAAGATCAGGACGTAGAAACATAAATACTGAGTCTAATGCTACACTCTGTGCCAAAAACCTTGCACGTTAATGCTTTATGGAAAGGCACCGAGATGCATGCAGTGTTACCGGTCCTAGCCTTAGGAGACACAACAAGAAAGGGGATCATAGACACGGGAGACGGGGTTAGTGTGCTAAGCCACGTAGTACTGCAGACCTGGGGAAACCCACCTGTTGAGACCGCTCGGTTTAATGTCACATTAGCAAATGGCATGAGGGTAAGGCCATTTGGGATACTTAAAAACTGGCCAATGAAAATCACAGGTGTCCAGTTCTCTGTCGACTTTATAGTCATGAAGGGGGTGGACTACGATGTTCTGTTAGGCCGAACCTGGATGCGCAATGCCAAAGTTATTGAATATTGGGGTAACAGCTTGATATTCTTGGGCAATAGGACGGAAGCTATGAGGGTAGAGATGGACACTTGGAAGACCTCACTAGTCAACTTGGATGCCATCTCCTCGATGCTCAAGGGTGACAATCAGGTCAAGAAGTCTTATGGGCCCTTGACCAAGTATATCCCATGTCCAGAGGATGAGCGGGATTGGATGCATGTCCTTGCTACAGTCGACCTGCCGTTTTCAGATCAAGAGGCGCATGAGTAAGCCATCAAGATGATGGGCACGACCGACGGCACGCCTTCTATACCAGTGTGCATGATGGAAGGAACCCTTCTTGGGAGACCTAAGCCCATCACCTTCCAAGTGCCAGGCAACAAGAGAGAACTCCAGGAGGCCCTGGAATACTTAACAGACGAGCTGACTGACAATTCAGCAGTAAACCTCAAACCACTCTAGGATCTTTTAGGCAAATCCGAGTGGCAATGGACCAGGGTGCATGACTTGAACCTTATGTACAACTGGGCCTTAGTCCCGGATCGACGACAAGAGATGTACCAAGCCCTATGGGATGATAAACAGTCTGGCGTAGAGGACTGTGATGACGAGTACGAAGACTGCCAACCCTTCAGTGATGGAAGTGAGAGTGAGGTGGATTCGGTAGAATACGACACGGAGGGACATGAAATAGAACAAATACGGGCAGATTCCAAGCCGCAAAAAAGAAGTGCCTACAAGACAGAGGGAGGACTCATGCACATAAATTGTGACCGCGCCTGGTTAGAACACGTAGGAGCCATAGACCTTGAACAAGCAGGCCTATCCCAACCAGGAGTGACACCAGTGCTTAGGGCAGAATCACCATCTGAACTGCAACCACTAGGAAAGACCTCCTCTTCTAGCGAAGACGGCGAGTTCAACTCTGAGTTGGTGGTGAGCTCGGATAGTGACCCAGAAATACCTAGGCCGCCCAAGACCCGATACACAAGCGGGGACTTACCTGTCCACTTGAGGCGCAGACGATTGAAGCAAGGAAGGGTGAACCAACCCAGGGACACCTGAACAGACGAACAACGAAAACCACAAGACCTTCCAAAATGATTTACAAAATTCAAGAAAGAAGATAGGGTAGTGATCTTGATGGGTGCCAAATGGCAAGGGCAAACAAGCGAATCGATCGAGGGACTAGCCAGGGTCAAAGAGGTGAACTTAGCCCAGGAAGGGGAGACACCTCGACCAATCTTCATTGCCGATGACTTGGCTGAGAAAGAGGAAGTGAGTCTTGTTGCTCTCTTGCGAGAGTATGTAGACGTATTCGCATGGTCCTTGGAAGAGCTTAAAGGGGTAGATCCGAGTGTAGTGACTCATAACATACCCATGACACCAGACGCAGTGCCAGTGAAGTAGACCGTACTCAATAAATCCTAAGCACACTCATGCTATCAATGAAGAAATTGATAAGCTGATGAAAGCAGGATTCATTTACGAAATTGAGCACACGAACTGGGTATCACCCATAGTCATTGTGATGAAGAAAAATGGAAAAATTAGAGTGTGTGTCAATTACAAGAAGGTGAACGCTGCTACTAAAAGGGATAATTATCCATTGCCATACACCGAACACATGCTTGAAAGAGTGGCAGGCAAGGAGGCCTACAATTTTCTAGATGGCTTCTCAGGATACAATTAGGTGCAAGTGCATCCTGCCGATAGGCATAAGATTGCCTTCGCCACCGAGTGGGGCATCTTTGCGTACATAGTCATGCCTTTTGGGTTGACTAATGCCCCTGCCACCTTTCAACGTCTCATGTGCACCATATTTAAAGACATGCTTCGTAAGGAGTTAGAAGTCTTTGTCGATGACCTCTGCATTCACTTGACCTGGATGGAACACTTGAACAAACTCCAAGCAGTCTTTGATCGGTGTCGCCTATATCGTCTCTCCTTGAACCCCTTGAAATGCCAGTTTTGGGTGAAGCATGGATGCATCCTCGGCCATGCGGTGTCGAGGAACGACATTTCCACTGACTTCTCGAAGGTCAGGGCTATTGTCGACCTTCCATCCCCAACCAACTACAAGGGAGTTCAATGCTTCTTAGGCCATAGGGGATACTATCGACGGTTTGTGTTGAATTATGCATTGATAGCTAGACCTTTATACAAGTTGCTGATTGTCTTTGAATGGACTGAAGCATGCCAACGAGCATATGAAGAGTTGAAGAGGGCTCTAACCACAGCACCAATTCTACGAGCCCCGAATTGGACCATAACCTTCCACATGCATATCGATGCTTCTAAAATTGCTGTAGGGGCAGTGTTGTGCCAACCTAGCGAACACAACCTAGATTATCCAGTGAGCTTTGCTAGCAGACAACTCACGGAGATGGAAATGAATTACTCGACGACGGAAAGAGAGGGCTTGGCCATGGTGTTTGATGTGAAGAAGTTCTGGCATTATCTATTGGCTACACCCTTTACCTTCTTTGTAGACCATCAAGCCTTGGTATACCTAGTGAACAAACCTTTCGCTATAGGACGCATAGCTCGGTGGCTCCTTCTGCTTTTGGAGTTTGACTTCTCTATGGTTATACAGAAGGGAAAACAACACTACATGGCTGATCATATGTCACACATCCCCACAGGAGAATCTGTTGGAGAAGGCATCACTGATGAACTGCCAAATGCCCACCTCTTTAACCTCTCCAGCGAGAGGGATTTATTTAAGGTTGATCTAACGCCATATCGGGCAGATAACATAGTCCAAGTGCTTGAGCACGGACTGCCTGAATGACCAATAGAGAAGGCAAGACTGAGGCGACTTATTCTCAAAATCCAACCCTATCAGTTGATAGCATGCCAGCTATATTGCTTAGGGCAAGATGGATTGCTGTGCAGGTGTGTGTGTGAACATGAGATGCACGACTGCTCTCAGAGGCACATAGTGGGATTACTGGTGGACACTTTAGCGGAGACACAACGACCCACAAGGTGTTGTAGTCTCAACTATGGTGGCCAACGCTGTTTCATGATGCTACATGATTTGTTAAGCATTGTGACAAATGTCAGCGAACGAAGGTCCCGAATCGCAAGGATCAAATGGAGTTGACCCCAATCATTGCACAATAACACTTCGAAAAATGGGGAATCAACTTCATGGGACCCATCAACCCCGCTGCATAGTATTCTCAGGCCAAATACATCATTGTGGCCACGGACTACCTAACAAAGTGGGCAGAGGCGAGAGCAACCCGAAAGAACGATGCTCGAACGACAGCCAAGTTCTTGTGGGAGCAGGTGATCTCACGATTTGGATGCCCCATCGAACTAGTCAATGACCAGGGGACACACCGTCAATGAAGTGATAACTCATCTCCTATCCACCTTCCTAATTATCCATCGGAAATCCTCTCCATACTACCCTCAAGCGAACGGCCAGGCAGAATCCACAAATAAGATTCTTGTCAATGTCCTAACCAAGGTAGTCTCGGCCTCACACAACGACTGGGATAACAAGCTGATGGCGGCCTTGTGGGCTTACTGCACAGCTTACAAAACGGCCATTGGACAAACCCCCTTTAGGTTGACCTATGGAACCGAAGCAATTCTCCTCATAGAATTCTTTGTACCTAGCCTATGAATTGCATTTCAGGAGCGATGGGAAGGAAAGGAGGCATGGACGCAACGCCTAGTAGAGCTCGAATGCCTCTCGGAGACTCGCCTTCTAACCACTCATGCACTCATATATGAGAAGGCACGACGCAAGAGCTAGTTTGACAAGCATGTCAAGCAATGTGACTTAGAACAAGGCGACCTAGTGCTCCTATACTCAGTCAAGGGGCACAAGCAAAAAATGAAGTTTTAGGGCCTTGGACCTTTCAGGGTCCGTGCGATCAGCCGAACGAGCAATGTCGAGCTCGAGACTCTAGTTGGCGAAGGAATAGGTTTCTTCAATGGCAACCGTGTCAAGAAATACTATCCCCCCGCGCATCCTTTGCATGAACCACCAATGTTGGAACCACCAGTCAACGTCCGAGTAGCCACCATCACCGAAATCGATGATGAGAATGAGGAACTCGTGGAACCTGCATAACTGCGCATCATGATCACTGCCAAGCAAACATGCATCTTCAATGTCTTAATTGACGAGGGAGCGGACTTCAATGTTTTGACTCGCGATCATTGGACCCAACTTGGCAAACCACCACTACAACCCATTAACACCAGATTAAATCCATATGGGGGCCGCTCCTATGCACTCCTCGGTAAGTGCAGGGCCGTCGTTTCTATCGGGACTAAAACTGTACCAATGATCTTGTACGTGCTGCCAAACACCAAGGATGCAGGCACGGAGATGCTGCTAGGGTGAACCTTCAAGAAGCAAACTCGTTGCCACATCAATTATGAGTTGTAGCTCATTCACCTTGCCATTGGCAACATCCGCATTGATACACCTTTCAGTAAAGGTTGCGCGATGAAACAATCCGCGCGGCCACCGATGGAACTATTAACATCTGAATCTAAGGAGAAGGGTAGTGCTCGGCCACCACCCACCACCTCTCAAGAACCATTGCTCGTGGTAACAAAAGCTAAGGCTCAACAGCCTGGTTTCCAATGGAGACCTAAACAGCCGCAACCGTTGCCTAGGAGTCATCGCACACGACCTAATAAGACCCAAAGCTCTAAGCCTAGGACACCAAGGCACAGTAATCAAGGCATGATCAGGAGAAGGTGGGTCTCTAAAGCCTTCCTGCACACGCAAGGCTACTATGAGGGGAAGGCCTGGTTATGGATCCCTAAAGCCCACACGGCCATGACCACCACTCGTATGTTACCCCCAATGTTGATCACCCCCAGCCCCATAAAACCTCAAAACCATAAGCCGCAATGCTCCCCAAGACCACATCCATCAAGCCCATCCACACATATGCCCGAGAGAGTCGAACAAGCCTACCGGCCCAAACGACAGACATCGTCGCATGACCCATCACCCAGAAGAGCCCATCTGACTACAATGATCCACTCTGAAGGTAGCAGTCCGTCAAAATTAGTTATTGCTTCCCCAGCCCTAAGCCAAGAAGCCCAACCGCAATCTAAGGCACACCCGCAACCACAACTATCCACTGTCAAAGGCTCTAGTGCTATCAAACCCCAACCACCAGCACGTCTTAAACCCTCCTATGAGCGGAAGTCATTTTTGACATTGGCCTCAGATCTAGCCGAAGATACAGGGGATGACGTGGTTGATTGCATTAGATGGCTCAATGCCACCTTCATAGAGCTAGCTCTAAGCTATGACCGCTTGGACTTAGGCTTGTTTCCCGAGCCTTTTGCAACCGAAATTCGCATGATGCCCCATTTGAACTTGCCTTCCAAAGGCAGCACACTCCGCTGATGTCTTGCTCAACAGCGAGGTCTCTAAAGAGCAAGCCCTCAAACATCTCCTCATAACGTCATACGATCAGCGAACCACTTCTGCCATCACCGACCAAGAAATTGTAGAACTTGCTAGGACTGAATCCCCATTCTTGCGGTACTGGTGCACTCTTAGGTTGCAATGGGAAGTAGAGGGATGCCGAGTCATCACCAACGCGGAGCAGCGCCGCGCAGTCAAAATAGCGGAGTATGATCCCACTTATATCGCGCCGACCTCGTATAGAGTGTTAACCACACTTCGCAATTGCCCCCTGAAATAGCACATCAAGGGACACCCTTACCTTGATCGCCTACTAACTGAGGAGGAGCTACACATTGCTAGCCGCAGTGCCTCCAGTGACTTCATAGCAGATGTTCTCACTTACATAACACATGTTGGCACTCGCCCTTGTGATCTCAATCGCACAGCTCAGTTAGAGTACAACCCCGATTTTTACACTTGGTTCCTACGCTGGTGACTCCTAAGACCCATTGCCGAAGGTCCTCAACCTCCAACACCTTCAATCCTAGTAAGGATTCTTCTCAAGCTGGCAAGGGAAGGGGAGTGAGGTGAATCAAGAGATCAATTAAAACTAGTGAAAATCAAGCAAAACGCATAAGCACGTAGACAACGAGCGAGGTAGGAAAATATCAAGAAAACTTTAAAATAAAAGGCAAAAAGTTAAAGCTGAAAGGGAAGGCTCCACATTGGATAGGATTTTAAGGCTTTCATTCAATAAACACATCTTTCTAGTCTATGAGTTTTTTTTGTGAATTGTTAATTTGGAAGCACTAATGGAAATTGGGGTTTTTAATAGGAACAAAAGATGTGGCAACAAGACCGTGCCCACCGACTTCCATTCACGGAAGAGGAAAGAGCGCAATACAACATCACTCTGGAGAGTCGCGCCTACAACCAACTAAAGTTCCAAACCATTCACAACATAGAAGGTTTGGTGGCCAAGGAGGAAGTGACCAGGAGAGTCGTTGAAAAACACAACTTCACCAAGTACCTGGAAAAATTTACGCAAGAACTTGACCACACAAAGTGTGTGGAGTTTCTTAGGTCTTACAACCCCAACAATGAGTGCGGCACTGTCACAATAGGAAGAGGACAAAATGCCAAATAGGTACAGGTTCGCTTAACCCCTGCCTTGGTGGAGAAGGCATTGGGATTGGAGCCAAAAATAGAAAAGAAGCAGAAGAGGGATGTATATGCCATGTTGAAGATGAGAAAGGAGGACGTGCTGACAAATCATGGCATCAGCATCTAGGACATCCCTGATGCGAAAACCAAATTGCATGCAAAACTAGTACACGCGCTCTTCTCAAGCCAGCACTACAACGCCTTGATGCACCGAATCAGTGTGCATGTGTTGGAGAACGTAGCTGCTCATACCCTGCATGAAGTCGATTGGAATGGCTATGTGCGCAAAACTATCGACCAGGCGGCTAAAGCACTGGCTTTAGAAAGCACACCCGCAGGAGGAGAGTCTCCAGCTTCTAGAGCCACGGAAAGAAAGAAGGCCTCATTATTGCCTGTGGAAGCATTTTGACTGCGCTCATCCAGGAGGCAGTGAAAGAGACGCAGGACGTAGAAGAAGGGGAAGGAGAAACGCCCGATAGGTCACCCCCTCATCAGGACCAAGAAAGGTCCAGCTGCCGACAGGACTGAGACTGATAAGGAAGGGCAGTAGCAAGAAGAGCAATCAAGCAAAAAGCAGGTCAAGGAACCCAAGAAGAAGACATTGCAGAAGAAAAAGAAGCCGGATGAAGGCCGCAGGAAGGAGAAAGAGGATTTGGAAAAAGCAAAAAGACAATCCCTCAACGAAGCCGAAGAGAGGGAGAAGAAGAAGAAACATGAAGAAGAAGAAACAACGGAACAAGTCAAGAGGGCTAAAAATTCGTCAAAACAAGAGGCTGAGAAGAGAAAAAGAGAAGAGCAAGAAGAAAAGGAGAAATTGGAGGAAGAGTACATAAAAGCCGAAAAAGAAAGCCAAAGAAGAGTTGCGGAGGAAGAAGAGGAACTAAGGAGGAAGGAGGAGGAGGATTTGGCCGAAGCCACATGCCGGTCCATTGAGCAACAGTGTAGGGCTAATGATCTAGGAGCTTGGAGCCAGTTGAGGGAAGAAGGGCCTAGCTCTAGCACGCAGGTACCTGAAGTCGCGCCGCCCGCTGTCCTGGAAGGCAAAGGCAAGGTCCTCCTCCATCCTATCCCCACCCTCATGGCACCCTCCACCGAACCAACCATCCTCACCCCTAGCATCCCCACAAGCATGGAGGTTTCCAACTTCATGGCCTGGATGCAATATTTTATCAGTAAAGGAATGGCCCAAGGAAAGAGCACAAAAACCACGGCCACGGGGCAAAAGAGACCAACCGTAGATGCTGAGTCGAGACAGGACCAGAAGCATCCAAGAATGGAAGCCTCGACCACCCCAACCCACACAACAATGATGCCACCAACCAATTACGACGAGTACGTTGTCGAGTTTCTCTCCCAATTAGAGAGGGCGAAGGAGGAAAAGAGAATGGTTGTGGCTGAGTTGGTGGCGGAAGTCAGTAGCCACCTTCCAGTTTGAGAAAACCTGCACAATAGCCATGCAACAAGGACATATATTTGAAATCAAGCAGGAATTAAAGGCCAAGGAAGACATGGAAGAAAGCTACAAACAACGGCTCGAGGATGAAAATCAAGAACTAGTGCAGATGCAACGGGAATACAAGCTCTTCTTGATACAACATGGGAAATTGGAGGTGAAAACTGCCAACATCGAGCAAATGATGGAGGAACTAAATGCCAAAGAGGAGGAGAGAAGACAAGAGAGGGAGCAACAACAAAAGGAGATCGAGTCTATGACCGATCAACTGCACCTGGGAAGGAAAGAGCATGAAAATATGAGCAGATAACTCAAAGCCCAGGAGTAGAAGCTCGTAACCCTAGCACAGAAGTAGGGGGAGAGCATGGAAGGGATGAACAAAAGAGCAGAGGAATGGGCAAAACAGAACGAGAAACGGGTGAAGACACTGGCACGGCACCTCGCTTTGGTGAAGAAAGAAAAAATCATTGCAGAAAGAAAAAAGACATCCCCAGACAGCCTTCAGTGCCCAATAACAAGCCTTCCTCAACACATTACTGGACACGACCCGGCTAGAGGGAAAGGAGTCATTGGAGGTGGTGCAGAAGAAACTAAGCATCGCACACAGGGCCCTGTATACGGGGCTATAGATGCCACCCCAACCTGCGGAGGTTAGGCTGAGCTTAGAAGAGCAATGGAAGTACCTACTATTGGCCGGCCTAACCCCCCAGGAGTTGGACGCACTGGGCTTTGAGGAAGGAGCGCAACTAGAAGATCGGCAGGGGGAGGAGGCTGACCTTGAATTCATCATGAGGAGAACCAGCGAAGAGATAATCCCACAACCCCCCTCGCCGCATATTCAAGAACAACAACAGATTGATCCACCCTCGAAAAAACAAACCGCACTCAGGGAGAGACGGAGAAAATTAGTTGAAGAAACCAGGAGGCAGTTAAGAGCCAAACTAGTCATGCACCCGTCGGCACCCCTCCCACCGTGCCTCGATGACCTCCCTGTTGGATTCCACGCGGAGCTGGTGACTTGGGAACGGCAAGAAAACGAAAAGGACCCTTTCACCTTCAGCTTTCTCATGCCTAACAGCCTGTGGAGGGTCCTACCAATTAAGGTAATGGAGGAGGTGATCGTGACCGGCGGACTGGGACAAAAATGGTTGGAAGAAAGAGAGAAGACCCCCACTCTGTGGGGCACGGAGGAAGCAGAGTTTTGGAAAGAGAAGGTGTTCGAAATACCACATACTGTATAGGGCTACAATTGCCAACCCCTTTGGAGGAGGCAAGTGTGCGATATTAGCATGCTCGCCTGGATGGCGTTTTGCAACACCCTACCCTATGAGAGAAACAACCCCACATTCATGGCATATCCTCGTAGGGTAGGTGTGGATTTTGTTGCCACCCTCCATGGGCGTTATGATTTCCCCATCATCTACAACTCCAACACTGCCTCCTTCGAGCATGCCCTCCTTTTTGACTTAGGAAGCCTAAATGATTCCATGATGTGCTTTCTCGTGGACTTCTCTTCATGTCCCGATCCATAACTACCTATAATTATCTTACGCTACTTAAGCTACTACTCAAGGAGGACCCGACCCCACAAGAGCGTGGCTTGCCTCCCCTCTTTTTTGACCCCAACGCCATTGACAGCTGCGCTATTGCACGCCTAATGATGAGAGCTAGCCTTCTTCCCTCCTTTTGCCTAGCTCTCCTAGAGGATATGAACGATAGCCAGTTTACTAGGTGCAACCATCCCTTCCTCTCCACCACCTCCCTCCATGTTCGCATGAACCTCAAAGGGTACATGCAAAGCCATCAATTTTTGAGCAAGTCCATCCGACCCCCTTCTCCGCCTCAATCAGACAAGGAATATTAGGTATCAGCTGTTGTTCTACTAGTGTAATACAAAAAAAAAAAGAAGAAAAGCGCAAGCGGAACATTACACATGGAATAACCAAAACAAGTCACTTACACAAGCTCTCAACACCACATCAAGCACAATCACTTTACCTAGGGGTCCTCAAGTTAGGCATGCCCGGTGGCTTCCACCGGCCGGCTCCGCTCCTAGCCCCCTAGCCCTTTTTGCTCCCCCACTTCACGCTTAGGGCCCATCAAGGGCAGGACATACCTAGGGAGGTCCACTCGCCTATGGTTAGACCTGTAACCCTAAGCTACTCGCACCGCATCTCTGGTACGAATGGGCCCCCAAGCATGGGATAGCACCCAAGCTACCTTGTGGTTAAACCCAAATCCCCATTCCACTAGCATGAGCACAATGCCCTACACAATACGATAGATACCCCCCTCCTTAGGTGGAGTACCGCACCCTGTCCTTCCAAGCATCACCAACGCGTCCAACCACCGACTTCGGAGGCCCCCGTCAACCACTCGCTATCCGTTTGACTTCTCCAACCAACCTTACTATCATGCTTCCATGAGCACCTGAATTTACATGTTGCCCTGCCCTCACATGACTACTTCGCCAACTGCCTCTTAAACACCAACATTCGACAAGAGTGCCATGGGACTGGCACCTGTCTTGGAGGGGGGTAATGTTAACCCTAAGCCAAGAAGACGGAAGGATGAATGAAAAAGCGAAAAGAAGATGGAAAAGGAGCAAGGATATGCAAGTGGCCTCTAAAGCTAAGCTGGTGCCAAAAGCATAGTTTTAAATAAAAAGCGCCTCAAAAACTCCAAAAACTCTTGTAAAAGAGCATTAGGCTCCCTCCTGTGCCACCTGTAAAAGTATAGTCCAATATAGGCCTAGGGCATGAAGCAAAAAGAGGGAATTAGAAAAAGGAACCTTGCCACAATGGTCGGTCATGTAAAAAGGGATGGGTGCCCATGGGGTTTTAGGGTTTGTATATATAAAGTTCAAAAAGTGAATTGAAGCTCATTCTTTGGTGTGTGCCCAACAAGAGCTCTTCTCTTCTTCCCTTCTTCTCCTCTCCTTGCTTGTGTGTGCTCTTGAGAGAGGGAGTGATTGTGAGTGTGAGGGAGTGAGTGAGTGGGAGTGAGGGATCAAGAGGGTGAAGCTCTTCACCATCTCCTCTTCTCTTCTCTTCTCTTCTCTTCTCTTCTCTTGCGTGTGCGGCTATGGTGGATGGAGCTTGGAGATGGAGGAGGCTTGAGGATGCTTGAGCTAGCATCTAGGATCGTGGAGCTATCGGAGTGTGCAAGAGAGAAGACAACTCATATCGGCATCAAGGTAAGCTCACTACGCTCGTAGGATCGTTGGTGCATCAGCTATGTGAGAGGTAGCCATTAGAGCTCGCTTGGAATGATTAAAACAATAAGCGGTCCGTGGGTCTTGGTGGTTGAGCGAAAGCTCCCACAGGGATGAGCTTGATGAGTTATGTAAGTCCACCCTCATCTTGTCTCTTACTGAACAAGTGCACTACAATGTGGTTGAGGAAGCACAGAGTGCTTGGCAGCTTTGGGATAAAATTAAGAACCTCTATGACAAGAAAAGTCTAGTAAGTCAGATGTATTGGCTGAAGTAGCTTATGGACTTGCGCATGAAGGAGAATATGACAATGTCTACTCATTTGAGCCAGTTCCATGCTATTCTCAAGAACTTAACTTTGCAAGATATTACCTTTAATGATGAGGTTACTCCATTATTTTTGCTTGGGACTCTGAGAGTGAGTCATGGGATGTATTCCACATTGCCTTATGTGCTCCTACTACTATTTTGAACTTGCTTGATGTAGAGAGTGCTCTTCTGCAACAAGAAGAGATCAACCAAAAGAACTTGGACGCCTCTCATGTGTCGCATACTTTGATTGTTAGAGGCAGAGATGATAATGGAAAGAATGACCATGGGAATGGCCATGGTAGAGACTCGCAAAAGTCTAGGTCTAAGTCATATAGTAAGTCTTGTGGGAGAAATGCTAATGTGACATGTTATCATTGCGGCAAGAAGGGTCATATACGCCCACAGTGTCATGTGTTGCACAACAAGAAGTGCAAAGAAAAGAGGAAAGACAAAGTACAAGAAAAGTCCTCTGATCACAGCATGGTACGTGTGAAATCTAGTGTGAAAATAGAGGAAATCAATGTCATGCAGACTGATGACTCCGATGGTGAGTATATACTTGTAGCTAGTTTTTGTGATGCTACGCTATTGACCAAGGTTTACTCTATATATGCGCAGTGCTGGCTTTTGGATTCTGGTACTTTATTTCATGTTACACCATGCTGTGAATGGTTTCACTCCTACTGCATTGTCTCTGGTTCAGTTTGCTTGGGTGATGACAGGTCACTTGTGGTGGGGGTAAAGATGCCTCTACCTAGCTGCCCGTGTATTACTACACTGACGTACCTGCCACTGCACACTGCAGGTGACGGGCGCACATCACTGTCACTTTATTCTTTATTCTTTTAGTGACAATTTGAATAAAGGAAGGCCTGGTCACACATTGTGATTGTTGGAGTTCCCATTTGTGTGTCTCTCTCTTTTTGCTCTTGCTCTCCGCTATAGCTAATTTCCAAGCAAGCTTTGATCCTGAAAGGGATGCAGGAGACACGAGAGAGAAGAGCACACACAATGTAGGTGTTGTCAACAATGTTATGACAACCTTATTGCACTTTCATATATATATATATATATATATATATGAATAAAGAATACGGGCGATCACTATACACGGGCAGGCCCAAGGGCCTTTTACCCCAACAACCTCCCACTAAAAGGCCAATGGGCTAGGGAGTGAAAAAACAAAAGAAAAGAAAAGAGACATGGTGAGGAATCATGACATCTCACCCAAGGCCCAATCCAAAAGCGAGCTGTGCAATAAGTGACAGGAACCTCCTCACAAGAAGAGTCAAGCATCCCTAAGTCCATGACATCCAAGAGATAAGCAATCCCATAACTCTAGACAATAGAGCAATCCATGACTTCTTCCCATGAAGCAAGCAACACAACTCATAAGTGCATGACTGTAAAGCATCAGAGTGGCGCATAGCATCAACGCGGCACATAAAAGACAGCGGAGAGCATATAGACTCTCTAAGGTCAATCATCGAAAGAGGGCCAGCATCCTGGACATAAGTCAAACAGGGTCTCAAGACATTATGCGGCCTCAACAAAGTGGAATATTGACATATGACTCTAGAATCAGCCATAAAGCGCACTGAACGCACATCAAGAGGCCTGAGAGGTGTCTGTGTCTCATAAAAGACAGCACGATGGTGGCTGCGCAGAACCTGCTGGGCATCTAAATCCCAAAACTTGTAAGCCGTAAAGTCACCATCTCCATAACCAAGGAGTATGCATCTACGTGACATAGACTCATGTGGCATATTGACAGATTCTTGGCAGCCAAACATCCTCAAGTGATCATAGGAGGGTCTCATGGCACTCCATGCCTCATGCGGAGTAATGACATCCAAAGAGAAACACAACGTCCGATTAACCAAGTAGATTGCCATCATAAGGGCCTCAGCCCAAAAGCCATAAGACAACCTAGCTATGGTAAGCATAGAAGTAACCTTTGCCTATAAAGTCAGGCACATGCCATGAGCAATCACATAATACAGTGGGCATAAGAAATCAAAGCCATATTACTGACAAGAGATCCGTAAGTTGGGAGAGATAGCATGACTCTCATAATCCATTTGCAAGCATCTAGGCCTGCTACCAATAGAATCCATAAACTTGTCAAGCATAGTAACATTATCCTCAATCCATACCAAAGGGTAAGCCCAAACACGGTGGGTAGCATGATCCATGAAGGTCACAAAATACGACGCTCCACCAAGTGACTGGGAAGGCATAGGTCCATATACTGCAACGTGGACTAGATCTAGAGGAGCATGCCTCACACGATCGCCATAAGCCAAAGAGGCTCTGCATGGACCATGAGTACAATGAGGGAAAGTAGCATGGGGAAGAGCAGACAATAAGCCCATATCACATAAAGCATCCATCTCAGTGTGTCATACATGGCCTAGGCGATAATGCCATAACAATGCATGTGGTATATGCATAATTGCAACCATAGAATCTCCCACATGAGAGACATGCACTACATAATCACTGCCGTATCTAGCACCTCTGGCCAATACCAAGCAACCACGATAGATTTTCCATGGCTCTTACTGAGTATAGGTATATGCAAGACATCACGGAGCATTAGAGAAGACCCATTTGGCAAAGCCAAGTGTATATCCCCTGTACCAATAACATGACAATCTTGCTCAAGGCCCAAAGAAATACATCCATCAACCTCCCTGTAAGAAGAGAACCAAGCTCTATGTGAAGTAACATGACAAAATGCCCTACTGTCTAAAAGCCAATCAAAGGTATAGGCCGTATCACTGAGCAAGTAATCTACAGGGTAACATGATGCCAGGAGTCTAGGCTTAGTTGCATCATCATGGGTAACTACATGCACCATACCACTATCAACAATGATCTCACCTACTGTATCATTGACTCTGCTCTCATGTCTAGTGTGGCGCAATCTTTTCTGCTCTCTAATCCACTTGAAGCATTTACGCTTCACATGCCCTGTCTTTCCACAATGAAAGCAAACAGAACCTGTAAAACCTGTAGAAGAGGACAACTGCTCTGTAATAGCATGAGTAGGGCTGTCCAATACATCCAAGGAGCTCAAAGAATCAGGGGAACTCTCACGAGAGAGAACAATCTCATCAAGAGGACTATCTGCATGACTAGAAGAGCTGGAAGTCGTCATAGCATTCTGCAAAGGGGACTCATCCAAACCAGAAGGGGAGAACACAAAGGCATCAACCACGGATGCAAAAGCTCCCACACAGACAAGCCTAGTAGACAAAAGCATGACATATCCAACACATATCCAACCACTGTAGCTCCCAACCATAAAATCATAAGCATGCCTCGGAGCCATAAATGCATAAGCATCCCCGAAACATAGGAGTATACATAACTTTGCAGTGTCTCATACCATGTACTGACATACATGTCCAGCCAAGAACAACAGGTGGCAAATAAACCTGCAAGAATCAAGCTCCAATAAAAGCCCAAATATCTATGTAAAAGCATCTAGGTAAGAGGCTCTGTAAAATACATAGTAGCAGACCATGTGCATACACGGGTGGCCATAAAGATCAACTGCTCCCTGACATACACGGGCAATAGTAGCCCAAATAGCATAGATGCCATACAATAGAGAAGCAGGATGGCCATAACTGTAAATCCCAAGCACTATCCAAGTCCACTGATTAATAAGTATCCCACATATCAAATGCAAACGAGCAATCACAGCTCAATAGGCAATTGCCAAAACAAGGGAGTAGTTCACTGCTCAATACCTGTAAGTGCATCCAAGTACAGCCAAAGCATAAAGCATTCACCAAGATATCATAACCCGTACTGAGTAGCCTATGCATAAACCATGTCATAGATGAAATGCCAACTACAAATAAGTGACAATCAAACCCAAATTGAGCTCTAATCTTAGCTCAAAAGCATTCCGGAGCATAAACAAGACATGTGGCATAGTCTAAATACATCATGACATCATATCGACTAGCCGGGAGCACCCCCTACGCAATAGGCATAACCTGCAAATCATTAAATAGCTTCAGCCATGAAGTTTCCAGTAGCATATAACCTTTGTAAACTGAGCAAATTAGTGCTCAATCCAAGCTCAAATCCATAGGCATACATTCCTGTATGTATAGGCACCAACCAGGCATAATCGGGCATCAAATGCCAAGATCTATAAGCATAAAATTGAAGTAATAGGTGGCTGCCCTATTTTGGACAGATCTGGGACTATTCAAAATAGTCAATGGCTGAGCTAAATCAGCTCCAAATGCGTCTCACATAAGAGGCATAACATCCACAAGTGATCTGGTATCAATAGATATCAATAGAAGCATCACATAAGCCATAGGCATACAAATACATGCTGTCTTAGACCTGAAATCTGTTGTAGAATATTCTGTCATTAGATTTTGGCAAATTCGATATCACCATTGTGTCCAGAGCATGCCAAAACCCCAACTTAGATTCTTACCTTGCCTGAATTGGGTTCCGAATGCCCGAGATATGACAAAAAGAGTGATTTTTGAGCCATTTTTGCAAACATGTGCAAATAAAATGTGAGCATGTTGTTGTACTTGAGGGGCCAAATCAAGATGGGTAGGGGATAAGCAAGATCCCAATGAAGGCCTACAATAGGCCTACACAAGCCTAGGACAAGTCCAAGCAAGAGGTGAAGAGAACAAGCTTCAATGATGGAAGCTATGGCTGCCTCTTCATGAAACATGGAACCCTGCTGTTCATGTCAAAGAATGGCTGAGAACTGAGTGAGAAGCAAGCTCTCATATTTTGTCTAGATGCCGGGGAAAGCTGGGAAGCACTCACAAAGGACCTCCTCTGATATCAGTTGAAAGGGATGCAGGAGACGCGGGAGAGAAGAGCACACACAATGTAGGTGTTGTCAACAATGTTATGACAGCCTTATTGCACTTTCATATATATATGAATAAAGAATATAGGCGGTCACTGTACACGGGCAAGCCCAAGGGCTTTTACCCCAATAGATCCTTCTCACCTTTCAATTGGTATCAGAGCGAGGCTTTCCGACTTCCCGAGCTTAGTTTGTGGCATTCTTAGTTTCCATTCAAACACCTACAGCATTGTGTCCCCTTCTCGACAGCCATAGCCGACCTTCCTGAGCTCCTGTCACTCCCCAGCTTTTCGAGCACCCTCCCAGCCTATTGAGGCACCCTCAGTGCATTGCTAGAGAGGTATTGAAGTGTTCTTTCAGTGCTTTTATTCAGTTCTCAGGTTGCAGTCAATCAAGGGTGTCATAGCTCAAACCCTTGGAGCTTGTATCTTGCTCCCTCTTGCATTTGGGCACTTGAGACTTGTTGTGTGCCTCCCTAGGCACCCCCTGGAGCCTCTAACCACTACCATTGAGGCCACATGGATGCACAATAGCAAAAGTAAACATAATTAAATTTGTGCCATTTTTTTGGTTGATCTGGATAGCATACTACATTAGCTCATTTACTCCTCGCTGATGGATATGCCATGCTTCTTTGGGCTTGGCAATGCACTTGGTAATGATCTCTAACATGTGTTGAAGCCTCCTTGATCATTGGCATCAGATTTGGGTCTAATTTTTACATTCCCAGAATTGTTTACAGTAGTCCCACAGTCATGTTATGTAGAAGTAACATTGGCATCTAATGCTATGCTTGTTTGGGCACTTCTACTTAATCGGTTTGGTACCTATTAATGTTGATTGTTTGGGGGATGCAAGGCACATGTTATGCCATCATTTTGGACTGATTTTCTTGCTAAAAATACTCAATTTTGAATAGTAAATCACTGCTTTACAACAGTGGGCTGAAGCTTATTACTTCATGTTTGGTTATACCTATTGGTTTTGAGCTACGTCTTTGGGATATGCAATGAAGTATTGACCTTCGAGGTACAATATCGAGCTTGTCTTTGATTCTGGATCTTCATTTGAGCTTGAGCTTGGCTTTGGAATGCATTTGATGCTCAGTCTTGGATGTACATATGGCATGTATGTTACCTATGTCTGACCGGTCTTGACATGCTTGGCCTATGCCACTACTACATGCTAGTTACATTGTTTGGAGCCGATTGCTACTACTGCCTTATCTTGGCTTACATCGGGCTTCCTGAAACTTACTTGGGATATTTCTTAGCTTGCCAAAGTTGTACTTGGGATATAGTTGATGTCTATGGATGCTCTACTTGGAGGCTACATAGCCTATATGCTCATGATGTCTTATTGATGTCTGGTCTTGGAGCTTTCATCACTGGTGCTTTGATATGCCTTTCTTGAGCTTCTTGGCTTTATCCATATGGCTTTTGTGCCAGTGGAAGCATCTTTGGATACTGAAAATACATTGAGCAGGTGGTTTATGCTATTGAGCTTTGAGTCTTCTGAGACTAGGATCTTCTTCACTTGGATGTTGCATGGTTGATATGTTGTGGTCTGCATACATGTACTTGGGCTGATTTGGGCTTCACACTCCTTGAGCATACACCTCTTTATGTCAAGTCTTGCTAGTGTTGTGTACACTTTGCCCTATTACACAGGGGGTGTGCCGGCTTACTAACAGATTCATTTGACATGCTTGGGTATTTGCTCGATGTCCGTATGACTGTCATATGCTGATTTATGCACGCTTGATGCTGGTTATGCTTTGACAGTCAGTGGTTGACTTGGTGCATTGATTTTGCCTATAGTTTGCTCTCATTGTACTTGACTCTAATTTATTACAGCAAGCAATTATATATGGAATGATGTGGAATTTTCATGCTGAATCATCCTGATTTTATGTACTTTTGATGGTACTTGGTGGGCACCATCATTAGCTATTATTTCGTGGTCATTTTGCCTTGGTTTTGCTGGCATTTTGGTTATTTACAACAAAAAATAGCAAGCAGTTTTGAATCAATGTGAAAATCAAGAAGATAAATGTCATGCAGACTGATGACTTCTATGGGGAGTACATACTTGCAGCTAGTTCTTGTGATGCTACGTCATTGACCAATATTCACTCTATGTATGCGCAGTGCTGGCTTTTGGATTATGGTGCTTCATTTCATGTTACACCATGCCGTGAGTGGTTCCACTCCTACCGCACTATCTCTGGAGCTTGGGTGCTGACAGATCACTGCTATTGTTGGCATTGGGGATGTACGGCTGCAGTTCTCTATTGGCAGTACTTTTTTGCTATAGGATGTACGTCATGTACCTGCGTTTACATGCAGTCTTATGTCTGCAAGGCACCTTGATGATGCTGGGTTTTATGTTTCATTTGGGGATTCTGCCTCCTGGAAGATCACACGTGTGGCAGACTTGTGCTTGCTAGAGGTGCCAAAGTTGGCAGTCTCTATCCTCTTGTAGTTGATGGGTCCTCTGTTGACCATGTTTTGTTAGTGGGTTCCATCCCACATGTATCTCTTTTGCATGCTCATTTGGGCCATATGTCCTTGAAGAGAATGAAAATGTTGTCTGGTTTTGCAGTACTTACCGCCCCTTGAGTATGCATGTTTTGATTCATGTAAACATTGTCTTTATAGCAGACAGACTAGGAATACGCATAAGAAGTTTGGTAGGACATGCATGAGTAAGCCCTTGGCACTGGTATATTCAGATGTCTATGGGCCCATGCCTTATCAGTCTATGGGTGCTGCCAAGTATTTTGTGACGTTCATTGATGATTTTTTGCATACCCCATTAAGCTTAAGTCCGATGTATTGGCTATATTTCAGTAGAGATGACTTGCATTTGTTGAAAACCAGACCGAGCATACACTGAAATGCCTTAGGACTAACAATGGGGAAGAATATATGTCACGTGCTTTTGAGCAGCTATGTGACGAGAGGGGTATTAAGCGTCAGTTGATCGCCCTCTATACCCCACCCCGGAATGGTTTGGATGAGCGGATGAATAGAACCATCCAGGAGCGTGTACGTAGTATGCTTAGCCATGCACGCTTACCACAGAGCTTTTGGGCTAAGGCAGTTAGTACAGCTGTGCATGTCATAAATGGATCACCTTCTAGTGGTTTGGACTTCTAGGTTGTAGAGGAGGTATGGACTGGGAAACCTCCGTCTTATGCACATCTATTTGTCTTTGGATGTGAGGCATTCTTTCATGTGCCCAAAGACAAGCATACTAAGTTGGATCTTAAGAGTGTCAAATGCATTTTCCTTGGCTATGGGGATGCAGGCGAGATGGGTTACCATCTTTGGGATTTGCAAGCATGAAAGTCATCCGCAGCCATGATGTAGTCTTCCATGTAGACAAGATGCATAGATAGCCTGAGAAGATGGTAGAGATAGGGTTGTATTCCAGGAGGAGCCACATGCTCCTGCACAACCAATTGGACAGCCTGCAGCAGCAGTTTGTACACATGGCCAGGGTGTTGGACCGGTCACAGAGCCTACCGTGAGACGGTCTACTAGAGATAGACGTCCACTTGATAGATTTGAGCCCTTGATGCATTATGTCTTGGTTACAGATGCAGGAGAGTCTCTCACCTATGATGAGGCTATGCGTAGGGGTGATAGTCACTCCTGGGAGAGGGCTATGTAGTCTGAGATAAACTCCTTGCATAAGAATATGACTTGGGATTTGGTTGAATTGCCTCAGGACAAGAAAGCTTTGCCATGCAAATGGGTGTACAAGCTGAAAAGTACCCCTGGAAACCCAAAGCCAACTTATAAGGCAAGACTTGTCACTAAGGGTTTTAAATAGGAGCATGGAGTTGACTTTGATGAAGTCTTTTCTCTTGTGGTCAAGATGACTACCCCATGCTTGGTTTTGGCCTTAGTCGTGCAGCTTGACTTGGACATGTATCAAATGGATGTCAATACTACATTCTTGCATGGGGATTTGCATGATAAGATATACATGGAGTAGCCTAAGGGCTTTGCAGAACCTGGCAGGGAGCACCTAGTGTGCAAATTGAAGAAAAGTCTTTATGGCTTAAAGCAGGCATCTAGGGAGTGGTATCATAAGTTTGATACCTTTATGCAGTCATAGGGCTACAACAGGAGTGCTATGGATCCGTGTCTTTACAAGAAGAAAGCCCATGATGGCTCCTTGCTTATTTTGGTACTTTATGTGGATGATATGTTGATAGCAGGGGGAAAGCTCATGATGAGCTAGATGCTCTTAAAACTTAGCTGAAGAAGAACTTTGAGATGAAGGATTTGGGACATGTGTCTCACATTCTTACTATGCACATTAAGCGTGACAGGCACTCAGGGACTACTCTACTTCTCCCAAAGGGAGTACATTCATAAAGTCCTTGAGCGTTTTCGCATGCAGGATATAAAGCTTATTGGCTATCCATTACCTTCTTATGTGAACATTTCACAGGCTGATTGTCCCGCAGACGAATGAGCAGAGGGCCAAGATGGACAAGATCCCTTATGCATTAGCCGTGGGCAATTTGATGTATGCCATGATAGCGACTCATCCAGATATTGCCTTTGCAGTTGGTGTTGTGGCACGCTATATGGCTACACCTAGAAAAAGCATTGGGATGCTGTAAAGGGTATCATGAGATACTTGAAAGGCACAATAGATATGTGTATTTGCTATGGCAGTCAGGATACAGGAGTTGTGGGCTACATAGACTCCGATTATGCAGGACATGCAGATAGTAGGAAGTCCACTTCCAGCTATGTCTTTACCTATACTAGAGGTGGTATTTCTTGGTTGTCCAGGGTTCAGAAGTGTACGACTCTCTCTATCACTGAGGCCGAGTATGTTGCAGCCACTAAGGCTTGCAAGGAGGCCATATGGTTGGGCCGTTTGGTTCATGACATTGGGATTGATACTATACCTATGCTGCATTTGGATTCTATGAGTGCTATTCAGCTAGCTAAGAATTTGGTCTTCCATGCGAAGGTGAAAACACATCGAGGTGAGGTATCACTTCATACATGGGGTCGTGGAGGATAAGTCTGTTGACCTTGTCAAGATCCCCACTCACGGAAATCTTGCAGATTTGCTCACGAAAAGCCTCACTACTACTGAGCACTTTGCCTTCCTTAGGAGATTGATGGGCATTGGATGAGATGACGTTTTTCTTTATCATATTGTACATGTGTACATTGTACTTATTTCATTTTTCTTTTTACTCCTCACTAGGGCAATTTTGCCTTTAAGTAGGAGGTTGTTGGGGGCCTCTGCCAAGTCGCTCGTGTATTACTACACTGACAGTACCCGCCACTACACATTGCAAATGGTGAGTGCCCATCACCATCACTTTATTTTTTATTCTTTTAGTGACAATTTGAATAAAGGAAGGCCCGATCACACATTGTGACTGTTGGAGTTCCCATTTCTCTCTCTCTGACAGATGATTTTTGATGTCGAGAAGTGCTTAAAAATAGCAAAAAATTACAAATATCAGGGGAAAAATAGACTTTGTCGAAGGCGGCGGCGGTAATCGGTAGTACGATTTTAAGCGACAAGTCCCTAAAGCACTAGTGCCAATTTTCATGGAAAATCAAACGGTGGCAGATGGCCGAGCTGGGGTTTTCCTAGATGCAAAATGACATCAGGAATCCAACGCATGTCTCACATCTCAATTCCGAGGTCGTTTGATCCGCCATTTAAACCCCGCAAAGTTCAAGGTTGTGAAGTGGCTATTGGATCTGGAAGCCGAGAAGAGCGTGACAGGGCCACAAAACCACCCGTCCAGACGGATCTCGAATCCGATGTCGTTTGCCCCTCCAAAAGCAAAAAAACCACTTGTCGGAAGTGTGAAAGTAAAAGTCATGAACTAGATAATTTGGGTTTTAAGCTTAAGCTCTAATTAAGAGCTTAAAGAAGCTCACAAAATGAAATGTTTTGGGGGGGGGGGGCGTCAGTTTCTCGGCGCCCCATTTTTTTCCATTTTTTATCATTTTCTGATCGATCTGAGGCAGAAGGAATCCTATTGGCCCTGAGATGCTTCTATCCTTCACCCTCCATTGCCATAAATGTATCAAGGAATGATGCACTGAGCAAAGAGATAAAAAACCAGTCTTTCTCTCTCCTCCCTCTCTCTCCTGCATAGAGGCAATTCATGTGGCAAGAATCAAGAAGAGAATCGGGTGATGGATGTTTGTCCGGGAGACACCGGATTGTTCCAAGAGGCTAAAGGTTGAAGATCCATGCTGAAATCCATGGTTGGTGGGTCGATACACAGTCCCAATTAATTATTCAAGAAAACCAAAACACGCAAAAAGGCGGTATGCTCTATTTTATGAAAGAATTTTGCTTGTTTTTTATTGTTCATGGTCTAAATGGTGTGCACATGGGCTGAAATTTTATTTGAATGTTCCTTGCATTATGTTTGAGGGCTGCAATCACTGTTATGTAGAACCCGTATTGATTTGCAACAATTATAAATTTTCAAAACCCGAAAAAACACTAATTTTGATGAAAAGTGATGGTTATTTTGATTTTGAGTGGGGAAAAATGAGTGGACATGGGATAAAATAAGGGAAAATGCTAAGTTTCATTTCAAATGATCAGTCATCAGAGAAAAATCATAAAATACCTATTTTCTATTAAAAATAAATAGGAAAAATAGGGAAAAATGGGTTTCTTGTGCTCGAAAAATATGAAAAAATAAGATCTATGTATGTGAATGTCCGACGAGGCTAAAGGATGCGGTTAAGCCTTAGTTTGGTCTTATACTTTGTGTTAGAGTGGGTATTTATTGCTTTTACATACAAAAAAATGACATTAAAAACCCTCTACACCTATGCAACGCAACAAAATCTAAACGGTGAGGGGGAGGATGATGTTATACAACCGTTTAAACGCTGAAATGATAAAAATTCTAATTATTTTCTTTATGAATAGCATTTAGGAGGTGGTCTATTCGAAAAAATAATGAATCTAATAGCACAAGGTTTGCCTTGGTGCTAGGTTAATACAAAGAAGCATTGCGTATTAGCGAAAACTCATTAAAAGGACTATTTTCGCATGACACAGGCTGATTTTAAACCATAATTGTTTGTGCACAATCATCCACCATTGCATAAATCATACTCGTAGTATCTACTCTTGGTATGCATAACAATTGGTTGAATATAAATGACCCATGCTGGAGAGAGTGAGGTACCCAAGTTGTAGGGCTAGACGGTGGGTCCAAGGGGACAGGTACGTGAGGACTGGTACATTCTTGGAACAATATAATATTGGTACCAAGAGTGGAGTTTGTTTCGTATGTGTTATATGTGTTAGCGACGTATCTTGGGGCCAATCCATGAGGTGTAGGAGAGTCGCAGTGGAGCCACGACAATCAGTCGGGGGGTGCTTCCTTTGTGTGTAATACATGTTGCTTATTGCCAATATGTGTGGGATACCTCCTTTGAGGGGTTTTGGGGAAGGTGATGTTGGATTACATATCAGCTACAAATGCAATATTAGAAGTATCTAGTGTGTGTTCAATTATTACAGACGTTCCTGACCGCGAGGCCGTGGGGTTGTCTTGTGCATGTTAGAGGTCCGGCTAGTGCTATAGCCAGTGCCGGACCATTTTAGGTCCCATCAGTGGTGCGTCTGCCAGGAGCCGCCAACAAGTGGTGGTTCTTTGGTTTATGTCCTCTGACAAGGAACATCAAGCTGAAATACAAAAAGCAGAATGTGCTGAGAGGGCTAGACAATGGTTGGAGATCGTAAGACGCTATTCTCCTCAAAGGAGGAGCCTGTTACGCATAAATGGTAGTGGTTCTAGTAACCTAGGTGTTATGAGTAGCTCTTCGAGTGCAAGTGGAAGTCTTGGTAGTTTCCTATTTCCAGTTAATAAACCCACAACAAGTGGGGGTGTAGTGTTGCCTACACAAACTCCTGTTGTCAATCCGGTTGTAGCCATGGCACAACCTATCGCAATTCCAGCGGGTTTCCCCGGATTTACTGGCATTAGGAGCACCGTTGCCCATTTTCCATGGGTTAGCAGAAGAAGATGGAGAACTCCACATTAAGGAGTTCCAAACGCTCATGTTCAACTATCGAATCCAAGACGAAGGACACCTAATGATGTTCTTCAACATGACGTTAAAAGGAAGAGTGGTAGTGTGGTATGACGGTCTAGAAGCCGGAATCATAACTAGAAGTGCCCAATTCTTTAAGGCTTTCTGTAGAGAGTTTGCCCCTGAGAAGGGTGGACAATATTGGTTGCATGTTCTGAATGTAACACGCCAAGGGCCAAATGAGAATGTCCAGGCATATGCCAAGAAACTAAAGCAAGTTCTTTGCAAACTTAACGCTTATATTCCCATTCCAGGGCTGCACAGTTGCAATATTTCCTACATGGATTGGATTTTAATATCCAGGTGCAGCTGAGTAGTCTTACTTTGGCCGATATTGACATTGCCATTACCCAAGCTAAAGGAGTAGAGTCGCGCTTGCAAGCGGCTTATGCAGCAAGGATAAATTGGAATGGTAATAATTTGGCCTTGACTAATGGGAGTTAAGGGGACCCCATGTTAAATACGAGTGGTAGAGGGAGTATTATGTCAAATTTGCTTATGTTACCAGCTCCTCCTAGTAGGACTATGCCTATGGCTAGTCAGGAGGCCTCACTAAATAGTGGTGGAAACCAAACAATGAATCCTAATGTTGTCCCAGTTGATTCCTAATCAAGTGGTTAGGCCCATGGGACGACAGACTGACGATCGCGGCTATGAGTCAAGTGCTTCTAATGTCCTTGGTGAAGTTAAGAACATGATGAAGCACTACATCGATATGATCTCTGAACAGTATCGACAAATAGCTGTGGATGTCAATTTCCTTAAGAAGCAACAGAATTTGATAGGGAGCCGATGCCCTGAAGAGGGTGGCCTCTCAAGATTCAGTTGTAAGTGGTGTGGTGGCCAACATTTCCCTAGGAATTGCCCGAATGTCAAATGTGATATTTGTGAAAAGTCTGGCCACTTAGCTGCTACCTGTTGGAGTAAGATCAATTCTCTTCAACAAGGGAGTAAACAACTAGGTCCAATTAACCATCGCACACAAGGGAATAATCTCCAGCAAGACGATGGACCAAGGCAAATACTGTAAAGTGGAAAGGTTGTTGTAGAGTAGTTACCTCATGGCAGTGGAGTCAGCCTTATTGAGGTTGTATGTGTCAATGATGCTGAAACTTCTAATCTATGAGCCGTAATAAGAGGTCAAAAGATTAAAGAGGGTGACAAAGGAATTGTAAAACTTGTCGAGGGAAGCCCTAAGCAAGATGCTAGGGAAAAGCGAGTCTTGAATCCTGATATGGAAGGTAGACCGTTAAGACCTGTTTGTAGTAAAGTCGATCTCGAGGAGGATAAAGGATTGCCAAGAAAGAAGGTAAAGGCTAAGAAAGAGGCACCAAAGCTGATTGAAAGACCAAATGAGAGAATGGTTTGGCACGAGAAGAGAACTTTGGCTAATTACCACGACTTTGATCTAGCAAGTTCCCTTTGCGAAGTCAAACCAGATGTCAATCTCCTGCAATTGATTAAACTTTCTCTAAGAGTATGCAAGGAATCAAGAAAATCCTACATATAGGATATATAGTAGAACGTTTGGGCATAGCTAGAGTGGGGGAATATTGGTTCGATCATGCTGAAAAGCATTGCCCTAGGGTTCCAGCATATGTGGATGGAATATTAGTGGAGCATGCTATCGTGGACACTGGATCCTCCGTCAATATCATAAGTTCAGACTTGATGGAGAGGTTAGGTCTAGAGATCCAAAAAGATGGCTCTACACTTCTTAGGATAGCTGATGATAGTCTAAGACAACCAGAAGGTTGCATTACTAAGATCCACGTTACAGTTGCAAGTGTGGAATGCTATCTAGATTTTAGGGTGATAAGGTTTGCAGGACGTCCTAACTATTGAGTTTTACTAGGCAGGCCATGGATTCTACGGACAAACTGTCAAGTCGATATACTCGCTGGTCGAGTGATTCTAGGTCGAGGTGCCCATCGTGTAATAGTGGATGCTTACCCTGAGTCTCCTCAGAGTGAGAGAGCTCCACTATCCTCCACTGAACTAGAAACAGTAGATGATCCATCTGGTAGTGAGACGTCCTCGAGCCATGGATCTAAGAAAGGGTCCACTATAGAGGATATTTATCAGATAACCTTGAATGAGTTGATAGAGCCTCATGATCGAATAAGAGACACGGATGTTATTGAGCTAGACCTTGGTACGCATAATGATTCGCGGCCAATAAAATTGGGTTCTATGCTCAGTTCGAATGAGAGAGAGGATTATGTGTCCCTGATTCAAGAGTTGCGCGACTTCTTTGCTTGGAGCTATGACGAACTTTGGGGTATTCTTCCCAGTCTAGCTGTGCATACTATTCCTGTAAAGGAAGGTACCCGCCTTGTATGTCAGAAAGTAAGGCGTATGCCTTTTAAATTAAGGGATGGGTTGTACGAGGAACTACAGAAGTTGCGAAAAGCGGGTTTGATCTTCCCTGTTTAGCATATTGAATGGTGCTCACCAGTTGTGATCAGGAAGAAGAAGAATAATCGAATCTGTCTTTGTGTAGATTTTAGAGAGTTGAATAAGCAAACTATTAAAGATTACTACCCGTTGCCATTTATTGAACAAATTTTGGATCAACTAGCGGGTAGGGAAATCTATTCGTTTATGGACTACTTTGGTGCAGGGTATAACCAAATGGCGATCTCTGAGCAAGACAAGCTAAAAACGACGTTTATTACAGTCTTTGGTACCTTTGCGTACCATGTGATGGCATTTGGGTTGTGTAATGCACCTGGTTCATGGCAAAGAATAGCCGATAAGACCTTTGGTGACATCTCCCCAGAGGAGCTGAAAGTATTCATTGACGATCTGGGGGCAGCCACCGTAAGGGATAGACAATTGATCATTTTGCGGAAGTGTTTTGAGCATTGCAGACAATTTTGCATAGCTCTTATCCCACGGAAGTGCGTCTTCGGAGTCCCTTATGGGCTCTTGTTAGGCCATGTGATCAGTTCCGTAGGGATTGCGACTGATCCTAAAAAGATCAAGGTCATAGTCGCCATGAGTCCGCCACATACTCCAAAGGAAGTGCATAGCTTTCTGTCATTAGTAGGGTATTATCGGAGGTTTATCAATGCCTTGGCAGAAAGAACGTTGCCGCTGACAAACCTATTGTCCTTTAATTGTCAGTTTTCATGGAGTGATGCTTGCAAAGTATCTTTTGACGATGTGAAGCAGGAGCTTTCCAAAGCACCTGTTTTAAAAGCACCAAAAAGGGGCAAAATGTTCTATATATTTTCAGGAGCAACCATGTATAGTATCAACTGCTGTTTGGCCCAAATTTGGGAGGAAAAGTGGTACCATTCGATAGCTTTTGCTAGTCGAAAGTTGGGCATATCAAAAATTAACTACACCTATATGGAGAAGTTGTGCCTTGTGATGGTATTTGCAACCAAAAAGTTCAGGCACTACATTCTTTATGAGAGGGTGGTTTTTTATACGAAGGCAGAAGGGCTTCGATTGTTGTTGAATAAGTTATAGCCGCTTAACCGTTTAGCAAAGTGGTGAATCACTTTGCAGGAATTTGATTATGAGATTAAGAGCAAGCCGCCGAAGCTTCAGGGCATTGTAGAGTATCTTGTGGATTTCGGAGAACCAAAAGAGGCCTTGGCTGAATAAAGTGACATGGAAACTTTGTTCAAGATTGATATGTCATCTATTACCTCTTGGCATGCTGCTATAACGCACTATCTTTCTACGGGAGAGACTGGAGCTACTTTACCAAAATCGGAGAAGAGAAACATTAAACAACATGCATTAAAATTTTCCTTGATCGCAGTTAACATTATATCGGCAGGGTGTTGATGATATTTATTGCCGATGTGTGATGCCTAACGAGGTTCCATTTATACTGGAAGAGTGCCATGACTCCGCTTGTGGAGGGCACCTTGCTGGGCAGTTGACGGCACATAAGGCTTTACGAGATGGTTATTGGTGGCCGTCCATCTTCCAGGATTCATTTGACTATGTCAAGAGATGTGATACATGTCAAAGACATGATAGTCGAGAGAATAGGAAGCGTCCACTTACGCCGATTATGGCTACCCTTTCGTTTGAGAAATAGGGCATCAATTTTGTGGGACTGATTACCTCGTCGTCTACTACTCAGAAAATATACATTATAGTAGCAACTGATTACTTTACAAAGTGGTCAGAAGCATGGGCAATGAGACAGGACAATGCAAAAGAGACTGCCAGTTTCCTACTTGAGCAAATCATCTGCCATTTTGGTCTGCCAAAGGAAATAGTATCGGATCGTAGAACCCATTTTTTAAACAAGGTAATTAGAAGCCAGACTAAAGCATGGAAAGCTAAGCATAACAAGATGACCCCCCATAATCCGCAAGCTAATGGACAAGTCAAAAGTACCAACAAGCAGCTTGTGGGTATCCTATCCAAGATAGTCTCCGAAAAGAAGCGGGACTGGGATACAAAATTATATGTGGCGGTTTGGGCGTATAACACGACGTTCAAACGAGCTACTGGCCACACCCCATTCAAATTAGTTTATGGGGAGGAGTGTGTCTTACCCTTAGAAATTGAGTTGCCGACCATAAGATTCACAATCAATCATTGTTTGGGTGATGAAGATGCCCTATTTGAGCGGCTTACAACTATAGCCCACTTGGATGAACTTAGACTGCAGAGTTTGTTGCACCAAGAGGTGGCTAAACATCGGATGAAGCGGTTGCATGATCTAAAAGCGAAGAGGTATACCTTTAAGAAAGGGTAGTTAGTTCTATATTACGATACACGTAGGGAGCTATTTCCAGGAAAGTTGGAACCTCGATGGGATGGCCCTTACAAGATAGTTTGGATAGGTAAAAATAAGTCCACAGTTTTATTAGCTGATCTACAAGGAGTGGAATTTAAGAATAAGGTTAATTTTAATAAGATTAAACCTTATTATTTCTAAATATACTAACGTGCTAAATGCATTGTAGGTCTATACTGGGGCTGATTTGAGACCTGTAGGCGAGCTTAAATTGGTTGATGGGGCGGTTAATTCCTTATTTGGAGCACCCATATCTCGAGAAAAGATATCATCAGGGGAGGCTTATCTGGTGGAGCAAGGGATATGAAGTGATCGAGCAAGAAGACAACACATTTGTGTGGGAGATTAAAGTTTTCTGCCATCACTGTTTACAAATCTTGACAAGCATCCCTGTTGAGTTTAATGAAGAAGGTGCGATGGAGCCGTCGGTTCATCCTCTAAATATGTTGAACTTTGATTTTCATAATTACGAATAGGGGAGTTCTTGATGGTGGCTGACTGTGTAAACCCATTATGGACATATACATTATACTTTGATGGAGCGTCTAGGGGCCCTAATAGAAAAGGAAGTGTTGGAGTAGTTATCTGAGATCCCCGACATAGAGTTACAATGAAACTAGTTGCTTATCTCGAGGTAGGATTTACTAACAACATGGCAAAGTATAAAGCCCTAATTATGGGATTGAATATTGCTAAGAAAGGTGGTATTAGGCAATTGTTAATAAAAGGGGATTCCCAGCTGATCTTAAATCAACTCAATGGGACATATACAGTTCGGAATCCTCTCCTTCGTATGTATCATCGAACTGCTATAACCCTACTTGATGAATTTGAGAGCATATCTCTTCAGCTCATTCCAATTATTGGAATCAGTTTGCGGATTCCTTAGCTAATTTTGCTTATGAAGAGAACCTCTTTTTCAACTGTGGTCCTAGTCCAGATGTTGCTATTGATAATGAGACAGGACTTGGTCTCTTGTGGGGAATGTTATCAGACCATGTGTTATATGGCAAGCGATGGTTGATATGGGTAATGAGAAGAGTGGCTGAGACCCATCTACCACTATTATCTTGGACCCATAGGCTGATCCGACAACATGTTATGCGTATGCCTCTTGTTATATATGCAAGAGGTAATGGGCCATAACTTGATGCATTTACTTTAGGGATGAGAGCCCTATTTTTCCCCTTCGAATGGAGCGTATTTGCGTATATCTACCTTTTTCCAAGGAGGGATCTCTATGAGCTGGTTTGTTTGTTTTATTAGGCCAAGAGGCCAGTTGTTTTCAGGTTTTAATAATCTATCTCTTTAGGCCAAGAGGGCCAGTTAGTTTGTAGTGAAATATGCTATTTCTTTAGGCCAAGAGGACCCTATCTCTGTTTGGTGCAGGTACGTTTACTGCTTTGTTGTTTTAGTGATTGCACCATACATGTTGATGAAGTCGCTGGAGGGAGGCTTTGCTGCAAAGGAGCTTTTTGTGGCCATTCCAGGTGGTTTCGTCCCCTCTCTGAGTTTTTTCCCTTAAGCAATTAATGACATATGTGCGGGTAAGGGTTACTTTCTTTTGTTTGTTGGGGACCGGCACTTGAGGCATGAAGTCCCAGGTTTAGGTTCTGTATGTCTGGGGGAGGTCTGAGTAGTCATTGCCTTCTGCAAGGCATTGTCAGGCATTGTAAGACCTGTTTTAGATGGGAGTTCTAGTGACCCTGTTCTGCTGACCTACCAGGTGGCCGTTCTGGGAGTTCCTGTTAGTTGTGAGGCAGTTAGAGAAGCCTACTAAAATAATGATGGGAAGAGACAAAACACTAAAGGCTTGAAAGCCAATTTCTGAATATACGGAGGTGTGTAAAAAGGGGTTCTAACCCCTTTAAAAATAGACAAGGAAAGAAAGAAAAATTCTTAAGCTGTTGCTTATCGCCTTGCGAAGGCCTGGTAGGTTCCTGGGGCCGAGACAAGATCCGAGGTCAATGCCTTGTCTTCCTAGGGGTAGCATCTAGTTGGAAAATAAATAATATAAGAAGCTTGGAGGGAAAATAAAAGTAGCGTTAGAAAATGATTTAGTGTCGCCTTGCGAGGGCTTGGTAGATTCTTGGGTACCGAGACAGGACCTGAGGCCGATGCCCTATTCTCCTTGGGTCACTACGCTCAGCTCCCTCCTTTTTACATGCCCGAGTATGGAAAATGAGAGGTTAAAAGACTAATGTGCTAAAAGAAACTATTTCTTGATCAGGCTATAGGAGTTCTCGCCTAGTAGAAGCTCCTAGTTGAGTTGTCCTTAGTTAGGTAGGTAATTCAGACCACCACTTAGGATGACCGCTTTGATAGTTCTTTTTAGCTTGGCTGTGTTGGAGTAGTTGGTTACCAACTAGCTTTGGACTTTTTGTCAGATGATGCTAGGCCTACTCCTCGTGGATTTCATGCCTTGGTTTTGCTAGGGGGTAGGGTGAGAGCTGTGATGTGTTTTGTTGTGTATCTATTTTGTATCAGCTTGATGCTCTTTGTGGTTGCCTTTATGTGCAGTTCTGTTCATGGGATTCGACGGGCCAAGTCGCCCTATCCCGTGATCGCCAATGATAGATGATTTTTAATGTCGAGAAGTGCTTAAAAATAGCCAAAAATTACGAATATCAGGGGAAAAATAGACTTCGTCGAAAGCGACAGTGGCAATTAATACGATTTTAAGCGACGAGTCCCTAAAGCGCTGAAAGGTGAGAAGGATCGAATCTTGCACGCGAGCTATGGCGGGAGAGCAAGAGCAAGAAAGAGAGAGACAAGAAATGGGAACTCCAACAGTCACAATGTGTGACCGGGCCTTCCTTTATTCAAACTGTCACTAAAAGAATAAAGAATAAAGTGACGTGACGGGCGCCCGCCACCTGCAGTGTGCAGTGGCGGGTACTGTCAATGTAGTAATACACGGGGCTCCTGACTCACCATAGCCAAGGAATATGCATTTAATGCTCTTTGGATCCAATTTACTCCTCTTGTCCTTGGGCACATGGCAGAATGCCTCACATCCAAAGACACGGAGATGCGCATAAGAGGGTGGCTTACCAGCCCAAACTTCCTCTGCAACCTGGAAATCCAATCCACTGGAAGGCGATCGGTTTATGACATGCACTGCCGTACTAACTGCCTCAGCCCAAAAACTCTGGGGTAGGCCTGCATGGCTAAGCATAGAGCGCACACGTTCCTGAATAGTCCTGTTCATGCGCTCAGCCAAACCATTCTGGGGTGGGGTGTAAGGGGCGGTCAACTGACGCTTAATACCCCTGTCATCACAAAACTGCTCAAAAGCATGCGAGACATATTCTCCCCCATTATCTTTCCTAAGGCATTTCAGCCTATACCCAGTCTGGTTCTCAATAAGAGCAAGCCATCTCTGAAAAACTGCCAAGACATCAAACTTCTGCTTTATGGGATAAGCCCACACTGTCCTAGAAAAATCATCAATGAAGGTAACGAAGTACTTCGCGCCACCCATAGACATGCAAGGCATAGGCCCACAAACATCGGAATGCACTAATGCCAAGGGCTCACTCATGCGTGGCCTACCCGATTTCTTATGCGTAGACCTATTTTGCTTACCATAAAGACAATGATCACATGAGTCAAAACATGCATAATCCAAAGGCGGAAGATACTGCAAACCAGATAACATTTTCATTCCCTTCAAAGACATATGCCCCAAACGGACATGCCAAAGTGATACATGTGGGATAGAGCCCACTGCCAAAACATGGTCTACAGAAGACCCAGATACAACAAGAGGATAGAGGCTGCCAGCCTTGGCGCCTCTAGCAAGCACAAGTCTGCCTTTGGTAATCTTCCAGGCAGAATCCCCAAAACATACATGAAACCCTGCATCATCCAATTGTCCTGCAGACATAAGACTGCGCGTAAGCGCAGGTACATGACGTACATCCCTAAGCAAAAAGGAACTGCCAGTGGAAAACTGCAACTGAATATCTCCACAGCCCACAATATCAAGAGACCTGTCATCTCCAAGTCTGACTGATCCAGATACAGTATCGTAAGAGTGAAACCACTCACGATAAGGCGTCACATGGAAGGACGCACCTGAATCCAATAACCAGCACTGTGCATACATACTAGGTGTCTCAGTCAAGTGTGAAGCATCAGAAGAACTAGCTGCAAGTATAAACTCATCACCACCATCGGACTCCTCAGTCTGTGTGACATTAATTTCCTCAATCTTGACGCTGGACTTCGCAGGTACTATGCTGCGATAAGAGGACTTCTCCTGCACTTTATCTTTCCCCTTATCCTTGCGCTTCTCATTGCGCAACTCATGACACTGTGGTCTAATATGGCCCTTTTTCCCACAATGATGACAAGTGACATTAGCGTTGCGCCCACGCGACTTACTACGCGACTATCCACGAGATTTAGACCGACCCTTCTGCGAGTCACGGCCTCGGCCATTACCACGGTCATACATGTCATTCCTGCCTCTAACTGTCAAAGCATGACTACCACGAGAGGCATCCAAGTTTTTGCGATTCACCTCTTCCTGAAGAAGAGCACTCTCAACATCTGCCAATTTTAGAGTAGCACTAGAGGCACATAGGGCAGTGCGGAATACATCCCATGACTCATTCAGAGTCCCAAGCAAGAAAAGAGGAGTTACTTCATCTCCAAAGGTGATATCCTGCGAAGTCAGATTCTTCAATATAGCATGGAACTGGCTCAAGTGAGCAGACATAGTCGCATTATCCTTCATGTGCAGATCCATAAGTTGCTTCAACCAGTACATTTGACTGGCCGGACTTTTCTTATCATAAAGATTCTTGATCTTATTCCATAGATCCCATGCACTCTGTGCTTCCTCAAATACATTATAATGTACCTGTTCAGTGAGAGACAATACAATCGTAGACTTGCATAGCTCATCAAGTTCAAGCCAGTCGTCATTGTCCATAGTATCAGGCTGCTCCCCACTCAACCGAAGTGGCTTAATCTGAGATTTCTGCACCAAAACCTGCCATATTTGACTCTTCCAGTAAGAGTAGTTGGTACCATCCAACTTTGTAATGTTAAAGATGGCACTATCATGCGAAGATGACGCCATTATGCAGGCTGGAAATGCCCAAACAGTCCAAAACTGCTTGTTGTTTTACTGCAGAAACTGCCCAAAAATGACCAAAACGGGATCCAAAGGGCGAGCAAAGTGTGCCAAAAGTTGCTGCCCACTTAGTACTAGGTGCGGTACACCAAATCAGGATATTTCAACATGAAAAGTACACCTCAGTCCACCAATAACTGCTTGCTGTAATAAATTGCAGGTATGCAGTCTAGAGAGCAAACTGTCCCAAAATAGGATCCAATGTCAAGCAAACAATGCTAGGTCCAAAGCCGGCATGAAACGGACATAAGCAAGGCCAATGACAGTGAAAATAACATGAGCTCAACACCGAAGCATGTCAAAATAACATCTGCCAGTGAAAGGCACACCCCCAGACACTCTAGGCAAAGTGTTCCTGTAACTGCCAAAACCTGACACAAATAGGTGTCTGCTAAAAAAGAAAGATCCAAATATGAGACTTAGCTCATAAGCATCCTGTGAACCAAGAGTACATCAATGCATATCCATAAAGATCGGAGTATGATCCCAAAGTCTCAATGCGTATGTAGCTGCTCAAGACATAAACTGCTCCAAATACATGTAAGTGCTCCAATAGCATGCAACTGTCAAAGGTCAAGCAAGCATGTAAAATGCTCCCACTGGCACAAAAGGCGTACAAAGCGAGCTCAGAAGCTCAAACAACCCAAGAGAAAGCAATGACATCCAAATAGCAACCAAGATCAGTGATCAAGTAAGCCGAGAATGCTCAAATACATCCAAATCCAAGCTCCAAGTGCCAGTGAAGACGGAGCTAATGTGAAGCTCAAAAGCATCCCATAATCTCATACATATGCTCCAAGTCGTCCCCAAATGTCAGAGACATCATGCCAAATCTCAAAGCATACATCCGGTATCGGTAGGTAAGTGCCAAAGGCTGTAAAGTACCTTCAGCCCACTGTTATTCCAGCATGTATTTACTGTTCTAAACAGTAGATTTCAGCCCCAAATTCAAGCCAAAATCATGGTCAAACCAAATGCATACATCCCCAATACATCCGGGTAGGAAGTAGACCGCATACGGGCATCAAACAAGGTAACCGGAGTAGAGTATAAGCATCAAATGCCAATGCCAAGTGTGGCTGCCCTGTTTCCAGCACTGTATAACAGTAAATAATAGTCCCAAATCATCCAATATTTCAAGCCAAAATCATGGCATAATCATGTGCATACATTCCCAAGGCACTAGGCATCATGTAGACCGCATACGGGCATCAAATAGCACAACCGGAATGGAGTATAAGCAACAAATGCTAATGCCAATGGTGCTGCCCTGTTTTCAGCCTGTTATGACAGTTTATAACAGTCCCAAATCTGAAGAAATCAGCCCCGAATGATCAAGACCAATGCCCAAAGCTTGAATGACATCAAACATGAAGTCTATAGCCCTCTTGATCAAGGTAGAGAGCAAGAAGCAATGGCCAAGTGTGGAGCTGAAGTAGATGAGTGCTCACAGCCTGGAAAAAAATGATGCAATCTGCCTTGTTGGTGCTGAACTTGCTGCTGCTCCACATGGGCTGAAAAGGGGGTAATGGGGGGCTCAATGATGGCCCAAGGTAGGCACATACCAAGCCATGAAGGCCCAATGCAAAGGGGAGGGAAGATATGAGCTATGGAGCTCAAGAAGAGTGGCTGCCCTTTGTTCCTGCCCTATTTCAATCTGAGAATACACTCAAATGCCTGCAAATGCTAAAGCAATACCTCAAGGGCAAGGCCCTGATGAAGCTCAAGAAGGCCAGGATGGAGCTCGGGAAGCCGGGGAGAGTTGGGAGCTCAAGAGGTCGGCTATGGCTGCCGGGATGGAGACCCAATGCATGAAGCGAGTCAATGCGAAGGTCGGGAAGCACCGAGTCGAGCTCGAGCAAGAGAATGCCAAGCTCTGATACCAGTTGAAAGGTGAGAAGGATTGAAGCTTGCACGCGAGCTATGGCGGGAGAGCAAGAGCAAGAAAGAGAGAGACAAGAAATGGGAACTCCAACAGTCACAATGTGTGATCGGGCCTTCCTTTATTCAAACTGTCACTAAAAGAATAAAGAATAAAGTGACGTGACGGGCGCCTGCCACCTGCAGTGTGCAGTGGCGGGTACTGTCAATGTAGTAATATACGGGGCGGCACGGCGGAGGCGCCTTTACCCCCAACAAGCGCTAGTGCTAATTTTCATGGAAAATTAAACGGTGGAAGATGGCCGAGCTGGAGTTTTCCCAGATGCAAAATGACGTCAAGAATCCAATGCAAGTCTCACATCTCAATTTCGAGGTCGTTTGATCCCCCATTTAATCCCCGCAAGGTTCGGGGTTGTGAAGCGGCTACTAGATCTAGAAACCGAGAAGAGCATGACAGGATCCAACTTTGTAGATTTCGATGCCATGGAAGCACCCGTCTAGACGGATCTCAAATTCGATGTCGTTTGCCCCTCCAAAAGCAAAAAAACCAGTTGCCGGAAGTATGAAAGCGAAAGTCATGAACTAGATAATTTGGGTTTTAAGCTTAATGTTGAGATGACAAGCTCAACGCATGCGGACATTAATGATGGACCACCTGGTTAGATGGGTCCACACATCTACACTTAGCACGTCGGTGGTCATTATGACTCTCACATGGCCACTGACTCATTACTTATTATATTCAGGTTGTTACACCTATTTACAGCTGGCATAGTTATAGCGCTAGTCGATTAGTGTAGTCAGTTATACATTATTTGACCTAGTAGGCCACTTTCTTTTATGTTGTATCTTATCTATACTTTGTGTACATTGTAAAGTGTGTGGAAGAAGAAGAAGAAACCAGCAAGAAAACGTTTTGGCCTCCATCTCTCTTCTTGTCTCTTGAGTGAGCTTCTCCTTGTGCATTCTGTGTGTGTTTGGCGCCGCAGCTCAAGCAAGTCCCCCCACCACACGATTCTTGACATGGTATCAGAGCTGCACCACTGAGAGAGGCTGATTTTGAAGGCTAAAGTGAAGGAGAAGAAGCAAGGTTTGAGCAAGCAAGCCATGGGTAAGAAGCTCTCCCATCCTTCCACTCTCTCTCTTGGATAGTGCCTGTGGAGGCAATAGAAGCAGGGTCGAGCAAAAATCTCAGATTGCTGTGAGATTTGGTGTGCGAGAAGATCACTGTATATTCTGCAGATGAGTCCTTTAGGTCCTTCCTGCAGTTATTATGGGCATCTGAGGTCGTTTCAGGCCCCGTTTTAGAGCCGCAAGGTTGCGGACAATAGTTTCAGGGTACACTGTGATTTCGGCTGTATTGACCAAAAGTGGGTGCACAGGTTACAGATTGCAAATCTATAATTTTTGAGATATTTGCAGGAAGCAAACATAAGGTTTATCTGTAAACAGGTTGCAGATTACATGTATTGTTGAGCAATCAGTGAAAAAGGTTGCTTGGTGTATTACTGTGCACGTGTTGTGAAAGATTGTAGAAGACTAGCTTGCTGTGTTATATCCTTGTTTGTGATAATGGCAGAGAATAGTGGAAATCCCATTATTGAGAAGCTCGACAAGAACAACTACCCTTCATGGTAGTTCCGTGTGACGAACTTCCTCAATGGAAAGGGCCCTTTATGAGTTTGTCTCAGGTGAAGAAAAGGAGCTACAGCTGGGTATCCCTTCGACTACAGATGAGTTAAAAGCATGGAAAGAGTGGAATGCGAAAGATAAAAAGGTGATGTACTGGCTATCTACAGTAATTGATAATACTGCTGGGACATATCAGGAATGCAGAAACTTCACATGCAGCTTGGACAATTTTTGAGAGCATGTTTTCAGTAAATACAAAGGCACGAAAGATTCAACTCAAGCAAGAGTTGAATGCCTTGAAAAAAGGAAAAATGTCTGTCAATGAGTATGTGTTGAAAGGTGAGGAGCATTGCAGATGCTTTAGCAGTGATTGATGCAATGCTGGATGATGATGATTTGGTTTCATCCACTTGGAGTGGCCTTAACAATGAGAAGGCATGTAAATAATTTGTTACTTCGGTATATGTACGGAAGCCATTTCCAGATTTTGATGAGCTGATCTCTCTCATGATTACTGAAGAGATCAATATGCAGGGTGATTCGTCTGAAAGAAATGGTGAACAGATCCAAGCTTTCTACTCCAGTTCAAGAAGGGGACATGGCAGGTCCTCTTCAAGAGGCCGTGGTACAGGATGTGGTAGTGACAACCAGCAAAACAGATTGAATCATCAATTTGGCGATATGCAGGTTTTCGGAGGTCGTGGTAACTTTAGAGGCAGGGGGAGCTTTAGAGGAAGAGGTGGATGGCAGAACAGAGGTTCTAACAACTCTGGTATTGTGTGCCACTACTATGGCAAAACAGGTCATATTGCAGCACAATGTTATGCTAAGAAAGATGATATTCGCAATGGTAAGGTGCAGCAAGGAAACTATGCATCGTCTTCACGATAGAATGAAGACAAAAATTAACGTCTGTTTGTTATGCATCATATGCTGAATGCTATTACAGGAAAGGGAACACATGATGATATTTGGTATGTTGATTCATGTGCATCCAATCATATGACCAGCCATGCAAAATGGTTTGGAGAGATGCAGGATTTGCAAAATACAGGTTATGTGCAGACAGGTGATGATTCATGCCACCCAATCTCACACATTGAAAAAGTTCCCTTGCCCTTGCATGATGGTAAGACAAAGAGTCTTTCAGATGTATTACATGTGCCATCTATTACAAAGAACTTGGTGCCAGTTGGTCAGATGGTAGAGCAAGGGCTGCAAGTCAGATTTAATGCAAAGGGCTGCTTTGTAGAAGACTTCAATGACAAGTGCAGGTTGGTTGCAAAGGGAAGTAGAGTTAGACGTATGTTTACTCTGGATGCTGGAATTCCTACTATGAATGCTGCTATGTATGCTAAAGGAAAAGGTGTTGTTGCAGATATTGAAATTTGGCACAAACGCATTGGACATGCAAATGTACAAAGGCTGAAATTAATACAGTCCAAAGGGTTGGTTTGCCTACATTTAGAATTGCAAAATTTCATAAGGTATGCAAAGAATGTCAGTTTGGTAAGCAGGCAAGACAACCCTTTTCCCATGATAGAGATGTAAGCAGAAATATCCTTGATGTTGTGCATACAGATATTTGGGGACCTACACAAAATGTATCTCTTAGAGGCAGTTCATACTTTGTCACATTCATTGATGATTGTTCTAGAAAGCTGTGGGTATATTTTATGAAGGAAAAGAGTGAAGCGTTTGAGCACTTTAGAACTTTCAAGGCTGCAGTTGAAAGAGAAACAGGCTTGAAAGTAAAGTGCTTGAGGTCAAATGGAGGGGGACCTCTCAAATGAGTTCAATGATATTCTGAGGTCTCATGGGATAAAGAGACAGTTCACATGCAGGTATACCCCATAGCAAAATGGTGTTGTAGAAAGAAAAAGAGGCATATTGCAGAAGTTGCACGTGCATTAATGGATGAAAAGGATATGCCCAAACATTTTTGGTTTGAGGCTGTCCATACTACTGTCTACATTATGAACACAGCTGCAGTTCATGGGATGACTCCTGAAGAATGCTTTACTGGCAAGAAACCTGATGTATCGCACTTGAAAGTATTTGGGTGTGTTGCATATGTTCATGTGCCAGATGAGCTATGAAAGAAGCTTGATCCAAAGGCAGAAAAATGTGTCTTTATTGGATACTCTTTAGAGCAGAAAGGGTATCGCTGTTATAACCCTATCACATGTAAGTTCAGAGTGAGCAGGGATGTCATCTTTGATGAAATGAGCAGTTGATATGCATCTAGTGGTGATGCATTGGATGATGATGATGATCATGACACTCATGTGCAGGTTGAAAAGCAAGAATCACGGACTCTTAGTGGACTATAGACATCATCTGGTAGTCCTTGGTCTGGGAGACTAAGGAGTAGCTCTATATCTTCAGGTGCATCTAGTAGCATTACAGGTAAAGACAAAGGAAAGAATAAAGTGTCAGATGACATTGATGCAGTTCTTGATGGAGACTCCAGTGGCTCAGAGAGCTTGGATGATGAGTTTGGTATTCCTTCTGTTAGGACACCAGGTGTACAAAGAGCTCATAGTAATGTAAAGGCTCCATTGAGTGATCCGGTGGTACGAAGATCTAGCAGGGTCAAATACCCTATTAAAAGATTTGGTTTTGAAGGTTATGCAGCTCACCATTATGCTTATATGGTGAAACTAGTTGAGGATGTTGAGCCCACTTGTTTTGAGGATGCTGTTGGTCATACTCATTGGGATGCAGCAATGGATGAGGAGATGGCTGCATTAGAGGCCAATAAGACTTGGGATCTAGTATCATTGCCGAAGGGCAAGAAAGCTATTGGATGTAAGTGGATTTATAAGATTAAGCACAATGCAGATGGTTCTATTAGTAGGTACAAAGCTAGGCTGGTTGCAAAAGGCTATGCCCAGACATATGGCATAGATTATGAAGAAACCTTCAATCCAGTTGCTAGGATGGCAATTGTGAGATGTGTGATTGCTTTGGCAAAAACCAAAAGTTGGAGGTTGCAGCAAATGGATGTGAAGAATGCCTTCTTGCATGGTGATTTGCAGGAAGAAGTGTATATGGATCAGCTAGCAAGTTATGAAGATTTAGAGCATCCCACGTATGTGTGCAGGTTAAAGAAGGCGCTCTATGGGCTCAAGCAAGCACTTAGAGCATGGTCTGACAAGATCAGAGAGTATCTTGTCAATATTGGCTTTTATGTTTCTGATGCTGATCACTCACTTTATGTGAGAAAGGAAGATGCAGGTTTGGTCATCATAGTCATCTATGTGGATGACTTGATTATTACAGGTAATAGTGATAGTGGGATTGCTGAAGTCAAGGACTTTTTGAAGAAGAAGTTTGAGATGAAGGATTTAGGTAAGCTAAGGTACTTCCTTGGCATTGAGGTGATCAGATGTGATGATGGTATATGGCTATCCCAAAGACAGTATGGCTTGGATATGCTATCCAAGTATGGTATGACAGCATGCAAACCACTTTCAGTCCCGTTGGAGCAGAATGTAAAGTTGAGTACTAATGTTGGGGATGAGATAGAAGACCCTGCTATATTCAGGAGGATAGTGGGGAGTTTGATCTACATGACCATTACACGGCCAGACTTGAGCTACGCTGTTGGTCTTGTGAGTCAGTTTATACAAGTACCTAGAAAGCCACATTTGGATGCAGTCAGACGCATATTGAGATATGTGAAGTCCACATTATATTATGGCCTTTTCTATGAGGTAGATATAGATATACAGGTGTTTGGATACATAGATGCAGATTGGGCTGGTAGTATGTCTGATAGAAGATCTACCAACGGATACATGTTCTCTCTTGGTAGTGCAGCAGTTACTTGGAGCAGCAAAAAGTGATCTACAATTGCTTTGTCGAGTACAGAGGTTGAGTATAGAGGTGATGCTGTTGCAGCATGTGAGGTAGTATGGCTGCAAAAGTTATTGGCTGATTTAGATGTGCAGGTAGAAGGTCCAGTTGTCATTTATTGTGACAACATGAGCAGTATACAATTGGCTAGGAACCTTGTGTTCTATGCCAGGACAAAACATATTGAGGTATACTACCACTTTGTGAGAGAGAAGGTACTAGCAGATGAGATTGACTTGGTGTATGTCAGCACACAGGATCAGATAGCTGACATCTTCACGAAGGCATTGGGTACAGAGAAGCTTCAAAAGTTTTGAAGCTTACTTGGAGTTGCAGAGATGCAGTTGAGCTTGAGGGGGAGTGTTGAGATGACAAGCTCAACACATGCGGACATTAATGATGGACCGCCTGGTTAGATGGGTCCACACGTCTACACTTAGCACGTCGGTGGTCATTATGACTCTCACATGGCCACTGACTCATTACTTATTATATTCAGGTTGTTACACCTATTTACAACTGGCATAGTTATTATATTCAGGTCGTTACACCTATTTACAGCTGGCATAGTTATAGTGCTAGTCGACTAGTGTAGTCAATTGTGCATTGTTTGACTTAGTAGGCCACTTTCCTTTATGTTGTATCTTATCTATACTTTGTGTACATTGTAAAGTGTGTGGAAGAAGAAGAAGAAACCAGCAAGAAAACGTTTTGGCTTCCATCTCTCTTCTTGTCTCTTGAGTGAGCTTCTCCTTGTGCATTCTGTGTGTGTTTGGCACCGCAGCTCAAGCAAGTCCCCCCACTACGCAATTCTTGACACTTAAGCTCTAATTAAGAGCTTAAAGAAGCTCACGAAATGAAACGTTATGGGGGGAGGGGGGGCGTCAATTTTTCGGCGCCCTATTTTTTTCCCATTTTTTATCATTTTCTGATCGGTCTGAGGCAGGAGGAATTCTCTTGGCCCTGAAATGCTTCTATCCTTCGCCCTTCATCGCCATAAACGGATCAAGGAATGATGCACTGAGCAAAGAGATAAAAAACTAGTCTTTCTCTCTCCTCCCTCTCTCTCCTACATAGAGACAATTCATGTGGCAAGAATCAAGAAGAGAATCGGATGATGGATGCTTGTCCGCAGATTGTTCCAAGAGGCTAAAGGCTGAAGATCTATGCTGAAATCCATGGCTGGTGGGTTGATACACAGTCCCAATTAATTATTCAAAAAATCCAAAACATGCAAAAAGGCGGTATGCTCTATTTTATGAAAGAATTTTGCTTGTTTTTTATTGTTGATAGTCTAAATGGTGTGCACATGGGCTAATCCATGGCTGATGGGTCGATACATAGTCCCAATTAATTATTCAAGAAATCCGAAACACGCAAAAAGGCGGTATGCTCTATTTTATGAAAGAATTTTGCTTGTTTTTGATTGTTCATGGTCTAAATGGTGTGCACATGGGCTGAAATTTTATTTGAATGTTCCTTGCATTATGTTTGAGGGCTGCAATCACTGTTATGCAGAACCCGTATTGATTTACGTCAATTATAAATTTTCAAAACTCGAAAAAACACTAGTTTTGATGGAAAATGATGGTTATTTTGATTTTGAGTGGGAAAAAATGAGTGGACATGGGATAAAATAAGGAAAAATGCTAAGTTTCAGTTCAAATGATCACTCATTAGAGAAAATCCAGAAAATGTCTATTTTTTATTAAAAATAAATAGAAAAAATAGAGAAAAATAGGAAAAAATGGGTTTCTTGCGCTCGAAAAATATGAAAATATAAGATCTATGTATGTGAATGTCTGATGAGGCTGAAGCATGAGGTTAAGCCTCAGTTTGGTCTTGTCCTTTGTGTTAGAGTGGGTATTTATTGCTTTTACATACAAAAAAATGACATTAAAAACCCTCTACACCTATGCAACACAGCAAAATCTAAACGGTGACGGGGAGGATGATGTTATACAATCGTTTGAACGCTGAAATGATAAAAAGTCTAATTGTTTTCTTTATGCATAGCATTTAGGAGGTGGTCTATTCGAAAAAATAATGAATCTAGCAGCACGAGGTTTGCCTTGGTACTGGGTTAATACAAAGAAGCATTGCGTATTAGCGGAAATTCATTAAAAGGGCTATTTTTGCATGACACAGGCTGATTTCAAACCATAATTGTTTGTGCACAATCATCCACCATTGCATAAATCATACTCGTAGTATCTATTCTTGGTATGCATAGCAATTAGTTGAATATAAACGACCCACGCTGGAGAGAGTGAGGTACCCAAGCTGTAGGGCTAGATGGTGGGTCTAAGGGGACAGGTACGTGAGGACTGGTACATTCCTGGAATGATATAATATTGGTACCAAGAGTGGAGTTTGTTTCGTATATGTTATATATGTTAGCGATGCATCTTGGGGCCAATCCCTGAGGTGTAGGAGAGTCGCAGTGGAGCCACGACAATTAGTCGGGGGGTGCTTCCTTTGTGTGTAATATGTGTTGCTTATTGCCAATATGTGTGGGATACCTCCTCTGAGAGATAAAAAACAGTCTTTCACTCTCCTCCCTCTCTCTCCTGCATAGAGGCAATTCATGTGGCAAGAATCAAGAAGAGAATCGGGTGATGGATGCTTGTCCGGGAGACACCGAATTGTTCCAAGAGGCTGAAGGCTGAAGATCTATGCTGAAATCCATGGCTGCTGGGTCGATACATAGTCCCAATTAATTATTCAAGAAACCCGAAACACGCAAAAAGGCGGTATGCTCTATTTTATGAAAGAATTTTGCTTGTTTTTTATTGTTCATGGTCTAAATTGTGTGCACATGGGCTGAAATTTTATTTGAATGTTCCTTGCATTATGTTTGAGGGCTGCAATCACTGTTATGCAGAACCCTATTGATTTGCAGCAATTATAAATTTTCAAAACTTGAAAAAACACTAATTTTGATGGAAAGTGATGGTTATTTTGATTTTGAGTGGGAAAAAATAAGTGGACATGGGATAAAATAAGAAAAAATGCTAAGTTTCAATTCAAATGATCAGTCATTAGAGAAAAATCAGAAAATATCTATTTTTTATTAAAAATAAATAGGAAAAATAGAGAAAAATAGGAAAAAATGGGTTTCTTGCGCTCGAAAAATATGGAAAAATAAGATCTATGTATGTGAATGTTTGACGAGGCTGAAGCATGAGGTTAAGCCTCAGTTTGGTGTTTTCCTTTGTGTTAGAGTGGGTATTTATTGCTTTTACATACAAAAAAATGACATTAAAAACCCTCTACACCTATGCAACGTAGCAAAATCTAAACTGTGAGGGGGAGGATGATGTTATACAACCATTTAAACGCTGAAATGATAAAAAGTTTGATTGTTTTCTTTATGCATAGCATTTAGGAGGCGGTCTATTCGAAAAAATAATGAATCTAATAGCACGAGGTTTGCCTTGGTGCTAGGTTAATACAGCGAAGCATTGCGTAATAGCGAAAATTCATTAAAAGGGCTATTTTCACATGACACGGGCTGATTTCAAACCATAATTGTTTGTGCACAATCATCCACCATTGCATAAATCATACTTGTGGTATCTATTCTTGGTATGCATAGCAATTGGTTGAATAGAAATGACCCACGCTAGAGAGAGAGAGGTACCCAAGTTGTAGGGCTAGACGGTGGGTCCAAGGGGACAGGTACGTGAGGACTGGTACATTCTTGGAACGATATAATATTGGTACCAAGAGTGGAGTTTGTTTCGTATGTGTTATATGTGTTAGCGATGCATCTTGGGGCCAATCCTTGAGGTGTAGGAGAGTCGCAGTGGAGCCACGACAATCAGTCGCGGGGTGCTTCCTCTGTGTGTAATACGTGTTGCTTATTGCCAATATGTGTGGGATACCTCCTGTAAGAGATAAAAAACTAGTCTTTCTCTCTCCTCCCTCTCTCTCTTGCATAGAGGCAATTCATGTGGCAAGAATCAAGAAGATAATCGGGTGATGGATGCTTGTCGGGGAGACACCAGATTGTTCCAAGAGGCTGAAGGTTGAAGATCTATGCTGAAATCCATGGCTGGTGGGTCGATACACAGTCCCAATTAATTATTCAAGAAACCTGAAACACACAAAAAGGCGGTATGCTCTATTTTATGAAAGAATTTTGCTTGTTTTTGATTGCTCATGGTCTAAATGGTTTGCACATGGGCTGAAATTTTATTTGAATGTTCCTTGCATTATATCTGAGGGCTGCAATCACTGTTATGCAGAACCCGTATTGATTTGCAACAATTTAAATTTTCAAAACCCGAAAAAACACTAATTTTGATGGAAAGTAATGGTTATTTTGATTTTGAGTGGGAAAAAATAAGTGGACATGGGATAAAATAAGAAAAAATACTAAGTTTTAGTTCAAATGATCAATCATCAGAGAAAAATCACAAAATACCTATTTTCTATTAAAAATAAATAGGGAAAATAGGAAAAAATGGGTTTCTTGCGCTCGAATAATATGGAAAAATAAGATCTATGTATGTGAATGTTTGACGAGGCTGAAGCATGAGGTTAAGCCTCAGTTTGGTCTTGTCCTTTGTGTTAGAGTGCGTATTTATTGCTTTTACATACAAAAAATGACATAAAAAACCCTCTACACCTATGCAATGCAGCAAAATCTAAATGGTGAGAGGGAGGATGATGTTATACAACCGTTTAAATGCTGAAATGATAAAAAGTCTGATTGTTTTCTTTATGCATAGCATTTAGGAGGCAGTCTATTCGAAAAAATAATGAATCCAACAGCACGAGGTTTGCCTTGGTGCTAGGTTAATACAACGAAGCATTGCATATTAGCGGAAATTCATTAAAAGGGCTGTTTTCGCATGACACAGGCTGATTTTAAACCATAATTGTTTGTGCACAATCATCTACCATTGCATAAATCATACTCCTGGTATCTATTCTTGGTATACATAGCAATTGGTTGAATAGAAATGACCCATGCTAGAGAGAGTGAGGTACCTAAGCTGTAGGGCTAGACAGTGGGTCCAAGGGGACAGGTACGTGAGGACTGGTACATTCCTAGAATGATATAATATTGGTACCAAGAGTAGAGTTTGTTTTGTATGTGTTATATGTGTTAGCAATGCATCTTGGGGCCAATCCCTGAGGTGTAGGAGAGTCGCAGTGGAGCCACAACAATCAGTCGGGGGGTGCTTCCTTTATGTGTAATACGTGTTGCTTATTGCCAATACGTGTGGGATACCTCCTTTGAGGGGTTTTGGAAAAGGTGATGTTGGATTACATATCAGCTACAAATGCAATATTAGAAGTATCTAGTGTGTATTCAGCTATTATACAGACGCTCTTGACCGCGAGGCCGTGGGGTTGTTTTGTGCATGCTAGAGGTTTGGCTAGTGCTATAGCTAGTGCTGATCCATTTTAGGTCCCATCACTCACTCTCTCTCTTTTTGCTCTTGCTCTCCGCCATAGCTCACTTCTAGGCAAGCTTCGATTCTTCTCACCTTTCAACTTGCTATTGTTGGCATTGGGGATGTACGGCTGCAGTTCTCTACTTGCAGTAATTTTCTGTTATAGGATGTACATCATGTACCTGCGCTTACACACAATCTTATGTCTGCAAGGCAGCTTCATAATGCTGGATTTCATATTTCATTTGGGAATTCTACCTGGAAGATCACCTGTGGGCAGACTTGTGCTTGCTAGAGGTGCCAAGGCCTGGCAGTCTCTATCCTCTTGTAGTTGATGAATTCTCTGTTGACCATGTTTTGTCAGTCAATTCCATCCCACATGTATCTCTTTGGCATGCCCATTTGGGCCATATGTCTTTGAAGGGAATGAAAATGCTTTCTGGTTTGTAGTACTTACCACTCCTTGACTATGCATGTTTTGATTCATGTGAGCATTTTCTTTAAGGCAAACATATTAGGAATACACATAAGAAGTCTGGTAGGACACACATGAGTGAGCCCCTTGCATTGGTACATTCAGATGTCTGTGGGCCTATGCCCTACGAGTCTATGGGTGGTGCAAAGTATTTTGTGACATTCATTGACGATTTTTTGCATAAAGTCTTGGCTTACCCCATTAAGCTTAAGTCAGATGTCTCGGCTGTGTTTCAAAGATGGTTTGCATTGGTTGAGAATCAAACTGGGCATAGGCTGAAATGCCTTAGGACTTACAATGGGGGAGAATATGTGTCACGTGCTCTTGAGTGGCTTTGTGACGAGAGGGGTATTAAGTGTTAGTTGACCGCCCCCTATACCCCACCCCAGAATGGTTTGGCTTAGTGGATGAATAGAACCATCTAGGAGTGTGTACGCAGTATGCTTAGCCATGCAGGCCTACCACAAAGATTTTGGGCTGAGACAGTTAGTACAACTGTGCATGTCATCAATAGATCACCTTCCAATGGTTTGGATTTCCAGGTTACAGAGGAGGTATGGAATGTTTTATGCGCATCTACGTCTTTGGATGTGAGGCATTTTGCCATATGCCCAAGGACAAGTGGACTAAGTTGGATCCTAAGAGTGTCAAATACATTTTCCTTGGCTATGGAGATGCAGGAGAAATGGGTTATCCCCTCTGGGATCCACAAGTGCGAAAAGTCATTCGCAACCATGATATAGTCTTCCATGAAGATAAGATGCATAGGCAACCTGAGAAGGTGGTAGAGATACGTAGGGTTATATTCTAGGAGGAGCCATGTGCTCCTGCATAACCAGTTGGATAGCTTGCAACAACAGTTGGTACACATGGCTAGGGTGTTGGATAGGATGCTAAACATGCAACATAGCATGTAGTGAGACATTCTACTAGAGCTAGACATCCACCTGATAGATTTGAGCCCTCAATGCATTATGTCTTAGATATAGATGTAGGAGAGCCTCTCACCTATGAGGAGGTTATGCGCACGGTTGACAGTCACTCCTGGGAGAGGGCCATGCAGTTCGAGATGGAATCCTTGCATAAGAATATGACTTGGGATTTGGTTGCATTGCCTAACGACAAGATGGCTTTGCCATGCAAATGGGTGTACAAGTTGAAAAGTACCCTTTGCACCCTAAGCCGGCTTATAAGGCAGACTTGTTGCTAAGGGTTTTAAGTAAAAGCATGGAGTTGACTTTGATAAAGTATTTTCTCTTGTGGTCAAGATGACCACCCTATGCTTGGCTTTAGCATTAGTCGTGCAGCTTGACTTGGTCATGTATTAGATGGATGTCAACACTACATTCTTGCATGGGGATTTGCATAATGAGATTTACATGGAGCAAGCTAAGGGCTTTGCAAAACCTGGCAGGGAGCACCTAGGGTGCAAGTTGAAGAAAAGCCTTTATGGATTGAAGCAAGCACCTAGGGAGTGATATCATAAGTTTGATGCCTTTATGCAGTCACAGGGCTACAATAGGAGTGCTATGGATCCGTGTCTTTACACGAAGAAAGCCCATGATGGCTCATTGCTTATTTTGGTACTTTATATGGATGATATGCTGATAGCAGGGAAAGCTCATGATGAACTCGATGCTCTTAAATCTCAACTAAAAAAGAGCTTTGAGATGAAGGATTTGGGACATGCCTCTCACATTCTTGATATGCACATTAAGCGCGACAGACATCAGGGACTACTCTACCTCTCACAGAGGGAGTACATTCATAAAGTCCTTAAGTGTTTCCGCATGCAAGATGTGAAGCCTATTGGCTATCCATTACCTTCTTATGTGAAGGTCTCACAGGCCAATTGTCCATAGATAGTTTGTAGATAGATGAGCAGAGGGCCAAGATCCCTTATGCATCAACCGTGGGCAATTTGATGTATGCCATGACAGCTACTTGTCCAGATATTGCCTTTGCAGTTGGTGTTGTAGCACACTATATGGCTACACCTGGCAAGAAACATTGGGATGCTGTGAAGGGTATCATGAGATACCTACAAGGCAAAGCAGATATGTGTATTTGCTATGGCAACTAGGATACTGGAGTTGTGGGGTACATAGACTCTGATTATGCAGGATATGCTAATAGTAGGAAGTCCACTTCTAGCTATGTATTCACCTATGCTAGAGGTGATGTCTCTTAGATGTCTAGGGTTCAGAAGTGTACAACTCTCTCTACCACTGAGGCTGAGTATGTTGTAGCAATTGAGGCTTGTAAGGAGGCCATACGGTTGGTGGGCCGTTTGGTTTCATGACCTTAGGATTGATTCTATACTTGTGTTGCATTCGGATTCTATGAGTGCTATTCAGCTAGCCAAGAATTCGATCTTCCATTCAAAGACAAAACACATTGAGGCAAGGATCACTTCATACATGGGGTCGTGGAGGACAAGTCTGTTGACCTTGTCAAGATCTCCATCGACGAAAATCCTACAGATCTACTCACGAAATCCTCACTACTGAGCGCTTTGCCTTCCTGAGGAGATTGATGGGCGTCGGATGAGATGTCATTTTTTCTCATCCTATTGTACATGTGTACATTGTACTGTCTTTTCTTTTTCTTTTCACTCCTCACCGGGGCAGATTTTCTTTTGAGTGGAAGGTTGTTGGGGGTAAAGGTGCCTCTGCGTAGCCGCTCGTGTATTACTACACTGACAGTACCCGCCATTGCACAGTACAGGTGGTGGGCGCCCATTACCGTCGCTTTATTCTTTATTCTTTATTCTTTATTCTTTATTCTTGTAGTGACAGTTCAAATAAAGGAAGGTCCGGTCACACATTGTGATTGTTGGAGTTCCCATTTGGTCTCTCTCTCTTTCTTACTCTTGCTCTCCCGCCATAACTCTTCCTAGCAAGCTTCAATCCTTCTCACCTTTCAACACCTAACTACCTTGCTTATAATATATAAGTTGAATTAGAACTAATCCATAGCAATTATTTTATCAAATAATTTAATTAAAAAAATTAACTCGCTTAGGTCCCATCTAGTACCCTTATTTAAAGCTAACCCCTAAGCCCTTAAGTTGCTAACTAGCCTCCTTATAACCCAATTAATTTAATTGAAACTAATTCCTATGATTTATTAATGGATCTAACAATTCAATACTCCTATCTAATAGTTACCCTTTGAGTTCTAGGTCCATATCCTCTCAAAAGGTAGCGATTAATACTCTCAAGCTCTTTGATGCTCTATGGTGCAACATGATTCTCAATGAAGAATGCAAAAGAAAATACAATGGCAAGGGTTGCATGCACCATCATCAACAATCAAGGCACCACGGTCTCTTACTTGGTGTTTAGTAGTGTCTTACATGGTGTTGTTGTTGCCTTGCTTTGAGAGTTCTCGTTCTTCTTTTCTCTCAATCTCTCTTAAACTTACATTTCTTTAAACTTTTCGTCACCTTTAAAGTTTTATTAAAAGTTGGCTATTACTTTTTTGTTTTTCAAGCTTGTAATAAGGCAAACAAAAAAGATTTAACAAGATGAACAATGAGAACAAGATAAAAATGAAACAATGATTAGCTGCACGTGTAAAAAGAAAGTGTGAGTTTTTACAACTTTTCTCTTGTTTTTTTTGCTATCAGTTCTAGGGAAAAAAGTTCACATCACAATTCATTTACAAAAGATGCTTAATTTGAGAGTTGAACTAGCATGAGGGAGAGGGTGGTGCCATGTTCAAGGGAGCATCCCAAATTGCATTCCACATAGCTTCCCTTCTCTCCATCCAAAGGTGACACTCTTCATGGATTTCAAATTTCTAGAAAGTGATTGAGTCTTATTTGCTGACATGCTCAACATCCACTGGGTCCCAAGTACCCTTAAATTTCTAGATTAGCTATGTTGGGGCCCAAGCAAGGTAGGGCCTTTGGACATAGCTTTGACCACCATCTAGATTTCAATCTACTTCTAATGATGTAGCTCCTCTTGCTCTTCTTTTAAGAGGCATTCCTTTTCCCTAGTCATAGTCAGTTTAGATACAATCTTGGCAATGACGAGGTTTGCTTAATGACCTACACATCAAAGTCAAGCATTAGTTTAGGCAAGAAGTTAACATTAATATTATTTGACAAAACTTCATTTCTTGCCAACAACTAGATTGTCCATAGGATGGTGCCTCTAATACATGTCCAAAGCATGAATGGGAACCCATTGGCCTCACCAAGTAGGAGCTCTTTTGAAGATACAAAGTAGGGGTGGAAGGGTAGGATGGTCATATGAAGCCACTGGATATAGGGCATATTGCTGGGGCAAATAAAGAAAACGCGGGGAAGGGTTTCTTTCTCCTCATTGCATCTCCCGCAAACTCTTAACCCTACTCCAATTCTCTCAGTCCTTTCTGGAGTCTAGACTACCTTGTAAAGGGTTAGCTAGAGGAGAAGGGAAATATCCTTATTTCATCTCTTGCAAACTCCTAACCCTACTCTGATTATCTTAGCCCTTTCCTAAGTCTAGACTGCTTTGTGAAGGTTTAGCCAGAGGAGAAGAAAGAACCTTTTGGGGGGGGGGGGGGGGGGGGGAGGGAGGGGGGAGTTCCAAATTTGGAATTCCCATGGTCTAATATTCTAGTTGAAGTTTGATCTTTTGTTTAGTTTGGAGATTAGTATGGAATTGTCTTTGGGAAGGACTAGAAGAGGAAGTAATATGCTCCTCTTGGCCCAATCTAACCTTATTCCTACAATGTATTGGCCTAGGGTTTAATTTAGCCCAGACTTCTTTCTTTTTTCTATGAAGGTGAGATCCTCTTTATTTGATCTAAAGGTCATTTTAAGCTCATGTTCTCCAATCCATGAGTTCACTACAAAGTCTCATATATCTCCCCAAACTTAGATTCCCTTTTTATGGAATTTGGCCACCTTGTTGATGTCCCACCTTGATATTGAGGGGGGAAGGATGTACTTATTATCCAAATTAAGTCTTTACCCACCTAGTGGAGGGCTTTCTTCGTATTTTTAGGGAAAGATAGTCTTTGAATTTTTGTCATGGTTCCCATAATCTTTTGATTTAGGGGAGAAGCTCCCATGGCCTTGAACATGCAAGGGGATAGTAAGACAGTGTGTATAGGCAAGTTTTCAAAGCTAGGGCAGCCTTTAGGAATTCCTTGATATTCTCAGCAAGTAGTATGGCCTCACTACTCCTCTAAGTTTTCAAGACTTTTGATTATCCATTTTTCTACAAGTCTATCAACCAATGCACATATGCCAATGACTTCGAGACCCCCTTGCTTTTTAAGAAGTGTGCAAGTTTGCCAAGCCAGTTTGGGTATTTGAACTTGTTGGGCTACTCCACCCCTAAGAAAGTAACTATATAAGGCTTCTAGTTTTCCAATGGACCCTTTGGGGGATCTCTGATAGGCAAGGGAATACACACATTTTGGTATCCAAATATGGTTTAGAATGACATAGCTAGAGTCCATCTTTGTAGTTTCTTTTGGATTCTTTCTACCACCCAAAGCTACCTTTCCTTTAGTGTAACCCCAAATCTCATTAGATGCCCAATAGCTTAAAGATTGTGCCCTCAAGGATCACTTGGCAGCTAGCCACAAGGATTCCTGTAGGATGGTCCTTGGTTAGCATTTTAATACCAATTTTGGTTTGGTTGATCACATAGCCTGATGCTAAACAGAATGTTTCCAAGCACTCCTAGAAAGTAGTGATGAACTAAAATTTATGTCATCAACAAAGAGATGGAGGACCATTTCTTTATTTTCTAGAAGGTGAATCCCTCCAATTTTCCCTTTCTACACTTGGCGTTGAGCTAGGCCTTGAGCTAACCAACCCAACCCATTTGCAACATTGGCAAACATCAAGGGTGCTAGGGGACACCCCAATCTAATGGATCTTCTTAGAGTTAGAGCCCCATTTATTTCACCATTTATATCTATTCTAGTGGATTCATTCCCAAATAGTATTGAAACATATTTGATGAATCTTTTACCTAGTTCTATGTTAAGCAGGGATTGAAGAAATAAAATCCCATTCCAACCTATCATATGCTTTATCAAAGTCAATTTTGAGAAACACAAAGTCTTGATTTTTCTTTTGGGCATATTCGAGTCCCTCCCAAATGTTTATGATGGCATCTAGGATGTATCTACCTTTGATGAACCCTTTTTGCTCATTCCTTGCCCATTTGTTGAGGTGGATCATGAGCCTTCTTCCTATCACCTTGGCATTTATTTTATAGGCTGATGTAAGGCAAGTGATTGGACTTCGATTCACTAGAAGCTCTTTTTGTTCTTTTTTTTTTGTATAAGTCATACCACACCTTCATTGAACGAGCAAGGGACGGCTCCGTAATGGACAACTTCCCTCCAAGCTTCAAGGACTGGGGATAGAATTAATTCCTTGTATTGTTGATTAAATTTATTGGGGAGGCCATCAAGGCTTGAAGATTTCCCTATGAGGTTTCCCCTTGTTCAACCCTTTTTTCTAGTGAGATTAGTTCAACGAAGGTCTTTGATTTGCATTGTTGAAGGATTCAATGACAAGCCACAATTTGCAAGGGATGTGAAAGAAAAACTACAAGGTAAGAATATAGTAATTGGAAACCAAAAGAGGCCCTATACATTCAATAAAATACTCCCACAAGATACAAAACACTGATCAAGACAAGCTTGCACCACTAAAAAGAATCAAGGACCCTTACAAGGGTTATTTATGCCCCAACTTGAAACCCTATCTCTGTTTCCTAATGATTTGATGTTGTTTCCTATCATTTCTACGTTTAGGAAGTCTATAGCCTGTAATTTTTAGGAATCTATAAACTCACAAAGTATGCTATTTGAAATTTTTAGGATTGAGTATTCCTATAGTTGATTATGAAGTATTCTATAGGCCTATATGGTTATCTTGAAATTTATGAGCTTTTCATGATTGAACTTTGATTTAGGAAGTATACAGTAAGATTGCTAGTTCTCACAATCGTTCAAGTTGTTTGTTGTAGGACCTAAAAATTATGTGCTTTTTGTACTTGTATTCTATTTCAAGAAGTTGTATGGTGTATTAGAAATGTCTCGAATAGTGTACTGTTTTTGCATTAGTCCTAGAAACCCATTACATGTTTGCATCATCATCCCCTATAATAGCACTTATATTTCATGCACATGCATCAATTTTTGGGCTGAAGCATAATTTCAGGTGCACATACATCATCCCACAACTCATACAGCATCTCTATTGCAATCATAAAGCTTAGCTCTAATATCAAGACCTGTTATTCTCCATCTTCAACATGATAGCTGTAGAGGCAAGCTCATGCTCAACCGTCAAGACCCACGGACTGCTTATTGGTTCAAGCGTTTCAAGCCGAGCACTAATGACTACCTCTCACATAGCTAACACTCTATCTCTCTCTACGAGTGTAGTGAGCTTACCTCGATGCTCGATTGAGTACCTTCCTCCCTTGTGTGCATCGATACCTCCATGATTCTTGATGCAAGCTCAAGCAACCTCAAGCCTCCACCTTCAAGCTCCATCCTCCATAGCCGTGTGTGAGACAAGAGAAGAGAAGAAGAGAGGAGATGATGGAGAGCTTCTTCTCCTTGATCCCTCACCCTCACACACTCACTCACTCCCTCACACTCTCGCACTCCCTCTCTCAAGCACACACAAGCAAGCAAGGAGAGAAGAAGAGTTAGAGATGAGTCCACTTTGCCACACACCAAAGAATGAGCTCCTCATTCACTTTTCAACTTTATATACAAAACCCTTATACCTTTTGGGCGGTCATCCCCTCTTTTACATGGCCATGGAAGGCCCTTTTTTCTATTGTCCTCCTATCTTCCTAGCTTCCTTTCTACCGCCCTTGTCTATCCTTACAATTTGCACAAGAGGGAGCTTGGCGCTCTTTTACAAGGATTTTGGTTGTGCCTTTACATTCAAAGGTGCGCCTTCTCTTTTTTAACACTTTTTGGACTCTAGTGGGCTACTCTTTGGACCTCTTGTGACCATGCATGCATTTTTGGGCTCTTCCAGGTCTAATTTGCTTCTTGGTTGTCTCTTTCATCTTTCCAACTTGCGCTTCTCCTTTTTTTTTTTTTGCTTTTTCCAGTGGTGAGGTTATCATTATCCCCCTCCCAGCTAAGTGCTAGTCCCATAACATTGATGTGTAGTAGCTAGAAGGTGGGGTGGGTGTAGCCATATGGCTTTTGGGTTTGTATACAAGCCCTTGCTGATGATGGTGTTGGATAGATTTTCCCTTGGGAATTAGAGATGGTGTTGGGCACGGGTCCGTTCCTGATGTTGATGATGTATGGATCCGCCCTTTGAAATTGAAGGTGGTGTTGGACGACCCTTCTTGGAGAATGGCTAACGGACGGATCTATCCTTGAAATTGAAGATGGTGTCGGATCCCTCTTTGTGCCCTCTTAGGTCGATATGACACGATCTTAACCTGCAAGACAAGGTTGTGCACTTCCTAAGGGGTGTGTCTACCTCTCCGTGTAGTGTATGGTGCAGGTGTTTATGAAACTGGGAGGTGGGTTAGGCAAGCTTGTAGTGTTGTCCCACACTTGTAGACCCATTTTGTGTATTGTTGTAGGTGCGGTGCACGGCTTAGGGACCCAAGTCTGGAACTCCTACCCTTGAGGTGCCCTAAGGGTGAAGTGGGGAATGGGGCTATGTAAAAAATCCTAGGTGTAGTCATTGCAGCACTCGAATGATTTCAAGGACTTAGTCTCTTCCATTTCTTTCTTTTCCTCTTTTTTTTGGATAGATAAACACAATTGTCATCGTAGATACATGGGTGCTCTTAGGTTGTTTCTCGATCCTCTTCTGATGATGTCTTATGGGGTGACTTAAGGGATTTGCTAAAAAAGATACAGCTTTGCATGTAGCTCTTGAAATTAGCCCTGACGTTTAGAGGTGTGGTTGACAAAAAGGGATGTCCATACCTTGTAAACCGGCTATTATTCATGTCTTCAAGTACCTTCATGCAAAATGAGAGTAACAACGTAGCCCTCATCATTAGCTGGGACATGGCACAACTATCTATTCCTAGGTTGAGGTAAAAAAAAAGTGGAGGGAGGTGGGCCTCTTCGGCAACTGGCTTTTGCTTTAATAGAAACCTAATGGTCCTATGATAATTACAAGTTGTGATGAAAGTGGGGTCTGGACATGATGAGAAATCCTTGAGGAAGCGCGTGATTGAAGAATAAATGTCTCCTACCCTTGAAGGTTAGGTAGTCCTCGGGATTCTCTGCATTGGCATTGTAGATCTTAGGAAAGTCATACCTACCATGCTCCTCCCTATTGTAATCCACTCCATGCTTGTGAGGGTAGGGCATATAGATAGGATCATTCCTTTCTTTAGGGAGTGTCCTGCAAAATGCCATCCATGCATCAAGGTTCATATCCCAGATTCTTCTCCGCCACTTTGGCTATGCCTCATAGCCTTGGACCATCTTGGGAATCTGGTACACCTTGTCCTGCCAGTAGTCCAAGACCTCCCACCTCCATCGAGTGATAACTATGCTCTGCTCCTTGACCCATCGATTCGCCAAGTTGTTGGCCATTCAGATTATGTTGTCCACTACTTCCATTGGTAGGACTCGGTGCAGGGCCCGTGGGTAGAGGAATGATAGCTCCAAGGGCTGAGTTTGGAGTTCTCCTTGCTCCCAAATACTCAGTTCCTAGGGCCAGTTGATGGGATAACAATCCTCGCATTGTGGCACGGTCTCTCCAAGAAACTGTTGGGGTTGCGCTCTAGCTCTCTGCTCCACTTGCACCCATTGCATCTTGGCCATTCGTCAATGCCTGTAGTTTCTTCTAGGCCTCCTAGGTTTCGAGGGAAGCTTTCTAGCCTTGCGAGTTCATGGTTGGTGCTCTTAGGTGGCGGTCTTTGGATGTTTTGGTACCCATTTGAACTAGTGTTCAAGGGTTTTAGCTTTGTGGTTGGCTTTTTGGTGGTGGTGAGGTTTGGTGGGGTGTGACAAATCATGACCCCCCTCCTTAGGCTTGATGGTGGGTTTCTTTATCGGTGGCTTTACAGAGTGTGATGGAGTTGCACAGCCCTTGCTGAAGGTTATGACAATTTGTACATTGCCAATGGCTAGGGGAATACGTTGTGACTGGTAGTCTACATTATAGTGAGCCTGCTTCTTAAAGGTTCGTCACATAAAAGACCATGGGCAAGCTTTCAAACTCGATAGAGACTGCCACTTTGCACTTTCCCAGAAGTGCTTATGATTGGCTCCCAAATGAGCCGAGTTTAGTGTTAGTGGGATGTAACTGTGGTTTGCCAATTTGAGTCCAATGATCGTGAGTCAAGATATCAAAGTCAGTGCCCTCATTGATCAATGCTTTAATGGCACATGTCTACTTGGCTGTAGTGGTCATGCATAGGTAAGCTAGTGGAGCTACGACTTCCTCATCCTCATGTTCAATTGTTGTAATGGTAGCTACTCATATATTGACAGGGCTTCTAGCATTGGGGGTTTATGAAGTGGATGTGTGGGGGGGTAGTACTTCTTTATGTTTTATGCGACTGCCATTAAAGAAGCCTATGCTCTCGCCTTCTAGGGTTTCGAGTTCCACATTACCGGTTCGGCTTATGGTGTGAATTTTGAAAGGTCCTAACCCCCTAAACTTCATTTTCTACTTATGTCCCTTGATTGAGTACAATAGTACTAGGTCATCCTCTTAGAAATCTCGTTGCTTGATGTGCTTGTCAAGCCAACACTTGCATCGTTCCTTTTCATAGATCAGCCCATGGGTGGCTAGAAGTCGAGTTTTCAATAAGCATTCTAGTTCAACTAGATGTTTCGTCCAAGCTTCCTTCCCCTTCCATCTCTCTTGAATGGGGATTCTTAAGCTAGGTATGAAGAACTCTACAAGTAGAATGGTCTCTATTCCATAGGTCAACCTGAAGGGGGTCTGTCCCACAACAAGTTTATAAGTTGTCCGATAGGCCCAAAAGACTGCCATTAGCTTGTTATCCCAATTGTTGCGCGAGGCAGAGACTACCTTGGTAAGGACGTTTACCAAGATCTTATTTGTTGATTCTGCTTGGCCATTTGTCTGAGGGTAGTAGGGTGAGGATTTCCGATGGATGATTAGGAAGGTGGACATGAGATGAGCGATCACCTCATTGATGAAGTGTATACCTTGATCACTGACAAGTTTGATGGGGCAGCCAAATCGAGAGATTACTTGCTCCCATAAAAACTTAGCAGTGGTTCATGCATCATTCTTTCTGGTGGCTTGAGCTTTCACCCACTTCATGAGATAATCAGTGGCAACGATAATGTGTTTGGCTTGTGAATATTGAGCCATAGGACTGATAGGACCAATGAAATTGATCCCCCATTTCTCGAACGGTTGTTGTGCTATAATTTGACTTAGCTCCATTTTGTCCTTACGAATTGGCAACTTGGTCCGTTGACACTCATCACATTGTTTTACGAACCATGCTGCATCTCGGAAAGCGTGGGCCACCATAGTTGAGATTGTAGCACCTTGCGGGCTGTTGTATCTCCATTGAAGTGTCCTCCTGCAATTCCTCTGTGTGCATCCATTGGTACGTTGTGCATTTTGTGCTCACACACACATCTCCGTAGTAATCCATCTTGCCCTAGCGGATAGAGTTGGCATGCTATTAACTGATAGGGTTGGATTTTGAGAATGAGTCACCTCAATCAGGACTTTTCTATAGGTTGGCGGTCAGGTAGTCCTTGCTCAAGTACATGGACTATGTCATCTACCTAGTATGGCATCAAGTCGGCTCTAAATGGATCTCTTTTGCTAGATAGGGAAAATAGATGTGTGTTGGGTAATTCATCTCCAATGCGCTGTCCAGCAGTTTCTCCTATGGGTATGCGAGATATATGATCAGGCATATAGTGCTATTTTCCCTTGCATACGACAACGGAGAAGTCAAATTCGAGAAGCAGAAGTAACCATCGCACTATGCATCTTGTAGCACAAGGTTTGCTTACTAGATATAGCAAGGCTTGATTGTCAATGAAAAAAAGAAAGGGCATAGCTAGGAGATAATGCCGAAATTTCTTTACTCTGTGAACACCATGGCTAATCCCTCTTGTTTGATTGTGGAGTAATCCATTTCTGTATCCATGAGTTGTCTACTAGTAAAGCTCACCGGATAGTCTAGATTGTGATTATCATGCTGGCACAACATAGCTCCTACTGTGACTTTCAAAGCATCAATATGAACATGAAAGGTTATGTTCCAATCTGGGGGCCTTAAGATTGGTGTAGTGGTTAGAGCCTTCTTCAATTCCTCATATGCACGCTAGCATTCCTTGGTCCACTTGAATATTATCAATAGCTTGTACAAGGGTCTAGCAATCAATGCATAGTTTAGCACAAACTGTCGATAGTACCCTGTATGGCCTATGAAGCACTAAACTCCCTTGTAATGAATTGGGGGGTGGAAGATCGACAATAACCTTGACTTTTGAGAAGTCAGTGGCAATGCTATTCTTAGACGCCAGGTACCCTAGGATGCATCCATGCTTTACCCAGAACTAGCACTTTAAGGGGTTTAATGAGAGACGGTATAGTCTCCATCGTTCAAAGACTGCTCAGAGTTTGTCTAACTGTTCCTTCCAATTAGAGTGAACACATAAGTCATCAACGAAGACCTCTAACTCTTTTCTAAGCATATCCTTGAATATTGTGCACATGAGCCTTTAGAAAGTAGTAGGTGCATTAGTCAACCCAAAAGGCATGACTATGTAGGTGAAGGTGCCCCACTCAGTGGCAAAGGCAGTCTTGTGCCTGTCATCAGGGTGCACTTGCACCTGATTGTATCCTGAGAAGCCATCTAGAAAACTATAGGCCTCTTTGTCAGCTACTCTCTCGAGCATGTGTTTGGTCTATAGCAGTGAATAATTGTCCCTCTTAATAGCATCGTTTACTTTCTTGTAGTTGACGCACACTCAGATCTTTCCATTATTCTTCAATATGATTACTATGGGTGAGACCTAGTCAGTGTGCTCAATCTCGTAAATGAATCCTGCCCTTAGTAGCTTGCCAATTTCTTCCTTAACTGTGTGAGCATGCTTGGGATTCATAGGGTACAGTCGTTGCTAATTGACCGGCGTTGTGTCGAGGGTCATGGATATATTATGAGTTATGACACTTGGATCTACCCCTTTCAACTCAGGAGGGACCAAGCAAAGATGTCCATGTACTCTTGTAAGAGAGCAATGAGACTTGCCTCCTCTTCCTCGGTCAAGTCATTGCAGCAATAAAGACATGTCGGGATGTCTCCCCTTCCTTAGCTAGATCAACCTCCTTGACCTTGGCTGAGTCCTTCTATTGGTTCACTTGCTTGTCCTTGTCGTTTGGCTCCTTGCAAGATCACTATCCTATCACCCTTCTTAAACTTAGTAAATCACTTTGGCAGATCTTGCGGCTTCCTTTGCTCTTTAGCCTGCATATCCCTAAGCTGTTTGTGTTGTCCTTCCTTCAACCTCCGGTGCCTGAGATGGATTTGTAGGTCCCCTTTGGAGTGTCTGGTCTTAGGTGGTTGTGGCACCTCAGAATCACTATTTGAACTTATCTTTGACTCAGAATCGAACCCTTCGTCTTCACTAGAGGAGGGAGTCTCGCCTAGTGGTCTAGTTTGGATGGTGACTTTATCCTAAGCACTAGCAAAGCACTTGGCTGGGTAATGCCTGCTTGATCATAGTCAATCACCCTTAAATGCTCTAGTCAAGCTTGATAGCAATCCATGCTCATAACTCCTCTCTCGATTCTAAAAGCATTCTTCCTACATGGGTTGGAGTTAGCTTGTATTTGCTCTATCACCCTTCCCTCAGGGTCATATTCTACCGTGTCCATCTCTCTTTCGCTTCCATCACTGAAAGAACAACAATCCTTGTATTCTTTTCCTCTGACTGCTCGTCATCTACTAGGTCTTAATAGGGTCTTTTCTTCTCGTTGGTGACCAGGGCCCAATTGTATATTAAGTTTAAGTCGTGCACTTTGGTCCATTGCAACTTAGGTTCATCCAAGAGATCTTGGAGAGGTTTAAGGTTAGTGGCTAGATTGCCAACCAGCTTGCTTGTAAGATATTCTATGATCTCCAAGATCTCTTGCTTGTTACTTGGGGTGTGGAGTTTGATGGGTTGGATTGTCCGCTCGAGCTTTTGGCCATCATGCAGATTGGCACTAAGGGTGTGCTTTTGGGCTTATTAGCTGTCCTAGCGGTTTGCTCATACTCCTCACTATCTGAGAATGGAAGATTGATCATGGCGAGCATATGCATCCAATCTAGCTCATCCTCGGGGCAGGGGATATATTTGATTAGTGTCCCGTAAGATTTTCTAATTTGCGCATCACCCTTCAGCATGGTGGAGATGGTGTCTAGGTTGACTGGCGTGATCTTCCATGTATCCATCTCTACTTTTATTGTCTCCATTCGATTGCTTAAGAAGATCAAACAATTTCCCCAGTCTTTTATGACCCGTGCATTGTGCATCTTGGGTCGACCTAACAGGATGTCATAGTCCACTCCCTTCATGACTATAAAGTCAACAGAGAATTGGATTCCTGCAATCTTCGAGGGCTAGTTCCTTAACACTCCAAATGGCCACACTTTCATTCCATTGGCTAGGGTGATGTTGAACCTAGCATTCTCAATAGGCAGGTTATCCCAAATCTGGAGTACTCCATGGCTCACCACACTAACTCCTACTCCCGTATCCATAATTCCCTTTCTCGTGGTGTCTCTTAGAGCTAAGACGGCTGATAAGATTGCATGCATTTTGGTGCCTTTCTAAAAGGCATTAACATGTAAGGACTTTGGCATGGAGTGCAACGTTAGGTTGGGTATCTAACTTACTGCATCATGATCATCTAGATCAACTAGCCCTTGCTCCATTGGTCCTTCAACCCACTACTTCAATTTTTTTGCCATAGTGTTGGATGCTGCCTAAGTAGATCTCCTAGGCTCAGAGTCACTAGGATGGTCATCACTAGTGTGGTGAGGAGGTCATTAGTTGCTTGCCTCTCCCTTAATAAGCGTTTCTTGGCCAATGGCCCTGAGTGGTTTGCTGGCTCGTAGCATGGAGGCTCTGTTTAAGTGGTACTATTTGTGCAAAGTTGTGTCTCTCGACTTTGGTTGTGGAGGCAAGACTAGTGTGCTTACGCTTGAGATATTATCAATCTCATCTTCCAATATGGGCTCAACATCCTTTAGGTGTTCTTGGGCTTCTTTCACCCACTCCTCGACCTTTGCACTCCCCTTCTCTTGACCATCTTTGGAGCTGACGTTTCTGCCTCTGCATCTGTCACTTTTTTCGACAGATAGCGTCATGGGTCTAGGCAGTGATATATCGGTCTGCCTTGTTTTCGCGTGGGTCATGACATGCAACGGGATGGGCGTGTCCTCTCCATTGAATTTCTCAACTCCAAACAAAAACATGGGAGTGACTAGGCTTTGTAACTACTTCAAAGTCAAACTCCTGGAACAAGAGTAACCATCTCTCATTCGGCCTTTAACATTTGCCTTACTCATCAACAAGAAAAATGCCTCATAATCCACATAAAACTTGATGCGTGTCGATAGTAGGTAGTGTCAAAACTTCTCCAAGGCATACACCATCACCAAGCACTCTAACTCTATCTCAATGTGTTACGGTCAATGTGGATTCAATGTACTGTACTGCAGCACTGTTTGCATCTAAGGGTAGGAATAAGGAAGAGTCCTTGAGATTGCATTTGGTGGATATACCATTTCTAGCATGGGAGGAGATAAGACTCCTCTTCCCGAGGTCATTGATAACCTTGCTTCAACTTCATCATAGAGTCTTGCACTTCCACTGTAGCTTGCAGGTTAATAGGTCTTCTTAGCTCCACAAACTTACAAACTTCTGGTTGTAGGCCTCTAAGAAAGACTACCTTTTCTAATTGATGGTTGGTCCATCTCTTCAATATGGATTCCATTCTAGAGACATATGCTTCCACCCACTTACTAGAGGACTAACTTAAATTCATGAACTCCTCTCGTATCCACTCTTCAAAACCTTCACACCTAAATTTGGCAAGGAAGGCCATCTTCAGGTTGTCCCATATGCCAAAAGTTTATGCTACTTGTCTTTCATACCACTAAAACACAGTGCCTTTGAAAGTGATAGGAAATATTACTAACCGATGCTCTAGGGTTCTAGCATTGTTGGCTACACATGCTACCATGAACTTGGCTACATGAATATTAGGGTCTTCATTGCACTCTTCTTTAAGATTGGAAATGAGACTACATTTGTTGACCTATTACCAATATTTCTAGGATGGATTTGACTAGGAAGGGGACCTTGATTTGCCATTAGGACTTCTATAAAAAGTGCCGCAAGAACGAGGTTTCTTCTACTAGCTTATTCTTGGCTTTGATTTTTTCATTCTCTCTTCTCACATACCTCTGGATTCGTTCTAGTGCTTGTTGCTTGATCGTGTCATTCATCAAGGAGATAACTCCATACAGTTTGTTTGTACTCATCAATAGAAGGGTTTCAGTCTCTAGAGGACTCTCTTGCCAACATTTCTTCTACTTTCTTCTTTTCAATGTCTCTGAATTCAGCTTTCATTCCACTACAAAGGGAAAGATATTTGGTTCTAAAGGTATCAAAATTCATTCTTTTGAGGATCACCATAGTGCCATTGTCCTGATAATACCAACTTTGAAGGGATTTAATGGCATAGGTTGTGAAAAACACTTTGTCTACTAGCTTCCAGTGAGTTGCCAATTGGACAAATAGAAGGTTGCTAGTGTACCAAGCATCCCATATATCTTGTGGTTGAGCATCTACGAGTAAATTCCAACTCTTTTCCTTCTTATTCTTGTGAACGTCAAGTGATCATGACTCCTGAAGCTTCTTTACAATCTTTCACTTGATGATGTTTGGAAATTATTCAATGAAGGCCAAATCTCCCATGTACCCATGTATGGGTATTCTCTCTACTTTTTCTTTGCTCTTCACTTTTGTGGGAAACAATTGGCTATAGTGATACAACTTTTTGTAGCTTTCAGAAGATAATGGGTTCAGTCTGTCACATAGAGCCCGCATCAAGATGGTGATATGTTTCTGTCATTGAGGAATGCACTTCTTGTAGAAAGTGGCTTTGGCAATAAATATCTCCAATTCTTCAACAGTAGGTAGGAATTCTAAAATCTTCCATTTCTTTTCTCCCTCTTCAATAGTGCCACTTCTTCCATTTTCAGCCTATGTTGGTGCTTGTTGATGGCAGTCTTCCCTGATTGCGCACCAAAAACATGGATCCCCAAGAGGAACAGTAGGAAAATAGGGAAACTACTACAAGAAAATCTATATTGTCACATCAACAAGAATTTTCTTCATACTTTAATCAGTCACAAGAAGAAATTGAACACCAATCTTCACCCTCTTCCTCGTTCAAACCAAATCATGTTAAAATCTAATCAACATCAAGAATAAATCCTTGTCTTATATCTCAAATGTCTATCCGATATGCAATGCCTTTAATGTGGACCTTGTGGTATACTTTGGCATTGATAGTAGCAAGATAAAGTTGTTGACAAAGGCCATGTCATTCAACCAGACACTAAGGTAGAGAAAAATCACCTTTATTTCTACTAGCAACTTGCTGGTGGACATTAGGAATAATTTCCTTCCATGCATTGACCAATTTGTTGGGCTGCTTAATATTCTTGATATTACTTGAACCACAAAAGTAGTGTCAAACTATTTACAACCATGCCAAATCTTATTGAAAACTTGTATTGGGTATCCAATATGCCAAGATAATAGACTAGGGCTACACATTAGATGTTTTCTTCATTGCTGCAAAGGCCAATCACATAGCTTCCTCCCTATGAGGCTCTAATCCTACTCCATCTTTAGAGATTGGTGAAGAAATTCGATCCCACAAAATTGTGCCACAAAATTGTGGGCCACCATTCAACATCTCCGAATTATTATTTCCATAAGTCCTAAATAATGTTTCTAGCTTGTTCGTGTGTGTGTGTGTGTGTGTGTGTGTGTGTGTGTGTGTGTGTGAAGTTTTTTTCCCTTTTTTTCTTATTTTATGTGGGGTGGTTATTTTTTATTATTTAATAAATTTGGGTTTTTTTCTTGTTTTTTAAAACAAATTGAATGCCTAATTTTGTTTATGGTATGTTTTGTGAACCTTGGCAATGTGGTTTATGATATAGGTTGAGGTTTTCTTAACATTTTTGCATATCCCTCTTGGAGTGATGAATGATTCTTTGTTTATTTTGAAGCTTCTTTTGCTACCATCTTTTCATTTTGGAGGACATCCTCTACATAAACCACACAAATCATTGCTTCATGAAGATGCCAACTCCAATGGTAGATCCTAGATATCGAGAATGACTTTGCCCTTGTTGATCTCTGAGCAAACCCAAGACAATGCAACCAATCAAGACTATGTCCCCTAGAAAGGAATAATAATTCAAACTTTGACTTGCTGATCGTTGACATATAGAGTGTAGCAATTCACCTTTGATGATCTGGAGAGGGCATACTTATATGTCCTTGACACCTTACCGTATTGTTTGAGATTCACCTTTTTGACACCTTTTCTCCAGATTTTCACGTATCATTTGATGCTTAAAATAATGGACACCCAAAATGGGCTTCAAATACAAACGTTGGTGTCAACTTACACCCCATCTAGAAGCTCGGTGTGGAAAACAACCTTTGAAAAGACTAAGTTGGTGTGGATGACATGTGAATGAACTCTTCGGCTTGGCTCCTGGTCTTGATGAAGCAGCATATCCTTGCATGTATGTATGCATGTCTATCATAAGGAGGAAATTACTGGCAGGACTTAGCGCGTCTTATTCGCTGGCTTTGAAATAGGCGGGGCCCAGCAGTTCCGCTCGCAACACGCTTCCCACTCGAATTTCTTTGTTCATAGCATTTGTAAGGCAACGTACTTGGATAATAAAAACCTTCCCCTATGCTCTATGCCGTAGCCTTTGGGATTTGGCATGGCTGTCACTCCACCTCATTTCTAGACTGGCTTACAAAATTCAAACACCCTTTCACATTCTCAACCCATACATGAACTTATCACCTTGACACGCCTATGGGTGCAATAAAGATGTGCCTTTCATTGTAGAGTGCATGTATCATAGGCATCACATTAGTGAGAGGAGACCACGGAGACTGCGTGTATAAAGCCCCTAGCATTAGCTCTATTAACTTTGTAGGTGTGAAGTAAGTGTCAAGTCCTAGCATGACCACATTTGCGCCAGTGCATCAAAAACCTATCTTAAGATTCATGTTCATGAAAGTCTAGCATGACCACATTTGCACTTGGCACCAAAACTTGGTGCATTAAAAACCTACCTTAAGATCCATGTTCATGCAAGCCCAAGGTTTGGTATGGGCTTTCACGAAAATATGGCAATTTACGTGTAGATTGAAATGTACTAGTTTCTAGCCTACACTTCACGCAATTAGCATCATTGTGAAGTTGGTCAAGCTATGCTGAACTCGCTTCATATTTTTGTGAGAAAAGGGAGGCAACCACAATATCACATGGTTGCTTCCCTTTGCTCACTAAAACTAAAATGAACAATATGCTTCATGTGCAACAATTAATATTTTTTCTTTTAAAGCCACTTTTGGCACGTATGACATAAGTTCTTAGATATTATTGTAGGTTTTATGTGAGTCATACAATTCATACTTACTACATCTTCATTTTCCTCAAAGTTTCAAATAATGCATCCTTTAGTATCAGATCCTTATATACATTTGCACCCTATAATATCCTTTAGCTACTCCTAACCTGTAGTCTTTCATGTTTGCATACTATACTAACTAATCATTCACATTTGGAATCTATGTTGTGTGTGTGTGCGTGTGTAAGAGAGAGAGAGGGAGGGAGGGAGGGAGGGAGAATGCTCCCTTCTTTGAGGATCATTGAGGTCATAATAAGTTCACTTCTTTTCAAATAAAAACACAAATGCCACACTTTACATGCCAAAATGGCACAATCCACACATAATGAAGTGCTTTATTACATTCCAAAGGATTTGTGGATGCATCTTTGGGAAAGAAGTATGTGAAAACTAAAGGGCTACATTAGCTTTATCACTTAGCACAGTTGCATCAAATATTATATCCCACATATTTCATACAAATGAGCACCACCATTAATTGAGGCAGCATCGATCTATAGAGAGAGAGAGAGAGAGAGAGAGAGAGAGAGAGAGAGAGAGAGAGAGAGAGAGAGAGAGAGAGAGAGAGAGAGAGAGAGAGAGAGAGAGAGAGAGAGAGAGAGAGAGAGAGAGAGAGAGAGAGAGATCCCTTTGTACATATTTGAAGCTGCATTGAAAGAAGAAGACTTTGTGTATATTCTCCTTTATTTCTAGGTCCATATTTAAAAAATCTCAATCATTTTGGAGGCTTGAAAGTGTTCTGTTGGTGCTTCATAGGGCTTTAGAGATTCTTATTTGAATAGATGCACACACAAAGAATACCCATGCCATTATTTCTATTGGTATAGATAGACTCAAGGGGAGCTGAATCCCAAACAGAATCATATACTATGCCTACCAAGGATTTTACTTGATATAACAAAAAAAAACAAAGAATATAATAAAAATATCAACTTTTGCTTGAATAAAAGCATGGAGGGTATCCAATACATATTACTAATTTGTAGCCTTCTTAGATCCATCATATCCTTGCATTTGACCCACGTAGTAATGATTGATTGACAGTATATTTGATTTTGATGGTTGACTTTCTTTCTATCATTTGAAAGGTTGAGCGAATTGTATGAAGGTAAGAAAATATAAAGTAGTTTGTATGAGAGTGTGGGTGTAGGCAAATGTATGAGTGTAGTTAAGTATAAACTAGCTCCTCTGATACTTTAGGTTATCTATAGCTTTTGAGGTGCCCTCTTGCAAGTTGCTATTACTTAGGGATCCTCTTCTAATATTGGTTTCTACTCATGATCCATCCATACTTACTTATCGACTATTTTTGTCCTACCATGATAACATGTCATTTCTTGTTGGAAACACCTCTATTTGGGCTTTCCAATGATGGTTTAAATAGTTTACATTTCTTCCTATCATTGTTGACAATGTGAGAGGCTTCTTAGAGAATTCATTGGCATTAAACAATTGTATGTTGATAAGTGAAGCTCAATATGTGTGGATGACCAACTACAATAAAGGTCCCACACTTATGACACAAGCTTAGGTGATGTGCATCATGATTCTCTAATATTATTACCTAGTCTGTTGCAAGTACTAGGTTGACCTCCATCTCTTTATTGTTGATGTTATCTCTTATCCGTATCCTTATTTTTTTATTGCTCCCACATTCTTGTTATGGAAACAAAGGAGCACATTAACACTTAGAGGGGTAACAAAAAACAAGCAAGCAAAAAGGCAAATGATGAAGAAAGTTATGAATTGGGAAGTTTGGTCTCCATTTTTTCCATTATCACATGGGGGCCTTCAAAGAAGGCAAATAGCATAAGTCAAGCCACTATCTAAGATTGGGATTCCCTTCATATTGGCTTGATTCCCCAAGGGAAGTACACGTTAGCCAAAATGAATCAACATCCATCTATAGACTCATATGACTTATAAAGCCTTCAAAAGAAACTTGGTTATTGCCTTAGAGGCACCACCATGAGAGAGTCTATAGTTTTTTTGAAAAGTTTAATAGTTTTCAAGAGTATTGATCTTGTGTGTGTGAGAAGAAAGGGGGTATATATTCACAAATATTTATGTCTCACATGAGTTAAATCCTTTTTTTAGTCAAAATTTTCACACACGATTGTGTCATTTAACGAGGTTAGTCATAGTCTAAATAGAAAAAGGGTATGCTTTTTCATGATAAACTCATAGGTAGGGGGCTTTTGAATTTGGCCTTTTGAAAGCATGTGATAGTAAGCATTTGCCTCTCCTACTAAAGCCCCTAAGGTCTTCATTAGAAAAGCTTTCAAGGTCAAAAGTTTAGATTTCAAAATTTCTCTTGCATAAAGACCAAATTAGCATATAAGAAGAGAATAGAAGGACCAAAAACCTCCCTTTAACAAAAGTCTAATAATAATTAAGACTTGGTAGCTTGAGACACAAAATCTCATAAGGTTATGTATTAGTTTTTTGTTACAATGGTTGGATAATAGGTTGATTGAGCACATCCAAGATGCAAGTTGTCCAAAGCAACATTGAATATTTTAGGGAAGATATTTAGAGAAGATGTTTAGCACAACATATACAACTCAAGGAAGAGGTGAATAATGTGAAGAAAGAAAAGTGATAGTTAATGAGAACATGCTGAATTAATATATGAATATGTATGTATGTATGTTGTATCACTTGCTATAAATGCCTTGAAGAAAAACGCATGAATATTGTTTTCTACATGGACTTCCTTATAGGAGATACTTCTTGATTTCTACTAAGATGAACAATCTTCTCTTAGGTGCACTTTTATTTCTTAGGATGGACATAAGATTTGAAAGAAAAATCTCACTAAAACAAGGCCATCTTTTAGCCCCCCAATGGTGCAGATGGCTCATTTTCCGCACTAGAGAGTGGTCTTAATCTAGGGCATTTGGCAAACAGGTGAGTGATTCCACACTCTGAGCATCTAAGGTCAGTCTTTTCCGATGCTTCTGGTCGGGGCAGTGTGAGGAGACATGTCTTGGGTGTCCACAAGTCCAACACGAGATTGGTTCTTAGGTCTACCCTCTAAAGCCTCTTCCTCTATCTCTACCTAATGCCATCATCATTGGTATAGGCCAGTGATCCATAAGGGTTGCATTGCCCTCTTCATCATACGATACGCAGGGGTACACATAAGGCTCCTCGTTGTACAGCTCCTCTACATAATGGATTGGAGCATCACTAGGTGGATGGGTTACATAGGGTCTAGGTGGTCTAGGTATGCCTGTGGGGTTTATCTCCATCCTAGGAATAGTTGGTTTGACGTCACTAGGTGCCAAGAGAGCCAATGGGCTCCCCTTCCAAAGAAGTTTTGTGGCCTATTCGCTAGGTGAGGCTGTCCATATGGTTGGGAGTATGGGAGTATCCTCCTGACACTTGATTGGCAAGTGGTTTCTGAAAGGTGAGAAGGATCGAAGCTTGCACGCGAGCTACGGCGGGAGAGCAAGAGCAAGAAAGAGAGAGACAAGAAATGGGAACTCCAACAGTCACAATGTGTGACCGGGCCTTCCTTTATTCAAACTATCACTAAAAGAATAAAGAATAAAGTGATGTGACGGGCGTCCGCCACCTGCAGTGTGCAGTGGCGGGTACTGTCAGTGTAGTAATACATGGGGCAGCACGACGGAGGCGCCTTTACCCCCAACAACCTCCCACTTAAAGGCGAATCTGCCCTAGTGAGAGAGAAAAGAAAAAGAAAAGACAGTACAAATGTACATAGGTACAAGGGATGAGGAAAGGCGACATCTCATCCAACGCCCATCAACCTCCTGAGGAAGGCAAAGCGCTCAGTAGTGAGGCTCTTCGTGAGCAGATCTGCAGGATTCTCGTCAGTGGAGATCTTGACAAGGTCAACAGACCTGTCCTCCACGACACCACGTATGAAGTGATACCTCACCTCAATGTGTTTTGTCTTCGCATGGAAGACCGAATTCTTAGTCAACTGAATGGCACTCATAGAATCCGAATGCAGTGTAGGTGTAGCATCAATCCCAAGGTCAGCAACTAGACGGCCTAACCATATGGCCTCCTTGCAAGCCTCAGTGGCTGCAACATACTCGGCCTCAGTGGTAGACAAAGCCATACACTTCTGAACCCTGGACATCCAAGAGATAGCCCCTCCAGCATAGGTGAATACATAGCCAGAAGTGGACTTCCTACTATCTGCATGTCCTGCATAATCCGAGTCAGTGTACCCCACGACCCCTGTATCCTGGCTGCCATAGCAAATACACATATCTGCTGTGCCCTTCAGGTACCTCATGATACCCTTCACGGCATCCCAATGTCTGCTGCCAGGTGTAGCCATATAGCGTGCCACAACACCAACTGCATGCGCAATATCTGGACGAGTGGCTATCATGGCATACATCAAACTGCCCACGGCTGAAGCATAAGGGATCTTGGCCATCTCGGCCCTCTGCTCATCTGTCTGCGGACAATCGACCTGTGATACCTTCACATAAGAAGGTAATGGACAGCCAATAGGCTTTACGTCCTGCATGCGGAAGCGCTCAAGGACTTTATGAATGTACTCCCGCTGTGAGAGATACAAAAGTCCCTGATGCCTATCGCGCTTAATGCGCATCCCAAGTATATGTGAGGCCTGTCCCAAATCCTTCATCTCAAAGCTCTTCTTCAACTGAGATTTAAGAGCATCTAGCTCATCATGAGCTTTCCCTACTATCAGCATATCATCAACATAGAGTACCAAGATAAGCAAACTGCCATCACGGGCATTCTTCGTGTAAAGACACGGATCCATAGCACTCCTGCTGTAGCCCTGTGACTGCATAAAGGCATCAAACTTATGATACCATTCCCTAGGTGCCTACTTCAAGCCATACAAGCTCTTCTTCAACTTGCACACTAGGTGCTCCCTGCCAGGTTCTGCAAAGCCCTTAGGCTGATCCACATAGATCTCATCATGCAAGTCCCCATGTAGAAAAGCCGTCTTGACATCCATCTGATATAGATCTAAGTCAAGCTGTGCAACCAAAGCCAAGACTAAGCGCAGGGTGGTCATCTTAACCACAGGAGAGAAGACCTCATCAAAGTCCACACCATGTTCTTGCTTAAAACCCTTTGCTACCAATCTAGCCTTGTATGCCGGCTTGGGGCGTCCAGGGGTACTTTTCAGCTTGTACACCCACTTGCATGGCAAAGCCTTCTTGCCCTTAGGCAAGGCAACCAAATCCCAAGTCTCATTCTTATGCAGGGAGTCTATCTCAGACTGCATAGCCCTCTCCCAGGAGTGAATGTCACCCCTGCGCATAGCCTCATCATAAGTGAAAGGCTCTCCTGCATTTGTAACCAAAACATAATGCATAGAGGGCTGAAATCTGTCAGGTGGACGTCTATCTCTAGCAGACCGTCTCACCGCAGGCTCTGCTGCCTGTCTAACTGCCTGTCCAACATCCTGGCCCTGTGGAGGAACTGCTGCAGGCTGTACTACTGGCTGTGCTGGAGCTTTAGGCTCCTCCTGAAAGATCACTCTGCGGATCTCAACCACCTTCTCAGGCTGCCTGTGCATCTTGTCTTCATGGAAGACGACATCATGGCTGCGTACTATTTTCTGCGCCTGCGGATCCCATAGGCGATAGCCCATCTCTCCTGACTCACCATAGCCAAGGAATATGCATTTAATGCTCTTTGGATCCAATTTACTCCTCTTGTCCTTGGACACATGGCAGAATGCCTCACATCCAAAGACACGGAGATGCGCATAAGAGGGTGGCTTACCAGCCCAAACTTCCTCTGCAACCTGGAAATCCAATCCACTAGAAGGCGATCGGTTTATGACATGCACTGCCGTACTAACTGCCTCAGCCCAAAAGCTCTGTGGTAGGCCTGCATGGCTAAGCATAGAGCGTACACGGTCCTGAATAGTCATGTTCATGCGCTCAGCCAAACCATTCTGGGCGGGGGTGTAAGGGGCAGTCAACTGACGCTTAATACCCCTGTCATCACAAAACTGCTCAAAAGCACGTGAGACATATTCTCCCCCATTGTCAGTCCTAAGGCATTTCAGCCTATACCCAGTCTGGTTCTCAACAAGAGCAAGCCAACGCTGAAAGACTGCCAAGACATCGGACTTTTGCTTTATGGGATAAGCCCACACTTTCCTAGAAAAATCATCAATGAAGGTAACAAAGTACTTCGCGCCACCCATAGACATGCAAGGCATAGGCCCACAAACATCAGAATGCACCAATGCCAAGGGCTCACTCATGCGTGGCCTACCCGATTTCTTATGCGTAGACCTATTCTGCTTACCATAAAGACAATGATCACACGAGTCAAAACATGCATAATCCAAAGGCGGAAGATACTGCAAACCAGATAACATTTTCATTCCCTTTAAAGACATATGCCCCAAACGGGCATGCCAAAGTGATACATGTGGGATAGAGCCCACTGCCAAAACATGGTCTACAGAAGACCCAGATACAACAAGAGGATAGAGGCTGCCAGCCTTGGCACCCCTAGCAAGCACAAGTCTGCCTTTGGTGATCTTCCAGGTAGAATCCCCAAAACAGACATGAAACCCTGCATCATCCTACTGTCCTGCAGACATAAGACTGCGCGTAAGAGCATGTACATGACATACATCCCTGAGCAAAAAGGAACTGCCAGTGGAAAACTGCAACTGAATATCTCCACAGCCCACAATATCAAGAGACCTGTCATCTCCAAGTCTGACTGAACCAGATATAGTGCGGTAAGAGTGGAACCACTCACGATAAGGCGTCACATGGAAGGATGCTCCTAAATCCAATAACCAGCACTGTGCATACATACTAGGTGTCTCAGTCAAGTGTGAAGCATCAGAAGAACTAGCTGCAAGTATAAACTCATCACCACCATCGGACTCCTCAGTCTGCGTGACATTAATTTCCTCAATCTTGACGTTGGACTTCGCAGGTACTATGCTGCGATCAGAGGACTTCTCCTGCACTTTCTCTTTGCCCTTATCCTTGCGCTTCTCATTGCGCAACTCATGACACTGTGGTCTAATATGGCCCTTTTTCCCACAATGATGACAAGTGACATTTGCATTGCGCCCACGCGACTTACTACGCGACTTGCCACGAGATTTAGACCGACCCTTCTGCGAGTCACGGCCTCGGCCATTACCACGGTCATACCTGTCATTCCTGCCTCTAACTGTCAAAGCATGACTACCACGAGAGGCATCCAAGTTTTTGCGATTCACCTCTTCCTGAAGAAGAGCACTCTCAACATCTGCCAATTTTAGAGTAGCACTAGAGGCACAAAGAGCAGTACGGAAAACATCCCATGACTCATTCAAAGTCCCAAGCAAGAAAAGAGGAGTTACTTCCTCTCCAAAGGTGATATCCTGTGAAGTCAGGTTCTTCAGTATAGCATGGAACTGGCTCAAGTGAGCAGACATAGTCGCATTATCCTTCATGCGCAGATCCATAAGCTGCTTCAACCAGTACATCTGGCTCGCTGGACTTTTCTTATCATAAAGATTCTTGATCTTATTCCATAGATCCCATGCACTCTGTGCTTCCTCAAATACATTATAATGTACCTGTTCAGTGAGAGACAATACAATCGTGGACTTGCATAGCTCATCAAGTTCAAGCCAGTCGTCATTGTCCATAGTTTCAGGCTGCTCCCCACTCAACCGAAGTGGCTTAATCTGAGATTTCTGCACCAAGACCTGCCAAATTTGACTCTTCCAGTAAGAGTAGTTGGTACCATCCAACTTTGTAATGTTAAAGATGGCACTATCATGCAAAGATGACGCCATTATGCAGGCTGGAAATGCCCAAACAGTCCAAAACTGCTTGCTGTTTTACTGCAGAAACTGCCCAAAAATGACCAAAACGGGGTCCAAAGGGCGAGCAAAGTGTGCCAAAAGTTGCTGCCCACTTAGTACTAGGTGCGGTACACCAAATCAGGATATTTCAACATGAAAAGTACACCTTAGTCCACCAATAACTGCTTGCTGTAATAAATTGCAGGTATGCAGTCTAGAGAGCAAACTGTCCCAAAATAGGATCCAATGTCAAGAAAACAATGCTAGGTCCAAAGCCGGCATGAAACGGACATAAGCAAGGCCAATGACAGTGAAAAGAACATGAGCTCAACACCGAAGCATATCAAAATAACATCTGCCAGTGAAAGGCACACTCCCAGACACTCTAGACAAAGTGTTCCTGTAACTGCCAAAACCTGACACAAATAGGTGTCTGCTCAAAGAGAAAGATCCAAATATGAGACTCAGCTCATAAGCATCCTGTGAGCCAAGAGTACATCAATGCATATCCATAAAGATCAGAGTATGATCCCAAAGTCTCAATGCGTATGTAGCTGCTCAAGACATAAACTGCTCCAAATACATGTAAGTGCTCCAATAGCATGCAACTGTCAAAGGTCAAGCAAGCATGTAAAATGCTCCCATTGGCACAAAAGGCGTACAAAGCGAGCTCAAAAGCTCAAACAACCCAAGAGGAAGCACCAGTGATAAGTGACCCTGCCAATGCATCAAGCGCATCCAAGAGAGCATGACATACATGAAGCACCGATCGTATTAACCATGAAGCAATACATAAGCCCAAATAAGCTCTCGGTCAACTCAATGACATCCAAATAGCAACCAAGATCAGTGATCAAGTAAGCCGGGAATGCTCAAATACATCCAAATCCAAGCTCCAAATGTCGGTATGGCATACACGAACCAAATAGCATATGTCACGAACCAAAGCATGTAATGCAAAAGCCTAACTGTCAAGCAGAGACATGAGGCATAGGCGGTCCACGAGCATGCCAAGTCGGTCCAAATGCCAGTGAAGACGGAGCTAATGCGAAGCTCAAAAGCATCCCATAATCTCATACATATGCTCCAAGTCGTCCCCAAATGTCAGAGACATCATGCCAAAGCTCAAAGCATACATCCGGTATCGGTAGGTAAGTGCCAAAGCATGTAAAGTACCTTCAGCCCACTGTTATTCCAGCATGTATTTACTGTTCTAAACAGTAGATTTCAGCCCCGAATTCAAGCCAAAATCATAGTCAAACCAAATGCATACATCCGGGTAGGAAGTAGACCGCATACGGGCATCAAACAAGGTAACCGGAGTAGAGTATAAGCATCAAATGCCAATGCCAAGTGTGGCTGCCCTGTTTCCAGCACTGTATAACAGTAAATAATAGTCCCAAATCAGCCAATATTTCAAGCCAAAATCATGGCATAATCATGTGCATACATTCCCAAGGCACTAGGCATCATGTAGACCGGATACAGGCATCAAATAGCACAACCGGAATGGAGTATAAGCAACAAATGCTAATGCCAATGGTGCTGCCCTGTTTTCAGCCTGTTATGACAGTTTATAACAGTCCCAAATCTGAAGAAATCAGCCCCGAATGATCAAGACCAATGCCCAAAGCTTGAATGACATTAAACATGAAGTCTATAGCCCTCTTGATCAAGGTAGAGAGCAAGAAGCAATGGCCAAGTGTGGAACTGAAGTAGATGAGTGCTCACAGCCTGGAAAAAAATGATGCAATCTGCCCTGTTGGTGCTGAACTTGCTGCTGCTCCACATGGGCTGAAAAGGGGGTAATGGGGGGCTCAAGAAGGGCCTATCAAAGGCCTATGACAAGCCTCTTTGAGCCTTGATAGGTGTAAGGCACAATATGAGGGGAATAAGCTTCAAGGGTTTGAAGCCATGGCTGCCCTTGCTGTTTGCAACCTGTAGACTGAAATAAAACCATGAAAGAATGATCAAATACCTCAGTATCAATGCCTTAAGGTGCCTCAATAGGCTGGGAAGGTGCTCGGGAAGCCGGGGAGTGACGGGAGCTCGGGGAGATCGGATATGGCTGCCGGGATGGAGATCCAATGCGTGAAGGGAGTTGATGCGAAGGTAGAGAAGCACCGAGTCGAGCTCGAGCAAGAGAATGCCAAGCTCTGATACCAGTTGAAAGGTGAGAAGGATCGAAGCTTGCACGCGAGCTATGGCGGGAGAGCAAGAGCAAGAAAGAGAGAGACAAGAAATGGGAACTCCAACAGTCACAATGTGTGACCGGGCCTTCCTTTATTCAAACTATCACTAAAAGAATAAAGAATAAAATGACGTGACGGGCATCCGCCACCTGCAGTGTGTAGTGGCGGGTACTGTCAGTGTAGTAATACATGGGGCGGCACGGCGGAGGCGCCTTTACCCCCAACAGTTTCCGCCACAATACACTCATTGGACATGAGGGCGTGTTGGTTGTCTTATCATTTCTTATAATTTGGCTAGCTCCATCTTCATCTCCGCTAGCTCTTGCTGTGCCCTTTCCTTTATCCTGAGAACTTGGGCATGATCTTTCACTTGACATTGAAACTCTCTCAAAGTTCCAAGCATTTGTCTCCTCTCGGGTCGAGCTCTTGGAGCTTCTCTCTTTGAGCTGGTCATCTACTCTGATTGCCTTGTCAAAGACCCTAGCTAGCGCATCTCACTACAAGCTTGAATTGCTTGCTAAGGTCTTGTAGAGTTCCTCACTTCGTATCCAATTGATGAAGACTGTGGAGACCGCTCTTTCGGTAGGTCACTCACTAGTTGGGATTCTCTTGAAGAGACTCTGCATATGGGTGACGTAGTCTCTGATGTCCTCTTTGTCTTTCTACTTGATGTTCGTCAACTACACCAAAAGGTTAATGAAGTACCCAGGCTTAGAGAATCTCTTAATGAAGAGACTCTTGAGGTCATTGAAGTCACAACACTTAGCAGTGTCTAGACTCATGTACCAAGTCCTACCCTTATCTCCTAAGCATAGATTGAAAGCTTGTGAGTGCAAAGTGAGATCGGTGAGGCTGTTAGCCCCGCAAACTTGCTCAAACTGCTCTAAGAAGTTATATGGGTCATCATTTGGCTGATGCTTGTCTAGCTGCTTAGCCACGACAAGGATTCTTGATTGGCTCTTAGAGCCCTAGTTAGCCTCTAATCCTTCAAGCAACAAGGTTGCCATTGCGGTGACGCTTTGCTCAGTTGAAGAGTTGTCTAGCAGTCACTTCATAAAAAGCTTGCTCAATGTGAGATCGCCTTCCAGCACTCTTTCCCTCTCTACGCTAGGTCTTGTCCTATTTTTTGCTTGCTAGGGCTAGCACTTGTCATCACTGAATCTCGCACATCTCTATGTTCTGTCGCAAGCTTCTAGCTCATTGTTCCTGATTGTATGCCACTATGCCTTGCAAAGCTTCCTACGCTAGTCTCCTCTCCTCTTTGAGGTCCGTTATGATATCCTTGGATGTCCTACCATGGTGGTCTATATGGGTTTGTAGATTGCAATTGGCGTCTAGTCATTGGATTTCTATCGGGAGCCCACCTAGGTCAAGCTCTTCGTCTCATCCATGGTTAGTGCCTAGCTCTACCATGTTTGTGGTCTCTTGTTCCACCAAGGTATCGATGAGATTGATCAAGTCAGGTAGATCCACTCCTCCAATGGTGTCATTGGTCTTATGCTTGGGGTTGGATGGGTCCGAGTCCTGATAGGGTATGTCCAATCAGATGGCTGTCTGATCAGACCAAGGTGGTCTGATTCCCAAGTTTGGTTTGATTGGGGGTTGTTCGACTAGACAAAAAGTGGTCTGACAATCCGATCGGATGGTCCGATTGGATAGCAATCGGCTAATTAGATTGGACTGTCTGACTAGTCAGACAGTCCCATTCTATCAGTTGGACTTTCTGATTGGTTTGATTTTGGGAGTTGGACACCGATGGGTGGTTCGGCGGACTGCGACAGGCGCAAATGCAGATGCTGGCTCAATCAATGCCAAGGGTCCCTAGGGTTTACATCATAATCTATAACCTTCTAGAACAAGCAAATAGAACATAAGGAAGTCCTAGAGGTACCTGGAATGAAAGATGGACTTGAAATCAACACGGTCGATTCGTTCTGTACATGCAGCTCTCTCTCTCTCATACTAAAGTGTAGAAATGAGCTCCCCCCTAATGGTTTTGGGCTTTCAGGGTCCTGTCTAGCCATCTTTAACCTTCCAACTCCATGTATTGCATGCATTAACCCTCGAAACTCATTTTTTCCCTTTTCTTTTCCCTGTTCTACATGTTTCATAGCAGCATAACCCTAATGTTTCCCTGCAAGTTCTTGGTCCTAATCTACCTAAATGCAACCAAATATCACAAAGTAATCCCTGGGTTGAAGTAATCTACTTGTCATCTCATCAATAACTCCAAACACTTACTTGTATTGAAGATCAAAGTGCCTAAATATCCTATCTATATCAAGCATCGGTTCGGGGGTGAAACCCTACTTCAATACTCAATTTGAAGCATGCAAGTGCTCAAGGCTCGAATCCGTTGGTCCCAGCAATGGAACCAAAATGTAGTGGTGAGGCTCATGCTCAACTGCCAAGACCCACGAACCGCTGATTGGTTCAAGCGTTTCAAGCCAAGCACTAATGGCTACCTCTCACATAGCCGATGCACTATCTCTATCTATGAGTGTAGTGAGCTTACATCGATGCCCGATTGAGTACCCTCCTCCCTCGTCTACACCGATAGCTCCACAATTCTTGATGCAAGCTCAAGCAACCTCAAGCCTCCACCTTCAAGCTCCATCCTCCATAGCTACGCACAAGACAAGAGAAGAGAAGAAGAGAGGAGATGATGGAGAGCTTCTTCTCCTTGATCCCTCACCCTCACACACTTACTCACTCCCTCACACTCTCACACTCCCTCTCTCAAGCACACACAGACAAGCAAGAAGGAGAGAAGAAGAGAAAGAGATGAGTCCACTTTTCCACACACCAAAGAATGAGCTTCTCATTCACTTTTCAACTTTATATACAAAACCCTTATCCCTTTTGGGCGGTCATCCCCTCTTTTACATGTGGCTGGTCGTGGAAGGCCCTTTTTTCTATTGTCCTCCTATCTTCCTAGCTTCCTTTCTACCGCCCCTGTCTATCCTTAAAATTTGCACAAGGGGGAGCCTGGTGCTCTTTTACAAGGATTTTGGTTGCGTCTTTACATTCAAAGGTGCACCTTCTCTTTTTTAGAACTTTTTGGGCTCCAGTGGTTGCGCATTGGACCTCTTGTGGCCATGCATGCACTTTTGGGCTCTTCCAGGTCTGATTTGCTTTTAGGCTGTCTCTTTCAGCTTTTCGACTTACGTTTTTCCTTTTGTTTTTCCTGCTTTTTCTTGAGCTAAGGTTAACAATAGCTAGATTGTCACAGATGATATAGCATTGCTTTTGATTAAATCTTCATCATAACAAGATCTCCCTCAAACAAATCAGTTTTTACTCTCTCTTTGTTGTCAAAAAAGTCCATTCAACACTACATATGAGATTTTAGTAACTCTTCTAGCCTGAAAATGGCACACATGAAGATCAAAATCAACCCAAATTTTCCCAAAAATCATCTATAATAGGTATCCCTCCTTCTCATGATCTTAAATCAGCCCTTTTCCTCTCCAAATCAATGCCTTCCCTTCAAGATTCAATAGCATCACCTTCCCTCTTCACAAACAAAAAAAAAAGTCGTTTCACCTTACATATGAGCTTTTTTTTCTCAATCTCCACACCCTCCAAAACAATGTGTGCCCCTCTATGTCCCAAAAATCATTCAAAAAAATAGGACTAATCCTTCCCTCTTGAAATCACTACCCTTTCTTGTCCACAAAACATGCTTCCTTCCCTTCTTTCTTTAGCATCACCCACAACTAAATTTGCCTATTTCACCTTATCATTCTCAATTATTGACAAATTAACCTCTTTGTCATTATTTCAATTCACAGTGAAACTGGTTTGATCTACTCATCCACTATCAATGGATGAAGCACTTGAAATGGTTCCCACTTGCAATCATAGCTTCAACTTCCAACCTGTTATTGTTTCAATTCCTTATCAGTTATATGAAATCCCTCATTATTTTCCAATAGACGGAAAGCAAGACATGAAAGAAATATTTACATACTATCACCCATGAAAAATCAAAACACACTACTAATGACACTGATGTTAGTATTCCTAAAACCCTTTCCTACAGCCATCCTATGAGGTTTTTCACAAGTGAATGTGTATCATCACAACATCCACCCCCTCTAAACTTGCACATTCTCCAAATGTGCCACACTATGTAGCCCACTGGGATCAAACACCCATATGATCTTCACCTAAACGAGCATGTGCATAATCAACCTCTCGCCAAGATTATAAAACGAAATCACAAACATTCTCCAAAACTCATACGAATCCCAAACACTCCCACCCGAATCACAAGGCACCTTTCATGTAACCCTCTGCAACCAAATTCACAACCTTGTTAGGCCCTCTCAGATCAAATGCTAATCCAAAATCCCATTGCAATATCTCGTACTCTACATCTTCCCCTACATAAACCATGGTTGGATCGGCCATCTACACAACTGAATGCTCTCCTAATGCATATATTTATTTTGCATCCTCAAGTACCATAATATCTTTCCTCTCTTGCACAATAGCATCTGCACACTTCATCATCACATCATCAATAAACACTTTCTTGTCAATCATTGTATACTTGATTTGAACCCTGGCTTTACTCTTTTCTCCTAGTAAACCCAACTCTTGCTACAAATGCACATCAACCCAACTCTGTTGGGTGTTGGCTAAAATAAATCAACCCTATTCTCCTTGGACTACATACAATCAACCCCAAACTTTCTAGTGAAAAATAGGAATTAGAGGATTAGTAGATGAAAAGACACCATGCACAATGAGAGAAAGAGAGAGACAATATAGAAAATATACTGAATTGTAGTTGTTGATTTCATTACTAGTAGTTATATATATACATGTACATTAAATTAGGTAGGTGACTTCCTCTCCAAAATATTTTCAATATTTACAAAGTGGATAACTATAGGATCCTTTCATCCACATATTTGTCTATCCTTAGCTCATCCTCCAAACTTTTATCCTAACATCCCCCCTCAAAATGATTCCATAGGAACTTTAGCTGAATACAAATGCAAAACAATAAGAGAGTACATTCAACTAGAATATTTTTCCCTCCCCATCAGAGCACGCAAAGGTTTTGCATTGCAAATATCAATATGGCAGAGTTTGAGAACTAAATTAGGGCCTTGAACCACAAAGATAGATGCTTTGTTGTTGGTGAAGATGGGAATTTACTGAGGCTGATATCCTCCAAGAGTTTCTTAAGGTAAATAACTTCTTGGGCGGCCATGCTGCAAGCCACAATATATACATATTCAGCTTCCGTAGTAGAAATGCCACTGAGTGTTGCTGTTTTGTGTTCCATGATATATGACCTCTTGCTAGAGTAACAATAAAACTTATGAGATCTTCGGGTAGCAAGATCGCCACCTCAATCTGCATCTGAATAGGCTTGTAAAAGAAATTTATTGCTATCTTTGGTAAAACATAGCCCCACATGAGACGTAGCCTTGAGGTATCTTAAGAAACATTTTAGGTGCTTCCAATGTTCATAAGTGGGTTGATGCATGTCATTTGAAAGAATATGTCTTGCATAAGACAAGTCTAGATGGGTACAAGTAATTAGATACCGGAGATATCCGAGTGCTTCCATATAAGAAATAGTTTCCATTTCATGAGCTTGCTCATTTGAAAGAGAGTGAGATGAAGATGGATTTAGTTAGAGATTTTGGGCAAGATGAGTTACCATGGGATTACATTGGAGAATGGAATAATGTGGAGAGAATAGATGTAATGTAGGTATGTTAATGCATTTTGATAGATGTGGGTGTTTGTTCAATTTCAATGCCAACACAATAATGCATAGGGCCATAATTTGTTATAGCAAATTGGGAGGATATAATGGATTTGGCCTTGGACATGGCATGAGGAGAGTTAGTGAGAATTAGAATGTTATCAACATAGAGTTCTAGGATAATGTTGGTGTTGCCTTGAATAAGAATATAAATGTTATGATCAATATCTAGTTATCTAAATCCATGGTGTATTAAGTGAGAATAAATGTGAGTGTACCATTGCCTTGGTGTTTGTTTCAAGCCATAGAGGGCTTTATGCAATAAACAAGCATGAGTAGGAAATTTTGTATCAACAAAGTTTGGAGGTTGGGACATATAGATTTTCTCATCCAAGTGACCATGCAAGGAGGCAATTTTGACATCAACATGATATAAAATAAATTTGAAATGAGTAGCCATGGAAACTAATATCCATAAGGAAGTCATAGATAGTACGGGAGAGAATGTACTTCCATAGTGGAGGCCTTAAATTTCTTCGAAACCACGAGCTACAAGTATGGGCTTTGTACTTGTGAATAGTAACATTTGGTGAAGTACCCATTTGTAGTTGATTGTAGATTCTCCAAGAGGAAGTAGGGCCAATGTATAGGTATGGTTGTGAAGAAGAGCCTTGTATTCTTCGAGCATTGCAACTTGCCATGGAGAGGCTTCATGAATCCAAAGTGCTTGATTGATGAAAGGGAAATTGGGTGGCTTGGGAATGCTGGGAGGCAGATGTCGAGCTTGTCCAAGGGTAATGTTGGCTTGGAGATGAAGGTTATGTAGGCTCTTGTAACATGGAGTTGGTGGGGAGATAACTTCATCATTGTCGGAGTTGAATGAGCTGAAGAGAGTAATGGGCATGGCAAGGGAAATTGGAGATGGAGGTTTAAGGATGGTTACAATGAGAGCAATAGAAGAAGAGTTGGTAGAAGTGGAGGACATTGCAGCTATGCAAGTATATCTTCGAAGGGTGGGAAGGGAGTTTTATTGTGCTTGATTTGTGGGATTTTTTGTGGCAATTTTACTAGGGAGGAATGGAAAAGATTTCTAAGAGGAGGTTGTTGTGTGTGGACTGAGATAGACTGGTTTTACTATAGTAGTCTGGGCCTTTAAAGATGCTATGATGGGAGCATGGGGTTACTGAGATTTATATTACTATGAAGAGGCAGCTTGAGAGCTTGTATTGGGTGATTAAAATGGAGGAGAAGCTTCAATGGTTGTTGTAACAGGAGCTAAATGAAGAGTGAGCCTGTTGGTTACCTGTGTGGATAGTTGATGTGGTTGATTTGACGCCAGATTCTATGCACTAAATATTGACATGGGCTGTTGTGATAGCATGGAGTGTTTGGCAATTGTGTCACTAGCTGAAGCAAGCAAGATTTGCACTGACTACTACATAAGGAATGGTGCCAAATGGCAAGTGTGTTGGTGGAGTCATGAGCATGAGGGTACCTGGCAAGATTGTTAATGTAGAGTAATTTATTTTGGTTGGATTTAGGGCTTGTGCACATGTGGCAACATGGTGAGGGAGATTTATGATGGGATAAGGGAGAGGTTCCTTGGTGTGTGGCAAAAGTATCTCTCTTCTTCTTTTCTTCTCTTCCACTTGCTTGTGCTTGTGCTTGTGCTTGAGTGAGGGAGTATGAGAGTGTGAGGGAGTATGCTAGACCAAAGAAACTACCTTCTAGCATCACCTTCTAGACCAAGGCCTAATCAAAGTAAAGAAGATGTACAAAACAAGGAGAATGGTAGACCAAAGAAACTGCCATGTTACAAGCTTGCTTCATATATTGAGTCAACCATAGATCTAAAAAAAGTGTTGGAAGAGAGGATCTTGAATAGCAAGGTTGAGTTCACTTTAGGAGAGGTTTTAGGAATTGCAAAGAGAGATTTTCACGACCAAATTATAGATAACATTAAGAGGAAGAAATAGGTGATTCAAACTACAAAGAAACCTATAATGCAAGGTATCATGATTGAGGAGTTTGCTAAGGAGAGTGATGGTGATGCTCTTGTTAAGGATGCTATAATAGGTGTGGAGAATGTAAAGCTAGTGCACTATGAAGAGGATGATACACCTGTGATGATTCCCCATAGCCATTTTTCAAGAAATCATTGGGCACTAAGATAGTGATTAAGATTGGAGAGATGGAGAAACCATGTGTTGCCTTGCTAGATCATTGATCAGAGATCAATGTCATTTTTTGCAATTTGTGTGAGAGTGGGAAGTGGCCCATAAATGTGGAGCATGGATGGCAAATGAGAGTTGCCAATAACACTACTATTGGAGAGCCTTATACAGCATGTCTGAGTATAACAGTGACTATTAGGGATGTTCACGATGATTACCATTTTTTTGTGCAAGATTCATGCTCATATGATGTTATTTTAGGTTAACCCTTTACCATTGAGGAAAGAATGGAAAAGAAGGTCATAGGTGGTAGATTTGCATATGCATTGTTTTGAAGTAAAGATGGGAAAATAAATGGGCAGTTTATGGTAGTCTATGTGAATTATCCGAGATATAGAGATACATTGCGAGATTCCCCTCTCCCCACAAAGGGGCTAGATTTTCACTAGGTACCACTTTCTTACGACACAATGGTGGTATAGGGAGGGAAAAGCTCACGCCTTTTGATAACAATGCTTTTTCTTCAAGATTAATTAGTCTTACGATCGAGAGTTCTATTTGTTTCTAAAAGGTTGCAAAGTTGCCTAGAGTTGCCAAGTAGTATGTATGCAGAAAAGAGATGGAGTTGAGAAAAGCATGTTTATTGTTGGATAATGACTGCATTGAAGGGTTGTATGATGGGCTATCTTATGCAAATACTATTACAAAGATTGAGGATGTGCTAAAAAATAAGGTACACAATGGTTCCAGTTTTGTGCAGGTTCATTCCCTAGATATGTATCATGAGATTGCCAATTTTGTGTAGCAAAAAGGGTTGAATGCTAAGTCTTGTCAACAAAAAGAGTCACTGGTTGAAAATCTTTAGCAAACTAAAAAGAGGGTTGAATTTTTTTAATCAACATGATTGTAGGGGGTTGAGTTATTTCAGCCAAAAGAGTTTGATGCTGGTTTATGTAAGCATATAGAATTTGTTAGGATAAAAGTTTGGATAAGCTAAGGATAGGCAAATATGTGGACAAAAGGATCCCATATTTATCTAGCTTATCACATTCTTCTCAAAATCACAAATGATTAGTCCTCCTTTACTCTCATTCTTCCAATAGCTCTTGTCAATGCCACTATCTCTTACAACCGACACATCAAGTTCGACAAACTCAATGGCAACAACTATCAAGTATGGAAGCTGAGGATGGAACTTTGCCTATCTCAAGCGAACCTATGGAATATTATCAATGGCAAGGAAGATTTCCTTGAAAAATAAGGAGTAGAAAAGGAAGATTGGATGCAAAGAGGCGTAGTTGCAAGAATGGAAATAATTTTCCATTATTGTGGAGATCGACAAGTACAACTAGTAAGAACAATACCCACTGTAAAAGGTATTTGGGATTTCTTCAACAATACCTATGAACACACATATATTGTATATCAAATGACCATGTTCAGAAAACTATCTATTGCCACTTTGCATGGAGACCAGTCTACCACTAAGCTGTTAGAACAATGTCAATCCCTACTAGATGAAAACATAATATCTGGTTTAGTCATCTCTGAAGAACTATAAGTCATGTTCCTCCTCTCCTCTTTGCCTCTATCCTAGAGAGCTTTTATTACCATTAAAACCTCCACTGATAAACTCAAGCTTTAGCCTCTGATCAATAGAATCAAGCAAGAGCAAGTCATAAGAGATACTCTTTCTACTTCTTCTACTCAAGATTCCAAAGCCCTAGCTGTAACTGCCTACAACCCAAAACATCTTCCCAAAAGAACTCAACCCCTTCATCAAAATCCCAAGTCTTCTTTGGTGGAGCTTTCAACTCTGTTCTAGCAAGGAGTCTTTTTTCTCCCAAGGGCTAGTCATTGCCTTCCCCAAGGCTACCTTGGAGGCCATTCTTTTCATAGGTTTTCAGTTGGACATATATCTCACTCTTATTTTGTGGGTACTTCTCCTTTGTCTCATCGACATTGACATCTTAGGGAGAGAGGGGGTGCTTATTTCTCCTTCCACCGTCTGATGGTGAGAGGAGGTGGTATCCTAGCATCTCTTTGAAGTTGACCAACCATTCTTTATGAAAAGTCATACGGTGAGTAGCTCCATAGTCTAGAAACTAGGTATATTCTTCTTTGGAGTTTGAGTGAGGTACCCAAACACTTGTGGATAGGTTGATGATAGTTTCTGGTTGATCTTTTGTGTCATAATTGCCAATGCTAACAAAATGAGCTTGCGCTTTTGAGTGGTGTTTGTTGAATCTATTTTTTTACCGATAGTCCTTTTCTATATGACATTATTTTTTTTGCAAACATTACATATGAGATGATAGTGAGGATTTCTTGAGATGGATAGGGATTGAAATGACTGATGAGAGTTGGGCTTGTAATGAGGATTACCAAGATTTTCCTTCCACGTTGAGAGGGGGCAACTTTATTCTCTTGATGGGGGACGGGAGTTTGGTTATGGTTTGATTTGGACATCGTGTATTATTGTTTGCTTCCATGGACATGCTCGAGTATTGAGCTTCTCATTCACTTTTTGAGTTCATATACAAGCCCTAAATCCTTTGGGCACCCATCCCCTTTTTTACATGACTGTGTCTTACCAAGGTCCTCTTTTCCTATTCCCTTCTATTTACCTTATCCCTTCACCTATGCCTATCTAGATTTTACAATTTGCACAAGAGGGAGCATGGTGCTCTTTTATAAAATTTTAGGGGCGTCTTTCATTTAAAAATGTGCCCTCCATCTTTTGCATTTTTTTGAGGTTTCCTTTACGCCTTTTGCCTTTTCTCCTTCTTGTTGACTTCATTGGGTTTTCATTTCAAAAATTTCTTGGATTTATTTTTTATTTTCTTTTTTCTTGTCATGCACTAGGGCTAACATTACCCTCTCCTAGTCGAGTGCCCGTTCCATGGCACTTGCGGGTCTTTGTTGATAAGGGCTCATTGAGTTGAAGGGTGGTTATGTGAGTCGATGATGGGGCCTTGTGTGGAATGGTCATGGAAGAGAAGCTTATTGAATGATTGAGGTGGTGGAGGCCGAGGGTATGTCAAGTGGATGACGGGGCCTTCGAGGTTGGTGGTTGGTTGGTCACCTTCGTCTTTACCTAAAAGGAAAATAAAAGTGCACTGTCTAGGGTGTATGTCTACCTTACCGTGCAGTGTAATGTGCTCGTGCTAGTGGAACTGGGGGATGGGTACCATAGGCAACCATAGGCAAGCCTCAATGTTGTCCCACACTTGAGGACTCAGTTTCGTGCATAAAGAGGTGCGATGGGTGAAGCTTAGGGAGATAAGTCTAACCATAGGCGAGTGTGACCTCCCTAGTAGGCGATGGGTGCGATGGGTGAAGCTTAGGGAGATAGGTCTAACCATAGGTGAGTGTGACCTCCCTAGTAGGCGATAGGTGCGATGGGTGAAGCTTAGGGAGATAGGTCTAACCATAGGTGAGTGTGACCTCCCTAGTAGGCGATAGGTGCGATGGGTGAAGCTTAGGGAGATAGGTCTAACCATAGGCGAGTGTGACCTCCCTAGTAAGTCCTACCCTTGATGTGCCCTAAGTGTGAAGTGGGGAATCAAAAAGGGGCTAGGGGATTAGGGATGGAGCCGGTTGCTGACCGAGGCCACTGGATGCACCTAACTTGAGGGCCCCTAGGTGTAGTGACTGTGGCACTCATGTAGTGAGTTTCTTGCTTTCTCTTATGATTTCCTTCTATGTTTTCTTACTCTTTTCTTTTCCTTTTCTTTTTCTTTTTTTTCCTTCATCTTTTCTTTCCTTTCCTTTCCTGTTTTTTTGTTTCAAAGTAACAAAGAACTAATCTTCGTCATCATGGGCTAGAGAAGAAGTTGGGGGCTTAAGGGACTTGCTAAGGAAGCCTTTTCCTTGCATATATCATTTTAGGTTCATTCTAACATGGGGAGGAGTTGTGGACAAAAATGGGTGGTGGGCTATGCTAATGGTAAGAGGACAGCTTGCATCATCAACCTAGCCATGGCACAACTATCTATGTTGGTATTAAGATCAAAAAATAGGGGCGGAAGGCAATATTCTTGTGGTGTAGGATCCTGTTTAAGTAGTACCCTAAGTAATCTAAGATAGTCACAAGTAGTGATAAAGGTAGGATCTAGGCAAGATCCACATCTTGGACTGTTAGCCCTACCCTTAGCAAATAATTTCTTTGATCTTGTTGGCTTAGGCTGGTCCCTTCTCCTTGCAGTTGAGCACATAGCCCATGCCTTATGGCTCGACAGGCGATCTCTAGCTTCTTCTTTAGTGTCTCAATAGCCTCCTTCTCTTCTGATTGTGTGACATCCATGATAGTGCTAAGGAAGGCATGTTGTTAGGCTTCCAAGCTTGTCTGTGCAGCCTCTTCCCTACTTTTTTTTAGCACTCTATTCCCTTCTACAAGGTTGAGCCAGCTCGCTAGGTCTTTTACTCTCCGTTCACTCTTCGTCACCCATTCTTTGGCTCTCTCTTTCATTTCCTCTAAGATTTCATTTTGTCTTTGAGATAAGGCCACTATCGTTGGTTCTTGCTCTTTCCACTTTTTGGTTATTTTCTCCTTCTCCTTCTCCAAGCATTCAATCTCTCTCTCTAATCTCCCTTGATTTTCCATCTCCATCACAACAAACTACATGTCATTTCATCTATATGTCTTTGATACTCTTCTCCTTCTCGAGCTTTCTTTGCTTCTTCTACTGCAAGCTGATCTATGGCTTCTTGGATTCTGTCCATCTGCCCTATCAGCTCTTCATTTTGCACAATGAGGACTTTGTACTTTCTTTGTAGGCCGATTAGTTTGTGATGCTCTTCCTCAAGCCTTTCTCGCCACTTATCTTCTTCTCCTTCTTTTGCCTTGAGCTTTGCCTTCATCTCACTTATCTCTTTTTGATAGCTAGCCACTTGGTGAGTTCTCTTGAGTTGGTAGGCTGCTAGTGTCTCCTTTCCAGCATCCAACTTGGCTACTACTATCTTCTTATCCTCCTTTACTTTCTCTAACTATGCATAGCCTATGGAAGGTGGCACGGTGGTGGGGATGGAAGTGGTAGAGCCCTCTATCTTTTGCCTTTTGGGATCTTGTCTTGACTCGGCATCTACAGCCACACTGATCTCTTAGTTTCATTCACTGCGGTTCTTGCATTGACATTCAGGGTTGTCTCCTGTGCCATGTCCACCATGAACTACACCCAAGCCATGGGATTGTTGGCATCTACCTTGGGTGTAGTGCTTTGGGTAGTTGTGATAGCTAGGGTAGTCGGCAGGAGAGTGGGTGAGATTGGATGAAGCAAGCCCTTGCTCTTGCCTTCTATCACTAGACGGGTGGTATGATGTCTTGCACTTGGGTACTAGTTCCTCTACCTTCTCCTCTAAAAGGGCTCATGGCAAGCAACTCCTCTTCCCTGGAGCATTGCCCTACCGACATGCGGATGGCCCTAGCCATGTCCTAATCATTTCCTCCTAAGCTCTTTGGCCTCTTCATCTGCCTTTATTTTTCTCTCCTCTTCGACTCTCTTGGACTCCTCTTCTATCTTCTCTAATTTAGATTTTCCTTCCTTCTTCTTTCTTCTTCAGTCTTCTTTGACTCTTTTTGCGCCTTCAGCAAGTCAACTTTTTCTTTCTTCCTTCTTTCTTCTTTAGCCTTCTTTTGGGGAGTCTTCATCTTCTGCTTCTTAGACCCTTCTTGGCTAGATTGTATCTCCTGCTCTCCTTCCTCACTCATAGTTCTCTCGCTAGATTGTTCTTTCTCATGGAAAGGTGACCTATTGGGTGTCTCTCCAACTTGTTCTTTTCCTTGCACCTCTCCTATTGCCTCCTGATGGCTGCCAATATCCCACCAAATCTTATGGTTGAGGCCTTGGAAGATGACTTCTTTCTTGCCTTGGAGGCCAAGGACTCTCCACCTGCTAGTCTTCCACATGTGGCGGCCAGTACTTTTATTGAGGTTTTGATCATTTTTTGCATGAAGTCATTCAAGTTTACTTCGTCTAGGCATTTGGCTACAAGACTTTCCAGCATTGGTATGTTGATCCTATTCATTAGTGCATTTTATCTTTGGCTGGAGAACAATGCATGCACCATCTTTGCTTGCAACTAGACTTTCGGATCTGGGATATTGGTGAGGCTAATGCCCTCATTGGTGTGGACCATAATCTTGTCCATTCCCAGCATGTTATACACATCCCTTTTGGGTCGTCTCTCTCAACTTTGTTGGCCACGCCCAACGCTCTCTCCACCAACTTGGGGCTCAACTCATCCTCCACCTAGCAAGTTTCCTCTCCTTGCTGCACAGTTACAGTGCCATGGTTCTTGTTAAAGGTTCGAAGGAATTCTATGCACTTGCTATAGTCCACTGCTTGCTTGACTTTCTCCACATACTTCTACAGATTGCATTTTTCCACAATCTGTTTCATGGCATGTTCTTCCATGGATACATATTCCAAGTTCAAGATGTGCTTGGTTGAAGGCCCTTGTCTCTATTGACATCACAGTACTTTGCTTGTTCCTCTTTCGAGAACGGAAGTTTGCTACTTTTCTCCTGACACCTACCATTGTGGGTCCCTGTCATAATACCATAGCTCACCATCAGTTTTCAAGATAATTCCTTTGCAGGAAGATGAGTAGAGAATGATTGTGCGTTTATAGAAAAATGAAATGCTTAAGTATAGAAAGAGAATTTTTCTTCAAGAAATATGTACAATCTAATAAAAATCCATGAAATTTTTCCATAAAGTATGTTTTTCCAATTTTGCTTAAAGTATGTTTTTCCACCTTACCCCTTTCCACTTGGAAATGAGAAGAATCCTTCCTAGGATTAGAGGTTGAAGGGTTAAGGTCAATTAGCGCACATTCACTGTGCTTTACTTCTACATAAGCCAAGTGTAGAATTGCAGGTTGTATTCCAAGTAGGTGTGGCAGTCCATGTCAAAAGGTCAAATGCCGACTATGTTATATATGTCAGTACATTCATTGGAAAGTCACCAAAGGCGATTCGACTAGCAGTATGTAGGTCCTCCTTAGTCACGCGGTGTAGGGATGGGCGAGTTTGTGATCATCTAAAGTTTGATTGCAAGTGATGGCTAAGACTCTGAATGAGGTAGGAGCCGCGTAAGTTGGATCATACTTTGAGGTTTTGATTGCACGTCTTTGCTTGGTGTTGGTCATCATGCGGAAACCCTCTTGTTCCCATTGGAGTCGGAGAGCATACCATTCACACAAGAATGTAGACTCAGTGTTGGTTAGGGCTTTTAACACTTCAATTTTTTGGGTCGTGGTAGAGATCATGCGCATGTCATAAGATGTGATGAGTTGTCATTTGAGCGCTTGCTCACAAGAGATTTTGATGTCGAAGCTATCGTGGGAGGAGCCTTAACAAATACAAATTTAGATTCCTCCCACGAGCAAGGTAGCATATGCACTTCAGTGCTAAAGGCTCTTCTAAAAGACCTAAGTCTAATCAGTCATAGCTTTTAGCAAGCATGGAAAATGTAATATCTAAGCATTGAATGCAAGTGACCAAGTAATCCTCTGTATTCTCAGCTAAGACTGAGGCCAAGATAAGGATAAATCACCACTCTTAAGAGGGTTTAAGGCTTGCATGAGTGGGGTTTGACTGGAGTAGATAGCTCAACAGGTTGATGTCTATAGCTTCTGTGGATCAGGAGGGGTCAGTTTAGATTCTTGTGCAATAGGTGTGGTTTGTAATTTTGTTGTTGTGCAGCTAGATGCTTGTGAGGCTCTTGGAATGCTAGTAGTGCTAGCTTGAGGTGGTTTGGAGGCAGCAAGGTGTGTGTTCAGTTGATAGACTTGTTGAGGCTCTATAGGCTTAGTGGGTTTGGGCTCTATGGACTTCGCAGCTTGAGTCTTTTGTGGCTTCAGATCCTTAACTGTTGTGCTACCCTGTTTAGACAAGTTCGAGGGTTGCGCTTGAGTAATGCCCTTTGCTGCCTTGGCTTTAGGTGCCCATATCTAGGTATCGAGGGTTGCGCTTGAGTAATGCCCTTGGCTGCCTTGGCTTTAGGTGCCCATATCTAGCTATCGCCTCATAATAGCCTTGTGCTTGTAGTAGGGTTTTGGGAACCCATTGCGGCTTGACCGTGCATCGATGCCTTTAGTGCATTTTTTGCCTCTGAGGTCTTGAGTATGATTTTCTAGCATTGCAAGATTGTGTTTGTTTATTTCTAGGTGGTGATCCTCGGTGTCTAGGTACCCATTTGAAGTTGGGCTCATTGGATTTGGTTGCACTCTCGGTCACGTGTTGGCATTGAGGCTTGGTGGGTTGTGACAAGTCACGATCCCCCTCCTTAGACTTGGTTGTAGGTTTCTCTATTGGTAGCATTGCAAGCTTTGGTGTGGGTGCGTTGCCCTTGCTGAAAGCTATCACTATGCATACATTGTTGATGGCAAGGTGAATGTGCTGTGACTCGTAATCGATATTGCAATGTGTTTGCTTCTTAAATGTGTGTCCTAACAGTGCTTCCTTACTAGCATCCTTTGTGTTTGGCAACACATAAAAGACCATGGGTATGCTCTCAGACTCAATAAAGAAGACTACGACTTTGCACTTTTCCAAAAGCGCATATGATTGACCCACAAATGGGCCGAGTTTAGCATTCATGGGTTGTAGTTGTGGTTGACCAATTAGAGTCCAATGATCATGAGTTAAGATATCAAAATTGACTCCCTCATTGATCAAGGCATCAAAAGTATGTGTCTGTTGGGCAGTGACCGTTATGCGTAAGTAAGTAGGTGCTACTGCTTCCTCATCTTCGTCCTCAATCTCTATGATTGTGGCAACTCATACATTCATAGGGGACTCTAGTATTGGAGGCTCATGCGATGGATGTGTGGTAGAGTAGTGCTTCTTTATGCGGTTACAGTTGAAGAAGCCTATGCCCTCTTCGTCTAGGGTCTCGAGCTCTATATTACTAGTTCGGATGATTGTGTGGACTCTGAAAGGCCTTAATCCCCTAAAATTCATATTTTGTTTATGGCATTTCACTGAGTATAACAACACTAGGTCGCCCTGGTTGAAGTCTTGCTGCTTGATGTGCTTGTCAAACTAGCTCTTACGTAGTGCCTTTTCGCAAATCAGCACATGGGTGGCTAGAAGTCGAGTCTCTGATAGGTGTTCTAGCTCAATTAGGCGTTCTGCCTATGCCTCCTTCTTCCATCCCATCTGTCTTAGATAGTCACTCTCATGCTAGGGACAAAGAATTCTACTGGTAGAAAAGCTCCAGTTCTGTAGGTTAGCTTAAAGGGAGTCTGCCCCATAGCCATTTTATAAGCTGTTTGATAGGCCCATAAAGTTGCCATCAGCTTGTTTTCCTAGTTCCTATGAGAAGCATAGACTACCTTGGTCAGGAGATTCACTAAGATCTTATTTGTGGATTTAGCCTAGCAGTAATCTTGAGGGTAGTAGGGTGAATATTTCCTATGGATAATTAGGAAGGTATGTTGAGATGGCAAGCTCAACACGTGTGGACATTGATGTTGGACCGCCTGGCGAGATGAGTTGGCACATCTACACTCCTTGGTGGTCATTATGATACTCACATGGCCACTAACTTATCACTTATTATATTTAGTTTGTTACACCCACCTACAGCTCGCAAAGATATAAAGCCAGTCTATTAGTGTAGTCAGTTATGCACTGTTTGACTTAGAAGGCCACTTTCCTTTATGTTGTATCTTATCTATACTTTATGTACATTGTATAGTATGTGAAAGAAGAAGAAGAAACCAGCAAGAAAACGTTTTGGCCTCCATCTCTCTTCTTGTGTTCTTGAGTGAGCTTCCTCTTATGTATACAGTGTGTGTTTGGTATAGTAGCTCAAGCACATCTCCCTATCACACGATTCTTGACATGGTATTAGAGCCATGCCATTGAGAGAGGCTGATTTTGAAGGCTGAAGTGAAGGAGAAGAAGCAAGATTCGAGCAAGCAAGCAACGGGTAAGAAGCTCTCCCATTCTTCCACTCTCTCTCTTGGATAGTGCCTGTGGAGGCAATGGAAGCAGGGTCGAGCAAAAATCTCAGATTGCTGTGAGATTTGGGCGTCTGAGGCTGTTTCAGGCCCTGTTTTAGAGCCGTAAGATTGCGAACAACGGTTTCAGGGTACACTGTGATTTTGGCTGTTTTGATTGAAAGTGGGTGCACAGGTTACAGATTTCGAATCTATAATTTTCGAGGTGTTTGCAGGAAGCAAACATCAGGTTTATCTGCAAATAGGTTGCAGATTACATGTACTATTGAGCAATCAGTGAAAAAGGTTGCGTGGTGTATTGTTGTGCATGTGTTGTGAAAGATTGTAGAAGACTAGCTTGCTGTGTTGTATCCTTGTTTGTGATAATGGCAGAGAACAGTGGAAATCCCATTATTGAGAAGCTCGACAAGAATAACTACCCTTCATGGAAGTTTCGTGTGACAAACTTCCTCATTGGAAAGGGCCTTTATGAATTTGTTTCGGGTAAAGAAAAGGAGCCAGAACTGGATATCCGTCCAACTGCAGATGAATTAAAAGCATGGAAAGAATGGAATGCGAAAGATAAAAAGGTGATGTACTAGTTATCTACAGTCATTGATAATACGATGTTGGGACATATCAAGAATGTAGAAACTTCACATGCAGCTTGGATAATTTTTGAGAACATGTTTTCAGTAAATAGAAAGGCACAAAAGATTCAACTCAAGCAAGAGTTGAATGCCTTGAAGAAAGGGAAAATGTATGTCAATGAGTATATGTTAAAGGTGAGGAGCATTGTAGATGCTTTAGTAGCGATTGATGCAATGCCTAATGATGATGATTTGGTTTCATCCACTTTGAGTGGCCTTAACAATGAGAAGGCATGGAAATCATTTGTTACTTCAGTATATGTACGGAAGCCATTTCCAGATTTTGATGAGTGGATCTCTCTCATGATTACTGAAGAGATCAATATGCAGGGTGACTCATCTGAAAAAAATGGTGAACAGGTTCAAGCATTTTACTCAAGTTCAAGAAGGGGACGTGGTAGATCCTCTTCGAGAGGCCGTGGTATGGGACGTGCTGGCGATAACCAACAAAACAGCTTCAATCAGCAATTTGGTGAAATGCAGGTTTTAGGAGGCTGAGGAAACTTTAGAGGCAGGAGAAGCTCTAGAGAAAGAGGTGGATGGAAAAATAGAGGTTCTAGAAATTCGGCTATTTTTTGCCATTATTGTGGCAAACAAACATGGCATATTGCAGCCCATTGCTATGCTAAGAAGGATGATATTTGCAGTGGTAAATTGTAGCAAGGAAACTATACATTGTCTTCACGACAGAATGAAGACAAAAATGAGCATCTGTCTGTTATGCAGCATATGATGAATGCAGTTACAGGAAAAGGGACACATGATGATGCATGGTATGTCGATTCAGGTGCATCTAATCATATGACTAGTCATGTTGAATGGTTTGGAGAGATGCAAGACCTACAAAATCCAGGTTATGTGCAGACATGTGATGATTCATGCCACCCAATTTCACACATTGGAAAGGTTCCCTTGTCCTTGTATGATGGCCAGACAAAGAGTCTGACAGATGTATTACATGTGCCATCAATCACAAAGAATCTAGTATCTGTTGGCCAAATGATAGAGCAAGGGTTGCACATCCGATTCAATGCAAAAGTTTTGTAGAAGACTTTAATGATAAGTGTAGGTTGGTCACAAAGGGAAGTAGAGTTGGTCGAATGTTCACTTTAGATGCTAGAATTCCTGCAATGGATGCTGCTATGTATGCTAAAGGAAAAGGAGTAGTGCAGATATTGAAATATGGCATAAACGTATTGGACATGCAAAAGTGCAAAGGCTGAAATTAATGCAGTCTAGAGGATTGGCTATAGGGTTGCCTTCTTTTAGAGTTGCAGAATTGTATAAAGTCTGTAAAGCATGCCAGTTTGGTAAGCATGCGAGACAACCCTTCTTGCCTGATAGAGAAGTGAGTAGAAATATACCTGATGTAGTACATACAGATGTTTGGGGGCCTACATAGAATGTATCTCTTGGTGGCAGCAAATACTTTGTCACATTTATTGATGACTATTCAAGGAAGCTATGGATATACTTCATGAAGAAAAAGAGTGATGTGTTTGAGCACTTCAAATCTTTTAAGACAGTTGTTGAAACAGAAATAGGCTTAAAAGTGAAGTGCTTGAGATCAGATGGAGGGGGAGAGTACCTCTCTAATGAGTTCAGTGGCTTCTTGAGGACTCATGGGATAAAGAGGCAATTTACTTGCAGGTATACCCCAGAGAAAAATGGTGTTGTAGAAAGAAAAAACATGCATATTGCAAAAGTTGCATGGGCATTAATGGCTGAAAAGAATATGCCCAAACATTTTTGGTCTGAGGCTATCCATACTGTTGTCTACATTATGAACAGAACTTCCACATCAGCAGTTCATGGGATGTCTCCTAAAGAATCCTTTACTGGCAAGAAGCCTGATGTATCGCACTTGAAGGTATTTGGGTGTGTTGCATACGTTCATGTGCCAGATGAGCTACGGAAGAAGCTTGATCCAAAGGCAAAAAAATGTGTTTTTATTGGATACTCTTTAGAGCAGAAAGGGTATAGTTGTTATAACCCTGTCACAGGTGAGTTCAGAGTGAGCAAGGATGTTATCTTTGATGAGATGGAAAGTTGGTATACACCTGCTGGTGATGTTTTGGATGATGATAATGATTAGGATAGCTATGTGCAAAAAGATAAACAAGAATCACGGAGTCTTAATGGAACAGAAACATCATCTGGTACTACACCTACAATGAGCCCTTGGTCTCGGAGACTAAGGAGTAGCCCCACATCTTCAGATGGATCTATAAGTGTTGCAAGGAAGGACAAAGGAAAGAAGAAAGTGCTGGATGGTAATGATGCATCTACCAGTCATTTGGGATTTGATGGAGATTCTAGTGGTTTGGAGAGTTTGGATGATGAGCTTGGTATTCCTTCAATCAGGGCACCAGATGTACAGAAAGCTCATAGTAATGTAAAGTCTCCATTGAGTGATCCGGTGGTACGTAGATCTAGCAGGGTCAGATACCCTGTTAAAAGATTTGGCTTTGAAGGTTACGCAGCTCACCATTATGCTTATATGGTGAAACTAGTTGACAATGTTGAGCCCACTTGTTTTGAGGATGCTGTTGTTCATGCTCATTGGGATGCAGCAATGGATGAGGAGATGGCTACATTAGAAGCCAATAATACTTGGGATTTGGTATCCTTACTTAAGGGTAAGAAAGCTATTGGTTGTAAGTGGGTTTACAAAGTCAAGCATAATGTAGATGGTTCAGTTAGCACGTATAAGGCTAGGCTGGTTGCAAAAGGCTATGCTCAAACATATAGCATAGATTATGAAGAGACATTCAGTCCAGTTGCTAGGATGGCAACTGTTAGGTGTGTGATTGTCTTGGCAGCAACCAAAGGTTGGAGTTTGCAGCAAATGGATGTTAAGAATGCCTTCTTGCATGGTGAATTGCAAGAAGAAGTGTATATGGAGCAGCCAACATGTTATGAGGATTTAGAGCATCCCACATATGTGTGTAGGTTAAAGAAGGTGCTTTATGGGCTGAACCAAGCACCTAGAGCATGGTTTGACAAGATCCGAGAGTATCTTGTCAATATTGGATTTTGTATTTCTGATGTTGATCACTCACTTTATGTGAGAAAGGGAGATGCAGGTTTGGTCATCATAGTCATCTATATGGATGACTTGATTATTACAAGTGATAGTGACAATGGGATTGCTGAAGTTAAGGACTTCTTGAATAAGAAGTTTGAGATGAAAGATTTGGATGAGCTGAGATACTTTCTTGGTATTGAGGTGATCAGATGTGATGATGGTATATGGCTATCCCAAAGGCAGTATGGCTTGGATATGTTATCCAAGTATGGTATGACAGCATGTAAGCCTCTTTCAGTACCATTTGAGCAAAATGTGAAGTTGAGTGCTGACATTGGGGATGAGATAGAAGACCCTACTATGTTCAGGAGGATAGTAGGGAGTTTGATTTACATGACTATCGCAAGGCCAAACTTGAGCTATGTTGTTGGTCTTGTCAGCCAATTTATGCAGATGCCTAGAAAGCCTCATTTGGATGCAGCTAGATGTATATTGAGGTATGTGAAGTCCACTTTACATTATGGAATTTTTTATGAGGCAAGTAAGGACGTACAGGTCTTTGGATACACAGACACAGATTAGGCTGGTAGACAGAAGATCTACAAGTGGATTCATGTTTTCCCTTGGTAGTGCAGCAGTTACATGGAGCAGCAAAAACCAACCTCCAGTTGCTTTATCGAGTACAGAGGCTGAGTATAGAGGTGTTGCTATGGTAGCATGTGAGGTGGTATGGCTGCAAAAGTTATTAGGTGATTTGGATGTGCAAGGAGATGGTCCAATTGTCATTCATTGTGATAGCATGAGCAGCATACAGTTAGCTAGAAATCCAGTGTTCCATGCTAGGACAAAACACATTGAGGTGCACTACCACTTTGTGAGAGAAAAGGTACTTGCAAGAGAGATTGACTTGGTATATGTTAGCACATAGGATTAGATAGCTGACATTTTCACAAAGGCATTGGGTGCAGAGAAGCTTCAAAAGTTTCGAAGCTTACTTGGAGTTGCAGAGATAGAATTGAGCTTGAGAGGGAGTGTTGAGATGGCAAGCTCAACACGTGCGGACATTGATGATGGACCACCTAGTTAGATGAGTCTGCACGTCTACACTCATTGGTGGTCATTATGATACTCACGTGGCCACTAACTGTCGAGATATCGAGCTCCACTCATGATATGCCAGGGTGACCATTGTGCATTTATGTCACCGACTTGTTAGCTGCAGATGCAATTGGTACACCGCCCATGAATAATAGCTAGATGATGGCTATCCTTATCTACTCTTGTTTGTGGTTCAGTTAGTATGCCACCTTAGTTAGTTGAGTTATATAGGGTTCTTCTATTTCTATGTACTAGAGTTCTTTTGGCTTACACAACTAAGAAGAGGAAAATTATTTTCAGCCTCCACCTGTGTGTGTATTCCCCCATTGTGCACGCAAGAAAGCTACAAGTGAGAATCCTTCCTTCTCTCCCACAATTTTGACATGGTATCAGAGCCTTGTTCGTGGTAAGGAGCTCAAGAAAGCAAACCAAGTTCATGGTGTTCTGGTAAGAGGACCAGTGTTGCTTTCATTTTTCTATTTTGGGAGCAAGTCTCTGTAGGTAGCACAGCCGGAAAGTGCAAGAGTGCATTGTCTCAGATTGAGACACCCTTCGCGGTGTAGCAAGAGGGCAATATATGCTGTGGGAGAGGGCTTTAGCCTATGGTTGCTCTATTTTTTTGATTTGAGGCCATTTCGAGGCCTGTTTTGGAGGCAGAAGTTTTCTACACGCACTCAGGAAAAGGCCCAGTTTTTTGCTGTGCGACCACTGTTCTACAGGTCGGTGAAAAGTTACTGTAGAAATTGCATTGTATGCCTGTGCGCAGAGACATTGGGAATTACAGAATCATCGTTGTTGCCTGTTGATGCAAAATCATCACTAGGAAGTGACTGTGTGGTCAAATACCACTTTTGTCAATTTTGCAGATTTGCCCTTGTGAGGCTGAAGCTGTGTTTTTTGTAGTGACAGAATTTTTTGCAGTGTTCTGTAATGGCCTCTGATTCTCTTTCACAGATTGTCACTGAAAAGCTTGACAAGAACAACTTCCAAGCATGGAAGTTTAGAATGACGAATTTCCTTATGGGAAAAGGATATTGGGAATTTGTTGCAGGAAATGAAGAAGAACCAGTTCTTCCTGATATTCCCAATCAACAGCAAATGCAGGCATTTAAAGCATGGCATGAGAGAGCCAGGAAAGTTATGTACTGGCTGTCTATCAGCATTTCAGACTCTATGATTGTGCATATTCAAGATGCAAGTATGCCAAAGGAGGCATGGGATACTTTGTTAAAAATGTATAGCACAAATACGCAAGCCAGGAAAATGCAGCTCAAGCAAGAGTTGCACAATGTGCAAAGAGAAAGTATGAGCATCAATGACTACCACATGAAGGTGAAGAAGATTGCAGATGCACTTGCTTCCATTGGGTTGCCAGTGAAAGATGATGATTTAGTTTTTGTGACCTTGAATGGTCTAGGAAAGGATTATGCATAGTTTCGAACATCAATTTCTGTCCGTGAAAGATTTCCTGATTTTGAGGAGTTGATTGCTATTCTAATTTCTGAGGAGCAGAGAAATGATGGTGCATCTTCTTCAGGAGGAACTTCAAAAGAAGCTATCTTCTACTCAAATGCTGGAAGAGGTAGAGGCAGAGGTAGAGGAGGCCGATCTAGAGGCCGTGGTAGAAATCAGAATATGCAGCAAACTCAAGAAAACCAGTCCTATGGAGGAGGACGTGGTAACTCTAGAGGCAGGGGGAGCCAAAGAGGTCGTGGTGGATGGCAAATAGGCAAAAATGCAAACAACAATGTTGAATGCTACTACTGTGGTAAAATGGGTCATATGGCTAAAGACTGCTATAAAAAGTAGAATGACATCATGAATAAAAAATTGCAACAAGGGAATTATGCAACTTCTAGTAGACAGGGTGATGACAGAAATGAGCATTTGTTTATGGTGAAGCACATGACCAATTCTGTGACAAGTGCAGAAGAAAGCAACGATGTGTGGTATGTTGACTCGGGTGCATCAAACCACATGACATGTCATGCAGAATGAATGCAGGACGCAAGGAAAATGGAAAAACCAGGATTTGTGGAGACTAGTGATGATACTGCACATCCTATTGTGCAGATTGGAAAAATTCCTTTTTCTATGCAGGATGGGAAAAAGAAATACTTGTCGGATATATTTCATGTCCTGAATATCACCAAGAACCTAGTTTATGTTGGTCAAATGGTTGAGCAGGGCTTGCAGGTCAGATTTAATTCTCATGGATGCTTTGTTGAGGATATGAAAAATAAAGGTCGCTTGATAGCAAAAGGAAAGAAGAAGGGCAAAATGTTTACGTTAGAAGCGGACATGCCTGAATTGAGTGCAGCAATTTTTGCACATGGGACCGGTGTAGTTGTAGATATTGATATCTGGCATAAACACATTGGTCATGTTAATGTACAGCGACTTAAATCAATGCAAGCCCAAAATATTGTTGCAGGATTGCCTAAATTCAAGGTTACAGAAATGCATAAGGTATGTGAAGCCTGTCAGTTTGGAAAATAGGCAAGGAAACCATTTCCTAGACATGTTCAAGAGAGTAAGAAGCCATTGGAATTAATCCACTCTGATGTGTGGACTACTAAAGTTGCATCTCTTGGAGGCTGTCATTATTTTGTCACTTTTATTGATGACTATAGTAGAAAAATTTGGGTGTATTTTATGAAAAAGAAAAGTGAAGTTTTTGGGCATTTCAAAACTTTTAAAGCTATGGTTGAAAAAGAAACAGGCCTGCAAATAAAATTCCTAAGATCAGATGGAGGGGCAGAGTACCTCTCAAATGAGTTTGCAAGGTTCCTGCAAGAGCATGGCATAAAGCAAAAATATTCATGCAGTCATACCCCACAACAAAATGGAATTGCAGAAAGGAAAAACAGGCATATTGGAGAGGTATCTCATGCCATGCTCAACGAAAAAGACTTGCCAGATTTTTACTGGGTTGAAACAGTTGCTACAGCAGTCTACATAATGAACAGGACTCCCACTGCAGCAATACATGGAATGACTCCAGAGGAGAGGTATACTGGTAGGAAACCAGATATTTCTCATTTGAAAATTTTTGGTTGCATTGCCTATGTTCATGTGCCAGATGAGTTGAGATCCAAGTTGGATCCAAAAGCTGAGAAGTGCATCTTTATTGGTTACTCTCTGCACAACAGAAAGGGTATAGATGCTATAACCCTTCTACTCGTAAGTTTATAGTGAGCAAAGATGTTGTTTTTGATGAGATGAGTAGCTGGTATAAACCAGTAAATGTGATTGATAATGTAGATGCACAAAATGGTAATGCTGCACAGAATTCACAGCAACAGTCACAAGATATTAGTGGACCTGGAGTGTCCTCTAGCAGTGGTTCACATTCTTCGCCATGGACAGGCAGATTGAGATCAGGAGAATCTTCTCAAAGCAATGCAGATAGTGGTATGCAGGTATCACAAAAAGGAAAAGAGAAGGTAGATCAACCCATGTTTGATGTGAATGCAGGTAACTCTTATGTGGATGGTGAATCCAGTGGCTCAGAACAGAGCATTGATGATGAGTTGGGTATTTCTTCTATTGTTACATTTGGAGTAAGTAAGATCAGGGATGTTTTGAGAGCACCTAGGAGTGAACCTACTTTGCGCAGGTCTATCAAAGCTAGGTATCCTGTGGATAGGCTGAAATATGATGGATTTACAGTCATTCACTATGCCTATATAGTCAAAGTGATACAGGAACCAGAAACCACTTCTTTTGAGCAAGCCATGGGAAAAGAAAAATGGGAGAAAGCCATGGATGAAGAAATGGATGCCTTGGAAGCAAATGCTACATGGGAATTGGTACCTTTGCCTAAAGATAAGAATGCAATTGGTCGTAAGTGGGTTTATACGGTGAAGCACAATGCAGATGGTTCTGTGAATAGATACAAGGCAAGATTAGTAGTCAAGGGATATGCACAAACATATGGCATTGATTATGAAGAAACATTCAATCTGGTTGCAAGGATGGCAACCGTAAGAGCAGTCATTGCTATGGCTGCATCAAAGAGATGGCCTTTACATCAGATGGATGTAAAGAATGCCTTCTTGCATGGTGATTTGCAAGAAGAGGTCTATATGGAGCAGCCACAAGGTTATGTGCATGTTGTTCATCCTGAGTTTGTTTGCAGGTTGAAGAAAGCCTTGTATGGCTTGAAGCAAGCATCTAGAGCATGGTCTGACAAGATAGGACAGTATCTTCTCACTATTGGCTTTCAGATTTCCAAGGCAAATTTCTCACTTTATGTGAGAAAAACAGAGAAAGGTATTATGCTGCGTGTCATTTATGTTGATGATTTGATTATCACAGGTGATAGTGATGAAGATATCCTTCATGTGAAAATGCTATTGAAGCAGAAGTTTGAAATGAAGGATTTGGGAGAGCTGCGTTATTTCTTGGGCATTGAGGTGATTAGATCACCAAGTGGGATACGGCTCTTGCAGAGGCAGTATGGATTGGACATGCTGTCCAAATATGGGATGACAGGCTGTAAGTCTATTTTAGTTCCTTTGGAGCAGAATGTAAAGCTGAGCGCAGATGCAGGTGAGCTTCTGGAAGACCCTACTATGTATAGACGCATAGTAGGAAGTTTGATTTATATGACTATTACTAGGCCAGATTTGAGCTATGCTATTGGATTGGTAAGTTAGTTTATATAGGCTCCAAGGAAACCGCATTTGGATGCAGCTAGATGCATACTCAAGTATGTGAAGTCCACATTACAGTATGGACTATTTTATGAGACTGGGGTTCAGATACAGTTGCATGGATACACTGATGCTGATTGGGCTCGTAGTATTTCTGATAGACGATCTACCAGTGGATATGTGTTCTCTTTTGGGAGTGCTGCAGTCACTTGGAGCAGCAAGAAACAGCCTACAGTTGCCTTGTCGAGCACAGAGGCTGAGTACAGGGGTGCAGCAATGGTTGCATGTGAGGTAGCTTGGCTGCATAAGCTACTTTATGATATGCATCAACCTACAAATGGGCCAGTTGTCATTTATTGTGACAACATGAGTAGTATCCACTTGGCAAATAACCCAGTCTATCATGCTAGAACAAAGCACATTGAGGTGCATTATTAGTATGTATGGGAGAGGGTTTTACTAGGTCTTATTGATCTAGTTTATGTCAGCACAGAGGATCAGGTAGCTGACATATTTAACAAGGCATTGGGCGCAGAGAAGCTGCGCAAGTTCAGAGACCTGCTTAGTGTGCAGGAATTGGGATTGAGCTCGAGGGGGAGTGTTGAGGTATCAAGCTCTACTCGTGATATGCCAGGGTGACCGTTGTGCATTTATGTCACCGACTTGTTAGCTGCAGATGCGGTTGGTACACCGCCCATGAATAATAGCTAGATGACAGCTATCCTTATCTACTCTAGTTCATGGTTCAGTTAGTATGCCACCTTAGTTAGTTGAGTTTGGTTTGAGACCTATATATAGGGTTCTTCTATTTCTATGTACTAGAGTTCTTTTGGCTTACACAACTAAGAAGAGGAAAACTGTTTTCAGCCTCCACCTGTGGTGTATTCCCCCATTGTGCAAGCAAGAAAGCTACAAGTGAGACTCCTTCCTTCTCTCCCACAATCTTGACACTAACTTATCACTTATTATATTTAATTTGTTACACCTACCTACAGCTTAGCAGTCGATTAGTGTAGTCGGTTATGCACTGTTTGACTTAGAAGGCCACTTTCCTTTATGTTATATCTTATCTATACTTTGTGTACATTGTATAGTGTGTGAAAGAAGAAGAAGAAACCAACAAGAAAACATTTTGGCCTCTATCTCTCTTCTTGTGTTCTTGAGTGAGCTTCCTCTTGTGTATACAATGTGTGTTTGGCGCAGTAGCTCAAGCACATCCCCCCATCACGCGATTCTTGACAAGGTAGATAGGAGGTGGGCAATCACTTCGTTGAAGAAGTGCATGCCTTGATCATTGACTAGTTCAATGGCGTAGCCGAATCATGAGATTACTTGCTCCTAAAGGAACTTGGTTGTGGTCCTAGCATCGTTTGTCCTAGTGTCTTGTGCTTTTGCCCACTTTGTGAGGTAGTTTGTAGTGACTATGATGTACTTGCTCCTAAAGGAACTTGGTTGTGGTCCTAGCATCGTTTGTCCTAGTGTCTTGTTCTTCTGCCCACTTTGTGAGGTAGTTTGTAGCGACTATGATGTACTTGGCTTGCAAGTATTATCATGCAGGACTAATCGGCCCAATGAAATCAATCCCCCATTTTTCGAATGGCTCTCTTGTGATGATTGGGGTGAGCTCCATCTTGTCCTTATGAGCAAGGACCTTGGTCCTTTGGCACTCATCACAGTGCTTCACAAATTGTGCTGGATCACGAAAAAGCATGGGCCACCACAGTTGAGACTGTAGCACCTTGCATTTTGTCGTGTATCCACTGAAGTGTCCTCCCGTGATTCCGTCATGTGTCTCCACAAGTATGTCATGCATCTCATGTTCGCACACATATCATCATAGTAAGCCATCTTGTCCTAGCATATAGAGTTGACTAGTTATCAATTGATAAGGTTCACCTAAGCCGGGCCTTCTTGATAGGTCTTTCAAGTAGTCCATGCTCTAGTACTTGGTCTATGTTGCCCAGCTAGTATAGTGTCAAGTCACCTCTAAAGAAGTCCTTTTTGCTAAAGGCATAGCTAGAAGATAATGTCAAGATTTCTTTATGGCAACACCATGGCCAAACCCTCTCTCTCAAATGTGGAATAGTTCATCTCGATATCCGTGAGCTGTCTACTAGAAAAACCCATAGGATGGTCTAGATTGTGTTCCCTAGGTTGACAAAAAACAGCTCCCACAACAAACTTCAACTCTTCATATGCACGTTGGCATTCTTGGGTCCATTCAAATATTATCAAAATTTTGTAGAGTGGTCTAGCAATTAAGGCATAGTTCCATACAAATCGCCGATAGTATCCCGTATGTCCTAAGAAGCACCGAAATCCCTTATAGTTGGTTAGTGGTGGAAGGTTGACAATAAGCTTGACTTTTGAGAAGTCGGTGGCAATGCATTCTTGGACACCACGTGCCCTAGGATGCCTTCATGTTTCACCCAAAATTGGCACTTAAGGGGGTTCGATACAATCTACATCGTTCAAAGACAACACAGAGTTTCTTTAGGCGTTCCCTTCAAGTCGAGTGAACACATAGATCATCAACGAACACTTCTAACTCTCACTATTCAAAGGCTACATAGAGTTTTTCTAGGTGTTCCCTCCAACTTGAGTGAACACGTAGATAATCAATGGACACTTCTAACTCTCGTCGTTGGACAAGATGGCACACATGAGCCATTGGAATGTGGCTGGTGCATTTGTTAGCCCAAAAGGCATGACTATGTAGGCGAAGACACCCCATTCAGTAGGGAATGTAGTCTTATGCCTATCATTAGGGTGGCCTTGCACCTGATTGTAACCTGAGAAGCCACCGTCTAGGAAACTATGTGCTTCTTTGCTAGCCACTCTCTTGAGCATATGCTCAATATATGGTAGTGGATAGTTGTCTCTCTTTGTAGTAGCGTTGACTTTCTTATAATTAATGCACACTCTAATTTTTTCATTTTTCTTTAGGACAATTACAATGGGTGAAACCTAGTGTGTGTGCTCAATTTCATAGATGAATCCCACTCTTAACAGCCTTGTATATCTCCTCCTTGACTGCATGAGCATGCTTGGGATTCATAGGGTATGGTTGCCACTTGACCAGCATTACATCTAGTGTCATGGGAATGTTATGAGTCACTACACTCAGATCTACTCCTTTCAACTCACAGGGATCAAGTGAATATGTCTATGTACTCTCGTAGCAGCACAATGATATCTGAATCTTCCTACTCAGTCAGATCGTCAGCTATGAAAACAAGTCAGAGCTTCTCCCCTTCCCCAACCAGGTTGACCTCCTAGACCTTGGCAGGCCCTTCTATGGGTTCGTTCACTTGTCCTTGCCTCTTGGCACCCAACAAGATCACTACTCTATTGCCTTTCTTAAATTTTGTGAATCACTTTGGTAGATCTTGCGGTTTTTTCTACTGCTCAGTGTTTGAATCCCTAGATTGCCTCTTTCTTTCCTCCTTCAAAATTGTTTGTGTCTTAGGTGGACAGGCAGGTCCCCCTTGGTGCATTTGGTCTTAGGCGGTCTGGGTATTTTAGGGTTGCTATATCTGAGCTTACCTCTCTGACTCAGAGTCAAACTCTCCATCTTCACTGGAAGAGGGAGTCTCTCTTGGTGATCATAGCTCTAAAGGTGATTTTGTCCTAAATAGCAGTGCAGCACTTGGTTGGGTGAGCCCTGCCCATTTTTAGTCAATTCATATAGTCAATCGCTCCTATGTGCTCCAACAATGTGCGATCGTGCTCTGTTTGTATGATTCCTCTCTCGATTCTAAAGGTGCTCTCTTTCCACAACTTGGAATCTACTCGTATTTGCTCAATCTCATGTTCATCAGTGTCATACTCTATCATCTCAATCTCTTCTTCGCTCTCTTCAGCGAAGGAATAACAATCCTCGTAATTGTCGTCCAAACTATCCTCTGAATATCCTCGTCCGACTGCTTGTTATCTCCTAGGTTTCTACACTCCCGTTTCTTTTAATCTATGACTAAGGCCCAATTGTTCATCAGGTTCAGATCTTGTATCTTGGTCCATTTCCACTTACGTATGTCCATGAGATCCTTGAGGTGTTTAAGATTAGTGGTTGGGTTGCCACCTACCTTGTGTGTTAAGTACTCTAAGATCTCATGGAGCTCTCACTTGTTATATTTGAGACGTGGAACATGACAGGGGTGGGCCAAATTACAAGAGCTTCTAACCATGATGCATAAAGGTACTAAGGGCTTATTCGTGGGCTTATTGGCAGGTGGCTGCCTTAGTGATTTACTCATATTCCTCCTTGTTTTCTGAGAATGGAAAATCGATTGTGGCTAGCACATGCATCCAATCTAGCTGATCTTCAGGGCAAGGGATATACTTTGTTAATGGCCCGTAAGATTTCCTAGCTTGAGCGTCACCCTTCAGCATGGTGGAGGTGGTATCCAAGTTGATTGGCGTGGTCTTCTAGGTATCCATCTCTACCCTTATTGCTTTCATTTGATTGCCCAAGAAGATCAGCTCATTGCCCCAATATCCTATGACTCGTGCATTCTGCATCCAGGGTCAGCCTAACAACATGCACTGGACATATGGGCACATAGGTCTCCTCACTATCTCTTGTAGCCTTGCTAGCTCCATCTTTATCTCTGCTAGCTCTTGGATTTGGTCAATTCTTTTCCCTTTATCTTGGATGCTCAGGACTGACCATCCGCTAGATGTCATGGCTCTCTCTAAGGATCTGGAGTTAGCATCATCTCGGTTTGAGTTCCTATAGCTTCTCTCTTTGAGCTGGTTGTCCACTTGTATGGCCTCTTCAAAAACCCTAACTATTATGTCTCTCAATAAGCTCAAGTTTCCTGATAAGGCCTTGTAGAGTTTCTCACTGCTAATTCTATTTATAAAGATTGTGGAGACCACTCTCTCAGTGGGTCATTTGTTAGTAAAGAGACTCTGCACGTGGGTAATGATGTCCTCCTTGTCCTTTTGCTTGATGTTCATTAGCCTAACTATGAGATTGTCAGAATGCCTAGCCTCAAAGAACCTCTTGAGGAAGAGATTCTTGAGGTTGTTGAAGTTGTTGTGCTTCACCAAGTTTGGTGTACCATGTCCTACCCTTGTCACCTAGGCAAAGGCTAAAGGCTTGCGAGCGTTGGCAAGATCCATGAGGAACTAGCCTCGCAAACTTGCTCGAACTGTTCTACAAAATTGTACTCGATTGGTGTTTGTCTAGTCGCTTCGTGATTGCAAGGATTTTTCGACTAGCTCTTGGAGCCTTGGGTGACTCCTAACCCTACAAGCAACGAGGTTGCTAGGGATGTTGCACTTTGCTCTATAGACATATTGTCAATGAGCCGCTTTGTGAGAAGCTCGCTCCAACATCAAGTCTGCCTCCTACTATTCAACCTTCCATTGTCAAAATCAAAAGTCATCTAATGACTAATGTAGAAAAAAGAAGAGCTATCATAGACTTCTGTGTGTGATCCAATATTTGTAGCTCCCACTTCCCTATGAGTCTTGGCAACTATGTGAGACTTTCCATTAAACAAACAACTGTTATTTGTTGACAAACTCTTTGTAGAGGAAGAACAACATGGTGCTAGTCAATCTAGCCAAAACGACATGATTTAAGGTGTACTTATCTACATCTCATTATTGGTAGTGTCATCGCATCTTCTTGACAATTATGCAAGCCTACTATACAATCCACACTATTATTAGTGACTTACCCTAAGGTCAAGTGACACTATATCATAACCCCATAGTTTTCAATTATATATAAACAAGTAGCACATTATTATATATAGATACATTTCAAATGGAGAAAATACCAATGCACACTTCAACGATATATCAATAAACAGGCTTGCAATGCCCAAAAGCATTGCCATGTTTGTTATGTGTGAGGCACATATGAACTATGATACAAGATAAATTAGTAAGAAGGATTACAAGCAAAATTTTTCAAATGTTCAAACTAGAATCAATTACATGTCTCTCTTGAGGCTTTATCAAGTGAATTCAGATTAAGAACAAGTGGAAAGTGGCAAGAGGCTAAGCTTGTAGAAAACATCTGCAAAAAGGAGGGTCTCTTGAAGAACTCAAGATGCATACATGTTAGGAGGAGGCAAGAGCACTTTTTTGCATCCTCCAAAAATTCCAAAAGAATTTCAAGAACCATCAATCCTAGCTTCTTGAAGTACAACACTCATATTTTCTTCCACCACAAGAACCATCAATTATTGATATCCTCCAAAAATTCCAAAAGAATTTCAAGAACCATCAATTATCAGTATCCTTAACTTCTGGAAGTACAAAATCATCTTTGCTTCCACCTCAACAACAAGCAACTTCTTGGAGAGGAGCTACAACTTGAGTCTTCTCACTAACACACTTACTTGCTCTTCAGTAATACCTTCATTAAAATCAAGGCTTTGTACTTCAATTATTGGCCCTTTTTATTCATCATGCATAGTTGATGCACAAACTAATCCTAAGAGGCAAGCTTACTATCTTTAATTGGCACTTGATTCTCTTACACTTCCATCTTTATCAACATAAGGTTAGAAGGCCTAATGTAATGTAAATTTAGGGCACTACATTTTATATCTCAACTATCAACATAAGGTTAGAAGGTCTAATGTAATGTGATTGTAGGACTTATCAAAGATAGGAAGGCTATAAAGTTATGATACTTGTGTTTTCTCCTTGCACATGTAAGGAATTTGAGATGAAAGTGCAAATAGTAAAGTAGTACATATCGTGGAAGCAATATTTTGAATGAATGCAAATAGGAAAGGAGTTCATATAATGAGAAAGCACCTTCAATGCATGCACTTAGGCTAGATGTAAATGCACATATGTTATCATTGTTTTTTACATCCACTTCCCTCTTCAGCATGTGCACAAAGTTTTTGCCCTACTTCCTTAAGACAAGATCAATATGATATTATGCCCATCCTTGTGCTGATGGCACGTGTCCTTTTTGAGAACCATACAGTTTCAACACCACTTTATTGGGTCCTCTGCCCAAGGTCAAGGTTCCTTTGAACCAATCCGTCCTTGCTCGGGCTTCAAAAAGCCATGGTCTGCCCAGTAACAGAGGATAGGATGTACCATAAGAGTTTGGCTTCACCACCAAATAGGTTAGCCAATAATCTTTTCTAGCCACTGTAGTCTTCACATATGAAAGAATGCCCAAAGGCTTGATTCTACTCTGATCCGCCAGTCTGATGAGCCATTGGGTGGGTTGCACACCTTGTAGGCCTAGATCCTTCATTGTCACATCCGTCATAATGTTCACTGATGAACCACCATCAATCAGTGCATTTGCAATAAAGCAACCTTCTATCCATACGCCAGTCTCTGGAGTACCTGGATCTAGGAAAGCATTAGCCACATCCACTTCTTTGACAGGCTCTGGAGCCTTGTTGGACTTTGTTGCTGTTGAGGGAGCAATCCTTAAGCCACATCTTCTTGTCAGTATACTTTTGAACCTTTTCCGGCAACTGGGAGACAACATCAATAATTGTTGGAATGTGAGGTTTGGTTTAAAGGTATCTAGATCTCTGACCAGATCGTATTCCTTAATAGGATCCACTGGCTTCTCTAGCCGATTAGGGAATGGGGCAACACCCATTTTCATTTTCCCTCTTTCTTCCAACAGGGGAATCACAAGAACTTCTTCTGCCACTTGTGGCACTTCCTCCTCTTCTGTCTCCTGGACCTCTGGTCCTGTCTCTGTAACTGTCTCTGTAACTCTCTGTGGCACTGTAGTGCTCTGTACGGCACTATTAGGCTCTGTTCTGTTCTGTTCTTCTGGTGGAAGATTGAACTTCACTATTCTGGCTGGAGGGTTATTTTCTTTCTGGACAGGTGGTTCCTTCTGATTTGCACGAGTGATGGCAGCAACTTCCAATTCCACTAAATTAGAGGTAGGCTCTTGAGCCTTGGCCGGACTATCAGTAGCACTGTTTTTCACTGGGGCTGGGCTTGGACAGTCTTTTGCAGTGTGGCCTTCTCCTTTGCATCTACTGCATAAGGGCTTGTAATCCACTGACCTTCGAGGATTTGGACAATTTGGTGAGATGTGTCCCTTTTCTCCGCATCTGTAACACTCCACTTCTGATCTCTGCAGACTGTCTTCCTCTGTAACTTTGAGAGGGAAATCTTCTGGGTCCGAAATTAGGACCAAACTCTCTAGGCTTGGGTCCAATATCCTGTGTTGTCATTTTGGATTCCAGCAAGTTGAATCTTGCGTCTTCTTCCTTCCTTCTCCTATCATGCATCTCCTTCAGAGAGCAAATGTCCTCTGTATGGTTCTTTCGCAAACAGTAGGAACAGAAGGCCCCAGGAATAGTTGGTTTTCGTGTACATTCAGTGGCTAAATGGCCTGCTTGATGACACTTACCACACCAAGTATTTGACCGCATCACATCTCTTCCTGCTCCTGCAACATTGGATATGCTAGCGGTATTCACTTTCAACGTCTGTAGCTGCTCTGTAATCACATCCATCAACTCCTTTTTGATGTTTGCAACTGAGTTGGATAAATAATCCTTCAAGCTTTCTCCTCCGGACGTACTGGCAGGAGGGTTTTGAGGAGTCTCTGTAATCACTGCATAAACGGGTTGGGTTGGTACAGAGGGGTCTCTGTTCTGGTTCTGATTCAGGGCTCCTATTTGAACTGTTGGCTGTTGACTCCAGTTGGTAGGGTTCCATTGTTGCTGCTGATTTGATAATGAAGAAATTGGTTGGGACCATTGTTGTTGAGGTTGAACCACCATTTGAGGCATGGATTGTGGCCACTATGGATTTGGTGCACTGTACTGTGATACCGGGGACATCTGTTGATAGGGATAGGGAACAGTCCCTGGAACTGCATTTGGTGGGTACATCATTCCTGGCATCAGAGGAGGTAGGACTCCTCTTCCTGAATTCATCGCTAATCGAGCTTCCACTTCATCGTACAGTCTTGCACCTTCTGTTGCAGCTTGCAGTGTGGCTGGTCTTCGCAGCTCCACAAACTTACGGACTTCTGGTTGTAATCCTCTGAGAAACACCCCCTTCTGAATGCCATCATCTAGATTATGGTTAGTCCATCTCTTCAGGATGGATTCCATTCGTGAGACATAAGCTTCCACTCTTTCTCCAGAGGATTGACTTAGGTTCATAAATTCCTCTCGCATCCGCTCTTCAAAACCTTCACGCCTGAATTTAGTGAGGAAGGCCAACTTCAGGTCGTCCCATGTGCCAAAAGTTCCTGCTGCTTGTCTCTCATACCACTGAAACGCCGCACCCTTGAAAGTGGCGGGGAATATTGCTAACCAATGCTCAGGGGTTCTGGCATTGTTAGCCACACACGCTACCATAAACTCTGCTACATGAAGATCGGGGTCTTCATTGTACTCTCCCTTAAAAACTGGCAATGGAACTACATTCGCTGGCCTGTCATCAATATTTCCAGGATGGATCTGGCTTGGAAGTGGACCTCCAGCAGGAGGAGGAAGGGCTTGATGTGCCATTGGGACTTCTGTAAAGAGTTCCACAAGGGCGTCAAAGGCGGCTTCTGCTGCGAGCTTGCTCTCGGCTCTGATTCTTGCTTTCTCCCTTCTCACGTAACTCTGGACTCGTTCTAACGCTTGCCTCTTTATTGTGTCATTCATCAGGGGTGTGGCTCCACTATGTTGTTAGTGCTCCACAGAGGGTTAACAGAAGACTTCAGTCTCTGGAGGACTCTCTTGCCAACATTTCTTCTACTTCTTTCTTTTCAATGTCCCTGAATTCTGCTTTCATGCCACTGCACAGGGGAAGGTATTCGGTTCGGAAGGTGTCAAAATGCATACGTCTGAGCATTGCGGTGATGCCATCATCATAGTAATGCCAGCTTCTGATGGTTTCAACAGTGTATGTTGTGAAAAACACTCTGTCTACCAACTTCCAGTGGGTTGCTAATTGAACAAACAGAAGATTATCAGTACACCAAGCATCCCATGTATCTTGCTGTTGAGCGTCCACGAACAAATTCCACCTCTTTTCCTTCTTGTCCCTGTGAACCTCTACAGACCAAGACTCCTGAAGCTTCTTCACAATCTCCCACTTGATGTTGTCTGGAAACTTTTCAATGAACGCCAAATCTTCCATGGATGGTCATTCTCTCTATTTCTGCTCTTCAGTTTATTCCCAAACAATTTGCCACCAAGATGCAAGTTTCTGTTGCTTCAACAGGAAGAGGAAACTGTCCACTACATAGAGCATGCATCATGATGGTGATGTGTTTTCGCCATTGTGGGATGAACTTCTTGTGGAAAGTGGCTTTGATTATTAGAAATTCCAACTCTTCAGTGGAAGAAGGAACTTTACAAACATCCATTGAATTCTTCTCTTCTTGGCAATGCCATTTCCTTCATTTTCAGCCTCTTTTGGTGCTTGTTGATGGCAAGTTTCCCCGGCTGCGCACCAAAAACATGGAGCCCCAAGAGGAACACCAAGGAAAAGGGAATTCTCTTGCAAGAAAATCTATCTTGTAACATCAACAAGCTTGTTTATCATGTTTCATATGATCACAATGAAGAAAAGAACACCAGGCACAACAAATCTTCATACAGCATCATGTAGACCTCCCACGGATTTGATAGAATCAACCATATTCTTCAATATCTTCACAAAATCCATCAATAGAACAAAGAAAGCAAAGAAGTACACCATCTTTGAATGGAAATACATCACATAGTATTCATCTTCAATATCTTCATAGTCTTCTCTCTCAATCTCTCATATACAATCACTCTGTTTCAGTAGAATTGGCTATCTCTGATTCTCTCTCTCTCTCTCCATCAATAATACATCATATCCTCACTACAATCTCTCAAAATCACTCTCAATAATCCTTCTTAGGTCGTGGATACCCCTCCCAAGAGGTATGTCTGATATGAAGGGTCACCAGAACCACTACAGTGTCCTTTCATAGCTCACTACTGTCACTTCACTCTAGTCTTCACTTGAGTCTTTGGCAGCTACTTCTTCCACTTCTTTCAGCTCTTTTGCACTTGTATTCACCTCTTTCCAAGGCTAGAAAAATTTCCCAAGCTACACTCTCATCCATCAGAACACATACAGAAGCATACAGAACAGTACCAGAACAGCTACAGTACAGAACAGAACAGAACAGAAACAGAGGCTCTATAGAAGACCTACAGAAGGCTACAGAAGGTCATCAAAACCACATAACTCATTCTCAAACCATTCCAAACTCTCACAAACTATTCAATAAACTTTCACAAGATCTCAATCTTCATCAATCAATACTCCATCCCTCCTTACAGAAGACAATCAGAACAAAACAAACCAAAACAGAGCAAAACAGAAGGTATACAGAACCATTCAGAACCTATCAGAACATCATAGAACCACCAATAATCATCATGATCTTCCAAAACACAATCATTACCATCCAAAACACTCTCAAACCACTTCCAAATCAATCGATCATCTCATAAAATCAACCATTCAGCTCTCAAAAACAACAAAAATCAGCCAAAAAACAAGTCATTTCAACACTCAACAGGAAGTTGGGGAGTGATCGGAGCTCGAAGGAGTTGGATATGGCTGCTGGGGGAATGCACCAATGATGTAGGGATTCAATGGGATGTTGATGCAATCATGAACCATACTCGAGTGCTCAAGCGACCATGTTCTGATACCAGTTGAAAGGTAAGAAGGATCAAAGCTTGCATGGGAGAGCTATGGAAGAAGAGCAAGAGCAAGAGAGAGAGAGACTCACAATGTGGGAACTCCAATAGTCACAATGTGTGACAGGCTTTCCCTTTATTCATCTGTCACTAAAACAATAAAGAATGAAGTGGTGATGATAGGCGCCCATCGCGTGCAGTGTGCACGCGCGGGTACTATCAGTGTAGTTATACATGGGCAGCTGGACGGAGGTGCCTTTACCCCCAACATGCTTAAACTGTGATCTTGAGAGAGTTACAGGGAGAGTGAGGTTAAGAGCTTACGAATAGCACTCCCTCTAAGCATGGCAAACTTGAAATGCAATCTCAAGAGAGGTGGGAGAGTGAGGTTGAGAGTCTACAAATAGTGCTTCCTCCAAGCGTAACAACTCTTCAAACTCCTTGATGAATAAATACAAGGCACAAAATCTCTTGCATTGCATGTACACTATCTCAAACAAATCTTAGAGGCATCAATTTGTTGCCAAAGGGTTTTGGCCAACCAAATTGACATCTTACTAGAAGATGGCTTCATGATATCATTGTTGAATACCATAATGGAGAATCAAATAAATTATATATCAATGAGGAAAATTTGGTAGCAAGAAGTGGTTCAAAGTAAGGGGAAAAGTAAAGCCAAGGGTTGTGGAGACATTGCATTAGCACATATTGACCCAAATGTTGCACTACATGTAGCCAAGGTGTTGATAATGATAATGAAGGTTGTCCAGGAGCAAGGAATAGAGTTTGTCAAGGCTTATAAGAGGTGCATGGCCAAGGAGCTATCCATATAACTTCTCCCTTATTTGTACTTGTGTCTCTATAGTGATTGTTGCTGACACAAGGTCCCCATTCTCAATGTCACATCAAAGTTAGGTGAATTATGTTCAATTTTTCCCTAGATTTGTTAAGAAGAAGAATGTTGTTCATCACTACTAAACTATTTGTGTGATGTTATCTTGAACAATGCTAATGTTTTATGAGTCTAGAGATTAATTTTTTACTTCTCCCTTGCTTGTACTTGTGGCTCTGTAACGATTCTCACTGACAGAAGGTCCCTGCTCTCAATGTCACATCAAGGTCAGGTGAGTTAGGTTCAATTTTGTCGTAGATTTATTAAGAATAAGAAATTTGCTCATCTATTATATATTATTTTTCTTATAGGTCTCCAAACTTCCAAAGAGCTTCCCAAACTTACAACCATTACCCAAACCAAATTAAAAAATGAAAGCCTTTTCTTTCCCCCTCTCTTTCTAACAGCCTCTCCTCTCGCCTCCACAAAAACCTCTCTCTCCCTCTTCCCTGTATGCGCACGCACACACACACACACACACACATGCAACCCCATGTCTCCTCCCCTCTCCATGGTGGCTATGCCACATGGAGAAACCATCATTTTTGCCTCCCGGGATGCATGGTTCTCTATTTAGTTGAGGTAGCTAGGCCCCCCTGCTCCAAGTTCAAGTCGACATGACTCATTGGAGTTGAGACTCATGAGGAGAGATGGGATTACCCTTGTCGCCCTCATGGCACCGTGGTCCAAGATGGTTGAAAGTGTTCCTTGTGAGCCCAAAACTCTTTCATGGCCCAATCCAGCAACTCCAAGTGCAAGTTAGACCAATGTGTTACGCATACTATGAGTGAGCCGTGGCACGGGAGGGATATCTAAGGCGTGATGGCAAGGTGACATGACATGACCCAGAGGGTGCATTTTGTGTCGTAATGGCAACTTCTTGGCATATCTTTTGAGATGGATTTTGTTGCATGTTCTAGACACGATGCAGTGTTGCATGTTGTCACAAACCATGTTACTTGTGCAAGTTTCCACATTGTGGACCCATGGGACTAGGTAGGCATTGTCACACACACACACACACACACACACACACACATGTATATATGTATGTGTGTGTGTACATACATACATACATACATACATGCATGCATGCATGCATACATACATCATATGTGCATACATATGTAGGTATGTATGTATGCACATACATACATATGTGCATACATATATGTACATACATGTATGTACATATGTATGCACAGATGTACATACATACATATGTGCATACATATATGTGCATACATGTATGTACATATGTATGCACAGATGTATGTATGTGCATACATACATACGTATGTATGCATACCTACATATGTATGCACATATGATGTATGTATGCATGTATGTATGTATGTGTATATGTACATACATATGTATGTGCATATGTATGTGTATATGTACATACATATGTATGTACGTATGTCTCCCTCTCCCTCCCTCCCTACGTATGTCTCCCTCTCCCTCCCTCCCTCCCTCCCTCCCTCCCTCTCTCTCTCTCTCACTCTCTCGATGTAATAACATGAGATATGGCCTTGCACTGGTGGGTGCATGCACATAGAACATATATATACCTTGTGCCAAAGGCCTTGTACCTTGTGACAAGCCACACTGAGAGCAGCAGTGATGAGTAGAGCCCCTCTAGGATACTCAAAGCTCTCTGGTGCAGTTGTATAACCAATCCTAAGTGTCAGCAAAATGAATTTAGTGATTGTAATGCAGGTAAAATGCAGGTAAATAGAAAGTACAATTGAAACAGAAACTAGAAACTATGTCTAGGTGCATAAGGTATGATAGCCATGCATGAAGACACCTCTGAAACTTATTGTCACCACTAAGCACTAAAGAAGAATCATGGTCTATGGCCTTCAACTCTTCATTCACTTCATGGAGTACTTCTTTAAGCACATCATTTCTATGAGCAGTCTTACACTCTTTCAATACAATAGAGAAGCAATATAATCATCACTTTTCCTTTTTGTATCCAAGACATTGTCCAATCTTTTAGTCAAGTCCCAACATTGTCTCCAACTCATGCACCTTATGAACCAATGCCTCATTTTCATGTATAAGTGAATCATTACCTATTGAGACAAACTAAGCATGGTATATGGCCAAGATATAACACCAATAAATCTCTCAACTACCATGTCCCATGCATTTTTGGCATCAACCAATAAAGCATTTCTCGTATCCTGAAAATGAGATTTCAACACTACTGATACATCCACATCAACCTCTATGTTTTGCAAAATTTGCTTCTCCACCTAACCAATGCCATTGTCCAAGTACTCTCCTTGTCAGACAGTTGCAAACAACCCATAACTTTCTACATGATATCAAACACATTTGTCATACTAATAACTCTCAAACCATTATCCATGGAATGCATAGAAGTACAATGAAGTTTAGTGTCATGAAGATCTACATGTTATTGACCCTTGGCATGAAGTATAGGTTCATAAGAAATAGCATGCTTCTTGTCATCCTGCATATGCATACTTCATAACCAAATTTTCCTAATTTTCATATTCTTCTTAGGATGCATTTGGCCTTGAAACTTAGCGTTTGCAAACTGCCCTCTTTCACTGTATTCATTGAAGCATCAAGACCAACATCACTATTACCTTTTTTGAAAGTTCAAAGGCAACATGTTTAGTGTACTACTCTTCATATCCAACTTGCACCAAATCTGAAAGGTGAGAAGCATTGAAGCTTGCACGGGAGAGCTATGGTGGGAGAGCAAGAGCAAGAGAGAGAGAGAGAGAAAGAGAGAAAATCATAATGTGAGAACTTCAACAGTCACAATGTGTTATTGGCCTTTCCTTTATTCATCAGTCACTAAAAGAAACAAAAATAAAGTGATGGTGACAGGCGCCCACCGCCTGTAGTGTGCAAGTGCACGGGTACTGTCAGTGTAGTAATACACGAGCAGCTAGACGAAGGCACCTTTACCCCGAGCAGCTAGACAGAGGCACCTTTACCCCTAACAACCTCCCACTTAAAGGAGAATCTACCCTAGTGAGGAGTGAAAAAGAAAAAGAAAAGACAGTACAATTTGTACACATGTACAACAAGATGAGAAAAGACGTCATCTCATCCCACGCTCACTGAGGAAGGCAAAGCACTCTATAGAGAGGCTTTTGGTGAGCAAATCTATAGGATTCTGCTCAATCAAGATCTTGACTAAGGTCAATAGACTTGTCCTCAGCGCCCCCCATGTATGAAGTGAAACCTCACCTCAATGTGTTTTGTCTCTGCATGGAAAACCAAATTCTTGGCTAACTGAATAGCACTCATAGAATCCGAATGCAGTGTAGGGATCGCATCAATACTAAGGTCATGAACCAAAAAGCCTAACTATATGGCCTCCTTGCAAGCATAAATGGCTACAACATACTTGGCCTTTGTGGTGGAAAGAGCATGCACTTCTGCACCCTGGACATCCATGAAACAACACCTCCACCATAGGTGTTGAACACATAACTAGAAGTGGACTTCCTACTATCTACATGTCCTGCATAATCAGAGTCAGTGTACCCCAGGACTCCTTTATCCTAGCTGTCATAGCATATGCACATATCTGCAGTGCCCTTCATGTACCTCATGATACCCTTCACGGCATCCCAATGCTTCTTGCCAGAGGTGTAGCCATATAGCATGCCACAACACCAACTTCAAAGGCCATATCTTGACGAGTGGTTATCATGGCATACATAAGACTGCCCACTGCGAATGCATAGGGAATCTTGGCCATCTCGGCCCTTTGCTCATTTGTCTATGGACAATCAGCATGTGATGCCTTCACATAAGAAGGCAATGGACAATCAATAGGCTTCATATCTTGCATGTGAAAGCGCTCAAGGACTTTATGAATGTACTCCCTCTGTGTGAAGTAGAGGAGTCCCTGATGCATGTCACATCTAATCCGCATACCAAGTATGTGAGAGGCCTGTCCCAGATCCTTCATCTCAAAGCTCTTCTTGAGCTAAGCCTTAAGAGCATCTAGCTTATCATGAGCTTTCCCTGCTAATAGTATGTCATCCACATAGAGTACCAAAATAAGCAAAGATCCATGACGGGCTTTCTTCTTGTACAAGCACGGATCCACATCACGATTGTAGCCCTATGAATGCATAAAAGCATCGAACTTATGGTACCATTCCCTAGGTGCCTGCTTCAAGCCATAAAGACTTTTCTTCAACTTGCACACTAGGTGCTCCCTACTAGGCTCTGCAAAGCCCTTAGCCTGCTCCATGTAGATCTCACCATGCAAATCCCCATGTAAAAATGTCGTCTTGACATCCATTTGATACAAGTCCAAGTCAAGCTATGCGACTAAGGTCAAAACCAAGTGAAGGGTGGTCATCTTAACCACATGAGAAAAAACTTTATCAAAGTCAACTCCATGCTCTTGTTTAAAACCCTTGGCAGCAAGTCTTGCCTTATAAGCCGGCTTGGGGTTTCCAGGGGGTACTCTTCAACTTCAACTTGCACACTAGGTGCTCCCTACTAGGCTCTGCAAAGCCCTTAGGCTACTCCATGTAAATCTCATCATGCAAATCCCCATGTAAAAATGTCGTCTTGACATCCATTTGATACAAGTCCAAGTCAAGCTGTGTGACTAAGGTCAAAACCAAGTGAAGGGTGGTCATCTTAACCACATGAGAAAAAACTTCATCAAAGTCAACTCCATGTAAGTTAGCAACAAGTCTTGCCTTATAAGCCGGATTGGGGTGTCCAGGGGATACTCTTCAACTTGTACAATGGCAAAGGCTTCTTGCCACTAGGCAAAAAAACCAAATCCCAAGTGTCATTCTTATGCAAGGAGTCTATCTCAGACTGCATAGCCCTCTCCCAAGAGTTATTGTCACCTCTACACATAGCCTCATCATAAGCGAAAGGCTCTCCTACATTTGTAACTAAGACATAATGCATCCAGGGCTGAAATCTATCAAGTGGGCATCTATCTCTAGTAGAACGCCATACTATAGGCTTTGCTACCTGCCAACATTCTCCAACACCCTAGCCATGAGTACCTCTTGCTGTTGCAAGCTGTCCAACTGGCTGTACGGGAGCTCGTGGCTCCTCCTGAAATATAACCATGCATATCTCCATTATCTTCTTAGGCTACCTATGCATCTTCTCTTCATGGAAGACTACATCATGGCTACGGATGACTTTCCACACGTTTAGATTCCATAGATGGTAACCCATCTCTCCTGCATCTCCATAGCCAAGGAATATGCATTTAAGACTCTAAGGATTTATCTTATGGAAAAATGCCTCACATCCAAAGACATGTAAATGCGCTTAAGAGGGAGGCTTTCCTGTCCATACATCCTCTGTAACCTTGAAATAATGGCACTACAGGGCAATCTATTAATGATATGCATGAAAGTCGTAACTGCCTTAGCCCAAAAGTGCTGGGGTAGGCGTGCATGGCTAAGCATACTATGAACCCTCTCCTGGATGGTCCTATGCATACTACATACTAGACTTGTTATACGTCATTAAGGCAATTTAATTTTAATAATAGTATTTTAAAACAGCAAGCTATCCCTACACACAAACTATTATTATTCATCTTGCAAAAGCCATGGAAAAGTGTCCAAATAAGAAGAGGGTTGCCAAGTGGACTCTTCCATAGGTAGCCCCTTCCATTTGATCAAAAATTCTGTGAGAGTTTGGTTCCTAAGAACCTTTTCATGCTTCCCAATAATCTTCTCAGGTTCATAGACAATCAGCCCATCTTCATCAAGTGGTGGAAGTTCTTCAATAATTTGTACATCTTCAATTGTGATATATGAAAAACATTATGTATGCGAGTATTTGAAGGCAATTGGAGCTTATATGCAAGCTCTCCAATCTTTTCCAACACCAAATATGGGCCATAAAATCTATGAGCCAACTTGTTATTTCCACCCTTAAGGGATGCATAATGAGTCTTAGGCACCTTCAAGAAGACCCAATCTCCAACATCAAACTCCATGTGCCTCCTTCTATCATTAGCATAGGACTTCATGACATCTTGTGCCTTTCGTATGTTTTCTTTACATTACTTCACATCTCCATTCTTTCTAACTCATCCTTCGCTTGTGGATTCACGTCTTCATGAAACATAACTGAAGGAATTTGAACATTGTATCCATAGAGTGCTTCGAAAGGAGCCATCCAATGCTCATATGATATGTGTTGTTGTAACAAAATTCAGCAAGGTATAGCCAATTATCCCAAGATGATTGCATGTCATGAAAAAAATGTCTTAAGTATACTCCCACTCATCAGTTAACCCTTTCGGCTTGATCATCTATTTGAGGGTGGTAAGCGGTACTTGGAGCAAGAATAGTGCCCTTGGAAGTAAACAAACCCTTCCAAAAAAGTTGCATGAATCTAGTGTCTCTATCCGACACGATCTTCAAGGGCATGCCATGTAGCTTGAACACTCCTTCCATGAATTGATCAGTTACTTGCTTTGCTGAAAATTGTGTCTTGGTTGGAATAAAATGGGTTGATTTGCTAAGTCTATCCACCACAAAAAAAATGCTATTCCAATCATGCCTTGTGGTAGGGAGACCCGTAATGAAGTCCATTGAAATGTCGTTCCATTTTCCTTGTGGGATAGGCAAGGGCTGAAGGAGACCGACTGGTAATAAAGAAGAATCTTTATTTTGTTGACATTCCAAGCAATGAGAGACATATTCCTTCACATCCCGCCATAGGCCTTTCCAATAAAAACTCTTATGCACTTTGTCAAAAGTCTTAAAGAGACCAAGATGACCAGCCAAGGGCGAAGAATGCATTTCTTGAAGGACTTTCAGCCTAAAGTTGCTTTGAGGGATCAAGTATACATTCCCCTTGTACCATAAAAGTCCATTATGCCATTTGAAGTTTGAATATTCTTCCTTTATCCTTTGCTATAATTTCTACATTATTGTGGCAGCATGATCCTCCATCATATATTCCTCTGTATGTCATTTATCCAATCTTTATATATAGTGGAGATGGTAGATACATTACATGCCCACATCCTAGAGAGCATGCCCTACATTGTCTTTTCTAGCCGTGTATGCTATTTCAAAATCATATGATTGAAGAGTTGTCAACCACCTTCTTTGCGTAGGAGACGAGTTGGGCTGAGAGAGGAAGTACTTTGACACCCTATGATCACTTTTCACTTTAAAGTGACTTCCATAGAGGTAATGATGCCATTTTTTGACTGCATGTGGTATAGCTAGCATCTATTGCTCATATATATGCATTTGCCTCTCTTTTTCATCAATGTTTCTACTCTCATATGCAATGAAACCATGTTCTTGGGCTAAAACAACCCCCTATCCTCTCCCACTAGCATTTGCATAGATCACAAAAACTTTAGAAAAGTTGGGACAAACCAATATATGTGCTAAAATGAGGAGTTGCTTCAGCTCATTGAAGCTTTTGTCGACTATTTCATCCCAAAAGAAAGTTTCTTTCTTAACCTATCGGTCAATGGTGCAGCCACATGAGTGTAATTCTTGATAAATCTGTAGTAGAAAGAAGACAAACCAAGGAAACCCCTCAATGAAGTAGTATTTATTAGAGTAGGCCAATCTTTCAAACATTGGACCTTTTTCGGGTCAACCTCGATGCCATTTTCTCCAAAAATATGTTCCAAGTATTCTACTTCTTTGGCCATGAATGTACATTTGGTTGCTTTAGCAAAAAACTTTGACTCCTCAATATGTCAAAAACTTCTCTAACGTGCTATCAATGCTCTTCTTTGTCCTTGCTATATATCAATATGTCGTCAAAGAACACCAAAATTGCCTTGAACAAAGTGGTTGAAGTATTTTGTTCATTAAAGCTTGGAATGTGGTTGGAGCAAAGACCAAAGGGCATAACCATGAAATGATACAATCCACTCTTGGTCCTAAATGCAGTCTTGTATTCATCCCCCTCCATGCATATTTGGTGGTATTTCGATGGCAAATGAAACTTTGAAAAGACCTTGGTATCCTTCAATTCGTCCAAGAGATCATCAATCCTTGGTATTGGATACCTATTTTTGATAGAGACCTTGTTCAAGTCCCGATAATCTATGCACATGCGGAATGAACCATCCTTCTTCTTGACTAAGAGAATGGGTGAAACAAAGGGAGATTAACTTGGTTGTATAAGACCCATTTCAAGTAGCTCCTTTACTTGGGGCTCAACTTCTTCTCTTTCCACTTTTGAAAGGCAATATGGAGGCTTACTGATAGGCTTGGTATTTGGAAGCAAGTCGATGGGGTGACCCACTTCATGTTTTGGAGGAAGAGAGGAAAGTGGATGAAATAAATCATCATACTCTTCCAACAATTTGCACAGAGACAAGGATTCATATCTTTTGAAGGAGTAGAGGGCTGATTTGAAGAGGGCTGAACCTCATCAATCTTTGACAAGAGAAGGGCAAACATACATGCCTTTGCATTGATCTCTCTCTTAATCTTCTTGGGGTTGATCGCCTCTAGATTCTTATTCTCAATCCCTTGAAGAGTGACTTGTTGTCCATGCCATTGAAATTCCATTTGCAGCCTATTCAAATCCATGGTAAACATGCCCATACTTTTCAGCCAATTGCAGCCAAGTATAACATCAATGGGGCTCATCTCCAAGGCAATAAGACTCAGTGAAGTGGTACAAGATGATGATAAAGTGATGTAAACATTAGAACAAATCTAATTATTGCTCTCATAAGCTCCATTTCCCACTTGAATTCTTAGTGATGAAGGAATTTCTTGAGTGTGCAACTTCAGCCCATCAAGAGACTGCGAAGCTATGTGTACTCCCGGTGTTGATAAGAATATGAGTAATTCTTCCATTAATGTAGCCTTGAAGGCATAATGTATTGTCCCCTTTGGAACCATTCCATATATCACAGGAGATAGAACAAAGCTTTAATGAATCCAAATTTGTCCAAGGATCATCCATGTAGTAACCACTTGGATCGAATGGAAAACCATCCATAGGGTCATGAAATTCTTCATGGCAATCATCATCATGATCATGTGTCTCCTCATGAGTAGGTAACCACTCAAGCTGAGATAGATTGCAGAATGGGACTCATCTCCAAGGCAATAAGACTCACTGAAGTGGTACAAGATGATGATAAAGTGATGTAAACATTAGAACAAATCTAATTATTGCTCTCATAAGCTCCATTTGCCACTTGAATTCTTAGTGATGAAGGAATTTCTTGAGTGTACAACTTCAGCCCATCAAGAGACCGCGAAGCTATGTGTACTGCCAGTGTTGATAAGAATATGAGTAATTCTTCCATTAATGTAGCCTTGAAGGCATAATGTATTGTCCCCTTTGGAACCATTCCATATATCACAAGAGATAGAACAAAGCTTTAATGAATCCAAATTTGTCCAAGGATCATCCATGTAGTAACCACTTGGATCGAATGGAAAACCATCCATAGGGTCATGAAATTCTTCATGGCAATCATCATCATGATCATGTGTCTCCTCATGAGTAGATAACCACTCAAGCTGAGATAGATTGCTTTCATTTTCCTCAACATCCGATTCCTCCTCAAAGATCATGCTCACTTTGACATTCTTGGCCTTGCATTTTGTCTTGTGATCAAGAGACTATTTCTCCCCGCATTTGAAGCATAGACCTTTTGCATGCATGTCCAACTTTTCATTAGACATATGCTTTCCTTGCACCATAGGAGCTAAGTTTTTCCCACCTATTTCAATCCTCTTTCCATCTGATCTATTTTCAACATTACATCTGAAATTATTGCCCTGTTTTGATCCATAAACAGTAGGAAATGTAGGGATCTTGTTGTAGGTATTTGTTGGCTTCCCTCCTTGTTGAAATTTAGTCTTTGTTTGCCCATAATTTACAACTGTTCTAGTGGACTGGTTTGGCTAAAAATGTTGCCCAGTTCTATGCTGAAAAATCTTGTATTTTTTACCATACCTTTCAACCAATTGTATAGCAGCTTGTAAAGAGGATAGTTTTATGGCTCTCACTTCCAAAGATAGAGAAGATTCAAGCACAGATATATACTTATTCAGCTTGGCATTGTCAGATACTCTATCCACATACATGGAGAGGTTAAGGAATTGGTTAGAATAATCTCTAACTGATAATCCCCTTTGCTCAAGAGCATACCACTTCTTCTCCAACTTCTCTTTTTCAATAGGAGACACAAAAACTTCGATCATTGCCCTCTTTAATGCATCCCATGTCAAGAATTCATTACCAATCCTTGACATGTACCGCCACCAAGTATGTGCATATCCCTTCAAATGTAGGGTTGCAAATTTTACCTTGGCATTCTCCGGTCTAGGATACAAAGAGACGTACATCTCAAACTTGTCAAACCATTCTTCTAATTTGGTAGGGGATGGATTTTCACCCTTGAAATTAGAAATGGTTATTTTCTCCTTGTATTCTCGCTCATATTGATGAGATTGGCCATTATTGTGTTGTTGTCCATAAAATTTTGGACCAAAAGAACTTTTCCTTTGAACATCGTTACTCCATGTTCCATGAACCTATGGTTGTTGCTGTCCATCAATATTTACAAACCCATTTGACTGATTAAATTGTCCTTGTGGGTAAAAGAGAGAGTTGCTAACAACATGAGGCTATCCATAGACTTGATGTCCATACATTGGAGAGTGTATATTTGTTGTGGCATGCATGTGCTAGTTGTTATCCACTCATTTGATGAGGCCAAAACTAATTTGAATGAGGGCCTTGTTTAGAGGGTTGATTATATACATGATTATTGTTGACATGATGTTGGTGTCCATAAGAATTTGGAGCTGAATTTACATGACCATGTCCATTGTAAGGGTGTTGCCCATGAGAATTATTATCTCCACTTGCTTGACTAGACCTTTGTTCCTCAGGTTTCTCTTCATGTGTAGATTTAAGGATAGTAGATGGCTATCCATAAAAAGACTTGTAAAAAGGATGGCATCCATGTGTGTCATCATCAAGCCTTGAGTTAGCATTAGTTTTATCTTCCAAATCATGTCCATGAGGACTAGTATAGGCATTGGGTTGATTAAGGGGCTAAAATTGAGGCTGAAAATGAGAGGGTTGAGCTCTTGATGGCTCTCTAACTTCATAATGTCCAACAACCTTGGGAGTTGTGGTCTTTGGCTACTCTTCAACAATGGGAGGACTTGGAGCATTTGGAATTTCTGTAGGTAATATCCTCTCACTCAAGAGAGCCACAAGCTTGTCAATTCCTAACTTCATGTCCTTTATTCCATTGGAGAGTTGTTAAAAACTGTTAGAATCAGTAGAGACATGGGTAGTGCAAACCCCATTCACTTGATTGTTTACTACATCATGTGTTGAACTAATCTCTAGCTCCAAATTATCATGGTTCTCATGGTAAATAGCCTCTTGTGAGGCTTCACACTCTCTAACCAGCTGATAGTCCCTTAAAGCTTCACTGATGGTGTCCATAATGGGGTCCTTTCTTTTATTTTTAGTCATAGGTGAGGTCTTGTCCTGGATGTACATTAGTAGAAAAAACCCAAATATCTTGAGCTCTAGTGATCCAAATGAAAAACTTTTGGCTTTGTTTAAAGCTTAGGATGTCACTTTTCAAATGAGCTATCAAGTATTGAAAATGATTGAGTAGAGAAAATTCTATAAGCAATTTATTGTAGCTATCTGGAATTTCTTGCAACTTGTGAATGTTATGTTTTGGTCATTTAATGACTTGTACCATCAATTTCATGCATGTACCAACTATGTAGACTTACAAAGGAACTCCATACAACTGCAAAACTGAGAATGACCTTTGCAAGTACCAAAATGGTTGAATAATCCCACTATAGACTGCAAGATAGGGATCCAATCAATGAGACCTTGTTTGCATACCCTGTCCCAACTCTTTAATGTTGACCCAAAGTACAAATGCCACAAGTAACATACATCTTGCTTAGCGTAACTTTGCCCCAATTTGCCAATTTCATTGCATTATGTTGTCATACATTTGCCATTACATCATGTAACCAGTGCCAAATACATCATGTTGTAGGCTGAATTCTTGTGCCTTTGAAATGGTACCTACACCGAAACTTTAAATGCGTGGGATTTGAGACTTGAGGACTGTGCAAATTTCCCTCTCAAGCCGGTTTGTGCTCCCCTTCAGGGTCCTCGTCAGTAAGGTAGGGTCACCTCTCTTTTGTCATACCCACTCGCCCATCATCCACTTTTCCTCCTGGGTATAGACATGGCAAATCAATGCTAGGTTAAAGAAACAACATGAAATGCATCTGAAAGGAATTTGATTGTCATTTCATGATATGCAAGATTTTGAATGGAGTTGAGATGAAAATGAAATGGGGATAGGTAAGGAATACCTGCAGCAGTGACTCACTGCTTTACAAATTTTATTTTACTTACCATTGGGAAAAAATTTCATTCATGGCAATGAAACAAGAGGCAAACAATTCAATGTCAAGGTTAGGGTAAAATGGATGAGAATTAGAGGCATTGAGAGTGATTATTTCAATGAATGAAAGTGATCAAGCAATGATTAATCACTAAGGTAGCTCTATGGATTATTCATGAAATGCATTTGAGAAAATGATTGGAATTCTTAATCATTTTAATCCCTCTTCCATCAATTGGATTAGCTCAGCAATAGGATTCAAAAGGGAGAGATTAAAGATGATTGAAAGTACCTCTTATGCTTGTATGTGAAGAGTGTGGTTGATGTAGATACCTCTCACAAAGATGACTTGTCTTCAGCTTCAAATGATCCAAAAAGTCCAAATTAAGCTCTCCAATGATAATGTTCTGCTTCTTGATCAATATTTTCCATCAAGAGTACTCCCATGAACCATTGGATCCAAGATTTGATGATGAGGAGTGCTTCAATATGGATGCCTCTTGATTAGAAGTTGATGATTGCTCTTCTAGGTGTGAAGTAGGCTTCAAGAAAACTTCAAAATTTGGAAAAGAATCCACTAATTAATTCTCTTGAAATAGCATAGGCTGTTGCTTCAATGGTACCTCCATGAATAAGCTCCATTCTTCAACTATGATGGGAAATCCTTACAATATTGGTTCTATCCTTTGTGTAGAGGTCTCGAGAAGTGGTATTTGTCAAAAGCCCCTTGATCATGAAGAGAAATTGCCAAGATTTTTCTTGTTGTCCATAATAGTCCCTATTAGGCTTTATGAGAATCATGGGAGGGAAAAAAAATTTGAATCCTCTCCATAGGTTGAAGTAGGTATTGTAGTTGATCAACAAGAAGCTTGAGATGAGCTACAAGAGCTTGAAAATCTTCATGATCATGAGTAGTACAACACCTTGCATTTTTAGTGCAGGCAGTGTGAGTGCATGCTGAAGTACTTATGAGATCAAGAGGTGGCTAATGAGCCATTTGAGTACTCAATGGGAAGCTTAGAGCATGGATGCTTAAGCTAACAGGTCCATTTTGAAAGTAGGGATCATGGGAGAGAGAGAGGATGGAAGTTTTGGCTATGGAGGTTGAAGGAAGCTTGGGGCAAGAGAGAGAAATATTGTTTTGCAAGAGTAACCCTTTCCCTCTCAAAAGTAACCCATACTAGACCCCATTCTAACCTCGATTACCTATGGTTTCTCCATTCTCCTCAATTTTTGGACCAAAATGAGGTCACTACCTACCAAGTTAGATGTAACCCGCCATTGTCCACAGGATAATGTAGAGATCATCCATCTTAGTCACATTTTGTGTCAAATCTTCATGTCTAACCATGGTTATGGAAGAGCTAACTCCTGTGACTAATTTTTAATTGTGATTTTCACTCCCTAGTCAGTGCAACTAGATCTAATGCATGAAAATGACTTCTGACAGGATCTAAACTAATGCTTTGATACCAATGTAAAGAAAGACTAATCTAACAATGGAGATGAACAAGAAATCAAAGTATTCTAAGCTACTCATAATAAGAAATATACCAAACTGAGATCCAAGCATGGCCATGCCATGGAACATCTTCTTTTATTACCATAGCACAACGTAGCCATAAGCTGCAAACCAAGTACAAGAAGAAAAAAATTAGTGATAGTGTCAACAAAGAATAATATGCTACATTAGCACTTCTTACCTTTTTATACTAAACCCTAAATCCCTCATCTCTCTTGGCTCAAGTATTTACAAGGTTTATATTTAGAGTAGGCTTCAACTCTCATGTTGATAATTTGCTTCATTACATCGTAATACACGGGTGGCTAAGCGAAGGCGCCTTTACCCTGGGCGACTAGGCAAAGGTGCCTTTACCCCCCAAAAAAACCCCTGTAAATAGCTTGTTTATTTTGATCGCCCACCAAACATGTCATAAGTAGCATGGACATGTTGAGGCTATTCACAACCATCAAATTTAGCATCTACATCAATTACACCATCCCTCCAATTGTTTGGATTCACCTTCAGCAAATATTCCGAGGTCAATTTTGAATGCAAAGTCTTGGCATACTCATAAATACTAGCAAGGAAACAACCTATTTGAGATTTATGAAACACTTTCTTTGACTTAGAAACTCAAACTTCTGCCATAATCCTCTCATACATGATGCCCAATTCGATACCCCAACATGCTCTACATAATAGATGATGCCATATGTCTCCCATGCGATGCTATCAATCTTGATTAACATCATGAACCTTTCCATAAAAAATTCTCTAATTTTTAGCTCTAAAATAGTGACCAACCAACCTAAAATAGTGATCAGCATCATTAATCATCAGTTTGCATCTTATTTTTGAATGCTTGGGGAACCAAATTGAGTCTTGAACAATTACATATAGGTTACCTTTATTGTACATGACTCAATCTCTTCAATACTCTTATAGATCTTTAATTTGAAGCAACAAACCTTCATACATGACTTAAATTTGCTGACATGCATTCAAGGATAAATATATAAACCATAAGTTCTGCTAAGATCTAGCCTGCAATCAATATATTAACTATTAAAATGCTTACTCACTAATAAGACTTCACTTGACTTTCTTTTGGGGGACACACACACGGAAGCAATAGATAAGAGAGCTTTGATTTTCTTACATAAAAACTACCCAAACAGCAACAACCACCTATTGTGGAGAGGCTCTCATATGATGTCACCTACTCAAAATTCAACTTACAAATCATATCAAAATGGAAAAGAAAAAGCCCACCATGGAAGATAACATTTGCATGCAATCCCAAATTGACGCAAACTTCATATTTGGCAAATTTTCAATGTCATTGGTGCCTCATGCAAATTCAAGCTATATAGACCTTTGAATCTGTCCTCATTTTTTAAAATACATTAAATGATGCCCAACCTCAAATTAAAACTCCTATTCTCTTCGAACTTAAAAGTACTAAAACTTTCCACAAACCATAGTTGAGAACATTAAATTATTTAAATATCTTATCTCCATGATACCAAAAGTCATTTCCAAGGGGATATTTAATGTATTTGCCTAAGATCTAACCTTGATAACTCACTAGCTCCTATCTACATCTTCTTTTTTTAGAAAGGCTTGAAATTTGAAAGATGTCTTGAATGTGCACAAAAGATTTAAACTCACGCACCCATGTGCACACCCACACCTTCAATTGTCAGAAGTGGATGCAGCGATGGAAGCATGGAAAACTGCTGTAATAAAATGTTGAACACGAGAGAGAGAGAGAGAGAGAGAGAGAGAAGAGAATAAACACGAGAACTCAAAAGAAAAGAGATACTCGGGAAATGAATCCATATACCAAGACATGAGATAGTACAGAAGCAATGTGAATCACTAATCGGGGGGCACTGGTATCCGCTCCCTCTCCCGAAGAACTGTCAAGTGATGAATGAATGTGAAAAAGGGAGCCTTAGAATATATATGCCAAATAAATGCCATAAAATATGATTGATCAGCCATCATTAAATGTTGGCCGACTGACTACAAATAATGTCAAATCACAATAAATGCTAGCAAATAAAATGCCTAAAATATCTTTGGTGCAGAGCTTATTGTACCACATGTACAGACTCAGCCATGAATTGACTAATCTGCTAACACCCTCTCTCAGATCATAGATTATCTATAAACAATACAATATACAATGATAATGTCTCTTCATAGTACATACAACAATGTCCATCAAAGTAGAACCATGGATACCCAAGTAGTGGGTACGCAAGTTACCACCAAGGTGCCTCAGAGAGAACCTGATGTCAATATCGATCGTACCAGCTCCTGGAAATAGAGAAGAATCATAGTAACTCTCATATTCGTCAATGATGCCTCTAATGTAGCACATGTGACCATCCTGTCACCAATGCCATAGCGCATAAATGACCATGAATTTCCCTCCTTTTACTAACCACCAAAGTGTCCCCTCATGTGAGCTCCAAACGAAAGCCACCCACTCTCTGTCAAATAATCAACCCATCATGAAACTAGATGTCAATCCTAGCTCCAAGATTTAAACCTGTCAAACTTCGATCGATGAGTTAGGGAAACCCTCACAAGATCCTATGCACCTATATAGAAGTATAAATGAGGTCTGAATGCCCCATCACACCACCCACTCACACTCCCTCTCTGGCACAAGAAAGTCGTGAGGGATATCGACACCACCTACACTAGCAAGCTAGGAGGGAAGCCCTTGCAACCATCACCCTAGCTGCACAACTGGAGCCCGTACCTGAACTTGTAGATGAGGAAGACCCACAAAGAGAGGCATCACCCATTGAAGGTGGTCGCTCCTTCGCCTTCCGAACAACTGCTAATGTCCTTCAGTCCTTTCGAAGATGTCCCTTCTTACCACAATAATAGCACTGAGGTGGCTTCTTCTCAAGCCGAATGTCACCCCTCGGAAACCGGAACAACAAGAGTACCAAGAGATAGCATCCTCATTCCAACTTGAACCTGAACACAACATTGCTCGAACATAACAGTCATTGATGAGTAGATAAAATTTGGATGCTAAGCATGAGGAGGATATGGAGAGGCCATAATGAGATAGGGATTAACAAAAGATGAATAAAGGCAAGGGATCAGTAAGAAGAAAGGTTGGCCAGAATACAAACTCACAAAAGTTCCATGAGTGCAAAAGCAATAGATAAAGCACATAGAGCAAGAATGAACAGTAACCAAAGTGTAGTGAGAAGAATGCACATGAACCCTCACTAAAGCTGAGTATCACAAGATAAAAAATACAACCAAAACTTGCAAAAACAGCCTCAAAATATTGTCACCCAGGCCTACATAAACACAGAAGAATGAAATGCAGATGCTGATGACAAAATCACAGACTAAAACTGCATTAAATGTAGTCGACTAGCCCACAAACAGGTCGTCTCAGCCTGCAGCCACCAAAATGCTGATAAAGAAGGGTCAAAATCAAGTCCCCAGCCCTGAAATCAGTCCCAAAACAGCAAAAACGAAAATGATACTGCAAACGCTGAAGAAAAATGCAGAAAACAAGCCGAAAACTACCAAGATATGGTCACCCAAGCTGTAGTTCAGTCACAATGGTCAGAATCAGGTCAGATCAGCAGCAAAAAATCGAAAATTCAGACCTGAAACAGTAGAAAACAACAGATATGGTCGCCCAAGCTGTAGTTCAGTCGCAACGGTCAGAATCAGGTCAGATCAGCAGCAAAAAATCGAAAATTCAGACCTGAAACAGTATAACAGCAGCAAAAACCTTGATCCAAAATCTAAAACAATGTCAAAACCTGAAATTTGATACCATGTCACAAGTGGATGCAGTGATGGAAGCGTGGGAAACTGCTGTAATAGACTGCTGAACTCAAGAGACAGAGAAGAGAGAAAAGAGAAACACTACAAGAGAACTCAGAAGAAAAGAGATGCTCGGGAAATGGAGTCCATATACCAAGACATGAGACAGTACAGAAGTAAGTGAGTCACCAGCTGGGGGGGATTTGGCACCTGCTCCCTCTCCCCAAGAACTGTCAGGTGATGAATGAATGTGGAGGAGGAAGCCCGAAAATATATAGGCCAAATAAATGCCATAAAATATGACTGGTCAGCCAGTATTAAATGCTGGCTAACTGGCTGCAAACAACGCCAAATCACAATAAATGCTAGCAAATAAAATGCCTAAAATATCTCTGGTGCCCAGCCTGCTGTACCACATGCACAAACTCAGCCATGAACTGACTAATCAGCTAACACAAACCACTTGAGCTACAACCCTATTGGCATCTATTGCAACTTTTACCAATAACCAATATCCCCTGCTACCCAAGCTAGGATACTTTGTTATTGTGACACACATTCATCTTAATCTCACGTGTCTCTCCTATATGCACACTTAGGTATCACAAATAGTGTCCAAAGAGCATTAAGTCAAAAATTTACGCCCTTGTAACACCATACCTGTTTGGTCTTTTTGGAAACCACCACCGATCTCCACATATTTGACTGCCTTTGTTTGTGGCTCCACTAACAGCAACAACCCCTTTGTCATCCTCAATGACCTCTCATGGGAGTGCTAGAGACTCTGCCCAATAGGACTTAAGGTGAAGGTAACTTGGGGGGTGCAATGTACTCTTGGTTGGAACTTAGGGGTGTGATGTGCACTCAGTTCGTGCAACATCACATGAATTACTTGGCATTTGCAGTAGCTACTGTGGGAAGATGCTATCCATGGTATTTATAACTCAACTAGATCATGCTTACAACTGTTTTCAAGGTATTTGGGCCCCTGTGCTCATACAGTCATATCCTCTAATTAATTTTTCAGAGGACAAACATTCATTGATTGGGTCTCTTTTCTTAAAACTTGCCTTCTCATAAAAGCTTGCCAATTTTAAATAATACTTGTGGAAAAAACCTCAGTTAAAGAACCCTGTTGGCCATTTTGAATAACAAGTATTGCACAAGGTATCAAGGCATCATTGTGGTCGAAGCATTGTTCAGCTCCAGAAGTAGGTATAGCCTCTTGATGGACTGCAAGCACCAGAGTAGTGACATGCCTTATTCAAAAATGTCTTTGCACTCATTCCAAATAGGGTGTTTACACTACACACAATCTAAGATTACAGCCACTTCAATAATATTTACATTCCTTTTTTAATTGATGTATAATCCCTGTTCAGATTCATTCCAGCTGAGACCTTGAATTCTCCACGCACCTTCTTTACACCTCAAATTCTCAACCTCATCTGCAAGTTCTTGGAAACCAGCATCAGCATAAACATTTGACATTAAAACATAAGCAGCACCATCCTTGGGATTTAAATTCACTGCACTGTCAAATGCTTGTCTTGCGAGCTCCAGATTGCCATGTCCTTGGCATGCACTCAACAAACGTAGCCACACTGAGATATCAGCCTCCAGTGCCATTGTTGAGAGCATGTTTTCTACTGCCTTGAAATCCCCTGCACGCCCAAGAAGATCAATCATGACAAGATAATGTTTCAAGTTTGGCGTAATACTGAGATCCTTGCTCATAATTTCAAAGCACTCAACAGCTTCCTTCGCAAGGCTAGCATGACTGCAAGCACATAGAAGTGAAAGGAATGTGACTTCATCTGGTTTAATACCAGACCCTTGCATTTCCTCCGACACTTGCAGGCTTAATAAACTACTACCATCTTGTGCATACCCAGCAATGCAGGCGTTCCATGATATCACGTCAGGTTCAGGCAGTCTATCAAAGACTGCCTGTGCATCTCTCATCATTGCATAACTACCAAATGCACGAATCAGTGTGTTTGCCACAGGAAGATCAAGATCAAGCCCTGCAAAAACAATACTGAAATACACTTCCATGCAGATTTCCATCGCTCCAGCAATAATGCAGGCTTGTATCACACAGACTACAGCAATAACATCCAAGTTAGCCCCCTCATGTTGCATTTGCATGTATAATTCTAAGGCTTTTTCCCCCTGACCATGGTCAATATATGCTGAGAGCATTGCACACCAACACACATAGGTCCGATCCAACAACCCATCAAAGACAGTTTCTGCTTCTGCAATGCTTCCACATTTCCCAAAAATGGAAACAAGGCTGCTACCAACAAATGGATTGGATGCCAAACCCTTCTGCTGAGCATCTACATGCAAACCCCTTACAATATCCAAAGGCATGCTTGTGGTTGATTGTCTGCTGTTAGCAGCATGACCTTTGCATAAAAGAGAACCACAAGCCTGAAGAGCAACTGCAAGTGTCCGGTGATTTGGACTGCACCCCTCTTCTTGCATCTGACGATACAACTGTAGAGCCTTAGCTCCATGGCCTTGCTCAACATAAGCTGAGAGCATTAGACACCAAGTCACAATATCAATCTTTGGCAATGTATCAAACACACCTTCCATTTCCAAAATGTTTCCACACTTCCAATACATAGTCAAAAGTTTATTACACAAAATTGTGTCCGTCATGAGCTTTTTCCGCACCAAATCTGTGTGTATTGCTTTTAAAATTTCCAAAGACACTGCTTTTATCACTCTCCTCTGTTCAAATGAAACTGCTTCTTTGTTCTCTGCAAGGGAACCACAGGCTCGAAGAAGAATTGCATAAGTCTGTTGCCTCAGACTCACTGCTTCACATTGGATCTGTGTATACATTTGCAATGCCTTGCCTCCTTGACCTTGATCAACGTAAGCTGACAGCATTGCATTCCATGACACCAAATCATGATCCAAAAACCCATCAAATATATGCTCTGCTTCCACAATACTTCCACACTTCCCATATAGACTTATAAGAGTGTTTTTCACAAACACGTCTTTGACAAAGCCCTTCCTTATACAATCAGCATGTAATGCTCTCCCTATATGCAAAATTAACAATTTGACCGGTTGCCCCTTCATATACACAGCTTCCTCATTCTCCAAAACAACACCGCATGCTTGAAGTGAGATGAGAAGTGTCTGCTGATTTGAACTCATCCCTTCCTCTTGCATTTGTCTATACAACTGGAGAGCCTGCTCTCCCTGTGCTTGCTCCAAATAAACAGCCAGCATTGCATTCCACAGGATCACATTACCCACCAACAGGCCCCCAAAGACACTCTCTGCATCAATAAGGCTTCCACTCTTCCCATACATACCCAAAACTGTGCTTCCAACTAAAACATCCCTCAGAAAGTCAAGTCTCTCAGCATCATCATGTAAAGCTTTACCGATATTCAGAAACTCCAATTTTCTTGATTGTCCTTGCACAAGATCATTTTCCTTCTCTATTAAAACACCTATTGCACTGAAAATAAGTGTAACTGTCTCTTGAGTTACTATCACCCCTTCCTCTTGCATTTGTTTATAAAATTGCAAAGCCTTTTCTTGTTGGCCTTGCTCAGAATATGCAGAGAGCATTATATTCCATGACACAGCACTGCATTCTGACAACCTATCAAACATATTCTCTGCTTCTAGAATGTTTCTGCACTTGCTGTACATGTTTAAAAGTGCAGTACAAACAAAGACATCAGAAGTAAATCCCCTCTTTTGGGCATCAGCATGTAAAGCCTTTCCAATTTCAATGCACATGACAAAGTTCAATCGGTCCTCACGGGTGGAACTTTGAGCCTTCTTTGCAAGAGTACCACATGCTTGAATCGTCATCAAAAAGGTCTGCTGATCCAAATCCATTACCTCGTCATACATTTGTCTGAACAACAGCAAAGCCTTCACTTCTTCATCACATTCAACATATGCTGATATCATCGCATTCCATGATACCACATTCCGCTCCACTAAATTGTCAAACACTACCTCAGCTTCCACGAGGCTTCCACATTTGGCATAAACACTCACTAAGCTACTTCCAATAAAAACATTACCAGAAAGGCCCTTCATCTCTGCATGAGCAAATAGATGCTGGGCTTCTTGCAAGTTCAACAAAGCTGAACATGCTTTGAACAGACTAACATAAGTGTATTTGTCTGGCACAACACCTTGAACTTCCATAGAGTGATACATTTGCAGTGCTTCTTGACCTTGACCATGGTCACTCAAGCCAGATATCAAGGCTGTCCATGAAAAGACTGTTCGACCAGGCAGAGACAGAAACACATGATGTGCATCCTCAAGAGCACCACAGCGAGCCAGCGCTAGCACCAAGTGCTCTCCTACGAGTCTTGAGAGCTCCAGCTTATGTAAGATAAAATGAAAATAAGCATATTTGGTCTGAATAAGGGCTTTCGTCTTGCTGCACGCCTTGAAAATGGTTAGATACGCAGTGTCAGGCAGATCAATCCCTAGCTGATCCATGGAGGACAACAGATGCAGCGCCATGATCAACCGTCCTGCATCACATAGTTCCCTCACTTGCTCTGCAAAATGCTGACCTGACTGCTGCTGTTGCTGTAATTGCCTTAGTCCCATTGATGCTGTGAAGCAAGAAGCTGAACTATCAGACTCGGCCTCTTCATATAGCACATCATGGAGGCATGTGCTCGATGTATGGCTGGAATAATGCCTGGCTGACAGGATGTGCGGCCGGAGGGGATTTGTCAAGGCCTTGTGTAGGAGGAAGGCTTCTTTTCTGCTCGTATGGAGGCACATCCACATGGAGTTCTACAGGTAAAATGGACTTAGAAGATATGAACCAGGCTCTATTTGGTGGTCTTCCCGGTCTCTCAGCTGAGAGAGAAGACCGCCATGCCATCATCTTGACGCGCCTTGGCGATGATGGAAATGCAGCGCAGGAACACCTCAAATGATCGTCCAGGAGAGCAACACAGCGCGATGGAGACTATGGTCAGGCAGGCCCCTTACACAGACTTATGCGGTTGTGTAATGTAGGATAAATTTGTACCGTCTAAGCTAAACTTCACAAATCTACAAACCCACTTCCTAGCCTACATGGAACTCATCGAGTGATTTCCAAACCTGCATGGTTTCCCCCCTACCTCCCCTTCCATCTTTTTTTTTTGTAAAAGGTAATTGTATTAATTACGAAAAAAATACAAGATTACTTGATTACAAGATACATGACGACAATCTAAGCCATCATGTGAAGAGGTTCCAAGTACTACAAGTTACAACGTTATGGCAAAGACGCAGAGGAAATTGCCATATGCCAGGGACGTAAGTCCTCCCTAGAGAGCAAGTCAGAATGCTAGAGAAGATCTAACTGCCAATACAAGAGGCCCTTAAGCCTCGCAATATGCCGCTGAACATTATAGGCGGAATCAAAAAGAAAAGCATTCCGAATGGTCCAGTTATGCCAACAGCCCCAATATCGAAGAAAGTGATACATGAGCTTCATGTGTGGCTGTGTCGGAGTGGGGTATTTGGGCTACCCAAAAACCCAATCAAAGGGGCGTAGGGTGAAACCAACCACCCCTTGCCAAACAACCGACCAAAAATAACCAGACTTTCTTAGCGATGGGGCAAGAAATAAATCGGTGGCGAGCGGATTCCACAGTAGTGGTGCAAAAGAAACAGTTGCCATTGGAGATTCGTCGCTTGGAAAGAGCTGAAGCAAGCGGAAGACCACTAATCATCACTCTCCAAAGAAAGACTTTATATTTAAAGGGTGTCTTGTTCAACCAGCCCTCCATCATAGTTGCCCTCCACCATGACCGGGATTTACGCAATCCCCATAAAGCATTCGCTTTAGTAACTAGCCATTGATGATCTTTAATCAGAAGATGATACACTTGGTTAGCAGAAGCTTTGCTTAAATTCAGCCGGCCTTCTAGGTCCCAATCTTGCCAGGGATGATCCGAAGCAAGGGCAAGAAAGGGTTGTCTGCTCTGGAGCACCGTCAAAAGCTGTTCCCACAAAGGCCTATATCCACGAGGGATCCTGAAAAGCCTCCTTGCTGTACGAAATGATATTAGCACATTGCGACTGGCAAGGGTGGCATCCGCGACTGAAGACAAGCCCAAACGTGCCATCCGGTTGAATTGTGGTCTAAGCTCATGTTTACCTTCCCATGAAAGTAAACGCGAGATTGCCAACAATTCCAATTAAAAAGAGTTAGTAGCTAAGCGATCCTCCGTTGGATGCCACTGAGCCTTCTGGAGGACCAGTTTCCAAGAACATACAAAATGAGTAAGCAGCGATGAAGAAGAACTGGAGAACCGCGAATCAGCATAAAGAACATGCCACCAAGAACTCCGGATTTGGGTATTGCCATGCAGAAGCCCATGGCCCTCAAGGAAATAACGGGCTATAACGACCCATGGATGATGATCCGAGCACATGGCGCGGAAAAGAGACCAACGGAGTGCCAGCATGTGAGTTTGGGCATCTAAAATAGCTCCGCCACCCATGCGTTTGGGGGTGCACGCATGCGACCAAGAAATCCAGGAAATACCTGCATGCAATGAGTCCTTCTTCCATAGCATGAAACGAATAGACTGAGTAAGAGCATTCAGAGTCGTAGTAGTCCAAGGCAACAATGGCAAGAAATATGTGAGCATTGGCAACATAATTGTCTGGGCTACTTTGAGGCGACCATGGAAGGGCCAGGCCTGAGACTTCCAATACATAAACTTAGCCACCATTTTCTGAGAAATCCACTGCAGAAGCTGCTTTGGGGGAACATCAACACCCAAAGGGTACCCAAGATGCCTGACAATGGAGCCACGTGGAACAACCACACCCTGCCAGTCCAAGGACTGCAAATCCGACTCCGTGCAGTTGAGAATGGCTAATTTGAACAACCACACCCTGCCAGTCCAATGACCAAAGAGACCCCAAACATCCAATGCTTTTCGAAGGTTATCCTTGTCCGCACGCAAAATCATAAAGCTATCATCCGCCAGGGATTGGCTAATGAAGTGATGTCCTGTAGGAAGCGACAATCCGGCCAACTGAGAAGAGGCTGCCATATGAGATAACATCGAAAGAACTGGATGTGTCGCAAGGGCACAGAATAGAGGGCTCAAAGGGCACCCCTGTTTGACCGATTGGGCAAGGACAAATGGCTCAGTAACACCTCCATTCAGCATGACTCGCAAAGACGCCGCAGCGCTAATGGTGTAGATTAGACGAGACATCCGAGCACCAAAGCCCATACAGACATAAGTTCAGCAACGAAAGACCAGTCCAGATAGTCAAAAGCCTTTTCCAGGTCCAGTTGAATCAGTACTACCTCCTGATTAGAATGCCTTGCATAATCAATTGCCAGTTGAGTATTCAATACATTGTGCAGAATATTTCGGCCCTTAATGAAACCATACTGGAGACGAAGCACAATGGCAGGGAGATGCTTATGGAGCTGATTCGCCATTACTTTGGAAAAGATTTTGTACATAGAATCCATCAAAGAAATTGGGTGCCACTGTGTCAACATAAATGGCGAAGGAACCTTTGGAAGCAGTTTAATAAGACCTTCTTTCCATGAGGAAGGCATGATCCCCGTTTCCCACACCTGCTGAAACAAAGCCTGCAATGGTTTCGCCAGTTGGGTAGCAAAAGCTTCAAATAACTCATTGGTGAGACCATCCCAACCCGGACTTTTATCCTTGGGCAAGCGTAACAAAACGTCCATAACCTCTGCCTCACAAATATCTGACTCCATAGTAGCTTGCATGTCCTGCGGAAGCTGATTGCGGACCAAGTCATAAAAAACCGAACGGGCCTGAGTAATTTGGGCTGAAGGTGCAGAAGTGGAACCAAGAAGGTCGCAGAAATAATTCCTACACATATGCACAATAGTCTGAGGATCCAAGATAAGGTGGCCTTCTGCATCCTCGAGTCTGGTCATATTCTCTCGAGCAGGAGAGGCGTGGAGAGCTCAAAAGAACTTATGGGTCTGACACGCACTATCTTGCAAAGTCTCCGTCAGATGTTGCAATTTGGCCTGCTGATATGATTTCAACTGGAACTCTTTAATAAGATCAGCCACCCGCATTGCCAGTGCGAGCAGAAATGCATCATCCGGAGTGTCTACCAGCAGAGAACGAACCAAAACCAGCAGGTCCTCCGCTGCCTGTCGACGCCGCCGACAAAGAGAGGCATGATAGATCCCATACTGCCGAGCAACCCACTGCACATTAGAGAGCAATCTTTCAAATGAAGCAGTGCCCTGAGAGGAGAAGTCCAAGAAGAATCTGTCAATCAATTGCTGCATATAGCATTGAAAGATTGCATGCTTCAAGTAAGACGAGTTGAAACGCAAAGGGAGTCTCTCTAGAAATTGCTTGAAAGGTGCAATGGGTTGTGCAAGCAGCTCGAGCTGCAGAGGGAAATGGTCCGACAAGGCATATTGCTGCAACACTTTTATTTCGAGCATCTCGGGAAGAAAATCATCATTCTGCATGATATATATACGGTCCAACCGCGACCATGTTGTTGCATACTGGGCAGAATGGAAAGTAAACCCTGTAAAAGACGGGTGTAGCCAGGACCAGAGATCTTGCTTAAGAACAGCAAGAGCCAACTCATGCCACATACGACTTTCCGGCGCATCCATTACCGAATGCTTCGATGTGGACTGGGAAGAATCAACACACATATTGAAATCCCCCATGAAGAAGCCCCGTCTGCCAAGTGACAAGGAGGTCTGCAAAGTCTGCCAAAGCTCCTGACGAGATAACGAATCATTCGGAGCATAGAGGCCAAGTAACCATAAGATTTCCCCTTCGAATAAAATTTCAATCACCAAAAAGCAGCTATGAACATCATTTTTAATAAGAACAGGCTGATATTTGTCATGTACAATCATGAGCACACCCGAATAATGCATGGCCTGTGTCCCTGCATAGAACAAACGAAATCCATGGCAATCCACAACTTTTCCGGCTTCTCCATGACTCTTGTGCTCAACAGCGCACAGGACATGCCACTGATTCTCATACAATACAGTCCACATGGCATGTTGCTTGTGTCGAGAACAAATTCCTCGCACATTCCATGTGGCTATTTTCATGTGTATTCAAAACAAAATCAGGTACGAGGCACAGCTTGCCTCGATTTGACTTTGTCGGCGAGAATGTCCAGGACTCCCTCATCCAAGAAATCCGCCAACACTGCAAAAGAGTTCTGAGGACCAGATTTGGAAGTAGACGGCATATCTGCTGGCTTGGGGTTGGAACGGGGATAACGACGGTCCCACGGGGTAATGACGTTGCCTCTGGTATCAAAAGCCAGCTTAGCAGGTGGACCCTTTGGACGATCCAAATACATTTTCCTGGCGGGCTGAGGACGGGGGGCAGAGGAAACCATAGCAGGAGCAGAGCACTCGGAAGACAACATTTCCTTCCTGCGCATATATGTACGCATGGAATCGTGTGAGGTAGTAGGCACAGTATTCTCCATGCCAGCAACAACCCTGTTGCCTTTTTTTGCACGTACTTCAACCCAATCAGTGGCATGGGAATCCAGACTCGAAACCTATTGTTTACCTTTGTCCAGAACTTGAGGCGAATGGATAGTATCCAGCGATAGAGCATCACACACCATATCTTCCATGGGCGGCGCAACATGGCCAACATCTGAAGTGTATTGCTGCTCCGGGCATTCGGCCATAAAATGCCCCAATTGTCCACAGGAAAAGCAATGTCCTGCAAAATTGCCCCATTTCAAATGAAAATGTAACGGATGCATGCCAGAGCAATTGAGACGTAACCAAGCAGGCCTTTTCCTTGCAGTGTCCCATAACATACACAAGCGGTTGCGATTCACAGCCCTGAGACTGGGAGGGACCAGAACAGTGCCCACAGCGGCCATAGCATCCTTCAATAGTGGCCAATAAACAGTCGGGCAATTTTCCACTTCTACCCACACAGGGCATTCACGTTGCAGCAGACGCTGAAAATCTGCCATTGGGCGCCATGGAACAACATGAACCAACCGTCGATCAAAAAACAAAGGCAGTTTAGACAGGAGAGTAGCACGGTGCGTCTCAGATTTCAACAGGACCTCAAAAAAACCTCGGGACCCAACAAAAATCTCTTCAACACATTCCCCTTGTAGCAGACTGTGCAGCCACTGGCGAATACGGGAAAGCAGCGGGATTCGACCAGTGAAGAAGAGTATCACAGGCGATCATAAAACACCGAAAAGGAGCGTAGGACAGTTTTTGGGTCCACGGTGGCTTCCAAAACATCGTCAGGTGTAGAGTCAGAAAAGACTTCCTGATTATGTTGAACATAATCGCCAAGCAGAGTGTTGGCAAATTCCAGCAAATGCTCCCAGTCAACATCCTGAGAGTCCACAGAATCCGAAGCAACCTGAGCATAGGAACGATCCTGATGAACCCCTATCTCTTCCGAAGTATGCTTGGTATGTTTACCCGCAGGCTGGATGTCAGGACCAGGGGGCATCTCTTCGGTGCACGGAACCATATCCTCAGGTTCCTCAGTATCAGAATCCGGGCCAAGTGCTGCCACCGTTTGGTCTATGAAATCCAGATCCAAACCAGTCAATCTTGTATCACGATCGGATCTCAAAGGAGGACTGACGCGCGGTGGATAGCGGGAAACGCAACCTTGTCCTCCGCAGTTGCGACCTGTCCCAAGAGGGCGCACGGCAGGGCACAACCCTAACAGTGCAGGGGCAGGAGGGTGGAGCACAGGGTGGGCAGTCAATGGCAGAGGGGGATAGTCAGAGGCGCAGGGCAGGGGCCAGGCGGCAGCCGAAACCCTAACGCGCAGGGCGAAAGGACGAAGCACAGGCGAAACGCAGACGCAGAGCTTCAGATACAGGCGACGGAGCAGGCGACGGGGCAGGCTCTGGGGCAAGCGACATGATAGGCGAGGGGTGTCAGGAGCAGACGACGGAGCAGGCGACGGGCAGGCGGGACTGCAGACGGCAGGGATTGCAGATGGCAGGGCAGACAGACGCAGACGGGCTACGTCGAGCAGAGAAACGGCACCTTCCACGCTGGCTCACGATCCGTCAGTTCGGTTAGGGGAAAGGGTCAGGCGTGCAGGGCAGGGAGGCAGAGGGCAGGGCGACGCGCAGGACAGAGAGCCGCCATCGTTGACCTTCTCTCTTCCTCTTCTCACTCTCTCTCTCTCTCTCACCCCCTTCCATCTCTCTCTCTCTCTCTCTCTCTCTCTCTCTCTCTCTCTCTCTCTCTCTCTCTCTCTCTCTCTCCATGCCCTACATCCTAACTCCTTACCTTTTGCATATGCGAGCCATCATCGCTCAAGCATCAAATACAAGTACCTCCTCTAAATGGACTCACTGTTTTGAATCACCCATGACAAACATTCTTACCTTGAGGACAGTATAATGTTTCTAGAGAGTCCTAATGATCAAAGTGGGATACTACATGTCAATTGAAGGATTATTGAAATATCATTTTGTAAATGATGGAACTGTATGAGAGAGTTGTGGGCAAAGTCCGGATACCTGAGGGCCTTTCGGCACCTATTTACTCCACCATTGGGGTGAAGCAGGGATGCCCCCTCTCTCCGACATTATTTGGCCTATACATTGATGGGATTGCTGATTATATTTCACAAGAAGGAGATAGAGGAGCTCCACTAGTTGGCACTTGGATACCTCTCCTAATGTATGTAGATGACATTGTATTGATAGCTGACTCTCCAAAGGGTCTACAGAGGCACTTGGATGCATTACACTCCTACACTTTGAACAGTGGGCTTTCTATGAACCTTGGTAAAACCAAGGTGATGGTATTTAATACTACACCACAGTGGGTCAGGAGATCATCACACCTAAATTCACATATGGATATGAGGAGCTGGAGTATGTGGATTCTTATACATACTTGGGAGTCTTATTCACAAGGCCCACCTTTTCTATGTGAGAGGCAACAGACACTAGACTAACTTGTGGATACACAGCACTATGTGGTTTGGAGAGGATGTGCTCACAGGTGAAATTCCAAGAATCCCGCACCAAGCTATGGCTCTTTGATACACTGGTCACATCCACACTACTTTATGGAGTACAGATATGGGGGCCCGGTCTTGACCACCATAGCAGATCAGGGCGCACTTATGACGGATGGAGGTCAATGGAGAAACCCCTAGTGTCCATGATATCTAGGATGATCATATGTAAGGCCTCAGTGCCACATGAGATCATCAGAGCCGAGCTAGCAACTACACTGATTGTGGTAGAGGCCCTCACCTGATCAGTCACATACATACATAGCCTATGGGACTTACCCAGACACAGATATGCACGGTTGGCCCTTGAGTCCTCCAAGAAGCTTGCCAAAGAGGGTGATACTTCATGCTGGTATGCACAAATGTCGCCCTGGTTTGAGCTACATGGCTTTAGCATGGACAAGTTACCCCCCTTCTAGTACTCCCTTAATGCACCGTCTCTTAATCAGAGCAAGTAGAGATTCACAAGATCACCAGGATGGATCTTACCCAGTTGGATATCAGGCGGACATGGTTGATGCCAGGGCAGGAGCTAAGGATAAAGATGGCTTTCTACCGCGAGCATTTCCTTCATATTACAGATGATGGATTTATTGATCGCCTAAGATACATGGACACCCACCTTTCCATGGGATCAGATGTACTTGGCCAGTTGCGCACCTCCTCACATCAGCTAGAATTTGAGACTGGCAAATATAGATCCATCCCACTAAAGGAGTGCATATGCCAAATATGCCAATTAGAGCCAGAGACAGAGGAGCATTATAACTATGGTTGCCCAGCATATTATGAGGTCCATGGTCGTTTCCACTGTCTCTTTAGAGATGGATTTGGACCACTATCCAAAGTCATGGATTTTACCAATCAACAATGCCTTGGCCTCTTTCTTCTCAAGATACCACGGCTTCCTGACATGCGCCTCAGGAGTACAGCTGCTCCAGGACACCGAGGCCCTTCACAGAGGCAGCTCACAAACTTCTTTGCAAAGGAGACTCAGAAGACCAATATAGTTATAGCCATAGTCCACACGAGAGCCTCTCTCACTGCCACAGTCGACACACAGACAAGGAGTACTGATTGATTGAGCCATTCAGCTTAGCTAATCCAAACATCCTAGGCCTCGACACAGGCATTGACGATACCTTCATAGGCAGATACAGGGGATTATTTCTCGGGCTAGAGCTAGGCCCTCCATACCCACATGAGATTGTACCATTTTGAAGCTCATTGTTACTAGATAGAGCTCTATGTTTTACACATAACCATAGTTAGTTTCCTTTCTTATTTTGCTTGTGCTACATATTTTGCCCAGACAGTTGTACCATCATACACATGATTGTAACTCATGGTCTCATAGGTCATTTTGGCCTTTTGTAGGCATTAATATTTCATTTCATTTCATTTCTCTCTCTCTCTCTCGGATTATGCTTAAGCACACTACACCGATGTACATTGCGGGATGTTACATTCCACATAAGGAGTCCCCCTTCTATGTACGACATGAAGTGGATTTGCAAGAACCTTTTGAAGATTTGAGTATGGATACATGCACATATATGCAACAAGGACATGTGATGGTCTTAGGTGACTTAAATGTGTGTATTGGACATATGCAATTTCAGCCCGTAGTGCATGATGAGCTAGACAAGGAAGAGTTTGTGGATGTAGATATATGTTGGTGTAGATAGTCTGAGGATAAAGACATTAACACTCATGGGCATGCTTTGATGGATATGGTTAATGGTTTGCTCATGGATGTGCTTTGATGGATATGGTTAATGGTTTGCACATGCTGATATTGAATGGTATGAATTGTTTCCCCGATACTGAAGGATACACGTGCTGCTCAGCTAGTGGAGGTTCTAGTGTGGTAGACTATGCAATGGTACACATTAATGATTTATACATGATCAGAGAGTTCTGGTTAGGTGGAAAACATCCAAAATCGGATCATATAGCTTTGGGCTTGACACTTGATATTTGCCACCATGTAAGACATGCAAGGGACACAACAGGTATTGGTGCAGTCCGTAGGTGCTGTTTGTATTGATGTAGACAAGAAACAAGCATATGCTAGTCACCTGAATAGTCTTATGAGCAATCTTACTAGGAGCACATGGGCTGATCTAAGAGATGCAATATTAAATATGGCTATAGAGGTTTTTGGGAAACCAAAGAGCAGTCACAAAAATGTCAAAGGATTGCCATGCAAGAAATGGTTTGATGATGAATGTAAGGCTGCATGTAGAAAGCTGAAAATCCTCCCTCAGGGACAAGACTGAAGTGAGGCAGAAAAAAGATATAATGCTCTCACACGTTAAAAGTGACGACGATATGTAGTGGCCAAAGAAAGTGAAGATGTTAGGGAGTTTGAGAAATGTCCAAGGCAAGCATGGAGAAAATTGCAAACCAAACAGTCAAATGTTATGGGAGATTTTACAGATGCTGACATGCTATCGTATGTTACAAAACTTTACATGCATAAAGGGGTACATCCCATCAAATGTGATGTACATACACATCCATTTAGTGCTCTGTTCACTTTAGAAACATTGGAGGTAGCCCTCAACAAGATGGCTAATGGAAAAGCATATGAATGTGGAGATGTTGAAATGGACAACAAAGGAGATTAGACCGGTTATGTTGCATGTGATACATCATGCTTTTGCATATGGTTTTCCCCAAGAATGGCAAGAGAATTGGATACAATTGTTGTATAAGGGAGGAGATTGCAATTTACTCACAAACTACTGCACGATTATGGTTAGTTCAGCCATGGCAAAGCTATTCAGCACTATCCTAGAAATGTAATTGAGCAAATGGGTAGAAAGTAATAACAAACGAGCTTATGGACAAGTAGGTTTTCGCCCCGGTCATAACACCATAGACCATTTGGTTACTTTATGTGTGCTTATGGATGAGAGTTGGCTTGAGGGAGCAACCTTGTATTGTTGTTTTGTGGATTTTAAGAAGGCTTTTGACACCGTACCAAGGATTGGCTTATGGCAACGAATGCAAGAATTAGGGGTCCCAAATGATCTATGCATAAGAATTTACAGGACATATCAATGAGTGGTGTGCCACCTCAGAGGATGCAAGGGGCTGTCACAAGTATTTGAGAGTAATATGGGAGTCAAACAAGGTTGCTCACTCTCCCCTACATTATTTGGTTTATGCATTGATAAGCTAGAGGAAATATTTCTCATGGCTATGAATGAAGAGAAAGCCAAAAGCCCGCATATTGATATGTTTGTCATCTTGCTCCTACTTTATGCAAATGATGTGGTCTTCATATACTGGGGAATGCATGTAGCAGTTCATGGGGATTCTTGAACGGTTTCATCAAGATAGTGGCTTGACGGTGAATATATCAAAAACAAAGCTAATGGCTGTGCACACCAAGCAATCAAAGACCCCACCAAAAGTACATTATGTGGGACAGTCTATAGAGGTAGTATCTACTTTGAAATACTTGGGGATTGATATACCTGCAGACCATAGATGGCATACATGTGTGGAGCGGCGATTAGTAGCACAAAAAAGCAAGTATTATCACTTTGAAAACTATTGCAACCGCACAAATACTAAATGCTGGAAAATACGTTGTATGATTTTTGATACATATATGTTCTACATATGGTAACATCTCCTCATCTGCATGGAATGACATTAAGAAGCTACAAAAAGCTTTTATTCATAGACATTTGGGCATAAAAAACACCACACCATATGTACTTATGCTTTTGGAAATTGGCCATCGACCAATTGAGGTACATGTTATGATCGAAGTACTGAGATATGCCACCGGAGTATGTCAAATGGATGACAGTAGGCTCCCCAAATGAGCATGGAATGCTAGCACACACCTACAGAAAACGTGGAAAAGTAAAGTGCTTTCAACAAGATGGGTGCTGGATATGCGAAAATGGTTTAAAGGGTGGGAAGTGGATAGATATCTAGATATGGCATCCGAAGATGTATGCATGGACACATTTCAATCAGACCTCTTACAAGCGTGTTAAGCAAAACATCAAAGCAAGGGAGCAAATGGCAAACTTGCTTATTATAGTATGCATATCTATCCTTCATGTTGGGAATCCTACATGTAGGTAGAGGCACACACGCAGCCATACATAGCCAACCCTTTCTTAGTGGTATTTAGATGAAATATTGCACGACTTCGAACTCGATCACACACTTTATTAATCGAGACAGGTGCATGGAGTGGATAGGCAAGAGAGATGAGGTTATGCAAGCTGTGTGGACTACAGAGTGTAGAATTAGAGGAGCACATGATTATGACATGCCCAGCATATGCACACATACCGGCTGACCATGATATCCCTTTATAGGGGCCACTTCACTAGTTTTTGATCACTACTCCTATATCAAGGTTAGGGGTTTTCATCACTCTCATGTTATGCTTTCGGGAGAACCACGTTGTATAGATCATTCTTTCACCATAGCTACCCTTTCCTACCATGGGGGAGGAGAATCATTGTATATTTGGAAAGGTCCCATGGGTCATAATTTGGCCTTCCATGGACGATAATAAAATACTCTACTCTCTCTCTCTCTCTCTCTCTCTCTCTCTCTCTCTCTCTCTCTCTCTCTCTCTCTCTCTCTCTCTCTCTCTCTCTCTCTCTCTCTCTCTCTCTCTCTCTCTCTCTCTCATCATTTGCCATCAAGGATGAGCACCTCCTCTCAATGGACTCACTATCTTGGACAACCCATGAATAGGAATTCTTGCCTTAATGAGAGTACAATGTTTCTAGAGAGTCCTATTGATCAAGATGGGATACTACAACAAGTAAATGATCATGGAGAGATCATTTTGTATATGATGGTAACCTAGACTTGGAGTCCTTAGGATTGTAAGCAGCAACATAGTTGTTTTTCATTTTCATTGTTGTTCTCGAGTTAAGATTTCATGGTTAATGTACTCATTTCTTTGGCTCATAGGCCATTCTGGCTTTTTGGAGGTATAAATCTCTCTCTCTCTCTCTCTCTCTCTCTCTCTCTCTCTCTCTCTCTCTCTCTCTCTCTCTCTCTCTCTCTCTCTCTCTCTCTCTCCTAAATGGAAGTAATAGAGTGTGGAGGAGGAGAGAGTGTGGTTGAGAGAGCTTTCATGAAACAAGAAAGATGTGTATGAGAAAGAAAGGAAGACAAAGAACAAGATGAGCAGGCCTTTCTAAAAGTGATATTAATTTGTTCTATTTTTTTCATATGGAAAAATATAGAGTTTTATTTGGTTATGTTGAAATTTTTGTATTTTAATATTTGGTATGCTTAAGTTGTTTCCTTTTTTAAAATTTTTAATTATCTCCATTTATGTATGCAAATGGAGGAATGTATTCTTATTTATCTTATTACAGGTGCTACTTTTCTTGGTAATATGGTGGCTTGCACTTTCAATAAAATATTACAAGCAATGGTGAAGGCCCATGATGAGGAGCAAAACATTGCACTCACCCATGCATTATGTGCATATCGTCACAAGGAGATACAAATCCTCATCCAAAATGGACACTTTCCGAATTGCAAGCCCCACATGTGCCAATAAGGCATGCATGTTAGGATTTAGTTGCTTTCAATCCTAAAATGTTGTATATGAGCCAAAATTAGGCTTCTTATAAAGTAATCTTCCAGTTATAATACAAAAAATTTCATCAAGTAATTTATTACCCTTGAACTTTCTATTGTGTCAAGAAATATGTTATTGTATGTATGTTTCAATACAAAATAGATTACATACATCCATATAAATACACAATACCATGCAATGATGAGTGTAAATAATTGTTTACTATGGTTCTCAACCAAATGAATCCAAAAGGGTGGCACAGTTACAAAGCCCTACCACCCAAACTTTTTATTTTCTTGCAACTGTCACTATTAGCATCTCTAACTGCTGCTATTTGTATTAGCATCACTATTCGCATTGATAATTTACTTCAACTGTCACTATTGGCGTTGCTATTAGTATTGTTAATATCTTCACTATTGGCATCACTATTTGCCTCTTTATGACTTGTCATATTAGCAACACTAATAGTGACATCAATATACAAGTCATCAAGACATAAGATATCAACACCGTAGTTTAATATAGGTATAAGATAATCCATGAGCCTACTTGTACCAAGTGAGACTTATGCATAGACACAAAGTTTTGTGTAAGTAAATTTTATAAGTTATGAAAAAGTTAGAGCAAACGTAAGATCATCCTTGCGCTTGCCTTCCATGGTTGCCTTGTCACCATTTGACCTTCGGCCCATGTATTGACTAGTGCCCTTTCTCTAGGTCTCTTTCCTTTATTGGCAGCTTTTTCAAGGTATGATCATGGAGGTGATCCAACTGTGTATTAAACCCTCATTTGAAAATCCTTCAAAACAAACATAGTGCTCCCTCATTAGGGAAGTCTTAAGACTCCAACTAAAAGTAAGGCAAACAACCTATTTATAAGTAGGAAAAATTTTCTCTTTCCAAGATAAGCATAATGTCTCTAAAAATTTATCCACAATGAAAAAGAATTTCTTTAAGTATTCCACAAGGAACAACCCATAGTTAAGAAGAACACCAAAAGCATTATGAATAACTCAACATATTTGATTCTGGTTTCTTGTTCATACATGTTAGCTTTGTGAAGAAGCAGGTGCCTTAAATTGGCATACTATAAGAAAAACAATGTTAATTATAACATAAACAATGCCTATTTTGAAGGCCTTGCTTTACACTCTTTTTTTTTGGATTTATCAACATAGTCCCTCTAAGTTGTACAATTACATGAAAGTGATACATAATGATCCTCCTAGTACTTATTTTGTAGATGAAGATAACACAACTCAATCTTATTTAGTTATCTTAGGTTTTCTCTCAAAAAAGTTTCCAATAGTTTATAAGAAAGGAACAAACACAAGCCCAAGTATTCCCTATACGAAATATGCATCATGCACTAAAGATAATATTTCAAAAAGGGATTCAATGTCCTAGTTGATTTTCTTGGCCAATCTAAATCAAGCCTTTGAAGGGGGTTTCCATAAATTAAAGCCCTTTCTTAACATAATTTAAGCTTAAAACTACCCTTTTCTTTTCTTGTCGATTGAAAATGGGCATCAAAATCTCCTTTTAATTACAATGGATTTCTATGCAATAGAAGAACTTGGGAGACTTGCAATGCACATGGATAGTAGTTGTCATAATTGGATGAGTACTCATCATAGTCTTAATCATATCCTTCAAACCTTCTTAATCCAAAGTGCTCTTCTAACTTGATTTAACACTCTTGTATTCCTTGAATCCCCTGAAGATTTGATATCTTGGTCAATGGATCTTGAGCTTTGCATGTATAGCTTCCCCTTTGGACTTCTTCTTTTATAATAAGTGTATGACTAGGAAGATACTTATGGAGAGAGTGGGTGTAGTCAAGAGTCAGAATGAGGATATTGAAGGTAGCCAAGAATATGTCTATGAAAATCATAAATAAGAGCAAGTTAGTATTAATCTTTGGCAAGAAGGAAGGGGAGGGGATGAAGTGGTACATGTGATCAATATACTCCCACAAGTGTGTTGACCTAATTAGAATCCTCTCTCTCTCTTTCTCTCTCTCTCTCTCTCTATATATATATATATATATATATGCATGCATGCATGCATGCATGTATGTGTGTATGTATGTATGTATGTATGTATGTATGAAAAAATTATGGAGGGAACCAATCCTTACTAGCTTTGGCTAAGGTCACCTTTTATAGCCTTCTAAGGCCATTAACCCACTCCTCCTTCATCTCATTTTGGTCAATCTCATTGCATGACTCCATTTGTTGCATATGATGAATGATGATTAGGATGCTAGTGGAGCCCTTGATATCGAGACAAGTTCAAACTAGTTGGCATGTGTTGTTGGCATGGGGATGAAAAATGATGGCACTAATCACAAAGCTAGCATGGTGATTCATAAAATGCATGTTAGCACTCTTGGATGACATGGTAGTTTGATTTCTAGGCAATGGCTTCAAATTCTTTGTTATGGTTAGAAACGTCCTATTTAAGGCTTGATGGCTTAGCGAAGTTTATTATTTCCTAATTAACTATTCCTTTGAGGATCCCTTCTCATAGGAATGCTCATATGCATCTTTATAAGGTAGTAGACAATTTGGATTTGAGAATTCTTGTCTTGGATTTCTGGCTTTGAAAATTTAGCTTAGTTGAGACTTAGATAAAGAAATAAAAATTGATGTAAAAAGGGGAAATCATTTTGTTATATTAAATCAGGGACATTATATCCTCTCCCCCTTAGAGGAATCAAGATGTCTCATCTCGAGAAAACTAGAGAGTATTGTTTTCTAAGGTAAGTTGTATGATAGGACATGTGGATTAAGACCCACCATGCTTTTATTACACTACTTTTATTCATGAAATGCATGTTAGCACTCTTGGATGACATGGTAGTTTGATTTCTAGGCAATGGCTTCAAATTCTTTGTTATGGTTAGAAACGTCCTATTTAAGGCTTGATGGCTTAGCGAAGTTTATTATTTCCTAATTAACTATTCCTTTGAGGATCCCTTCTCATAGGAATGCTCATATGCATCTTTATAAGGTAGTAGACAATTTGGATTTGAGAATTCTTGTCTTGGATTTCTGGCTTTGAAAATCTAGCTTAGTTGAGACTTAGATAAAGAAATAAAAACTGGTGTAAAAAGGGGAAATCATTTTGTTATATTAAATCAGGGACATTATATCCTCTCCCCCTTAGAGGAATCAAGATGTCTCATCTCGAGAAAACTAGAGAGTATTGTTTTCTAAGGTAAGTTGTATGATAGGACATGTGGATTAAGACCCACCATGCTTTTGTTACACTACTTTGATTATATATAAGCACTCAAATGTCAAAGTGATACAATGAATTCAAGATGATTTTATTGCATCATATTATAGCTCAATTGTCATTAGAAGGGTAAGGCAAATTACAAGTATAAGGATTTTTGTACTTTATAAAGATCTTTCTAGGATTTATATTCATCTTCATAGGTTATAGTGGGCTTTAGGCCTTCACCACTATCTAATTCTTAAGATAGACCAAATGCTAAACTTGCATGGCTTCTTTTCATCATTGGCTCTTCATCTTCTTCATCCAATTCAAGGCAATTTTCTTGGATATACCCTAGCTCATATCACTGATTGGGGCATCTCCTATCGAATAGGTACTTATGTTCAAGAAGTTGGTTTCTATTTGGCTAGATCAAAGCTTGGCTCATATGAGCATCTTGCAAGTCAATTGGCCTTAGAAACTCTAAAGAAGTATCCAAGGGTTGATTCAATCCGTGGCAAAACTCGGCCACTTATTGAATAGTATCCACCACTTTTTTCAAGTGTTATGAACTAAGAGAAATAGGCCTCTAGGCTTAATCCCAAATGACGCAATGTAGAAAACTCATTCATCTTAATAGAATGGTAAGAAGATGACAAGTATCTCTATCTTAGGGCCCCCTTAATTTCTTTCTAGCTCACAAGGGCTTCGATGGTAGCATTGACTCAACATCACTACTTTCACCATAGACATGCATTGCCTACCAGTTGTAGCTTTGTAATCATAGCCTTGTTTGATGCACTTGTTTCTGTCACATCAAATTAATCTCAAAGGTTCTCAATCCAAACTTCAACATCAATCTCAACATTGGATTCTTTTCCCGTGAACTCAGGATGCTTGATTCAGTACAAGAGAATTTTCTTTTCTTGGAGCTTAGCATTCATGTTGTAGAAGATGCTTGGCAACCCAAGACCATATCATTTAGGTTATTTCTTTTAGGACATTTTCAACTCTTTCCCTCTTGAGTTTACAAGTCAAAACATTAAGTAAACACATGTATAGATTTTTTAAATGTGTTCATATTTTTTTGCTTTGATACCACACGTAATGGCCCTATCTAACATTCCCTTGATGGCATGATTTGTGTAGCCTAACCTTAGGTGATGCCATTCACAACTCTATTGGAATATCACACAATTTGTTGCTAGGATCTCTTGAGTCTACCTTGTAGGGGAAGATCTACCCAAAATTAAGGTTCATATACTTGTAAGGTCACCTAAAAAATTATCTAGCATTGATCATGGCAACTACTTGTGCAAAATTTAACCAAACCGAACCAAACTTGTGTTGTAGATTTTGCCAAATTTTTACCAAACTTAAATCACCAAACAATAGTGCAACAAGTCCAAGTTTGTCATTTCAAAGAAATTAGTTAGGATAATGCATGTGACAATGATTGTAGCAAAATGTAGTAGTCTTCTTAATTGTCTAATTACTTAGCACATTTAATTTGACATAGAAAGATAACTTCTTTAATTAGCCTATTAATACAAGGTTCATTGATATAAGTTAGTCATAAACACAAAGATAAGGTTAAATAATCTTTAGAAAATAGTAGCAATAATGTATTTATTGACAACTTCTCCAAGGTGCAATGCCAATCTAGCATTTTGTCCCTTTTATCAAGACCTATATCTAAAGCACCTAGATACCTACGTCCAACTTCCATGTACATAATCTATATAATCCACCCTTTATCTAGAATAGTATCTTCCCAACATTTGTAGACATTAAGCCACTGAGGATTTTCTCTCTCCATCCTAAGCCCAACATGGGGTGTCCAAAGCCTCATAGACTAGCATGCTACTGTAGAAGCAAATCTTGCCTTTCATGGTGGCCTTCTCACCACTTGACCTTCGGCCACTGTATTGGGCAGTGCCTTTTGGGTCGCATGCCTTTATTGGGATCTTTTTTTAAATGTGATCTTGGAGTTGATCCATCCATACATCAAACCTCATCTAACAATCCCTTGGAATGAATATAGTGCTCCCTTGGACATCTCAAAACTCAAATAAAAAGAAAGGTGAGCAACCTATTTTTAACTAGGAAATCATTTCTTTTTCCATGGTAAGCATAATGTATTTACTTAAATTTTTGCTATAAAAAATAGTTTATTCGAGTATTCTACAAGGAACAACTAATTTATCAACATAGTCCCTTGAAGGCATACAATCACATTGAAGGCTAATGTAATCTTTTATATCCTTCTAAGCCTATTAATCCACTCCTTATTTCTCTCTTTTTTGTCAACCTTATTGCATGGCTCCATTTTTTGCATATAGTGGACGATGATCATGATATTAGCGGAGCTTTCAATATTGAGACAAGTTCAAACTAATTGATGTGTGTTGGTGGCATGCAGATAAAAAATGATGGCACACTCATCACAAAGTTGGCATGGTGGTTCATGAAATGCATTGGGGCACTCTTGGATGCCATGGCAGTTTAATCTATTAGACTAGGGATGGCTTCAAGGCTTATGCAGCTATTAAAATTGATCATTTCTTTCATAAAAACAGCCTTGTTATGGTTAGAAATGGCCTATTAAAGGCCTAATGTCTTAGTCTAGTTTATTATGTCCTAAATAACTCATTTGGTTGAGGAGGAGTTCTCATAGGAATTCTCATAAGCAACTTTAGAAGGTCATACACAACTTTACAAGGTCATAAGCAACTTTACAAGGTCATAGACAACTTGGATATGAGGATTCTTGTCTTGGAATTTTTGGCTTTGGAGAATTTAGTTTGGTTAAGACATAGACAAATAAAAAAATATGGTGTAAAAAGAGGAAATTAGTTCATTATATCAAGCCACGGACATTAGAGCCATCTTGGCCTTGAAAGATAATTTAAAGCAAGTCTATTTTATTAACATTAAGTACAGCTTGCAATTATATAAAATCTTTTTTTAAATGCGAAAAGCTATTGTATTAGTAAATATGTAAAATTTTACAAAAAGAGGTCATCATATTGTGAACAACCTTTGCAAAACCCATTTTCTTTAAGGCCAAGAGGATAAAATCCCACCATACTCTATCATAAACCTGATTCAAATCAAGATGACCATTACAAAATCACTATTCAAAGATAATGTATAATCAAGGGAAAGAACTAAGTTAAGCATGGCCTCATAATCATTCCTCTTATGCACAAAACCAAATTGCATTTTATGGACTCCTTCTACTAGAACATGCCAAATTCTGAGAGATAAGTCTTTTCCTAAGATCTTATGAGAGGCATTCAAAAGAGTAATGGGCCTCCAATCCTTATAAGTTTTCTTCGAGGATTCTTAGGAATGAGCTTGATTATCCCTTTGTTCATGGTTTTAGAAAGAGAGTCTCCATCGCTTATCTAATTGAGCAAAGAGCATAAATCAAACTTGCAAGATTCATAGATGCACTAAAAGAACTCAATAGGTAGACCATCACATCTCAGGGACTTGTCCTTTTTCATTTGAAAAACCACTTCATGGATCTCTTCCACAAAAAATGGTTTGTCCGAAGAAAATATTTTATCTTTAAAGAGGAGACAATGAACCAACTACAAGAAGTTCAAGGGCTTTTGCACATAGTTAGCATCCATTGAGGGCATATCTGCCACAATGTTGGAGAGACAAGAAGTAAACATGTAAGCTATACCCTTCTCATAAAAAATAATAGAGCCATTCTAATCCTAAACGTGAACAATAAGGCCCATCATGCGTTTTTGCTTCATTGCCTTGAAGAAGAAAGGGATCGAGTACCAACTTTGAGACAATGGTTTTGAGCTTGAATGTGCATCCCTTTGATCTTCTCTTGTTCAATAATTTGCAAGAAACTTTTAGACTCAATGAGAAGACACCTGACAATCCCATCCTTAGGGTCATTCCTAGACAATATGAATAAGCAAATCCCTAATAGCCATAGTAGATGAGTAAATGGAACGTTTATAAGAACCATTCTTTTTTCTATCAAATTCTTTTGTGATGGCAATGATGTCAGATATCTTCTTATCCCATGACTTGGCAGGATTAGAGAGGCTACCACTTCTTTCTTCTAAACTTGCTTAATATCCTTGAGGAACCGAGGGCTCTTTAAGAAAGACAGATTCAGTGTGAAGGGAGGTGGACCATCTCTCCTTGATTGATATTTCATATAAAAGCAATGGAAGCGCATATTGGGAAATGATATGATGTAATTACAGAAGTATCAACACCAAAATTAGAGCTTGGATGAACCCACCATGCATAATTTGAAAGATAGAATCTATCTAACCTAGCAACTCTCAGAAAGTTGATTGTGCCACATAAAGCACTTTAAGTCTTGGCTCAAGATAACAACATCCACCAATTGTTTCGAAATATATTGTTGATCTCAGGAAGAATCTCTTCAGCTCCCTTAGTTTCCACCTCCTGAGAATGATCTTTAGGATAAAGTACCATGTTCCATCACCTTTAAAAATGGGCGAAGTACCTACTTTAAGTTGATCTAATTTCTTTCACACTTGAGATCTCAAAGATGAGACATTAGGAGCATAAACTAGCATAAGATTTGTATGCACTCCATCGAAAGTAAGCCTTGTGGAAAGATAATTACCTAATTCACTATTAGCAATAACTTACATAAAATATTGATATCCATAAAGCAATACATTTATTCAACTTGGGACATAAATACCAAGCATACAAGATACAAGATACTGCAAGCATAAATAAGACAATTGATTATTGGGACTAGTTTGGTAACATCTCATAATTAGAACCATACTACAAGCCTTTTTAAATTTCTTCTTTTAAAAAACACTAGTTCCACACCATCATCATATTGAATATCCACTTTCAAGCCTAATGTGTTGAATTCATATTTAAAAGGTAGAAAATGAAATATTAAATTAGTGAAATAGAAACACAAATTAGTGCAAACATCAAATCAACCTATAAGACAAAATGCACTTAGAGACAATAACAATCATACATCTTTTAGACCAAAAAAGCTACCACAAATTTTTTAATGATAAGAATTGTGAACAAAATGTGCTACTTATAAAAGGAAAAAACATTGATATACTCAAGGGGAAAAAAAAAGGTGAACCCTCATTTTTTTCATTTTTGTGAGAATAGATTACCTCTCCAAAAAAATTGTTCCAATGCTAATAACGCACATATGGATAGACATGATCCAAGAGTTCATTCACAGATTTACTCATGGTCTTGTAACTTTGAGTAATCATGGATTGATTGATGCATGTCTGATACAAAGAGGTGTGATTAATAAAAGTCCTTCTTGGACTAAGCTCATGGATGAATTCAATTAACAAAAACAATTAATCTTTGGACTTAAAAAACATTAGCATTGTTCAAGTTGACAACACACAAATAGTTTAATAGTGAGGAGCAAAGTTCTTCTTGTTAACAAAATTAGGGCAAAATTGGACTGTAACATGGGAAGCAAACTCAGGTGACCTCAGTGTGATATTGAGAATTGGGACCTTCTGTGCAGTCATTACAAAGGCACAAGTACAAGGAAGGGAGAAGTTATATGGATAGCTCCTTGTCCCTACATTTCTTGCAAGCCCTAACAAACTCCACTCCTTTCTCTTGCACGACCTTCATCATTGTTATCGACACCCTAGCTACTTGCACTACAACCTTAGGGTCAATATGTGCCGATGCACTATCTCCACAACCCTTCACTTTACTTTGCCCCATGCTTTGAGCCAATGCTTGCTACCAATTCATCCTTGAAATTGCAATCATTATAGAATTATTTGAATTCCATTATGTATCCACAAAAATCATGAAGCCATCCTCTAGTAAGAAATCGATTTTAGTGGCTAGCCCCCTCTAGCATCAAGCTCATTGATGCTTCCAACATTTGTCTAAGAGGCCATCGATGTGTTAGCCAATCACTATGATTGTTATGGCACAATGGAAACCTCTTATACATAGCCTAATATGTCTCATATAAGTAGAAAATTCTTGACAATAGTTGCACATGATTACTACAAGGTCAATAAATACATATCTAGACCATTACATCATCAAGTCTCAAGTCACCGCCATAGTCATCCTTATAATGGTTGCATGCTTCTTTAGTTTTGTCACTCTCAAATATGTCATCAAAGATCTCTACTCTTACAATGTATCTTTTGTGACCTTTTTTAAATGTGAAAAATTAATATTCTCTTAAGGAAGTAGGGCAAAAAACTTTGTGCATGCTAAAGAGGGAAGTGGATGTAAATAACAACAATGGACCTATGTGCATTTACATCTAGTCTAAGTAAATGCATGGAAGGTGGTTTCTCATTATATGAACTCCTTTCCTATTTGAATTCACCCAAGATCTTGTGTCCACAATATGTACTTCTTTAATATTTGCACTTTCATCTCAAATTCCCTATAGGTTCTAGGAGAAAGCACAAATATGATGACTTTATATCTCTCCCATCTTTGCTAAGTCCTTGCAACTCCACATTCACATCTTTGCAATAGTATAGATGCTTTGAACAATATCTTGTATGCAACTTGTTTAAAGCATTAATAGGATCATTTCCTTGGTAAAATCTCTTGTGATAATGGCTTTTCTCTATCCATGAGAAGTGGATCATACAAATTTGTTTGAAAATTTTTACATCAATTTTTTCATAAATGATCATTGTTTCCTTTGTTCTGAACTACTTAGACAAATCGCTTTCTATTATGAAATGATGATGTTTTTGTGCAAGATAGACGTATGTTTTATCTTTGCATAATGGATATTCTCTCTCTCTCTCTCTCTCTCTCTCTCTCTCTCTCTCTCTCTCTCTCTCTCTCTCTCTCTCTCTCTCTCTCAAGCTTATACCCCATTCCCCCCAAATCATATAGCCCACCTCACACATACCCCCCCTGCTTTTATGTTTGGTGGGTAAATTAAGAGGACCCTACCCCTAACGTATATACTTATCTACTTTTTAGAAAAAACCCCCTCTGCACACTTACGTGATTCTATACATTTACTATGATGAATCCCCCCAACAAAGGTAGAGGGAAAGTTAGTAGTTGCAAGTACATGCATCTAGTCTTTTCATCATCATGGTATGGGATGTACTTGTAAAACATTATGGCTCACAGAACATTGTGTGTTGCCTTTGAGCAAGGCAGAAATATTGCCAAGGTCAACTTTAGAGGTATTCCTAGTTTCCATATCTACTCGCATTCATGTGTGCGGATCGCAAAGAATACTAGTCTATTGCCTCAATCCTATATCAAATTGGTATCTCTCATCTAGGGCAATCCTACCAATAGGCCATAGTCCACTAGCAACTGGCTACATGAAAGGTAGAGCCCCATTGGAAGCACACAATAGAAAGCAAGAGCTGTGGTAGATGGAGCAAGAGAGAGAGAGAGAGAGAGAGAGAGAGAGAGAGAGAGAGAGAGAGAGAGAGAGAGAGAGAGAGAGAGAGAGAGAGCATATGTGGGAACTCCAACAATCACAATGTTTGATTGACCTTTTCTTATTCACTAGCTACTAAAAGAATAAAGAATGAGGTGATAGTGATAGGTGTCTACCACTTGTGGTGTATAGGTGTGCCGATACAATGCCCATTGAGTAAATGTGGACAACTAGGTGCATGTGCCTTTACCCCCAAGAACCTCCCACTTAAAGGCAAATGTGGCTTAGTGAGGAGTAAAAGAAAAAAAAGAGAAAAACACAATATATACATAGGATACAATAGGATGAGGAAAAACATAATCTTATCCTATGCCACAACCTCCTAAATAAGGAGGGCATATCATTCCACTGGGAGACTTTTAGTAAGAATATCTCTAGGATTCTCATCAAATCAAGATTTTGACAAGCTCAATGGACTTGTCCTCTATCACCTCCTTGATGAAGTGATAATGCACCTCAATGTGCTTTGTCTTTGAATGGAAGACTGGCTAGATTCTTGCCAACTAAATAACACTCATAGAATCCGAATGAATGTAAGATTTAGAGGCATATTAAGATCTGCAACTAGATGGCCTAACCATGTACTCCACCTCAATACTAGACAAGGCTGTGCATTTTTGTGCCCTAGACATCCAAGAGATAGCATCTCCAGCATACGTAAAGACATACCCAGAGGTGGACTTCCTATTGTCTACATGTCCTACACAATCTAAGTTAGTGTAACCCATGACTCATGTATCTTGGTTGCCATAGAAAATGCACATATCTAGTGTGCCTTTCACGTATCTGATGATACCCTTCATGGCATCCCAATGTTGCCCACTAGGTATAGCCATATATAGCATGCCACAACTCCCATTGCAAATGCTAAGTCAAGACAAGTGGCTATCATGGCATACATCAAACTATTCACTACAAATGTATATGGAACCTTGGCCACCTCGGCTCTCTCATCATTAGACTATGGAAATTTAGCATGACTAATCTTTTATGATACTAAGTGTGATGGTTTGGCCCTCAGAATCCAGTGTGGGGCACTCCCACGACCCCATCTAGGCTCCCAATGAGCACTAGACTCGCCTTGCTGCATTGCGACTTTACCAACTCAACACATCATAGCACGAAGTCAACACGACACAAAGCACATCACAAAACTGACAGAATGCTCACACGTTTGCAAAATGGCCCATCTTTGAGGGCAGAAGCTCATATTCATATCAAGGAAGCATTTACAAGGTAAGCGGGAGACATAGCAAGGGACCATGTCATGGGTGAGGGTGGAGCTATCAACGCACATCCAACATGACTCGACAGTGCGGGATGAGGGAGCTAGAGTACTCCCTCATACAGTGTAAAAAGGATAAGAAAGAACCAAAGGACAGCCAATAGGCTTACGATCCTGTATATGGAATTGCTCAAGTACTATTTGTATGTACTCCTTCTAAGACAAGTAGAGAAGTCCTTTAGAGAAATTGTGTATAATGTGCATACCAAGTATGTGTGAGGCCTATCCCATGTCCTTAATCTCAAAGCTCCTTTTAAGCTAAGTATTTAAATCATCCAGCTCATCATAAACACTCCTAGCTATATGCATATCATCAATATAAAGCACCAAAATAATAAGGCTATCATCATGAGCCTTCTTTGTATCTAAACATTGATCCATATCATTGCAAAAATATGCCTACGAATGCATAAATGCATAAAACTCATGGTACCAATCCCTAGGTTCTTGGTTAAGTCCATAAGGACTCTGCTCTAATTTTCACACTAGCTATTTCATGCCTTTCTCCGCAAAGCCCTTGGCTATTACATATAAATCTTATCATGCAAGTCCCCATGTAAGAAATATGTCTTCACATCCATCTGATAAAGATTCAAATCCAATTGAGCAACCGAGGCCAAGACCAAGTGTAGGGTAGTCATCTTGAATACAAGAGAGAAAATTTCATCAAAATCAACACGATACTCCTACTTAAAGCCCTTTGCAACCAATCTAGCATTATATGCTAGGTTAGGGTGACCAAGGGCACTCTTTAGCTTGTACATCCACTTGCATGGCCATGAATGTTTCCCATTAGGCAAGGAAACAAAGTTACATGTACAGTTCTTTTACAAGGAATCTGTAACGTGCCTGCCTATCGATTGTCCAGGCATGTTTTTAGCGGTCCATGAAGAGAGAATCTAAATGATGCCGCCCGACACTCCCATGGAATGTTACGGGGTTTGTCACCTAGGGTTTCTCGGGTCGCCTCACAACGAAACGTTCGCAGTCAAACCCACTAGGATCGACCTGAATTTGGGTTCCTAATGGCCAAGGTCTCTTAGCATTGGGTCCTAGGCATCCTACTTTACGCAGAGATACCCAAGCTGAAGCTGACCCATGCCACACTTGGTTCAAAGAGAATGGGAAACAAGAGGGATGTGTCACTCAACCTCTCTGCCCGTAGGGCATAGTCCCATTCTAGTCCCCTAAAACGACATGAATTGGGGTTCTATCCTAATAATTTCTCAAGGTCAAACGTCCTAAAACCTTGTGAGAAGCCTCCCAGTTTTCTAGGACCACCTTGCTATAGGACAGACCCATCGAGGATTCCGCCCACCCACTTCCCTCAATAGGCATTCTTTAGTTATCTAATTAGGTCCTATCACATTTATGTGTGATATTTAGAATCAGCTTCCTTAATTAAGCCTTTTAGGGAACATGGCTCATTTGCATAACTTATGGCACTGATGCAAAAACAGTTCAGACAGTTTCCTTGGAAGTAAAATTTATATTAGCATTTTAACTTTAGATACAAGTCTTGTCCAAAAAGGACGATTCCCGCAATCTGTGAGGATGCATCTTGTTTCCTCCAAGTTTTTTCCCTTGCACTAGTAATAGGGCCTCAAGAATCCATCTCGAGTCATGTAGATCGTTTGAGTAGGACCCGAAGGAGGCAGGGAATTTACAACCAAAGACCCCCCTAGCATCCAAGCGTCCTCCTACATTCAATCTAATCCACGGAGATATCTCTTGTGGCGAGTTCGGTCCATATTCTCATCACGCTTATTTAGAAACCCCTTGGATAGGGTTGGTGGCTAGCTAGGGGTGGTTTGGTGTGCCCTCCATGAATTTAACATGATTCATTATTCCAATTTATTTTGTGAGTTTGGGTCATACAATCCTTTCATAGACGATGTTCCTAAATTTACAAGTACAAACAACAATGAAGGCGAGTGCTTAGGACACTTGCTAAGGTGGAGTTCCTATTTTTGAACGCTTAGGGTTCACCCTTTTTGGGTTTTTCTTGCCTTGGTGTCAATTGCTATGACCTTCTGAGGGATAGGGAATACCCTCATTTCGACCCTCATTCTTATGCAATAGGAGCAAGCAATTATGCTATTGGGTTTATATTTAATAGTTTTCGGATGGTAGTTGCCCTAATTTGCTAGCCTTTAGTTCAAGGTTCTTGTCTTGGGATTACATGTTTTAAATAATTCAATCTAGGATTTCAATTGGTCATTTGGTAACCTTTTTTCTCCTTAGAACCTTATCGGGGGTTTCTAAGATTACCCTAGGATTTCACTCCCTTAAGAATTCGTAACATAAACTTTTGTTCACTCCTCCCACAAGAAGCGAAGAGCAAACTAAGCCCTTTGCAATCCTTGAGCAGTCACGAGCATCAAACGTCATGTGGCAAATGGTCGTTCTTTCTTGCGGATACGATGCTCGAGTTTTCTTGTATTGACATCAAGTTGTATCATGGTTTTAAATGATACCCCTAAAGATGTTATTAGACTTATCGCGACTAGTTGCTAGGATAGAGACCCGTGAGCATATTCACTTGATTCTAGGTTAATCTATGATTGTAGCATTAATTCTACGATTAAACCCTAGCCTTACTTATCATCTAGGGTTTCATTTATCGAACTGCCTCTTGCAATTAAGTTTAACAATTTACATGCGCATCCTAAATCTATCTTTTAAGATGAATCCCTATCATGTAGTGCAACCAAAACTGTCCACGATGCCATGCAAATCTAGATGCAAGTATTTTCTGAGTTGATGATGCAATGCGGAGCTTCGATTCTTGGAAATTCATTTCAATGAACTTATGCAAATCATAAATTATGACTTATATCTTTCTTTGTGTGAGGTACATGAATTCGTCATGCCTAATGTAAATGCGAGCCAAATCTCTCTAATGGTTTATAGGATGCCATCGTCATACACGGTCTTGCATATTGGTAACCTAAGATGCACTCACAAAAATTCGTACCTAATAATCAGCTTAGTATTGAAACAACCCATAGATGCTTAATCAGTTTTCATGGAAAATCATGATCATCATGAACTTGATTCAAGCCTTTACAACTACCTTTCCAGTTATGCAAATTACACGATACAAAAGTATGATTTCTTTCTATGATGATTATGCTTTAGTGTTCCGTTCATAGGGCTAGACATCGTAACGGTACCTGGTTTTGGAGTGTCAAATTAGCATTTATACCCAATAACCCATTCATGTTAGCGGTGACATCTTTGCCCGATCCTCCTTCCATGGTTGTGACATTTTCGATTACTTGGGAGAGTTTGTGCTTCGAGGCCATTTCGGAGCTTGGAATGCGGGCCTTCTCTTCTCTCGGAGCACTCCTTTGTGGTGCTGTAGTTTCCTACGCTTTGCCTTGACTTCTGCACCATTTTGCCAACTAGAGGGCAGTTGATAGAGAGATCATGGGAATAGTGAGGGAGAGAGGGTACTTGAAACTTCTTCCATGTGAGGAATTTCCCTTGTGACTTCTCTCTCTCTCTCTCTCTCTCTCTCTCTCTCACTCTTTTTCAAATTAGTAGTAGGGGGGAAAGAATAACATGCCCTTTTTTACTTCATGGAGGGGGATTTTATAGGGGGAGATGGGTATTAATTGGGGGGAAAGGCGCTGTGATAAGGAGTCCTTAGCTTCATAGGACCCCTAGATTGCCCGTCAGCATGCTGCTTATTAAGGGAAAAGAAGGAATAGAGGAGGGGGGGTTGGTGGTGGCACACGTGTGTCCCTCCCCCCATTGTTTATCACGTCATCTTCCTGATCGTTGTCTACAACTGTAGTTCTGCCATCATTGTCTTGTGGCTCTGTCATCATCATCTTTTCCTTCACCTTCATCGACTACAAGTATAGCTCCCCCTCCCTTTGCCAGCTGGTGGCATCGATAGGGGGGGATGGTAAAACATTTTTTCGTTTAATTTGATAATAAGGGGGGGTCTTACGGTCATGAGAATATTACATCCTTCTCCCCTTAAGGAATCGAGATGTCCTCATCTCAAAAGGAATCGAGAGTATTGTTGGTTGAGAGTACTATCTTTAGTCCATGTGGCATCCTCTTCTAGATAATCCTTCCACTGGATGAGGTACTCTCTGAGGGTTCTACTCCTCAATCTCTTTTTTCGAATGTCTAAGATTCTATTTGGCCAGAGCTCAAGGACTCCTTGGCTTGGCATTACAACTTCTTGATCATTGAGTACATGGCTAGGATTGGATACATATTTCTTTAGTAGGCTAACATGAAATACATTATGAACCTTTACATTCTTAGGGAGTTGGAGTTTGTAGGCATTGGGGTCTAGGCACCGGGCCCTAGGCACTTGAGGATCCTATAGGGCCTGCAATACCTTGGACGCAGTTTCTTAAATTCTCCCAATGATAAGGAGCTCTTCTTGGGTTGTACACGAATAAAAACCATATCTCCCTCTTTGAAGAGTTGCTCTTGTCTTTTTACATCTGCATAGGCTTTCTGCCTATCCTTGGCAGCTCTAATGTCTTGTCTAATGGCCTTGACGTGCTCATCCATTTCATCAAGATTTTTCTTGGAAGCTTCTACTCTTAAGGTAGGATCTGAAAAGTTCAATGGAGTACGGCAATCATGCCCATACAATGCTTGAAAAGGTGTCATTTGAATGCTTTGTTGGTAGGAAGCATTATAGGCGAACTCTAGCAATGGTAGATATTGGATCCACTTTCTAGGTTCGTGACAACAATATGCTCTAAGAATATCTTCAATGACTTGGTTGACCCTCTCCATTTGGCCATTAGTTTGAGGGTGATAGGATGTATTGAAACAGAGTTGAGTCCCAATGGCCTCGAATATCCCTCTTCAGAAGTGAGATGTGAAGAGGGAGTGGCGGTCACTAACGATCCTTCTAGGCAATCCATGGAGTCGAAATATCTCCTTGATAAATAATTTGGCAATATTTGAAGCTTTATAGTTTGTTTTGACTGGAACGAGATATGCAATCTTGGTGAGCATGTCTACTATAACCATAATTGAATTGTATCCTCCTTGAACTGAGGGTAACCCAACAACAAAGTCCATGTTGATAAATTCCCACTTCATCTGGGGAATGTCAAGAGGTTGTAGCTTCCCAGGCATCTTGACATGTTCTGTCTTATTGCGTTGGCAAGACAAACATTCTGTGACATATTTGAGTAAGTCTCCCTTGAGCCTTTCCCAATGGTATCTCTTCCTGATCGTGTTGAGAGTTTTGACATATCTGGATGGCCTAAAAAGGTGGAGTCATGTGCTTCCCAGAGTATTCTCTATTTGAGTTTCTTGCTTGAGGGTATGTATAATCTTGTCCTGAAATAGACAAGTCCCCCATTGACAGTAAATTCTTGATACTTGCCCTTAAGTCTGGGGTTTTGGTCATTTTCCAAAATCTCCTTCATCATCTTCAGATATTCTGGGTCATGGCCAGCTTCCTCCTTAGCTAGTTCAAGGATAGGGTTGCTAGGCATTGACATCATAGTTGCTAATGATGCTGCCATTGAGGGTTCCTCCACAATAAGAGAGTTGAGGAACGCTTTGCGACTTAAGGCATCAATGATTACATTCTCTTTGCCAGGTCGATACCTGATCTCAAAGTCATATTCCTGCTGCAGAACTTCAATCCAATGACGTTGTCTCATATTGAGGTCGGTCTAGGTGAAGATCCATTTAAGGATCTTATGGTCCGTGACCAAAGAGAACTTGTTACCAAGAAAATAGTGTCGCCAAAGCTTGAGAGCATGAATAACTACTAATAGCTCCAAGTCATGGGTAGCATAATTCCTTTAATGGGTTTTTAGCTTCCTCAAAGAATATGCTATAGGATTTCCTTCTTGCATTAGTACATAGCCTAGCACAAGTGAGCTAGCGTCTGTGACAACTTCAAATTCCTTGCTCAAGTCAGGGAGTTTCAGAATTGGTGTTGTCACCAAGCTATGCTTGAGTTGATCAAAACTCGATTGTTTGGTTGGGCATCCACACTATGGCAACCTGGGGTTTTTTAGTAGATTTGTGAGGGGTGCTGTGATTGAGGCATAGTCCTTAATGAAGATCATGTACCAACCTGTTAATCCAAGAAAGCTATGCACTTCTTTGATAGTAGTTGGTGGAGGCCACTCTTGGACATCCTTGGACATCCTAAACCTTTGTAGGGTCTATAGAGATTCCCTCGTTTGACATAATAAATCCAAGGTATTTGATCTGCCTCTTGAGGAATGCACACTTTTTCTTCTTAGCATAGAGCTTATGTGTCCTCATAGTTTCAAGGATGATGAGAACTTGGGATTCATGATCCTTCTCTTCCTTGGAATAAATGAAGGTGTCATCAAAGAAGACAAGTACAAAATCATCAAGATATGGTCTAAAAATGTCTTGCATTAGCTTATTAAATGTGGTAGGAGCATTAGTCAAACCAAAAGACATTATTGTGAATTCAACATGACCATATCTAGTATTGAGAGTCGTCTTAGGGATATCCTCATCCTTGACCTGACCTCAAATCAATCTTGGAGAAGATTCTTGCTCCTTGCAATCGATCAAGTAGCTCGTCTATCCTTGGAATAGTGTAACATGCCCGCCTATCAGCTATCTAGGCATATTTTTAGCGGTCCATCAAAACCTAGGCCGTTCATCAAGAGACAAACCTAGGCACCTAGGCAACACCATCTGGCACTCCCGTGGAATGTTACGGGGTTTATCGCCTAGGGTTTCTCAAGTCCGCCTCGCAACAGAGCGTTCACGATTGACGAACCCATTAGGATCAACCTGAAACTTGGGTCCTAAATGGTCAAGATCTCCTGACAGCATTTTAGCATTGGGTCTTGGATATCCTACTTTACGCAGCGATACCCAAGTTGAAGTAGACCCATACTGCACTTGGTTCAAATAGAATGGGAAACGAGAGGGATGCGCCACTCAACCTCTCTGCCCGTAGGGCATAGTCCCACTCCGGTCCCCTAAAGTGGCATGAATTGGATTCTAACCTAACAATACCTAAAGGTCGAATGATGATAAAACCTTGTGAGAAGCCTCCCAGTTTTATGGGACCACCCTTCCGTAGGACGGACCCGTCGGGGGTTTTGCCCACCCACTTCCCTCAATAGGCATTCTTTAGTTTTCTAATTAGGTCCTACCACATTTATGTGTGATGTTTAAAATCAACTTCCTTAATTAAGCATTTTAGGAAACAAGGTTCGTTTGCATAAATTATGGTACTAACACGAAAACAGTTCAGACAGGTTCCTTGGAAGTAAACTTTATATTAGCATCTTTATTGAGGTACAAATCTTGTCCAAAAAGGATGATTCCTGCAATCTGTGAGGATGCATCTTATTTTCTCTAAGTTTCCACCCTTGTACTAATAATAGGACCTCAAGAATCTATCTGGAGTCACGCAAATCGTTTGAGTAGGACCCGGAGGCAAGGAATTTACAGCTAGAGCCCCCCTTGGCATCCTAGCGTCCTCCTACATTCAAACCAACCGCCGCAGAGAGACCTCTCATGGCAGGTTTGGAACCCCCTTGGCTAGGGTTAGTAGCCAAGTGGGGGTGGTTTGGCATGCCCTACAAGAATTCAAATTGATTCATTATATCAATTTATTTTGTGAGTTTGGGGTCATACAATCCTTTCACAAATGGTGTTCCTAAATTTACAAGCACAAACAATAGTGAAGGCGAGTGCTCGGGCATCTTCCTATGTGATAGCAACGATCAATTATGCTATTGGATTTGTATCCGTTGGTCTTTGGATGGTAGTGGCCATAATTTGCTAGCCTTTAGTCTAGGGTTCTTGTCTTAGGGATATAACACTCGAGTTTAGTTGTATTGACATCGAGTTGTATCATGGTTAAAGGTGATATCTCTAAGGGTGTTTTGGATTTATCATGGCTAGTTGTAGGATAGAGACCAATGAGTGGTTTACTTGTCTCCAGGTCAACCTATGTTTGTAACAATAGCTTGACTGATTTACAATTAAACCCTAATTAAGACAAATTAAGCCCTAGCCTTACGTATCATATAGGGTTTCATTTATCAAATTGCCTCAAACAATTAAGTTTAGCAATTCATATGCGCATCTTATATCTATCTTTTAAGATGAATCCCTAACATGTAGTGCAAGTGAAACTGTCCATGATGCCACACAAATCTAGATGCGAGTCTTTCCTAAGTCGATGATGCAATGCCGCTCTTCTATTCTTGGGAATTCATTTTAATGCACTTATGCAAATCATAAATAGTGACTTGTATTTTTCCTTGTGCGAGGAGCCTAAAATCATCATGCCTAATGCAAATGCGAGCTACTTCTCTTTAAAGGTTTATAGAAGCTTAATACTTGGTTTAGTATTGCAACAACCCATAGATACTTAACTATTTCTTGGCAACTCATGATCATCGTGGACTTGATTCAAGCCTTTACTCCTACCTTTCCAATTATGCAAATTTTGCGATACAAAAGTATGATTTCTTTCTAATGATGACTATGTTTTACCATCCCATTCATAGGGCTTGACATCGTAACGATACCTGGTTCTAGAGTATCGAATTAGCGTTATTCCCAATAACCCATTTTTTAGTTTCTTTTACCTCTCAAGCATGCCAATGCTAGTGCATAAATCTAATTCTCTACGAACACAATTAATAAAGTCCTTGATTTCAGTGTGCACTAATGTGTAATCTTTTGTGCAAATTATTCATTCTATAACATGACAAAGTGCAATAAAACACAATTCCCAACATGATTTTATAATACAACCTAGTTGGTGGTTAGCTATCATGGATTTTTGCATGAATACTCGTCCCTACCTAATGTAGTCGATCTACGTTTTTTAAAAGATTCCTACTAGAGTAAGATTTATGGAATGGACCTGGTTACCAAGTGTCATGGTTCCTTGACCAGTAGCTCCATCGGTTGATGCGGGATTCATGCTCGATTGGACCTTACTTTGCTTGGGAGGCATCATATAGTTCGGCCTTTCCTTCGTGGATACGCAGACGAGCTACAAAGGAGTTGGCTCCTTGCAAGGGGAAATGGCCATGGGAACCCTCTCAAAGAGGGGGGAGAGGAAGTTTGAAAGCTTCTAAGGAGATTCCCCCCTTTCTCTCTCTCCCTCTCTCTCTTTCTCTGTACCTTAGTGCCTCTCTCTCTCTCTCTCTCTCTCTCTCTCTCTCTTTCTCTCACATTCAATCGAATATTAGGGGGAGAGAAAATGAGGTGCCCCTCTCTCTCCTAGGGGGGATTTTATAGCATTTTGGGGGAGGGGAAGAATGGCGTGGCATGAAGCCCCCACTTATATCCACTAGGAAACTAGGTGGGCCATCGCCATGCAGGATATGGTGGAGGGGGAGAGTGGTGTGCCTGTCATCAGTGTCCTTGACATCATTGCCTCATCTGCAGCTCCATCAACATCATCACATTGCAGGTCCCCCTGTTGCCTTGACACGCTGTCACCATGGCCGTCATTCGACTGTAGCCCCCCCTTCATTTGCCAGCTGGAGATGTGGATAGGGGGGTGATTTTTTTTTTAAACTTGATTTTTTAAAGGGGGGTCTCACGACCATGTGGAAATATAACATCCTTCTCCCCTTAAGGAATCAAGATGTCCTCATCTCGAAAGAAATTGGGGGTATTGTTGGTTGAGAGTACTATCTTTAGTCCATGTGGCATCTTCTTCTAGATAGTCCTTCCATTGGATGAGGTGCTCTTTGAGGGTTCTACTCCTTAGTCTCTTTTCCCGAATGTCTAAGATTCTATTTGGCCAGAGCTCAAGGAGTCCTTGGCTTAGCATTACAACTTCTTGATCATTGAGTACATGGCTAGGATTGGATACATATTTCTTTAGTAGGCTAACATAAAATACATTGTGAACCTTTACGTTCTCGGAGAGTTGGAGTTCATAGGAATTGGGCCCTAGGCACTTGAGGATCATGTAGGGTCCACAATACCTTGGACTTAGTTTCTTAAATTCTCCCAATGATAAGGAGCTCTTCTTGGGTTGTACATGAATAAAAACCATATCTCCCTCATTAAAGAGTCGCTCTTGTCTTTTTACATCTGCATAGGCTTTCTGCCTATCCTTGGTGGCTCTAATGTCTTGCCTAATGGCCTTGACCTGCTCATCCATTTCCTCAGGCATTTTCTTGGAAGCTTCTATCCTTAAGGTAGGATCTGAAAAGTTCAATGGAGTATGGCAATCATGCCCATACAATGCTTGAAAAGGTGTCATTTGAATGCTTTGTTGGTAGGAAGCATTATCAGTAAACTCTACCAAGGGTAGATATTGGATTCACTTTCTAGGTTCGCGATAGCAATATGCTCTAAGAATATCTTCAATGACTTGGTTGATCCTCTCTGTTTGGCCATCAGTTTGAGGGTGATATGCTTTACTGAAACATAGTTGAGTTCCAATGGCCTCGAATATCCCTCTCCAGAAGTGAGTTGTGAAGAGGGAATCCGATCACTAAACGATCCTTCTAGGCAACCCATGGAGCCTGAATATCTCCTTTATGAATAATCTAGAAATATCTGAAGCTTTATAGTTTGTCTTGACTAGAACAAGATATGCAACCTTGGTGAGCATGTCTACTGTAACCATAATTGAATTGTATCCTCCTTGAACTGAGGGTAACCCAACAACAAAGTCCATGCTGATAAATTCCCACTTCATTTGGGGAATGTCAAGAGGTTGCAGCTTCCTAGGCATATTGACATGTTCTGCCTTAATGCGTTGGCAAGACAAACATTTGGTGACATATTTGAGTATGTCTCCCTTAACTTTTCCCAATGGTAGCTCTTTCTAACCGTGTTGAGGGTGTTGACATGACTGGGATGGCTTGAAAAAGTGGAGTCATGTGCTTCCCAAAGTATTATCTGTTTGAGTTTCTTACTTGAAGGTATGCATAATCTTGTCCTAACACAGACAAGTCCCTCATTGAAAGAAAAATCTTGATACTTGACCTTAAGTCTGGGGTTTTGGTCCTTTTCCAAAATCTCTTTCATCATCTTCAGATATTCCGGATCATGGCTAGCTTCTTCCTTAGTTAGTTCAAGGATAGGGTTGCTAGATATTGACACCATAGTTGCCAATGATTCCACCATTGAGGGTTCCTCCACAATAAGAGAGTTGAGGAATGCCTTGCAACTTAAGGCATCGGTGATCACATTCTCTTTACAGGGTCGATACCTGATCTCAAAGTTATATTCTTGTAGAGCCTCAATCCAACAACGTTGCCTCATATTGAGGTCAGTTTGTGTGAAGATCCATTTGAGGCTCTTATGGTCCGTGACCAAATAGAACTTGTTACCAAGAAAGTAATGTCGCCAAAGTTTGAGAGCATGAATAACTGCTAGCAGCTCCAAGTCATGGATGGCATGATTCCTTTCATGGGGTTTTAGCTTTCTTAAGGAATAGGTTATAGGATGACCTTCTTGCATTAGTACACAGCCTAGTGCAAGTGAGCTAGCATCCGTGACAACTTCAAATTCCTTGCTCAAGTCAGGGAGCTTTAGAATTGGTGCTGCAAACAAGCTATGCTTGAGTTGATCAAAACTTGATTGTTCGGTGGGCGTCCACACTATGGAAAATCTGTTTTTTCAGCAAATTTGTGAGGGGTATTGTGATTAAGGTATAGTCCTTAACGAAGATCATGTACCATCCTGTTAATCCAAGAAAGCTATGCACTTCTTTAACAGTAGTTGGTGGAGGCCACTCTTGGACATCCTTAACCTTTGTAGGATCTACAGAGATTCCTTCATTTGACACAATAAATCCAAGATATTCGATCCGCCTCTTGAGAAAGTCACACTTTTTCTTCTTAGCATAGAGCTTATGAGTCCTCATGGTCTCAATGACAATGCAAACTTGGGATTTATGATCCTCCTCTTCCTTGGAATAAACCAAGGTATCATCAAAGAAGACATGCACAAAATCATCGAGATATGGTCTAAAAATGTCATGCATTAGCATGTTAAAGGTGGCAAGGCCATTACTCAATCCAAAAGACATTACTGTGAATTGAAGTAAACTTTATATTAGCATCTTTACTAAAGTACAAATCTTGTCCAAAAAGGACGATTCCCGCAATCCATGAGGATGCATCTTATTTCCTCCAAGTTTCCACCCTTGTACTAGTTATAGGGCCTCGAGAATCTATCTTGAGTCACGTAGATCGTTTGAGTAGGACTCGGAGGTAAGGAATTTATAGCCAGAGTCCCCCCTAGTATCCTAGCCTCCTCCTACGTTCAAACCAACCCGCGGAGAGATCTCTCATGGCGGGTTTGGTCCACGTTCCCATCACGATTATTTAGAACCCCCCTGGCTAGGGTTGGTGGCCAGGTAGGGGTGGTTTGGTGTGCCCTCCAAGAATTCAACCTGATTCATTATTCCAATTTATTTTGTGAGTTTGGGATCATACAATCCTTTCACAGACGGTGTTTCTAAATTTACAAGCACAAACAATAGTGAAGGTGAGTCCTAGGGCATGTGCTAAGGTGAAAATCCCATCTTTGAGCGCTTGTGTTCACCCTTCTTGGGTCTTTGTTCCATTGGCAATAGTTGCCATGACCTTTTGAGGTATAAATAATACCCTTGTTCTGACCTCATTCCTATGTGATAGGAGCAAGCAATTACGCTATTGGATTTGTATCCGTTAGTCTTTGGATGGTAATGGCCCTAATTTGCTAGCCTTTAGTCCAGGGTTCTTGTCTTGGGGATACGACACTTGAGTTTTCTTGTATTGACATCGAGTTGTATCATGGTTAAAGGTGATATCTCGAAGGGTGTTTTGGATTTATCACAGCGAGTAGTAGGATAGAGACCAATGAGTGGTTTACTTGTCTCCAGGTCAACCTATGTTTGTAATAATAGCTTGACTTATTTATAATTAAACCCTAATTAAGATGAATTAAGCCCTAGCCTTAAACCCTAGCCTTATGTATCATATAGGGTTTCATTTATCAAACTACCTCAAACAATTAAGTTTAGCAATTCATATGCGCATCTTATATCTATCTTTTAAGATGAATCCCTAACATATAGTGCAAGTGAAACTGTCCATGATGCCACACAAATCTAGATGCGAGTCTTTCCTAAGTTGATGATGCCATGCCACTCTTCTATTCTTGAGAATTCATTTTAATGCACTTATGCAAATCATAAATAGCGACTTGTATTTTTCTTTGTGCGAGGAACCTGAAATCATCATGCCTAATGCAAATGCAAGCTACTTCTCTTTAAAATTTTATAGGAGCCTAATGCTTGGCTTAGTATTGCAACAACACATAGATACTTAACCATTTCTTGGCAACTCATGATCATCATGGACTTGATTCAAGCCTTTACTCCTACCTTTCCAATTATGCAAATTTTGTGATGCAAAAGTATGATTTCTTTCTAATGATGACTATGTTTTATCGTCTCGTTCATAGGGCTTGACATCATAAGGGTACCTAGTTCTAGAGTGTCGAATTAGCGTTTTATTCCCAATAACCCATTTTTCAGTTTGTTTTACCCCTCAAGCATGCCAATGCTAGTGCATAAATCTAATTCTCTACGAACACAATCAATAAATCCCTTGATTTCAGTGTCCACTAATGTGTAATCTTTTGTGCAAATTATTCGTTCTATAACATGAGAGAGTGCAATAAAACACAATTCCCAACATGATTTTATAACACAACCTAGTTGGTGGTTAGCTATTGTGGATTTTCGCATGAATACTCCTCCCTACCTAATGTAGTCGATCTACATTTTTTAAAAGATTCCTACTAGAGTAAGATTTATGGAATGGACCTGGTTACCAAGTGTCACGGTTCCTTGACCCACAGCTCCATCGGTTGATGTGGGATTCACACTCAATTGGACCTTATTTCGCTTGGGAGGCATCGTATAGTTCGGCCTTTCCTTCACGGATATGCACACGAGCTACAAAGGAGTTGGCTCCTTGCGGGGGGAAACGACCGTGGGAACCCTCTCAAAGAGGGGGGGGAGAGGAGGCTTGAAAGCTTCTAAGGAGATTCCCCCACTAGGTGACCAAGTGGGCCGTCACCATGCAGGATATGGTGGAGGGGGAGAGTGGTGTGCCCGTCGTCAAGGTCCTCAAACATCATCGCCACATCTACAACTCTTTCGACATCATCTCACTACAGCTCTCCATGTCGCCTTGACACGCCATCACCACAGTCATCATTCCACTATGTGTGAAGGTCTAGAAGTTTCTTCAACCAATATAATTGAGATGCAAGACTTATAAAATGTTTCTCCATAAAGCATAATCACATCCTTAGTGCCAATAACATTAAAATACACATGCTTTGATAATGACAGAATGATAGTAGAATCGCATAGCTCATCAAGTTCTGCCTAATCCTTTGCATCATAAAGCTTAGGCTTTATGCTCTCTAACTTCAATGGCTTAACCTACCTCTTTTGCACCAAGACTTGCCATATCTATGTCTTCCAATATTAGAAGCTATTACCATCAAGCTTTTCAATGTTGAAAATAACACTATCTGTTGATGAACCTGCCATAATGACTATAAATACCTTCAAATAACAAGAGGATGGGCTACTATAAATTCAACAGAACAACCCCAAAATTGATATAAAAGGGCAGCCAAAAGGATAGAAACAAATGAGGTATAAGCATCCACAAACGACAATCAATAGAGTGCCAAAACAAATTGTCTACTCTCCGAAAGAAGGCTAAAAACTATAATTACATCAATGCTGAAATAAAGACAATAGTATATGTCATTCCAATTGTGGGAAAATAGCTAAGAACACAAGTGGGTGCACCACTAGGGCAATCTAAGATATATAGAATGCAACTAGTAGTATAGCAACTAGGTACCAATAGCTATCAAAGCATATAGAATCAAATTAGTCCACAACCGAAGGTAATGGTGTCCAATAGCATTCAAGAGAGCATATACATGAACCAAGAGTCCCACTATCTTAAAGAACAAGCTCTAGCAATAAGTAAGTACAATCATCTCCCATTGAAAGTGAATCTAGAATGCAAAGTGAGCAAGCAAAGCTCAATACATAAACATCAAAGCACTTGAGAAGCCCAAGCGCATCACAAATACATCTGGGAGTAGAAGTGTCTAATGAAGCTTTAATACCCATAAGTGAGTAAGTACACAAGCTTAAAGCAACTAGCAAAGCCCAAATAAATTAAATATATCTCAAATCCAATTGCCAAAGTATGTCATAACCATATCTAGGCTCATACATCAATGCTAGATATCACTATAGGCATATAGCATACCCAAAATACCATGTTGGTAAAATAGACATTCAATGTATAAAGCTCAATGTTGTATGCTTGCTACGTGAATTTTTATGCTCTAATCAACCCAAAATCCTTTTTGAGCATCAATGCATCATATGAGTGTTACAAACATTCCCGATAAGCATCAGTAGAGCATAAATCAATCAAATGCTTGTTATCCAAACTAGAGTTTGTTCTATTATGTGTAAAATAGAGAATTGATAACATCATAGAATCAACTCTGTGAGTACTCAAATCTGTAGCTCTCATCACACTCTTTGTTTCTAGCTATACAACATTTGAATATGGTATTGTATACAAAAGTTATGGTCAAAATACAAAAGTGTTATGCTGCCACCATAATTGTCCATGACTCCTACAACATGCTTCTATATCCACTCAAAATGGGTAGAATGGCTGATTCTTAGCTCAATAATCTCTTAAGAAAACTCAACTAAGCCCTGGAAAGCTCCCTGACAAGTTGAGATAAGTTGGAACAAGGTAGGAGAATGAAAGACTCAAGGCATACCTTGAGAGAAAGAAACAATTGCTGCCATGAAACCTTAAGCTGAAGCTTCTTCATGGGATCAGTGAAGCTCCTCAAGTCCAAGCTCGAATACTAGTTGAAAGGTATAGCGTGAGTGGAAGCATACAAGCAAAAGTAAGAGCAAAGAAAAAGCTATGGCAGATGGAACAAGAGGGTAAGAGAGAGAGACATCGTATGTGGGAAGTCCAATAGTCACAATGTGTGACCAAACTTCCCAAGTTCAATAGTCAGTAAAAGCATAAAGAATGAAGTGATATGATGGGTGCCCACAACCTATAGTGTATATCTATGTAATTATAGTGTAGAGTGAGTAAATATGGGCGACTAGGCACATGCGCCTTTACCCCCAACACTATCTTAAGAAAATCGACCCAATGGTTTTAACAAGGTTAGCAAGGATCCAAAGAATAATTGGGTAGCAATTTGTCTAAACACAGAAGAAGAAATAGCCATTGTCTTAGTTTATGCTATGGGTCCCTATACTAAGTGTAAGAGATAGGAGACTCTTTAAAGACTATAATTTGCCCCATCATCTTGAGAGGAGACTTCAATATCATAAAAAGCCTTGTTAATAAACTAGAGGGGAGGGATGCAATCCTAGGTGGTATGGAAAAGGAAGCCTTGGAAAGCCTAAAAGGCTTTCGAGACTAGTTGATGCAAACCCCCACTTGGGATTCACCTATTCCAATATCCAAAACACCCTTATCTTGGAAAATCCAATCTAGATAGCTGTCATATCTCTTCTGATCTATTGAATACATATATGAATTGCGATAAGAAGCTATTACATACAATAGCCCTCTCTGACTCTATGCCAGTTCTCACTACCCTATCTCGGGAAAGTATCCTCGACACCTAGGGTAGGCTAGTTCCATGCTAATCCCAACCTCTTTAGATTCAGACATGTCTAGCTAGGTATGAAGGAGATATGGAAAACACACTTTCCAACCAAAGGAAGCTCGGGGAGGGCTTGGGAAATAGCCATCAAGGACTCCTAACACTTTTCAAGCAATCCTAAAAACATTCTAACCAAGGTTAGATAGGAACACTCTCGTGGCAAAACACGGTCACTAGATAGCCATAACTAAATTGAATTAAGATATAATGAGGATCAAGATGAAAGGCCGCTGCAAGAAATCCACCTCTTGCAATGGTGAGCATATTGTATTCACACTCAATGTTGGTGGGGAAGTATGAAACCCTCAAGCTCTAAGAACGGAGAAGTTTACAAATGAATGTGTAAAAGATGTGTTACATTGGCACCCTCTTGCCTTTTATGCCCTAGTATAAAATAAGCTAATTAACCACACTAAAAGGGCATGAATTTATTTTATTACAATCCATCCCTACCCAAAATTTTTGTCATCAAAACATTGAAGATTCAAATGGCAAATGTATAATGGAAATGAAGAAGTGAGAGTAGCCTTGTAGAAGTATCATCAAAGGTTTTTAGCATAACCCTATTCAAGGCTAAAAACTTTGGATAGGAAATGGCCTTTGGTTTAAAATGTTTGATGTTAGCCTTGAATAGGGTAGTTGTAGTTAATGGCCCATAACTTTGAATAGGAATGTTGGATTGGTGTGTATGAGGTATAGAAATAAAGTATACTTCATAAGGTATCCATCCATACCATCAAAGGCCAATTTTGATTTTGATAGACCAATTATTTTCAGCTCAAAATTTTATAACAACAAGATGTCTACCCCTCATTGAATTAAGTATCTTATTAAAGAAGCCATGGAAATTGATCTAAATATAAAGCATGTTGCCAAGAAGACTCTTCCATGGGCAAACCCTTCCACTTAACAAGATACTCCATGATAATACAATTCCTTAGAACTTTCTCCCTCTTGCTGACTATCCTTTTGGGCTCATAAATAAGTTAGCCCATTCTCATTAAGGGGAGGTAGTTCTTCAAGAACTTGAATATCAGGGCCAATATACATTTTGAGTTGGGAGACACGAAAGAAATTGTGAATGCATGTGGTTGAAGGCAAATCAAGTTGGTAAGCTAGATCTTTAACTTTTATCATGATTTGGTATGGACCATAATAGTGATGAGCAAGCTTATTCCGTCCTCCCTTAAGAGATGAATAACAAGACTTAGGTACCTTAAAAAATACCCATTCTCCCTCTTCAAAATTCACATGCCTTCATTTATGATCTCAATAAGATTTCATAGTCTTTTATACCTTTTTGATATTTTCCTTTGCATTTCTTTATTAAGGCCTCCATCTTTTCGAACTCTTCTTAAGCAAGAGGAATTACTTCATCATTGGACATTGTAATTATAAAATGCCTCAAATATATCACATGACCATACTCATGTGATAAGTATTGTTGTAACAAAACTCCACAAGATGAATCCAATGCTCCCATGCATTTTGTGTATCATGATAAAAGTATCTCAAATAGACATCTAACCATTTATTAACCCTTTCTATTTGTCCATTTGTCTGTGGTGGATGGTAGGCAATGCTTGGAGTTAACTTGGTTCCCATGGAAGTAAAGAGGATTTTCCAAAAATTTCCCACAAATTTTGTATCCCTACCAGAAATAATCTTTATGAGTAATCCATGAAGCCTAAAAATTCCCCTCATGAATTGATTTGCCACTTGTTTGGTTGAATACCAAACTTTGGTAGGTAAGAAGAGGGCTAATTTGGTAAGATGATACATCACAAAAAAAATACTATCCTAATCTTTCTTAGTGGTAGGGAGTCATGTAATAAAATCCATGCTTATGTCAGTACATTTACCATGTGGAATGGGTAATGGCTGCAGTAAACCACTAGGGGACAAATTGGACTCTTTATTCTGCTGGCATGGTAAGCACCCCATCGCATAATTCTTGACATCCTCCCAAATTCCGGCCATGTGCTCATCCAACAAATATCCTGGATCCAATCTTTGTGTAGGGTAGAAATAGTAGAAATGAAACATGTTCACATCCTGGATAATTCATCTGCTAGTACATTATCATTACTTGCCATATAAGAAATCTCAAAGTCATAGAGTTGTAGTATAGCTAACCACCTTCTTTGTTTGGGAGAAAGATCAAACTAAGAAAGAAAATACTTTAGCACTTGGTGGTCACTCTTAACTTTGAAATAGATACCATAAATGTAGTGATGCCACTTCTTAATGGCATGAAGAATGGCTAATATTTATTGCTCATAGGCATGGAGCATCCTTTCTTTATCATCTAGCTTCCTACTTTCATAGGCAATAATACCATGATCTTGGCATAAACTAGCCCCAATACCATGACCACCAGCATTAGCAAATATGGTAAACGTCTTAGAAAAGTCTGAGCACACTAAAATAGGTGTTAAAATAAGAAGAAATTTCAACTCATTGAATATCTTTGTGGTTGTAGAATCCCAAAAGAAAGATTCTTTCTTCAATCTATCAGTGATGAGAGGAGCTGCTACATGGGCATAATTCTTGATGAATCTCTGATAAAAAGAGGACAATCCTAAAAATCCTCACAAATGAGGTAGAATTTTATGGTATCGAGACCAATTCTTGATGCATTATACCTTCTTTGGTCCATGATCCCTTTCTTACCAACTATGTGACCCAAATATTCTACCTCGTTGACCATAAAAGTATACTTCCTTTCCTTTGTAAAGAGCTTATGTCTTCTCAATGTAAGGAGGACTTCTTAGACATGTTGCAAATGATCCTCTCTATTCCTGCTATATATGAGGATATCATCAAAGAATACTAGGACTAATCTATACAAGAATGGCTATAATATCTTGTTCGTGAGAGCTTGAAGAGTTGCACGTGTATTGGAAAGACCAAATGGCATAGCCAAGAAGTGATAGAGACCCATTTTTGACCTGAAAGCTTTCTTGTACTCATCATCTTTCTTCATCATAAAATTGGTGGTATCCTAACCTCAAGTCAATCTTGATGAATACTTTTGTATCCTTGAATTCATCCAAAAAATCATCAATGCAAGGGATTGGATACCTATTCTTTATGGTGCTCTTGTTAAGGTCTCTATAATCAATGTACATCCTAAAGGACCCATATTTCTCCTTAACAAGAAATATGAGAGAAGCAAAAGGTGCTTGACTAGGTTGAATAAACTCCATTTACAACAAGTATTTAACTTGTTTGTCCACATATTATTCTCTCTCATACTTTGACAACCTATTAGGTGGTTTATTGACAAGTTTAGTGTCAAGTGCCAATTAAATGGGATGGCCCACTTCTCGCTTTGAAGGTAATGATGTAGGAGACCAAAATGTGTCCTTAAAATCTTTCAAAAGTTTACATAGACATGGATCATGCTCCTTGGGTAAAGAAGATTATTGATTTTCATCCACATTCGAAAGGAAAGGTGTGAAAATCCAAGACATAGCATTGATTTCCTTCTTCATATTCTTCTTGTTGGTTATTTCCATTTTATCCTATCTATGCCATTGAGTGTTACTTACTATCCATTCCAAGTAAACTCCATAAATATATGATTGTTTAAGCCAATCATAGCCTACAATGATGTCAACAAGACCCATATCTAGGACAATAAAGTCCAATATAATGGTACAATATTGAGATAACTCAATGGGAGTCTGTAGGCATATCTCCTGACTCAACTCTTGAGCTCCATTTGCAACTTGTACCTTCAATAGAGAGTCCATTTCTTGAGGTATTAATTTCAGCTCATGTAATGATTTGGCATTGATAAAGCTATGGGTGTTGCCCATATCAATGATGATATAAGCAACCCTAGAATCGATAATGCCTTTGAGCCAAAGTGTATTCTCCCCTTTACAACCCATCCAAGCATCTTCGGATATGGAACGTAACATGGGTGAACATGAAATCATCAAAGAATCATCCATATATAATCCCATTTAAGGCTAGCACTTCAAGCACTACCAAAAAGAACATATCACGGTAAGACTATGACTAGGGTCAAATGAACCACTTGGATCAAATAAAAACCTATTAATTGACTCTAAATCCTCTAGAATATTTTGAACATCATGGTTATGTATCTCATGACAAGTAGGAATTACCTCTACCTATAATAGACTTTCCTCATGTGTCTCGTCTTCATCAAAATATTCCATGATTACCATGTTAAACTCGGCATTATTGGCTTTATATTTTTGTTTATGATTAGATGACCATTTCTCACCATAGTTGAAACATAATCCTTTCAACTCACCATTGGAAAAAGGATTGCATGATATTATTAGGTAACTGTTTAGTTTCACCATCAGCTCTCTTGAAATCCCCATTTGATTTAGCATTATATCTAAAGTTGTTGCCTTGTTTAGAAGTGTATATTGTAGGATAAATATAAATCTTGCTGAAAGTATTTGGAATAATGTTTTCTCGTCTATAACCCTCTCTTTGTTGGTTGAACTATTGTACCATTCTCATTGGTTGATTTGAATGGTAAGTCAATCCTATTTTGGGTTGAAAAGAGCTCAATTCTCTTTTTAGTTTTGATCGTAGCATTTAGCATATTGTATGGATGCATGGACATTTGTAGGCTTTATTGCCCCAACCTTTACTCAAATATTTGGATCAAGACTAAAAATGTACTTGTTCAATTTGCTGAGTTAGATATACCCTCAACATACATGGAAAGATTTAAGAATTCGTTGGAATATTCTCTAACTATAGAGCCCCTTTGCCTAGGATCATACCATTTTCTTTCTAATCTCTTTTTTTTCCATTGGAGACACAAATACTCGAGTCATGGGTGGTTGAATTAAAGTCTTTCCAAGTCTAAACATTCTGCCCAATTTTCCTCATATATCTCCACCATGTGGGTGTATAACTCTCTAAGTGCAAGGCTATATAACTTCATAATTATGTGGGTAGAAAGTAAAATATACTTCTACCTTGTTTATCAATTATTGTAATTCTATTGGTAAGGGTTTATCTCCTTTGAGCTAAGATATGTTGATCTTCTTCTTGTATTCTTTATCATAGTGATAATGATGTCCATTATTGTTGGGTAAGCCAAATGATTGTTGTCTATGAGAGTAACTGCCAAATGTTTACTGCCCATGATTATTATTGGAAGCATTCTATCTAGTTTTCTTACTACCAAATGAATGATGACCAAGTGAAATATTCCCATGTGGCTGATGATTTCGGTTGGGGCTGTCCATGTGGCATCATGTCATCAAGGTCTTCATCATGATAAAAATTGTCATTTCACCTTGATTCATCACATGAATATGCTAATCTTGATCATTCGTTGCATTAGGTACTTCAGTATTTTGGGGATAAAACAATTTGTAAAATGAATCACATCCATGTATGTCATCATCTCTTGAAGAACCACCATGCCCATAAGTTGAATGTACAAATTTATTGGCTACTTTAAGCTTTATAGTGTCATTTGGGAGTGGTACACTATTTTCATTAGAAGATTAATTACTTTGCCATTTGCTACCCAAGATTTTGAGTACTGCAACCATTTGATCAAACTTTGTATCCAACATATGATTGTGCCCCAAACTTTTTCAAATAGGTAATCATTTGACCAAACTTGTCATCTATCATATGATCTATTTGGATGATATCTTCATTCACACTTTCAATCCTCTATGAGAGTTGATACTCATTTGAGTCTTGGGACACATTAGCTTTAGCCATATGTTCCAAAACTTGAGGGTCTCTTGGCCAATGTATCTCTTCATTTATATTTTATTGCCCATAACATTTTTCTCTTGGTTTGTTTAAGATAGTTGTAGTAGATGGTTGATATCTTGAGTTTTACTTTTCCAATTGTTTGATTTTTAACTCCAAAAAAAACTTGAGATAAGGCAAGTTTACTAAAATACCAAGTTGGAAAGAAGTACAAGGTAGATCCAAGTTAAAATAGTGAACTCTATCTTACTGTCCAAAAGTTGTCTATTGTGACCACTTGGTAAAAAGACCATAACTTTTGACCTACATGTCCATTTGCCAAACTTTTTAGATAGGATCAAAGCTAACTTCTTCCTCTTCTATTGGAGTGCAATAAATTTCTATTATAATGTAATATTTCTAATTTTTCAATCACTTCTTTATGACTATCTAGGATGAAACAACAACTAGTATATACTTGTAAAATCACTCTATAAGCGATGTTTTACCAAATATGACCATAGATCATCATGATACACCCGTGGTTATTGAAAATCAACATGCTTACCTTGAAAGCACTATTCGATCACCTATGTATGACCTATAAACCTGTAAACATATAAACCTATAAATCCTTGCAATTCTTTATGCTCACTACCGGGTTTTATCCTGTTTTAGTGTCAATAATCCTAATAGCAAGGGATGGTTATCCTGTTTTATGCTCACTACCGGGTTCCTTCTGAGTTAGGTTGTGCACATGTATGGAGTCCTAATAGCAAGGGATGGTCATCGCTCTTTTGTCTTGCTATCTCATATGGCCTTAATCTTTTTCCTTGGTTGGTATATATACATGGCACTACCAGTGTTCTAAAAATCAAGGATGATATATATGCATGAATCAAAAGCTTTGGGCATTCAAAGATATGCGAGAATTTGAAAGCTCAATGAAGATTAATTAGGATTGAGAAAGTTTTATCTTCAATAATCAGTAACTCAGTGAATTACTAAACTCACCTTTTACAATTTCTTGGGTTTATCAATGTATAAGATCAACAAAAGATAAAAAATCAAAGATTAACCAACACATAGGAAAGAGTTTATTCAAAATTTCAAATACTAATATTCTTGAATTTATGAATTAACCATGGGAAGTATTGATGGAAGCAAATAAATTGATTGGCTAAATCATCAATCTCATAATGATTGAAAATTAATCTTCAACGATTGGGAATCAAAATTTAGTCAATGAATGCTGAAAATTACAATCAAATAATGAAGATATACTCAACCTAGCCTCTCTTTTAATAATTGACTATGCTTTAGCAAATGGAAATGGAGAGATTAAAAAAGAGTAGATGAAATACATTTTTTAATACTTGATGAAGAAGAGCGCTGAGCTTGAAACAAAATATTAGTGAGTTTGGGAATCTCCCAATTCCCATTTTTTGAATACTAAAAAGGTGGCACCCGGATAACATGAACGTAAGTTTCTCAAAACCAAATGACATGACCTATCATTGGAAAGCACTTTAAAAATGGAATCTCTTGAGCTATGGAGCGCTCGATTTGGAGTCATAATGTTCAAGTAATGACAAATCCAAAAATTTGACCACATGTCCCAAACTTATGGAAAATTCCCATATTTTCCAATATGGTGTTTTGATCAAATTTCATTCATAATAATTGATGGGAAGTCCTCATGAAGCCTCCAAAGAGAAGAGAATACTCCAAAATCCCAACCATTTGGTCCAATGTTGATTAAAGGATGAGAGATTGACCTTGTCTTCACCTTCTATGAGTGGAATATAAGAAAATCACTATAATTAAAAGCCTTATTGACCAAGATTTCAAGTGGAACTCATACTACTTTATTGTAGATAAAGTTCAAGGGAGGATAATCCATGAATTCTTTGATGCTAGGGTTGAATCTTTATGAAATCTTGATTGCTTGGGCTAGTAGGTGAATCCTTGGAGTGGTTTAGGCCAAAAGCCCTTTGAAAGAATCAAGATAAGTCCAAGATTTTGAAACATACACTATGTTGTCATGTTATACCTCCATAGCTAGGTTGAAATGAAGCTTCAAAGGTAAAGAATGATTCAATGTCGATTGTTTGAGGTATGAGAAATCTTCCTGGATCTCAATGGAGTAGAAGCCCTATGAAATCTTCAAGAAATCATTGTTATCTTGAAATCTCAATAAGAAGAAAGAGATTCACCATGACTGACCTCATAAACCATGAAAGAATGGCTTCAACTTGTGGAGTATTCACTACCGGAGTCCCAGAAACTTCAAGTGATGCATCAACTAAGTGATTCCAACTGGAGATGGTTGCTTGTGATCTGCCCAAAAATTATGGTGCAAAATGCATTTGCTACTTAATGGTCCATGTGGTTGATCTTGATCAATATGGTACTCTACCAAAATCAGGCTATATGATTATTCAGACCATAGAGAGCATAGAGAGAAGATAGAAGCATGAATCAACCATGGAAGCTTGAAACTAAGTTGGGAAGAAGAAAGAGAAACGTTTGTTAAGTCAAAACTAACTATGCTTAAGCTTTTTCTAATCCCTATTAACTCCAGTTAGTCCAAGAACCTCCAAAATGGGCCTCATAATGACCACAACTTGCTAAAATGTCCAAGAAACCACCATTCTTCTTCATTTCTTCTCCAAGAACATGAAAGATAGCCACGACTTATTATAGAGAACCCTAACTAGTCATAGTTTGAATTGTAACAAGATCTATGACTAAGATTTAACTCCAAGAACATGAAAGATAGCCACGACTTATTATAGAGAACCCTGACTAGTCATAGTTTGAATTGTAACAAGATCTATGACCAAGATTTAACTCCAGTTACCTTGCTGCTAGTAACCAGATTAAAGCCTCAAAACGACCTTGTTGTTGGATCAAAGAAAGGCTCTGACACCATTGAAATGAACAATGCCTATCTTGAATTAAAGTAACCAAGACAATCAAGAAAACACATGTGAAACAACTAGCGATAGCCATGCCATACTCGAACTTTGTGTTTAACTATAGTACAAGGTACCCATAGCTCATTTTAATCAAGATACAATGAGAATCAAGATGAAAGGATGATGCAAGAAATCCACCTCTTGCAATGGTAGACATTGAGTATCTACCCTCAATGTTGGTGGGGAGGTATGAAACCCTCAAGCTCTAAGAATGGAGAAGTTTGCAAATGAATGTGCAAAAGATGTGTTACATTGGCACCCTCTTGCCTTTTATACCCAAGCTCAAAATAAGCTAATGAATTGAACTAAAAGGGTATGAAATTTGTTTTATTTGAGCCAAAAAGTTTATGTATGTGCATAAAGTATATATGTTATTGTAGGGGACAATGATGAAAATATGCAATGGGTTTGCATGATTAGTGCAGAATAGTACTCTACTCAAAACATTCCTAATACAACATACAACTTCTTCTTGAGACAATATACAACTACAAAAAACACGTAAGTTTTAGGAATATCATATAGTTCTACAAACAAACATCTTGAACAATTGCAAGAACTAACAATCCTAAAAATTATAGACTGTATACTTTTTGAATCAACATTCAATCATAGAAAGCTCATGAATTTCATGATAACCACATAAACCTGTAGAATACTTCGTTATATTCTTAAAAATGGCAAGCTATAGACTTCCTAAACGCATATTTGATAGGAAACAACATCAAATCATCAGGAAAAAAGATAGAGTTTCAAGTTGGGACATAAATAACCCTTATAAGGGTTCTTGATTCTTTTTAATGGTGCAAGCTTGTCTTGAATAGTATTTTGTATCTTATGGGAGTATTTTATTGAATGTATAATGCAGATTGTGGCTTGTTACTAAATCCTTCGACATTTATGGTGAATCCAATGTGAAAGCTACATAAAAAATTGCAAGATGGGAGATTCTATGGGATCTACAAGTATGCTTTATCACCTCAAAGTGTTTTCTTGAGCCAATGCCATCTTGGAGGTGCCCAAAACTATTAACAAGGAGAAGTAGAAGTATGGTAGACTTGGGTCCAAGCAAGAAAACTAAAGTTACCCTTTAGTGGATTTGGCTGATCTAAATGTCATTACACTATCATGAATGAGTTAGGTAAGCTTAACTTTAAGCATAGAAAGATAGGAAATCTCAAGTCTAAGTGGAGTGGGTTTAGAGAAGCTTGAACTTGCAACATGTCTCAATGAGTGAGTTCAAACAACCAAGCTTAGTTTTACGATCTTGGTTCACTCAATAGCACACAAATCTAAGAGTGGGTAGACTTAAGCTCAAGTGTAAGCGATTATTCTATTGTTAGAGATAGGAGTACTCCAAGGGTAGGTAGGCTAATTTAAGCTCATTTGGATCGGTTGCATAAGTAACCCAAAGTAGGTATACTAGTTTGAATGCTCCACCATTCATTATCCTCTTACCTTACCCTTCTTCTCAAGCACATATAATTCTTATAACATATGTTTCATGAAGAAAAACTAATCTAATGCACACAATAAATGTATTTTCAAGCACAATGTTGCTAATAGATCAAGGAGTTAATTTTAATTTTATTTTTAAAGATTCTTTAATGTTTTCTAATTCCTAAACTATCCTAATTTATGCTAATAAATTACTTTCCCATTGTATTTGCTAATCTACTCTAGTTATTTTGAGTAAGTGAGGTATGCAACCAAGAGTTTGGTTTGTCAATATTCCATCCCCACTAGAGTCTACACCCCTTCTATTCCATCACACAGTGAAAATATGATCACCTTGGGAGAGTCAATGTTGTGCTTTGTCTCAACAATAGAACCAAAATGTTAGCCTCCACAAGAGCTCAGCGTAGTGGGACATTCCATGGCCCTCTTATTGATTGAAGAGCTCAACTCTTCCATGGCTCAATAGTCTCTTACTTAGTTGGCTTGTACTCCAACTCTGAACCAACCATGTGACTCTATTTCAGCTCCATCAGAATAAAGAAAGTATGGAGGATTCAAAGTTGTAATAGGTTCATCCACTTACCTTCTCACATTGTAGTTTGAAAGCTTAAATGCTTTGTAGATGATCTTACAAGTTAAGTGGTGCAATCCTCAGGCCATTACCTCAACTCCTTTGCATCTACATCAAGAAACTCCACCACCAAGAGAAGAAGCAAGAAGAAGAGAAAGGAGAAGCACATTTCTTGGTCCCTTACTCTCTTTCATAATCTCTCCCTCATGTGTAACTCATCACTCGATCTCATACCCATTAAAATGTAGAAGCTAAAGGGAAAGAAAAGATGGGAAGATGATCTTTTCCCCCACTAGTCCCTCACTCCAACCCCTCCCAAACCCCCCCCCCCCAAACATACTCTCTCTTTACCTCACTCTCAAGTGGCACAAGAAGATAGAAAGAATGTAAAAGAGTGGAAGCTCCAAAGTTGACACACAGAAGAATGAGCTCTCTATTTAATTTTACACATTATATATAATATGGGCATCCCACATTCTTTTGTGGCTCTTGATGGATCCTTCTCTCAATTTATTCATATAACTTAGCTTAAATCAACTTAATCTAAATGAAAGAGAATAGAGAGATAAAGAACCCAAGAGCACACACATAAAAGAAATGGAGACTTGAGAACACAAAGAGATAGTGTTGAAATCTTCTTTTTCTTCTTTCTTATTTTTCCACATAAAAGAACTAAGTCTACAACATGATAAAAGACTAATATGAAAGTACCACGTATGTATACGTGGTCATCAAGTGTGAAACCACTAAGGAAAGAAGAGGTCATCAAGAATATACACATAAGCAATACATCCAAACACTTTCAAATGGGACAACTCTGGCTTTCTACCCATAAAGTTCTTTTTGGGGTACCATACCATGTATAGCAGTAGTGGGTGTTCGATTCATAATGTATATAATAGTAGAAACTACCTCAATCCAATGGTAATGAGGCAGGTTTCTTTTTGACATCAATGTATAAGCTGCCTCTACAATATACCTATTTTTTTTCTCAATAGCTCTATTTTGTTGTGAAGTATATCTACACGTATACTACCTCTGTATACCATTTTTCTATAAAAAATAAAAAAACTCCTTAAGGAGATATTCTCCCCCTCCATCCAATCTTAGGTATTTAATATACAATCTTATCTCCTTCTCAACCAAAGTATTAAAGCTTTTAAAGTGAGTGAACATCTCACTTTTTTCACACATAAAGTAAATCCATACTTTGCAAGTATGATCATCAATGAAGGGAACATTTACTAGAAACTGCTCAAAGTTGTAGTCATTCTAGGATCCCACATATCAAAATGCATCAATTTAAGTGGCTTCTTGCATGCATGCTTTTCATATGGAAATGCATGCCTTGCTTACTTTACAAATTGACATACTTCACATACTTTATGCATCCCATTAATCCTAAACTTAGGCAAGCCATCCAGAATCCATTTTAACTGCATGCCTCTTTCAGTCGTTGCACATTCACATGACCAATTCTCTTATGCCAAATTTCAATATCAGTCACAACATTTGAACCTTGTGCAAATATGGTAGCATTCATTTTAAGTACTCTTGCATCAATAGTAAACAATTTGCTAGTACATTTCCATTTTGTAATTCATATGCAATCATTTTTTAGATTTTCTACATAACAATCAATAGATGTGAATCAAACTTGCAAACCATGTTGTAGCATCTAACCAATAAAAACCATGTCTTTTGTAATATGTGATACATACAACATATCAGCCAAGTACTTAGTTTTACTATCCTTCATACTCAAATGAATATTTCCAACATGAGTAATGGGGTGACCTGTATCATCTCCTATCTCCATATATCCCAAAGACTCTCAGCTGTGCATCTCTCTAAACCACTCTCTGTGAGAAGTCATGTGGCTAGAGGCACCTGAGCCTACATACCAGATATCATTTCTACCTTTGCTAGTAGAGTAAAATACTTATTCAAACTTGTTCTTGCTTTAAGAAGAAGAGGAATCCAAGCCAAGGTTCTCCTCCTCAAGTATCAACATAGAAATCAAGTCTAGAAAATCAGTGACATCATCCCTCGTATTCATAGATGAAGCTCTTGTATTCATCTCCAAGTCCATATAACAATGCATACACAACATCATCATTATTAACTACTACATTGATAGATCCAAGAGCTTCTACAATACTCTTGATCTTCAAGGTATAATTATTAATGGACAGGTTTCCTCTTTTCAATTGGTTGACTTGAGCTTCAACTTTTTGGCTTTTGTGTTTACTTTGAATAGCCTTTCCGAATTCTTCCATGTAATAGCAGGGCTATCATATGAAGGAGGGAGAGCCTTGAGAAGTGGCTATTATGACATATATCAAATTGTCCACTATGGATCCACAAGGGATCTTGGCTATCTCGGCCTTTTTGCTCATCAGACTGTAGACAATCAGCGTGACTAACTTTCATCTGAGAAGGTAAAGGACAGCCAATAGGCTTAACATCATGCAAATGAAAATGCTCAAGGGCCTTCTAGATGTACTCCTATGACATCCCAAGATGAAGCCCTTAGCAATCAATTTGGCCTTGTATCCTGCCTTGGGACGTCTAGGGGTACTTTTCAACTTGTACACCCACTTGCATGGCAAAGCACGCTCAAGCAAAGGAACCAAATCCCACATATGACTTTTCTGTAGTGAGTCATGCTTTGACTACATGACCCTCTCCCAAGAGTGATTATCACCTCTGTGCATGAACTCATCATAACTAAGAGGCTCACTAGCATATGTCATTATATCATAATCCATAGAGGGCTTAAACCACATTGATCGTCGTCCATCTCTAATAGATAGCCTCAAAGCGGGCTATAGGGCCTATACATCCTATGGAGTATTAGAGACCTGGGCCGTTGGGCCATCAATTGCTACTGGAGACTATCTAGTTGGCTGCACAATTATAGGAGGCTCCTCTTAAAATATCACCCTATGTACCTCAATGACATGCTCAGGCTACTTTTATATTTTCTCCTCATGGAAAACAACATCATGGTTGTGGATAGCTATGGATAACCTTCCGAATCTGTGGATCCCTTAGGCGATAGCCCATCTCACCTACATTCCCAAAATCAAGAAAGATGCGTTTCCTAGACTTAGGATCCAACTTATTGCACTTGTCCTTTGGTACGTGTTTGAAAGCATCACAACCAAAGACATGCAAATGAGTATATGAGGAAGGTTTCCCAAACCATATGTACTCTCTCTACAGCCTGATAGTCAAGAGTAGTACGTGGGAAATGATTTATCAAGTGTATGGTAGTAGTAATTGCCTTAGCCTAGAAATGGTGTGATAAGTGTGCCTAGCTAAACATACTCTAAACTCACTTTTGAATTGTCCTATTCATGCACTTAGCCATACCATTCTAGGGTGGGATATATGAGGTGGTCAACTAGCACTTAATACCCCTCTTGTCACAAACTGCTCAAAGGCTTTAGAGACACACTCACCCCCATTATCTGAATATAAGCATTTCACCCTATACCCAAATTGGTTCTTAACCAAAGCAAGCCAATGCTAAAATGTAGCCAAGATATCTGGAAAATGCTCAAACCTTATGCATGTAGTCATCAATGAAAGTAACGAAATACTTCACGCCACCTAATGACTTGCAGGGCATGAAACCACATATATCCAAATGAATGAGAGCCAATGGCTCATCCATGTGTGTCATACCTAACTTTTAATACATATTACGTGTCTGCTTGCCATATAAACAATGATCACAAGACTCAAAGTACTTATAGTTAAGGGGTAGAAAATACTGCAAATGAGTAAGCATTTTCATTCCTTTCAAGGACATATGCCCAAGGTGACAATACCAAAGAGATACATGTGGAGATGCATCCACTTCCAAAATATGGTCAACTAACCCAGATGCAAGCAAGGAGGAGAGAGTATTGGACTTATCACCAGGACTTATCACCAAGTGCAATGATAAGATCCCCACATGTAATCTTCCATGAGGAATCACCAAAAGAAACTACATAACCTGCATCATCCAAAGTGCTAGAGTAGAGATAAGGCTCTTCATGAGAGCTTGTGCATGACGTACATCATGAAGAGTAAATATGTAACCTAAACCAGGACATTATGAATACTAACTATCTCAAGTGCCAAGTCATTACCCAAATGGATAGATCTAGTCAAACTACGATAGCAATGAGACCACTCTCTATAAGGGGTCGCATGAAAGGAAGCCCCTCAATCTATGAGCCAACACTGAGTATATCCTAACAAAGCATCAGTTAACTATGAATTATCAAGAGAAGAAGTTGAAAATATGAAATTATCATCAGAATTAGTCTACACAATATTAATCTCTTCAATCTTAACACTGGACTTGCTACGATCATCATTTTTGTCTTGTACTTTACCCTTACTCTTTTCTTTATGCTTGTCCTTGCGCATCTTATGGCAATGTGGCTGAATATGCCTTGATTTTCCATAGTAATGACAAGTCAATGAGGACTTACAGCCATGGGACTTATTGTGAGACCGTTCACATGAAAAGGGAAGAGTCTTTTTTAATGAGATAGAAGCTATACTTGAACAACTTTCTAAATTTTAAGCATAATCATTGGTTGTGAACATAAAAGTTTCTCTCCTAAAGACTTACCTCCTAGATCACTACCACAATAGCCTAACCTAAAGAATGCATACTTCCCTACTCGAAGGTTCGTAGCAAGCTGAAAGTCATTTAGAATTATAATACTACACTTGGATTGTATTTTATAGGTTCAACATTATTCATTCATCAAGTCTACCAAAAGAGATTTAATAGCCTATCGTAAGGCATGAAGAGATCCCTTGGTGAAGTGATTGGATCTACCCAGTCCAAGTGGTAGAAGCTCCTTTTGAGATCTATATGATATACAGATTTTGCATAGTCTCTTGTACAACTCATGAGAATCTTACCTTAGAATAATCTCAAAGGAGTATTAGAACTTTCTATTTTCCCTCAAGGCAACTATACATGATCCCCACCTATGTTTCTTCTGGGTTGTTGAGGAGGATCATATCACAAATTATGGGGAGGGTGTGTCGAAACCTAAAATGGTGCTCTAGCTAAGGCCTCCTAAACTCACCCAAACAAACCCACAACCTCATGACCCAGGAGCGTATAGACACTATGAACTGATTATTGAAAGAACTCAGTTATAGATACAATCTCTAGATTGTAGTTTAGCATGATGTCCTTCTCGACTCCAAAAGTAAATGGAGTACCAAAACATATCGGTGGCTAGCACCTTGTAACACAAACAATGGGAGGACCCCCCAACTTATCGATGTGGCCCCATTACAGCTCTCCTACACCCCAGGGATTGGCCCCAGGATGCAACATCTCAACATATAACACATACGCACAAAGTCTACTCTTCACAATATTCATTTCAAGAGAAAGTATATACCTCACAAAATCAGTCCCCAAGGAAACGATTATACTAAACCTACAGCATAGGGAGCCTCATACTCATTGTGGGTCGATAATTTAAAATCAAGTGCTATGCATCCAAGAGATAGTTCTATTCATACCATGTCGATGCAATGCCATGCAAGCTAAATGATTTTGAGTGCACAAAAATTTTACTTAAATGAAATCAGCATTGTGAATGCGCTCAAACATTCTTTCTGTGTTTTTTCTTCACTAACAACTTTGCTACAAAGATAAGGTAGTGTTGTCAGATGACTCTGTGCTAATGTACCTCTCAATATTTAAAATAATATCGAAACTTATATGAAATTTGTAGCAAGTAAATCAAAATTTAAATCATTTTCAGAACATAAAACCCCCTCTCTCCCTATCATTTAGAGTTTTGCTTGCGATGGGTAGGTTAAGAGGTGTTTCCATGTATGTCTTTGTATAATGAAAGCAATAAATACACACTAAAACATACAAATGGGGGTGAATTGAGTAAAATTCTCATTCTTTACCTCCATTATACTTGCACAAACATAACCCTATTTTTCCAAAATTTCACCCCCAAATCATTTATGAAAACCTTCAACTCTTCAGGGCAGCAAACATCTTGTCAAGGGTTCTTTGCCAAGACCCAGGAGCATTACATAGGCCAAAAGCCATCACATGGTATGCAAAACTACCAAAAACTGTAATGAACGGCATCTTCAACTTATCCTCTTCATGTATGGCCATCTTATTATAACCCGCGAAATAGTCCATGAAAGAGTATATCTCTCGCCCTACTAGATGATCTAAAATCCGATCGATAAAGGACAAATAATAATAGTCCTTCACTGTCTGCTTGTTCAATTCCTTAAAATCGACACACAAGTAGATTTGATTGTTCTTTTTCTTTCATATTACCACCGATGAGTACCATTCTATATGTTCAATGGGAAAGATCAGACCATCCTTTATTAATGCATCAATTTCATAAAAAGAGGCTCTCTCAGCTCAAAAGGCTTACATCTAATCTTCTACCTCACTGGTTTACTACCTTCTTTCAATGGGATTGTATGCACGGCAACCAGAGGGGGGAATCCCCTTTAGTTTGTCTTAACTCCATGCAAAGATATCCCTGAACTCCTATAGGAATGCCACATAATCTGCACACTCATCAACAGATAATATAGTGATGAGTTAAATGGGATAGGGATCATTGGGAGTCCCAAGATCTAGCTCTATCACATTAGCATCATGAATCCTATCCTTTATCTCTATTGGCTCATTTAAATATACTTGGTAAACCTTCTTAGTAGTAGATCCCTTTTCAAAATCACTAGAACTTGAGATTCCAATAGCTGAGGTTCCCTCGAGTGCCTCCCATTCTGTAGTGTAAGGTAATGCTCTTTCATCCAATGGGCACTCATTGTATGCATCTCATTCATCCAATGGGCACTCATTGTATGCATCTCATTCATCCAATGGGCACTCATTGTAGTGGAAGGTAATGCTCTTTCATCCAATGGGCACTCATTGTATGCATCTAAGAATGATTCTATTTAACCAATGTCAAAAAATCAGTCGACTAGCTAGGATATCCACCAAACAATCGGAATGTAATATCCATGAACATCCAAGCCTCCCAACAAATTGGATAACACAAACTTAAAGATGCACTCAATGTTAGCAATTGTCACATACACTTGCACTACCATTCCTTCTGGTTGTCTTAGGATATCATTAGCTGTCTTTAAAACTGTCATGACATCCTTTTGGATTGATAGACCTCCATAATCATAATGTTTATAGATGATCTGGGGTCCACCATCACATTGTCTATCAGGATTCCATTGACATATGCTTGCACCCTAGGGCAATGCTTCTCTACATAATCCCACCATTCACTACCCACTCAATGGACACCAAAAGGTTCTACGACATAACCCATTTGTAGGATTTTCTTGAACCGCTTATGAACATTCGATGACAATTGGATTAATTGTAGAAGATTCACATTCGTTTTGACTTCAGATAGTATGTTTGCTAGGTCAAACTCATGGAAGTTTACCACTACTCTCTTCTCTTTCCACACCAGTCACTCTTTTGGCATCTCAATAATCTTAGTACCTCCTTTTCTTTCGAGTTACATTTTCTTTTGACCACAAGCTCCTCTAAAACACTATCATTTTTAAGGGGACCCACTTAAGTATCCAACACCTTCTTATCATCCCTACTAGGTTTAGGGTTAGGGTCACCTTTTTAATCTTCTTTCAGTTTTTGACCCCCTAATTACTACCCCAACATTGTTAGGAGATAAACTCTCATAATTGGTAAAGTTTCAACTAGACTTACCCCACTGGGCATTTCCTCAAGTGTGGCTTTTCCCCTTTGCAAATTTTGATTAGGACCCTCTCCTTAGTATTCTCATTATTGGCATGATGGTTCACATGCCCAAGTTGCTGACTACCTTCTTGAGAGAACCAACCCTACTCCAACACATAGTGGCCAAGTGACCAAACATCCTGCATATATCACATCTGACGTTAGGGAAATTATGAGGAAAATGTTGCCCATCACACCACTTACAGCTGAATCGTGATTGAGCCCACATAATTGGGCTTTCTAATACCCATCAGATAGTGATGGTGATTTAAAAAATTAATATCTATAGTGATCGGGCGGTATTGCTCAGTGATCATATATTTGTATAATGTTTCATCATATATTTCACTTCCCCTACAATATTTGATATAGAGGACTTATAACCAATGGCTTCAAGAGGTACCCCCCACTAGATTGCACAACTTGCAAAGTACTAACCTTTGGTTTACAAAAAGGAGCTCTTTGTCTAGTTGATGGCTTAACAACATTTGGAGGGACTGGCAACAAAGGCACATTCTGCATCATGCTTCCTCTACTATTCGGGTTGGTCACAGGGGTACTGATCGCACCTTGATCTCCACTAACCAATCCCAAATTATTTCCAAGACTAAGGCTCGAATTTAGATTTTCCCTCGATGCGTAGGCCACTTGTAAGTGGGACTCTACTTCCTCTACTCAGGTTATAGTAGTATTTATATCTACTAGAGGGACACTGCTCAATTGCACTTGGATAATGAAGTCCAATCTATACAAGAAATATTGCAGTTGGGTAGCAAAGTGTGATAGGGACAGAGGCTTGTAACTTGCAAAAGACCTCTTTCATCTTCTTGGCATATGCTCAGGCATTTTAATGGAGCTCTTGACATGTCACATTTAGCACACGTAGCCAATATTGTCCACCTCTCTTAAGGACAAATTCCCTTCGAAAGGCTGCATAAAAAATTGATTGTGGCTGTGATACTGGGTTCTAAGATGTGATACCACATTGTAGCCCTCCCTTTTTAGGGTCATGTTAAAGAACATTATTAGATGTCCCTTGTCCTAAATTCGATAATTAAACATGCATTTCTAGAACTAAGTGGTGTGAATCTCTGCATGCTCCTCCACTAACCCATTAAAGATGGGTAAAGGGAAACCTAAAGCTGGAAAATCTGATGTTCCTACACGTATTGTAATAGGTTACACCATAATGATAGCTGGATATGTGTGGGTTGACTTATTGGGAGTAGGCGAGCACTAGATATTCCTCCTCCTAATGAACTAAGACCTCTCCCTCGTAGGGGTATTGGGCTGCTATGTTGAGGGGAATATCTCCTACAGATTTCAACCCATTGTCTAGCCCTTTTGGCTCTTTCTTGTCCTGGATCTCAACTTGATGGTGTTTATCACAAAATAATGGTTCTATTTTGATGCTCTCTGGATAAACTGACTGACTAGTCCCTATTAACCAAGATTCAAAAACTGCCACACTTATCAATGGCTCCTGACAAACATACCACTTATTGGGCCTAAAATGGGCCTGACACTGGCTCTAAGGCTCTAGCCAGAGGCCTCCTAAACTCACCTAAATAACCCCATGGCCTCATGGGAGCATATAGACACTATGAACTGATTACTGAAAGAATGTGTTTGTAAATACAATCTCTAGATTGTAGTCCAACGTGATGTCCTTCCTAACTCCAAGAAAATGGAGTACCCAAACATATTGATGGCTAGCACCTTGTAAAACAAACAAAGGGAGAACCCCCCAACTTATCAAGGTGGCCCCACTATAGCTCTCCTACACCCCAGGGATTGGCCCCAGGATGCACCATCTCAACATATAACACGTATGCACAAAGCCCACTCTTCACAATATTCATTTCAAGAGAAAGTATACGCCTCACAAAATTAGTCCCCCAAGGAAATGATTATACTAAACAACATAGGGAGCCTCATACTCGTTGTGGGTCGATAATTTAAAATCAAGTGCTATGCATCCAGAAGATAGTTCTATTGATACATGTTGATGCAATGCAATGCAAACTGAATGACTTTGAGTGCACAAACATTTTACTTAAATGAAATCAGCATTGTGAATGTGCTCAAAAAAAATTTCCATGATTTTTCTTAACTAACGACTTTGCTATAATGATAAGGTAGTGTGGGACTACTCTGTGCTAGTGTACCTCTCAATAATTAAAATAAGATCAAAATCTATATAAAAATTGCAGCAATTAAATCAAATTTTAAACCATATCTAGCACATAAACCCCTTCTCTCCCTATTGTTTAGAGTTTTACTTGCGTGGGCAGATTAAGAGGTGTTTCCATGTATGTTTTTGTATAATAATGAAAGCAAAAAAACACACTAAAACATACAAATGGGGGTAAACTAAGGTAAACCCTTATGCTTTACCTACATTATACTTTCAAAAATATAACCCTAATTTTTCATGCACAAAAACTATTTTTTTCGTATTTTATTTGTCTTAAAACTGTATTTTTCCTCATTTTCTTTATGTAAAATACTATATTTTCCAATTTTTTTGACTCAAGAAATTAATTCACACTCTTATCCATCATCATATTTGATATTGTCCCATATGAACATGATTTGATCGCTTGAAACTAAGAAAAACATCATTTTTTCACTTAAAACATGCATTTTGAGTTTTTTAAAATTTAGTAACTCACATGCATGGACACGAATTCTAAATTTTATAATTCATAGCCCTCAAATACATCACAACCAAGCTTCAAACTAATTCTCATCACATATAAACAAGATTTGCACCATGAAATGTCAAAAAGAATCCAATTTTCCATTAAAAAAGAGACATACCACCATTTTTCATGTTTTGAGTCTCAAGAATTGATTTTAGGGACAGTAATTGGACCCATCATTGGTCTCCAAACAGCACTGGCCATCACTCCTTAGTGTGGGCATGGTCCCACATCAATCTGGCTGAAGCTGTGGACAACTGATCTCCATCCTGATATTCTCTAAATAATTACCACATGAATATTCCATTGGAGGAGAGAGAGAGAGAGAGAGAGAGGAGAGGAGAGAGAAAGATTTATTTTCCATCTTCCTGACTTGACCATCATTTGTGGAGGTGATACTAGAAATTCAAAGTGAATAAATTTGGGAGCAACATGTGTGATCGGATTCTATGGGTGTTTTATGAATCTCTAGCTCCCCCCCCCCCCCCCAACCTTCATCTTGCTGCCTACCAGGATGGCATGGATTTTTTTTCAATTTAAAAAATGCCCCCCTACCCATCGCATGAGAATTTGGGGCTAGTATTGGGCAATCCTTGAACCGAATATATTGTGTTCCTTGAGTGTGCTTGAAGACTAAGTGGCATTGCTCTTATCAAGGCATCTAGTAGGTCTCTAAATGCATGGCTTCTAGCTAAGTATCTAAAGAAGGATTGAGGCCTCAAAAAAACCTTGCCACCCATTGTGGTGATATCCATAGCCAAAGCATACTTTTGAAGAATTACAAATCATGAGTAATATGCTTTAAAGCTCAACCCTAGATAGCTAGTGAAGCTTGAAGAACTTGTTCATCTTTGAGGCATGATAGGAAGGTGGAAGATACCTTCCACATACAACTTTTTTTAAAGGGTTCCCATATAGCAATAGCTTCCAGACTCCAATGTCTCTACACCACAACTTTCACCAAAGACGTGTTTCCCTTGTTTATTTTAGCTTGGCTAACATGACCTAATTAGGGGTACTTATCTCTATTTCTCGAAAATAGTCTTCCATAAACTCAATCCAAACTTCCATGTTAGGTTCCTTGTGCTTTCCTTTCCCATCAAATTTGAAAGGGCTGATCCGCATGAGAAGGAATTCCTTCTCTTACATCTTGTGTTAACAGTCAGACGAACAAGGTGGAAAATTTGGAAAATCTAAAGCGGAGGACAAAGGCCAAGGCAAAAGTGAAACAGAAGACGAAGGCGCGCCAAGAAAAATATGGAAACACAAGAAATGCAGAAAAGTCCTAAATAAGGGAAAAAGGCGCACAAGAAAAAGCGCAAGTCAATACTTTTGTAAAAGAGCACAAGCGCATCATGGTTTAATTTAAAGAGCGGCGGGCTCTCACCAGTGTAGTTTGTAAAGGTAGATGGGCGGTAGGAAGAAAGCTAGGAAGATAGAAGGGCAATGGGAAAAAGGGCCTAGGCCACGACCGGCCATGTAAAAAAGGGGATAAGGGGATAACCACCCAAAAGGGATTAGGGTTTTGTATATAAAGTTGAAACTTGAATGAGAAGCTCATTCTTGTGTGTGGCCAAAAGTGGGTCTCTTCTTCTTCTTCTTCTTCTTCTTCTTCTTCTTCTTCTTCTTGCTTGCTTGCTTGAGCTTGTGCTTGAGAGAGGGAGTGTGAGAGTGTGAGGGAGTGAGTGTGTGAGGGTGAGGGACAGAGGAGGAGAAGCTCTCCGTCTTCTCTTCTCTTCTCTTCTCTTCTCTTCTCTTCTCTTCTCTTCTCTTCTCTTGCTCATGGCAATGGAGCTTGGAGCGTGGAGCTTGAGGATGGAGCTTGCTTGAAGCTTGCACTTGGATCATGGAGCTACCGGACTACGCGAGAGGAGGTAACTCGATCGGCATGGAGGTAAGCTCACTACACTTGTAGATATGAATGGCGCGTCAGTTATGTGAGAGGTAGCCATTAGTACTCAGCTTGGAACGCTTGAAACAATAAGCGGTCTGTGGGTCTTGGCGGTTGAGCGAAAGCTCCCACATTTTGGTTCTGTTGCCGGGACCAACGGATTCAAGCCTTGAGCACTTGCACGCTTCAAATCGAGCATCAAAGTAAGGGTTTTCCCGGAACCAGTGCTTGAGGTAGATAGGTAGAAAGCGAGGGAGATTGAAGAGGTATTAGATCTCCTTAACAAGTAGGTTTCTGGGTTTTTGGATTTGGAAAAGCATGTTGGAGTAGTGTAGTTATTTGCTTTGTGATTTGGGTGCATTAGGGTAGAAAAAAACAAAGAAAAAGAAGAAAAACAAGCATCAGGGTTTCTGCTGTCATAACAGGGCATGAGGGTTTGATTTGGTTGGCAATTTGCATTTTGGAGTTTATTGGCTATTCTAGGTATATACAACTCTTCCCCTCCATCCATACCTTTGATCTGGAGGTGTGTGTGATAGGCCGTGACTTGAATCATGTGATCCGAGCGATTTATAGTTGTGTCGACCAAAGTCGCACCGCGTTCAGCCAGTCCGAGTGACGACAATTCTGGGCCAAGTCCCAGAATCGGCCCTCAGCCCATACCGCTCGGACCACTTGACTCCGAACACTCAACTCAGACACCCACTGCTCGGCCCATCCGAATCAACCATTCGGACCAGCTTTGAAATTCGGCCCTCGGTCCTACCGACTCGGCCCAACCCCACTCGAACAAGTTGACATTCGGCCTGGCCAAATTCACCACTCGGCCCTCGACCCACTTGGACACTCGGCCCTCGAACAACCATACTTGGACTGGTCGAATTTGACATTCGGCCCTCGGATGGGCCGAATTGGGCATTCGGCCCTTGCAATTTGGACCTGTTAGGTCGAATTTGGATTTTTTTCAAATTTTAACATGTAGACTATGAAACTGACTGAGAGACCATATAGAGCCGAAAGCATATTATAAATCGATCACGGGGCTAAAACTTAGAGCAAGTAGCTCAAAATTTGGCTATAAACGGTCCTTCAAATTGCACATGGTATTTACCGTAATGGCCCCGCGAGCCAGGGGGGACTGCCCCCCCCCCCCCCCCCCCCGGACCCACGTAGAGGGGGCTCCTCCGCACCTCCCCCAAGCAAGTTGGAGAGAAAACACACGCCGTGACAGGTTCTCCAAATTGGACCCTAGTGTAGTAATGGCTCTACATGAGTATGGATTCTCACTTGCAAAAGAGCAACCAAAAGCCCATACCTAAACAAAGACAAACAGAGACCCTAGAACCTCAATGGGCCAATCTAGCCAACAAGGGCAAAAAGTCCACACTACAAAAACACGTACGTGTTGCATTCGGACTGCATCTGGTCAAAGCGAAAAGCAACAACATCAAGCTACAACAGCGAGGATGACTAGATATGACAGTCCTAACGATAGATGTACCTTGAATAGCACTGTACAAGCGATGCAAGACATCAGTGGAGAATCCACATCTGGTCGTACAATTGGGGACTCAATGGCATTTTTTAGAAGGCTTAAATTTATAAGCCAAGACCCAGAAGATGAAGACAAGGTACTGCCTGCTTATCTTAGGGTCAAACTCACCGCGAAAAGAGAGCACACTATCGATGCTCTGATTGATGAAGGAGCAGATTTTAATATCTTGGCCTATGAAGCATGGACCCTACTAGGCCAACCAGAGCTCACACCGACTAATGCAACTCTTAGCTCTTATGGGGAACACCCACAAGCACTCATAGGGAAGTGCAAAATCCTTGCAACAATTGAAACTGAAAGGTTGCCTATCCTATTTCATGTTCCTCCAAATAGTGCTAATTGCGGGAAGGAAACCCTCCTAGGAAGACCCTTCAAAAGGGCGACCAAGTGTGAGGCCGGCTATGTAGCACAAAGGATACACCTGACACTACCGGATGTGAGGATAGTCACAACCTTTAGCAAGGGTAACCTCATCGAACCTCAAGGAAAAGGCAAGGAAGGTGCTGACATAACAGTCAAGCTTGCTAACAAGAGCAAGGACTTATTGAAAGAGTTGATACAAGCACATGTCGAACAACAAGAACCAGTGAGTGAGGCCATGCCTGAAACAAGAAGGTCAGGAGACAATGCCAAGGACGGCCTTTGGACTTACAAATATCATAGAAGACCCCAAAATAAGCCCAAGCCTTATAGACAAAGGCATCGATGGAGGGTTAGCACAACAGCGCAATGGATATCCAAAGCGTTGCTACGTGCTCAAGGGTATTACACAAGTAACCAATGGATTTGGATGCCAAAACCCCCTGCTAAACCTCCTCTATCGATTGAAGGCCAGATGTATCAAGAGCAAAGAAGCATAGGAGGAGATCTAAATGAAAGACCAAGTCTTAAGTCAAAAACATTGGAGTGATCGAGCCCCTCACGGTCAAAATCAAGAAACCAAACAGGACTAATTGGAGGGTAGATCCTTAGCCTAGCGTGCTTGACAAGCAGATATTAGATGTAATCATTGGAGGATACTCAAAAGCCACTAGTGCCCAAGGAGCCTTTGATTCCTCAAGAGGATAACAAGCATCATAGGCACAACAATGCTCATGGGAAGGTTAAATGCTCAACAAAGAAAATGGTAAAATCATGTAATAGCCTCGAGCAAATCATTCAGCCAGTTCCAAGTCCACCTAAGAGTCCTAGATCTCCTACACCCTCTTTTCCCAAACGAACACAAGAAGCACAACATTAGTCGTCAAGGGCGGCTACTCAATCCCAATCTCTATCTCCATCTCCATCTAAGCTTCCAAATGTCCAAGAGGTGGGACATGACACTATCCATAGCTCTCGGCCCAAGGATATACCTATGCAACCTAATGTGACTAGATCAACTCATGCTCGATCTACACAGGTGAATGCTCAAAGGGCAACAAAAGACATGACCACTTCCGATCGCCCTAGGGACTTGACACTAATCCCCAAGAGTAGCTAGCCCACTGGACTAGCCGCTACTACTTCCAATCAGGGATCACAACAATCACAGCCCTTGGCCATGACAACGCCCCTTGCGGAACATGTCCTTAGCAGTTCTCCTGGGGAGAAGGTGTCGCAACCAGTATCCTTGACAACTCCAGCACTTCCAAAGCACCTAAAGCCTAGGCTTGAGGAGAAACCTCTCAAAGATGTGGCCAAGGAGATGGCACATCTGACCAATCAACCTAGCAAGGCTGTCCAGCAGGGTGCAGCTACGTACCATGAGGACACACCAGAGAAGGGGAAAGTTGAAGCCCAACCAAGCACATCAACGGCTGACCTAGTTCAAGGTCCTACGTCATTAAGTTATGCACCTTCACTGACCAAGAAAAAGAGGAGAAAACAATGAAAACAGTAGTAGTTACAGGTGGTTGTGGACCCCAAGAACATTGAGACCAAGAGTGTTGGAGAGCTGAGGAATAAAGCATCGAGTCCATCCACCAATGAACCCATTGATGTCTCTCCCAATAGTGGTGAAACCTCAAACACATCCATGTGCTCTAAAAAATCAAAGCACTCGTTACCATCTATGGTTGCTTTCAACACTCAATCCACCGACAACAGAACTCGCATTGACCAATCAAGAGTGGATACAACACTATCACAACAAAATGAAAATTTTATAGCAGTCACATCCAAGGAGAACCATGATGCAATAACAAAGACTCAGGAGAAACATGGAAACCCCGAGAGCATAAGCAACCCTATCGTTGACCAATCTTTCTCATCTAGGCCTGAGCCCGCAACTATGCTAAAGCCTACGGGAAACTCCTAGAACCTTGCATGAGATAGCAACCGAGCAAGCCCTCGTTGAACATAGAAGTGTCGTAGAATGCTTAAGTGAGTTGGATGCTAAGCTCAAAGTATTCGCACGTGTCTATGTCCTGACAGACATGGGCATATTCCCTAAGGAGCAACTTGAAGAATACTTGCCGTTTTTCCTATCCTGGGAAGAGCAAGGACATCTTGACGAGCACTACAACAAGCTCCTGCATGAACGGATGCGACTCACCTCTAACGAGGAAGCAGACAAACTACGCTTTGTTGGGGGTAAAGGCGCCTCCGCGTAGCCGCCCGTGTATTACTACACTGACAGTCACTGCCACTGCACACTGTAGGTGGTGGGCGCTCGTCACCGTCACTTTATTCTTTATTCTTTTAGTGACAGATTAAATAAAGGAAGGCCCAGTCACACATTGTGACTGTTGGAGTTCCCATTTCTTGTCTCTCTTTTTCTTGCTCTTGCTCTCCCTCCATAGCTCTCGAGTGCAAGCTTTGATCCTTCTCACCTTTCAACTGGTATCAAAGCACGGCTTCTGACTCTTGAGATTGGCTCGTGGCATTCTCATCTTCCCATCGACTCCCCACTCTCATTGGGTCTCCTTCCCGGCAGCCATAGCTCATTCTCTTGAGCTCCCGTCACTCCCGGGCTTCCCGAGATTCTTCCCGGCCTATTGAGGCACCATCAGGGCATTGACATTGAGGTATTGCTTCATTATTTCAAAGTTTTATCTCAGTCCACAGGTCTAGGTAAATAAGGCAGCCACCATTGAAGCTTCCAACCTTCATATCTCTTTGCCACTGGTTGTGGGATGCTAAAGGCTTGTTCCCGGGCCTCTTTGGCTCATGTTTGAGCCCTCCAACCTCTCCAGACCTACCATGTGGACCACAAGAGCAGCAGCAACATCATGCAAATTTGCGCCTAATTCTGGATAGCCACCATTCAACCACTTCAGCTCTAGCTCCAGCTTGGCATTAAGCACTTGTTCGGGCTCCATTTCGAGCTTCTTACACATGTATTGATACTTGGCATTGATCCTTTAAGATTAAGCATTGGTTTGGTGGCTGAAAATAGTGTTTTAGGACTGTTATAAACAGTCCATAGACATTTGATGCTAGTGCCACATTCACAGTTTATGCCTATGCTTGTTTGGGCATGACTACATAACCGGTTTGATGCCTATTGCATCCCGATTGATTGGGGGATTGAAGCTACATGTCATGCTATGATTTTGGCCTGATTGTGGGGCTGGAAATACACAGTTTATAAGAGTAAATGCATGCTGAATACTCTTGGGCTAAAGCTATCTTTCATGCTTTGACATATACCTATTGGTTTCGGGTGTATGTCTTGGGTTATGCTATGATGTAGCTGTCAGGCTCTTGGGATGCTATTGAGGCATTGTCTTGGTTACCTATCTTTGGTACTTTGACTTGGTTTGATTGAGCTGTTGAGCTCATTTATCTACCTTTTGTGCCAGTGGGAGCATCTTATAGGCTTGACCGACATTGAGCAGGAGGTTTATGCTATTTGAGCACTTTGCAAATACTTGAGACTTTGGGATCTCTTACATTTAAATGTTGCATGGTTCATGCACTGATATCTTGGAGTTGCTTTTGACCTGAGCTTGGGCTTTGCACTCTTATGAGCATACACCTACTGGTGTCAGGTCTTGCCAGTGTTATGTATACTTTGCCCTACTATCCATGGGGTATGCCTACTCATCACAACTGATGGATGCTTTGGTGACATGTTTGGGTGTTTGCTCAGGGTCTTGATGACTGTTTAGTGCTGATTTATGCCCATTTATGGCTAGTCATGTCTTGGTTGTCATTTATTGACTTGGTGCATTGATTTGGTCAGCAATTGACTCTCACAATACCCTGCTGTCATTTATTACAGCAAGCATATAACTCCGGACTGACATGGATTTTTCATATTGAAATATTCTGAAATGATGTACTTTCACTAGTACTTGGTGGGCAGCAGCTTTGGTTACACTTTTCTCGCCATTTTCTCTCGATTTTGGTGATTTTTTTGTCATTTTTTGTAGTAAACAACAAGCAGTTTTGAACCGTCTGCAGTCTTCTAGCCTGCATTATAGCGAGTTTGTCCACTGATTATGCTATTTTCACCATCACTAAGCTTGATGGTACGAATTACTCTTATTGGAAGAGCCAAATTTGGTCGGTGTTGATGCAAAAATCCTAGATCAAACCTTTGAGGTTGAGCGGACATCCACCTGCAACTATGCCAGATGAGAAATGGCTTGAGCTTGTTGAGTCATGCAAGTCCACTATTGTATTATCTCTCATAGAACAGGTTCATTACAATGTATTTGAGGAACAACAGAGTGCATGGCAGTTGTGGGATAAAATCAAGAATCTCTATGACAAGAAAAGTCCAGCGAGTCAGATGTATTGGCTGAAGCAGCTTATAGATCTGCGCATGAATGAGAATGTGATTATGTCTGCTCACTTGGGCTAGTTCCATGCTATACTCAAGAACTTGACTTTGCAGGACATCATTTTTGCAGAGAATGTCACTCCTCTTTTCTTGCTTGGTACTCTTAATGAGTCATGGGATGTATTCCGCACTACATTATGTGCCTTTACTGCTACCTTGAAATTATCAGATGTTGAGAGTGCTCTTCCGTAGGAAGAGGTTAACCGTAAGAATTTGGATGCCTCTCATGTGTCGCATCTATGACAGTTAGAGGCCGGAATGTTGGATATGGAAAGCATGGCAGTGGGGCAGTGGCCATGGACGGGATTCTTAGAAATCTCGGTCCAAGTCTCATGGGAAGTCACGTAGTAAATCCCGTGGCAGGAATCCAGATGTTATTTGTCACCATTGTGGGAAAAAGGGCCATATTAGGCCACAATGCCATGAACTACGCAATGAAAGGCACAAAGATAAGGGGAAAGACAAAGTGCAGGATAAGTCTTCCGATCGCAGCATAGTGCCTGCAAAGTCTAGTGTAAAATTTGAAGAGATCAATGTTATGCAGCCTGAGGATGTTGATGATGATTATATCCTTGCAGCTTCTTCTAGTGCTTCGCAAATGACAGAGATACACTCTATGTATGCATAGTGTTGGCTCTTGGACTCAGGTGCATCCTTTCATGTGACACCTTGCCGAGAGTAGTTTCATTCATACTATATTGTTTCGGGTTCTGTGCGCTTGGGTGATGACAACTCTCTTGATATTGTGGGCATTGGTGATGTTAGGCTGCACTTTCCTTCTGGCAGCAGTTTTGTTATGCAGGATGTGCGTCATGTACCTACTTTGACATGCAGTCTCATGTCAACTAGATAGCTTGATGATGCAGGTTATCATGTATCTTTTGGAGACTCTGCATGGAAGATCACTCGTGGCAGACTTGTGATTTCAAGAGGTGCCAAGGCTGGCAGCTTCTATCCCTTGATTGTGTCCGCTTCTTCCCTTGATCATATTTTATCTATGGGTTCTATCCCACATGTATCTCTTTGGCATGCTCGTTTGGGCCATATGTCTTTGAAGGGAATGAAAACGCTTTCTGGTTTGCAGTACTTACCGCCCCTTGATTATGCATGTTTTGATTCATGTGAGCATTGTCTTTATGGCTGGCAGACTAGGTCTACGCATAAGAAGTCTGGTAGGCCACGCATGAGTGAGCCCTTGGCATTGGTACATTCGGATGTCTGTGGGTCCATGCCTTGTCAGTCTATGGGTGGTGCAAAGTATTTTGTTACTTTCATAGATGATTCTTCCATGAAAAGTTTGGGCTTATCCCATTAAGGTGAAATCCGATGTCTTGGCTGTGTTTCAGAGATGGCTTGCATTGGTTGAGAACCAGTCTAGGTATAGGGTAAAATGCCTAAGGAAAGATAATGGGGATGAGTATGTCTCACGTGCTTTTGAGCAGTTATGTGATGAGGGGGGTATTAAGCGTCAATTGACCGCCCCCTACACCCCCCCCCAGAATGGTTTGGCTGAGCGGATGAATAGAACCATCCAGGAGCGTGTACGCAGTATGCTTAGCCATGCAAGCCTACCACAGATCTTTTGGGTTGAGGCAGTTAGTACAGCTGTGCATATCATAAACAGATCACCTTCTAGTGGTTTGGATTTCCAGGTTGCTGAGAAGGTATGGATTAGAAGACCTCCCTCTTATGTGCATCTCCGTGTCTTTGGATGTGAGGCATTTTACCATGTGCCCAGGGGGACAAGAGAAGTAAGTTGGATCCTAAGAGTGTCAAATGCATTTTCCTTGGTTATGGGGATGCAAGCGAGATGGGTTACCGTCTCTGGGATCCACATGTGCAGAAAGTCATCCGCAGTCATGATGTAGTCTTCCATGAAGACAAGATGCATAGGTAGCCTGAGAGAGTTGTTGAGATCTGCAGGGTCATATTTCAGGAGGAGCCAAGAGCTCCCGCACAGCCAGTTGGACAGCCTACACCTGCACCAGATGCTCATGGTCAGGGTGTTGAATAGGCAGCTGGGCAGGCAGCAAAGCCTGCCATGATACGATCTGCTAGAGACAGATGTCCACCTCATAGATTTCAGCCCTCGATACATTATGTCTTGGTTACAGATTTAGGAGAGCCTTTCACTTATGATGAGGCTATGCACAGGGGTGACAGTCACTCCTGGGAGAGGGCTATGTAGTCTAAGATAGACTCCTTGCATAAGAATTTGGTTTCCTTGCCTCATGGCAAGAAGGCTTTGCTATGCAAGTGGGTGTACAAGCTGAAAAGTACCCCTGAACACCCCAAGTCGGCATACAAGGCTAGATTGGTAGCAAAGGGTTTTAAGCAAGAGTATGGTGTGGACTTTGATGAGGTCTTTTCTCTTGTGGTTAAGATGACCACCCTGCGCTTAGTCTTGGCTTCGGTTGTTCATCTTGACTTGGATTTATACCAGCCGGATGTCAAGACGGCTTTCTTAAATGGGGGCTTGTATGATGAGATTTATATGGAGCAGCCTAAGGGCTTTGCAAAACCTGGTAGATAGCACCTAGTATGCAAATTGAAGAAAAGTCTTTATGGCTTGAAGCAGGCACCTAGGGAGTGGTATCATAAGTTTGACGCCTTTATGCAGTCACAGGGCTACATCAGGAATGCTATGGATCCGTGTCTTTACACGAAGAAAGCCCGTGATGGTTCTTTATTGATTTTGGTACTCTATGTGGATGATATGCTGATAGCAAGGCAAGCTCATGATGAGCTAGATGCTCTTAAGTCCTAGCTCAAGAAGAGCTTGGAGATGAAAGATCTGGGATAGGCCTCTCACATACTTGGTATGCGCATTAGACGTGACAAGCATCAAGGACTCCTCTACTTGTCACAGAGAGAGTACATTCATAAAGTCCTTGAGTGCTTCCGCATGCAGGATGTAAAGCCTATTGGCTGTCCTTTGCGCTCTTATGTGAAGGTATCATAGGTTAATTGTCCGCAGACAGATGAGCAAAGGGCCAAGATGGCCAAGATTCCTTATGCATCTGCAATGGGCAGTCTTATGTATGCCATGATAGCCACTCGTCCAGATATTGCCTTTGTAGTTGGTGTTGTGGCATGCTATATGGCTACACTTGGCAAGAAGCATTGGGATGCCGTGAAGGGTATCATGAGGTACCTGAAGGGCACTGCAAATATGTGCATATGCTATGGCAGCCAGGATACAAGAGTCATGGGGTACATTGACTCTAATTATGCAGGACATGCAGATAGTAGGAAGTCCACTTTCAGCTATGTATTCACCTATGCTGGAGGTGTTGTTTCTTGGATATCCAGGGTGCAGAAATGCACAGCCCTTTCTACTACAAAGGCCGAGTATGTTGCAGCCCCCACTGAGGCTTGTAAGGAGGCCATTTGGTCGGGTTGTTTGGTTGCTAACCTTGGTATTGGTGATATCCCTACACTGCATTCAGATTCTATAAGTGCTATTCAGTTAGCCAAGAATCCAGTCTTCCATGCGAAGACGAAACACATTGAGGTGAGGTATCACTTCATACGTGAGGTCGTTGAGGACAAGTCTATTGACCTTGTCAAGATCTCGACTAACCAGAATCCTGGAGATCTGCTCACGAAAAGCCTCTCTACAGAGCGCTTTACCTTCCTCTGGAGGTTGATGGGCGTGGGATGAGATGACATCTTTCCTCATCTTGTCGTACATGTGTGCATGTTGTACTGTCTTTTTTCTTTTTCTTTTCACTCCTCACTAGGGCTCATTCACCTTCTTTAAGTGGGAGGTTGTTAGGGGTAAAGACACCTCTGTCTAGCCGCCCGTGTATTACTACACTGACAGTCACCGCCACTGCACACTGTAGGTGGCGGCACCCGTCACCGTCACTTTATTCTTTATTCTTTTAGTGATAATTTGAACAAAGGAAGGCCCGGTCACACATTGTGACTATTGGAGTTCCCATAACTGTAACATTCAATGATGTGCTCTGCCAACCAAATTTCTTAGGGATAGAGCAACTAAAGCAACAATCAGAGGGTCAAAGTCAATTTGAGAAACGTTGGTTTGAAAACCGTGTTGCAATGGCCGAACTAGGAGCCCAAATCATGACACTCTCAGAAGAACGATTGGCCAAATGGCAGTCTCAAAGAGACCCAACCTATGTGGTGCCAACTTCCTTTCGAGTGCTAACTGCCATTCGGGGTACGGACTTAGCTAGAACTAGCCAAGAGAACTATTTGGCTGATAAGGTTCTCATTGAGGAGGAGCTACATGTTGCAAGTAGACTCGGACAAGGTACCATGATACTTGACGTTGCAAAATAACTAATGTTATTAAGAAGACTGCCACGAGTATTGGATGCCTATGCCACACTCCAGTACAATCTTGAGTTCTACAATTGGTTTTTATCCTCGTGAAGTGACATGGATTCGTAAACATGTACATAAATAAACAATGAATTTTGTGACCTTGTATAGATAATATCAACACACACAAGAAATGATAGTCAAGCGCAGGGAGAAGAGTTGGGTTTGACAGACTAAGCTCCTCATGTCCTCCTCTCACCACACATTTAGAAGTCGTGTGACCATTCGCACCTCCAATTAGAGGGCATGCAACCCTCATTATCGCCATAGGAAGCCTTGGCCAACATCTCTAATGGTGTAGATGGGGCACCGTCCCTTTCTATACACCTTTCCCCTTTTTCGGTCTATCCTTCCAAGGATGAGCCCTACTCCACTCCATGACAACCACTCTATGCAACTTAGCATAAGCCAAGATCTGCTAATGGTTGGAGGCAAAACAAACATCAACAGGGGGCTGTCCCTCTACAACAAATGTTGCATGCCTTACCTCACCCCTCCTCATCATATACGCTTGATAACCCACTGTATAATCCATTCCATGTGAATAGTTTTATCTTGCCTCAAGGCCTAATCCTTGGTTCACATTTTGCAGGCCCCCCTATGGTAGCAGTCATGGACCACATAGTGCAACTGGCATGCAAGGAAGCTCTCCGCCGTCGAAAAGAGCATAAGGCACTAGCCCCCCCACCAAAACACTATGTGCCTACTCTAAACAGATATGCACCGAAAAGAGGTCCCAAAAGACACCGCCCAGGACGCAGGTTGAAAACCCCCCAAGCCAAGAGGACAAGGACTCAAGGGAGCACATGGAGTGTGGCAACACCAGTCATGCAGGCTCCCATCAGACGCTCAGGCACCAGGTGCTCGAAAGAGGAGAGGACAGCTCGAGACAAGCAGGAATTTGATGCATTGTTTAAAAACATTCTGGAAACAGTTGCGGCCAGGGACTACACCATGCGGGTCCCGGTCGACATCTTCCCCACCCAACCTCACAGGAGCCCCTTATCGGTAGAGCCTCAGTCACTCGACCACCCCGACTCGACCTGCCTCGTGCAAATAGAGTAGCCCCTATGATATATAAGCAATTTAACAAAGGCCATCTTGCCATAACTTTTTGTCTTTAAATGGTTAAAGGGGCAGGCTTTCCACCTCTATACACTTTCCTCACCTACTGCTAATATATGTCACATCTTTAACAAGCACTGGAATATGCATCATAGTCAGCATCATAGGATTTTGATAAAGTAATATCTTGACGTGATTGCATCTATTCGTTGTACTTGATGCATGCAACTTGCATATACTCTCATGAAGTGACAAGTGGATGCAGGACGACGTAGGTCTTCATGCAAATGTGTTCAATGCCCAAGTCACTACAAAACCACTAGCCTCACAAAGAGCCACGACAATGTCATGCTATCGAAAGCAAAAATCACCCTTGCAAGCACCCACGTCGCATGGCCCAAAGCATGATCTTAACCACTTCCTCTTTCTGGGTTACACTCTACGTCGGGCACTCACGGCAGTTGTTACCCCAATTGTACCAACATCGCACGTTCCAAAGAGGATTGTAATATCTCAAGTGTATCTCCCCATCTCAACAATCACTTCTCTAACAATGAGACTAGGGCACAATCATCACTGTAATATCCATTTCCTGAGCCTTCGAAGCTTGACATTTCCCAACCCATTAAAAGGCTGGTAGCCTCAACATATTGCAATGGTTGTACTCGGGCAAGTCCAAAAAAAAAAAAGGAGAAAAGAGAAGAGAAAGAAAAAAAGAAAGAAAAAAGCACAAGAAAAAGAAACAAAAAAGAAAACGGAAAAGGAAAAAAGAAAAGAAAAGAACGAAAAGATACGAAGCACCCACAATCACAACGCAGCACCTAGGGGTCCTCAAATTAGGTACGTCCAGTGACCTTGGTCGGCTGGCTCCGTCCCTAGTCCCCTAGCCCTTTAGCATCACCCACAATTGTTCAGGGCACATCAAGGGCAGGACATACCTAGGGATCTTGTCTCGCCTATGGTTAGACCTGTCACCTTGACCCATTCGCACGATTCCCTCTTGCACTTTGCCTTAATACCATTGCAATCAATTGTGGTAAGCATCGCACAAATGGTCGTGAAAAGTACACCGTCCTCATCAAGCAAGTCCAATAGCTCCCAGCTACTACTGAAAGTGCGGTGCCCCTGTGTTCAATTATGCTACGTTGTGCAGTCACAACGCAAAGAATGTCTCATACACCTTCACGTGTACTTCTAACAACTTTGCTTCACCCACATGTTGTTACGAGAAACCAGCCCACGGTCTTCTAACTACGTAATATCTAAGTATGCACGAGCACTCACATAATATCTGCACCGAAATATATACACAGTTTGGGTCCTCAAGTGTAGGACAATACTCTCAGTTCGACCTATCTCCCAAACTAATTGAGCTATGTCTTGTGCACGATAGAGAAGACTAGCACTACCCCTAGGGAGAGACCACCTATGAGAGGTTTTCAATTGCAGGTATTGAAGACTCCAAGGAAAGTGTCGTTCGCTCTTCATCGACACCCAACACTGAATTCTTATCCTTTATCATCTTGCAAGCCCACCAAGAATCGTCATGTGTAAAATCTCCAACAAACCAACACTTGTGCTAGCCATCAATGCAATCCCCAACAAAGAACAACCCTACCACCAACTCCAACAACCCTACCGCCAGCCACCTAGGCCACCAACGTGCCCCCAACGACCTTCCTCCACACCACTACCAACACTCCTCCCACGGCAACCACCGATGTCCCTTCCACCCACATCTTTAGTGCATGCCAAAGCCTGCTACCTACGACGGTGAGTGCCATGGGACTGGCACTCGTCTAGGAGGGGGGTAATGTTAACCGTCAGACGAACAAGGTAGAAAATCTAGAAAATCTAAAGCGGAGGACAAAGGCCAAGGCAAAAGTGAAACGGAAGACGAAGGCGCGCCAAGAAAAATATGAAAGCACAAGAAATGCAGAAAAGTCCTAAATAAAGGAAAAAGACGCACAAGAAAAAGTACAAGTCAATACTTTTGTAAAAGAGTGCAAGCGCATCATGGTTTAATTTAAATAGCGCCAAGCTCTCACCCATGCAATTTGTAAAGGTTGATGGGCGGTAGGAAGGAAGCTAGGAAGATAGAAGGGCAATGGGAAAAATGGCCTAGGCCACGATCGGCCATGTAAAAAAGGGGATAAAGGGATGACCGCCCAAAAGGGATTTAGGGTTTTGTATATAAAGTTGAAAAGTGAATGAGAAGCTCATTCTTGTGTGTGTCCAAAAGTGGGTCTCCTCTTGTTCTTCTTCTTGCTTGCTTGCTTGAGCTTGTGCTTGAGAGAGAGAGTGTGAGAGTGTGAGGGAGTGAGTGTGTGAGGGTGAGGGACCGAGGAGGAGAAGCTCTCCATATTCTCCTCTCTTCTTCTCTTCTCTTCTCTTCTCTTGCTCATGGCAATGGAGCTTGGAGCGTGGAGCTTAAGGATGGAGCTTGCTTGAAGCTTACACTTGGATCGTGGAGGTACCGGAGTGCGCAGGAGAGGAGGCAACTCGATCGGCATGGAGGCAAGCTCACTACACCAGTAGATATGAATGGTGTGTCGGCTATGTAAGACGAAGCCATTAGTGCTCGGCTTGGAACGCTTGAAACAATAAGCGGTCTGTGGGTCTTGGCGGTTGAGCGAAAGCTCCCACAGCTTGATAGGATCAATGATAGGTGGAATGTCCTAGGATATACAAAAACTAGTATAATATGTCTATATAAAGATTTTTCATAATCTGATTTAAGATTTTCTTTAAAAATGATAATATTTGCACTAGTTGAAGAGAAATGAAACAACTTTTATTTAATTTATTTGTTAGTTGCCAAAGGTATTACATCATGAATAGCATTCTACTATAAACTCAGATATATCAATGGTACTATAAGATAGGGGTTCAACAAACACATATAGTGAATCATTGATGTACTTAATTCAAAGAGAGTGAGAAACAAGAGGGAGCATTGTGTATCACCTTCTCTATCCATAGGGTAAAGTCTCAAATAGGACCCCTAAAATGGCACTGGTAGGATTCTAATGACAACATGCTAGAATAGTCAATGTTTGGTCCTTTCTAGCATTAACTAAGTTAATGTTTGGGTTGTGATGGAAGCATCCTACCTAACTGAGACCACTGCCATCGGAAAGACCTGTCGAACCATCCCCTTTTCTCAAGGGTTTTTTAAATTTTTTCTAATTAACCTAGGATAATTTAGTTAGACATATAAAAATGAGCTCCATTATTTAGCAATTTTAAACAATGTTCATTTGCATAAATTAGGCACAAACATGAATAAGAAGAAAAAAAATCATTTGAAAAAGAAATCATCTAGTCAGATCTTATTATCTTTATTTTAATAATTGTTTTAGTATATATTCAGACTCTACCTAAAGGCCAAAATAAAGCACTAAGTCCACTTTGCACGTAGCATCGAGGCCTTTTAGGAGATCCACTCAGGCTCACAGGGCATATGCTAGTCCTAGAATGCCAAGGAATTACAACAGGAGTCCCCTTAGCTCCTTGATGCCTCCTAGCCTATGATGAGTCTCTATGGAGAGACCTCTTATGTCCAGTGCTAGTCTTAATGATTCCTCAGAGTGGTAAAACAATTGACTTGGTATAAAGCTAGCACAAGTATCCTTAGGGGAGGCCTACTGCACACAATCATAAGTTCAACTTGTATTTAAGTATTCTTTTTTGAAATCCTAAGTATTTTCAAACAGTTTTTTCGATGCAACAAGCAATATGACAAATGCTCTCGTGCGTAAGTGTCCATATAGGCCCTAAGTTTACAAACATAAGTTTTGTAGTTTCAAGTCATGGCTTTTGGGTCTCTTAACAAGTTAACTGATTTTAGGTAGCAAGAGTGATGCCTCAACTCCAGTATCAAGGTTTATTTTCCTAGAGGATCAATCCTTATATTTTTAGCCGTAGCAAGGTACCTATTAATATCTATCCTAGCAAAATTGAGTTAAGATCTCCTTTAATTCCTTTTAGGATGTGGCCAAATTATAGATTAAATATCTCATAGTGTATTCTCTAAACCTATAGCTCATGGAACCCCAAGAGAAACACCAAGGAAAATGGGTTTCTACTGCAAGAAAATCTATCTTGTAACATCAACAAGCTTTTGTTTCATTCTTTAGAGAACCACAACAAGGAAAATAATACCACTAGCAAGAAATCTTCATGCAGCATCATAGTAGATATATCCCACAAATTTATCTTCAACAAAATTCATCATCCTCTTCATATTTTTCATTGATAGACAAAGAGAACACAAAAGAAACACATCTTTGAATGGAAATAATATCACATATGATTCATCTTCATTGTCTTCATAGTTTTCTCTCACAATTCTCTCATAGAAATATACATTGTTTTTCATAGAATCGACTATCTCTAACTCTCTCTTTCTCTCTCAATCAATAGTACATCATCTCCTCACTACAATACTAAATAATCACTCATAATACTTCTTCTTAGGTCATGGATGCCCCTTCCAAGAGGTGTGTCTAATATGAAAGGTCACCAAAGCCACTACAATGACTCTTCATAGCTCACTACTGTCACTTCATTCCAGTCTTCTCTTGAGTCTTCAATAGCTACTTCTTCCACTTCCTTGAGCTCTTTTGAACTTACATTCACCTTTTTCCAAGGCTAGAAAACTTTCCAAAAAGTCACACATACATTCCACAGAACACTTACAAAAGCATACATAATAGAACAGGAACAGGAACAGAGCAAGAAGAGAGGCTCTACAGAAGCTCATCAGAGGGTTACAGAAGATCAACAGAAAACATCAAAACCTCATAACTCATACCAAAACCATTCCAAACTATCAAAAACCATTCAATGAGATTTCAAAAGACCTCATCCTTCATCAATCATCAATCCATGCTTCATATAGAAGAAAATCAAAACAAAACGGAAGGTATCGGAACCTCAACAAAACCTATTAGAACATCACAGAACCTCATATTTCTATTGAGAATCATCATGAGATTCCAAAACATAATCAATATCATCCAAAACACTCTCAAACACTTTCAAAATAACTAATAATCACTCAAAATCCATCAAAAATCAACCATTCAAGCCTCAAAAATAACAAAAATCAACCAAAAAATCTAGTCATTTCAGCATTCAACATATCCCCACACTTAATAAGGAAGCGTCCTCATGACCTAAGAAAGAGGTAATATAAGTTCATTAAGAGCTCAACTCGATCTTCTTTAGTATCTTCAATAAGCCACCCAACCACAACCCCAACTTGTCACCTATATCTAAGAAAGAATACAACTAAAGGAAAACACCTTATCCTTTTTAGCAAAACAAGGTATCTGCTGGCAGACAAAGGGCATGAAAATATGGGACATCCAGTTGTTGGGAATCAATGTTCACATTGACATTCAAACATAACTTTGGAATGGACTTTTGATCATTATGGGAATGTCTATGCATATATGCTAGGTACCAAGCAAAGTGGATTGTCAATCTCAATGAAGGATCTAGAGATTGTGAATATTGTTGAGAAAAATGGAGATAATTTTGGTACACTTGACTAGCAGTTGTCCAATCCCCTGGAATTAATGGCCAAGTAATCTGTGGTCCCACAAGAGAATCAGTTGAGCTCCATTCTCATCTTCTTGGAATCTGCTGATCAAATCCTTCATACCCACTAACCAACTGAGGGGGTTGAGAAATAGAACTAGTTGGAGATGGAAGAGGATTGGGTGAAAGAGGATGAAGAGATGGGTAGGCAAAATCATAAAATGAGGAATAAGCTAAAGAATGATTAGCTAAGAATTTAGGTGAATCGGTTAAGAAATGTGTTAATTAATAAGCAAGAAAAGTAGAAGGAATATCGATAGATGGGGAAGGACAAGGCAGAGAAGGGGAAAATACTTGATCTTCAATGAAAGAACAATAGGTAAAGATTGGAATTTAAGGAGCACCCTGAGGTTGGAAAGGGAGAGGTAAGATGGCTCTTGAGTTGGATTGATAAAGGAAAAAATAAGCATCATATCGATGGGCCATTTTTTTATAATAAAGTAAGCTAGGAATAGAGGGACCTAAAGCAGATCGTCGATGGTAGACATCAAAGAAGGATGAATCAAATGGATGGTTCTTAGAAAGATAAGCTAAAAGATCCACCCTTAGTTGGTTAGTGTTCTGCACATGAGTAGAGGCTTTATTCCATCATTGGTTCAGGACTACAAAATCAATCATTGTATCCCATAAATTGTCAGGGCAAGCAGCCAATTTAGAAGAATAGCATTGGAATATTTCATCTATACTCAAATGTTTGACATATAAGGCAGCTTGTAAGACCACATCCCCTATATACCAAGCTAGATCTTCATCATCAAGAATCAACAGATCACTTCGTAAATACATATAAGACAGTAGCATTGTATCCAAAGTCACAGAATCTTCAAAGACCATACGGACTACTTCTGTCAATAAATTCAAAGATCATGCTCCACTCCAACCATCCTTTGGAAGAGGTAGATCCATCATTGAGAGCTTAATATAGAAGGCCAACTTTTGTAACTAATAGTGGACAAAAAAGGAATGATCGCGAGAAATATACTCCTGAAATTGCTCAAATGAAGACCATAATAATGTTGAGATGGCAAACTCAACACGTGCGGACATTGATGATGGACCGCCTGGCTAGATGAGTCCGCATGTCTAAAATTAGCACGTCGGTGGTCATTATGATACTCACATGGCTACTAACTTATCACTTATTATATTTAGTTTGTTACACCTACCTACAGCTGGCAAAGATATAACGCCAGTCGATTAGTGTAGTTGGTTATGCACTATTTGATTTAGAAGGCCACTTTCCTTTATATTGTATCTTATCTATACTTTGTGTACACTGTATAGTGTGTGGAAGAAGAAGAAGAAACTAGCAAGAAAACATTTTGGCCTCCATCTCTCTTCTTGTGTTCTTGAGTGAGCTTCCTCTTGTGTATACAGTGTGTGTTTGGCGCAGCAACTCAAGCAAATCCCCCATCATGCGATTCTTGACATGGTATCAGAGTCACGCCACTGAGAGAAGCTAATTTTGAAGGCTAAAGTGAAGGAGAAGAAGCAAGGTTCGAGCAAGCAAGCAACGGGTATCTCCCATTCTTCCACTCTCTCTCTTGGATAGTGCCTGTGGAGGCATCAGAAGCAGGATTAAGCAAAAATCTCATATTGCTATGAGATTTGGTGTGCGAGCAGATCACTCTATATTTTGCACATTAGCCCTTTAGGACCGTGCCGCAGTTATTTTGGGTGTCTGAGGCCGTTTCAGGCCCTGTTTTAGAGCCGCAAGGTTGCGGATAGCAGTTCACGGTACACTGTGATTTCGGATGTATTGACCGAAAGTGGGTGCACACTTTACAAATTGTGAATCTGTAATTTTTTAAGTGTTTGCAAGAAGCAAACATAAGGTTTATCTACAAACAGGTTGTAGATTACATGTACTATTGAGCAATCAGTGAAAAAGGTTGCTTGGTCTATTGTTGTGCACGTGTTGTGAAAGATTGTAGAAGACTAGCTTGTTGTGTTGTATCCTTGTTTGTGATAATGGCAGAGAACAATGGAAATCCCATTATTGAGAAGCTCGACAAGAACAACTACCCTTCATGGAAGTTTCGTGTGACGAACTTCCTCATTGGAAAGGGCCTTTATGAGTTTGTTTCAGGTGAAGAAAAGGAGCCAGAGCTCGATATCCCTCCAACTGCAGATGAGTAAAAAGCATGGAAAGAGTGGAATGCGAAAGACAAAAAGGTGATGTACTGGCTATCTGTAGTCATTAATAATACTATGCTGGGACATATCAGAAATGCAAAAACTTCACATGCAGCTTGGACAATTTTTGAGAGCATGTTTTCAGTAAATACAAAGGCACGAAAGATTCAACTCAAGTAAGAGTTGAATGCCTTGAAAAAAGGAAAAATGTTTATCAATGAGTATGTGTTGAAGGTGAGGAGCATTCCACATGCTTTAGCAGTGATTGATGCAATGTTGGATGATGATGATTTGGTTTCATCCACTCTGAGTGGCCTTAACAATGAGAAGGCATGAAAATCATTTGTTATTTTAGTATATGTACAGAAGCCGTTTCCAGATTTGGGTGAGCTAATCTCTCTCATGATTACTGAAGAGATCAATATGCAGGGTGATTCGTCTGAAAGAAATGGTGAACAGGTCCAAGCATTTTAATCGAGTTCAGGAAGGGGACATGGTAGATCCTCTTCGAGAGGCCGTGGTATGGGACATGTTGGCGATAACCAGCAAAACAAGTTCAATCAATAGTTTTGTGAAATCCAAGTTTCTGGAGGCAGAGGAAACTTTAGAGGCAGGGGGAGCTCTAGAGGAAGAGGTGGATGGTAGAACAGAGGCTCTGGAAATTCTGCTATTGTTTACCATGATTGTGGCAAAATAGGACATATTGTAGCCAATTGTTATGCTAAGAAGGATGATATTCGCAGTGGTAAATTGCAGCAAGGAAACTATGCATCGTCTTCATGACAGAATGAAGACAAAAATGAGTGTTTGTTTGTTATGCATCATATGATGAATGCAGTTACAGGAAAGGGGACACATGATGATGTATTGTATATCGATTCAAGTGCATCTAATCATATGACCAGTCATGTTAAATGGTTTGGAGAGATTCAAGACTTACAAAACCTAGGTTATGTGCAGACGGGTGATTATTCATGCCACCCAATTTCACACATTGGAAAGGTTCCCTTGTCCTTGTATAATGCCCAGACAAAGAGTATGATATATGTATTACATGTGTCATCAATTACAAAGAATCTAGTGTCTGTTGGCCAATTGGCAAAGTAGGGGTTTCAGGTCCGACTCAATGCAAAAGGTTGTTTTGTAGAAGACTTTAATAATAAGTGCAGGTTGGTTGCAAAAGGAGGCCGAATGTTCACTTTAGATGCTGGAATTCCTGCAATGGATGCTGCTATGTATGCTAAAGAAAAAGGAGTAGTTGTTGATATTGAAATATGACATAAATGTATTGGATATGCAAATGTGCAAAGGCTAAAATTAATGCAGTCCAGAGGATTAGTTACAGGGTTGCCTTCTTTTAGAGTTGTAGAATTGCATAAAGTCTGTGAAGCATGCCAGTTTGGTAAGCAGGTGAGACAACCCTTCTCGCATGATAGAGAAGTGAGCAGAAATATACTTGATGTAGTACATACAGATGTTTGGGAGCCTACACATAATGTATCTCTTGGTGGCAGCAAATACTTTGTCACATTTATTGATGATTGTTCAAGGAAGCTATGGGTATACTTCATGAAGAAAAAGAGTGATGTGTTTGAGCACTTCAAATCTTTTAAGGCAGCTGTTGAAACAAAAAAAGGATTAAAAGTGAAATGCTTCAACATCCTCAACTAGTTTCACCATATAAGCATAATGGTGAGCTGCATAACCTTCAAAACTAAATCTTTTGGCAGGGTATCTGACCCTGCTAGATTTGCGTACCACCGGATCACTCAATGAAGCCTTTACATTACTATGAGCTCTTTGTACACTTGGTGTCCTGACTGAAGGAATGCCAAGCTCATCATCCAAACTCTCCGAGCCACTAGAATCTCCATCAAATCCCAAATGACTGGTAGATGCATCATTACTATCCAACACTTTCTTCTTTTCTTTGTCCTTCCCTGCAACACTTATAGATCCACCTGAAGATGTGGGGCTACTCCTTAGTCTCCCAGACCAAGAGCTCATTGTAGGTATAGTACCGGATGATGTTTCTTGTCCACTAAGACTCTATGATTCTTGTTTTTCTTTCTGCACATAACTATCATGATCATTATCATCATCTAATACATCACCAACAGGTGTATACCAACTTCCCATCTCATCAAAGATAACATCCCTTCTCACTCTAAACTCACTTGTGACAGGGTTATAATAGCGATACCCTTTCTGCTCTAAAGATTATCCAATAAAAATACATTTTTCTGCCTTTGGATCAAGCTTCTTTCGTAGCTCATCTAGCACATGAACGTATGCAACACAACCAAATACCTTCAAGTGCGATACATCAGGCTTCTTGCTAGTAAAGCATTCTTCAAGAGTCATCCCATGAATTGCAGCTATGGGAGCTCTGTTCATAATGTAGACAATAGTATGGGCAGCCTCAGACCAAAAATGTTTGGGCATATTCTTTTCAGCCATTAATGCCTGTGCAACTTTTGCAATATGCCTGGTTTTTCTTTCTGCAACACCATTTTGCTGTGGGGTCTACCTGCAAGTAAATTGCCTCTTTATCCCATGAGTCCTCAAGAAGCCACTGAACTCATTAGAGAGGTACTCTCCCCCTCCATCTGATGGATGTTGTTGGTCATGCTCATTGGGTTGCAACAATGGATAAGGAGATGGCTGTATTAGAAGCCAATAAGACTTGGGATTTGGTACCCTTACCTAAGGGTAAGAAAGTTATTAGCTGTAAGTGGTTTTACAAAGTCAAGCATAATGCAGACGGTTCAGGCAGGTATAAGGCTAGGCTGGTCGCAAAAGGCTATGCTCAAACATATGGCATAGATTATGAAGAGACATTTAGTCAAGTTGCTAGGATGGCAACTGTTAGGTGTGTGATTGCCTTGGCAGCAGCCAAAGGTTGGATTTTGCATCAGATGGATGTTAAGAATGCCTTCTTGCATGGTGAATTGCAAGAAGAAGTGTATATGGAGCAGCCATCAGGTTATGAAGATTTAGAGCATCCCACATATGTGTGCAGGTTAAAGAAGGCGCTTTATGGGCTGAAGCAAGCACCTAGAGCATGGTCTGACAAGATTGGAGAGTATCTTGTCAATATTGGATTTTGTATTTCTAATGTTGATCACTCACTTTATGTGAGAAAGGGAGATGCAGGTTTGGTCATCATAGTCATCTATGTGGATGACTTGATTATTACAGGTGACAGTGATAATGGGATTGCTAAAGTTAAGAACTTCTTAAAGAAGAAGTTTGAGATGAAAGATTTGGGTGAGCTGAGATACTTTCTGAGTATTGAGGTGATCAGATGTGATGATGGTATATAGCTGTCCCAAAGGCAGTATGGCTTGGATATATTATCCAAGTATGGTATGACAGCATGTAAGCCTCTTTCAATACCATTGGAGCATAATGTGAAGTTGAGTGCTGACATTGGGGATGAGATAGAAGACCCTACTATGTTCAGGAGGATAGTAGAGAGTTTGATTTACATGACTATCACAAGGCCAAACTTAAGCTATGCTATTGGCCTTGTCAGTTAGTTTATGCAGATGCCTAGAAAGCCTCATTTGGATGCAGTTAGACATATATTCAGGTATGTGAAGTCCACTTTACATTATGGACTTTTTTATGAGGCAGGTAAAGACGTACAGGTCTTTGGATACACAGATGCAGATTGGACTGGTAGCATGTCAGACAAAAGATCTACAAGTGGATTCATGTTTTCCCTTGGTAGTGCAGCAGTTACATGGACCAGCAAAAAGCAACCTACATTTGCTTTATCAAGTACAGAGGCTGAGTATAGAGGTGTTGCTATGGCAGCATGTGAGGTGGTATGGCTGCAAAAGTTATTAGGTGATTTGGACATGCAGGGAGATGGTCCAGTTGTCATTCATTGTGACAACATGGCTAGCATACAGCTAGCTAGGAATTCAATGTTCCATGCTAGGACAAAACACATTGAGGTGCACTACCACTTCGTGAGAGAGAAGGTACTTGCAGGAGAGATTGGCTTGGTATATGTCAGCACACAGGATCAGATAGCTGACATTTTCACAAAAGGCATTGGGTGCAGAGAAGCTTCGAAAGTTTCGAAGCTTACTTGGAGTTGCAGAGATAGAATTGAGCTTTGAGGGGGAGTGTTGAGATGGCAAGCTCAACACGTGCAGACATTGATGATGGACCGCCTGGCTAGATGAGTCCACACGTCTACACTTAGCACATTGGTGGTCATTATGATACTCATATGGCTACTAATTTATCACTTATTATATTTAGTTTATTACACCTACCTACAGCTGGCAAAGATATAACGCAAGTCGATTAGTGTAGTCAGTTATGCACTGTTTGATTTAGAAGGCCACTTTTCTTTATGTTGTATCTTATCTATACTTTGTGTACATTCTATAGTGTGTGGAAGAAGAAGTAGAAACCAGCAATAAAACGTTTTGGCCTCCATCTCTCTTCTTGTGCTCTTGAGTGAGCTTCCTCTTGTGTATACGATGTGTGTTTGGCGCAGCAGCTTTAGCAGATCCCCCCATCATGCGATTCTTTACAAATAAGTCTATCCTGGATTGTAGTCTTTTCATAGCGAACATAACGTGGCCTGTCTCGTTGGAGAATTTCCAAGTCCACAGGGGTCAAAGAAGAAACTGGTTGCTGAGGACGACTCGGTGTAGAAGAACGTGACTAGACCAATTGCTCGTTAAGTTGCTAAATTTGGATTCTGCTATGTTCTAAGGTGGTATTTGCTATCTTCCTCTATCTGGGTGACTAGCAGAGCCTGAAGCTCTTGAGATTCCTTCAACAATCTATCTCGTTCCTTAGTCACATTAACCACATGGGTGGTAGTGTCAACCAATTGAGTGTGCAAACTAGAAATGTCCATTTTTAGAGCGTCAATGATATTCTTCTATTGCTCCATTTGGGTACAAAGATACAAAAAACATTCATGAGCATAAGCTAGCTTTGCATTTGCTTTTGTCAACTCTTCTTTGGTTTGTTGGACTTCATCATAGCAAGAGGAATAGAGTTGTTGGATATATCCAAGTCACTGAGGGCTCAATAGAACACTGAACATTGTGACATAGGAAGGGAATTGCATCTCCAGTCACCAAGTGTTGTACTGAAGGGATGGAAATCTCTAGAGTACCCTCACGATGTGCTCTGAAAAGATTCGGCATTGTGAGGAAAGCTAGTAGGTGACTACTAGATTGATCAGGAATGGAGACTGGAGGAGAAGCTGAGGTTGATTCAGCCACTCGTTTTAAGCATTTCCTCTGAACTACCATAGGAGAGATAGGATCAAGATACTCAATGACGACATCAGAGTGTTCAGTAGTAGGGGGAGGAGCTTCTGGTGGATCAACTATCAAGGTAGGAACTTTCTTCAAAGGGGCGGCATATACCACAAAACAAAAAGGTAGGAACTAAATGTAACATTAGTTACATTACCCCTTGTGGCTTTGACAAAGTGTTGATCCATTTTTGACAGAAGGTGGGAACTCCACTGCCTTTCAACACCATTCTAGAAGCTATAAAATTTTCCTTTGAAAGGTAATTAGAGGGTGTCTTGGCAGGCATAAACCTGTCCTAAAGGAACTAGCATAGCTAATTCCACACATGAATCGCATTTGCTTGTGATTCATAATATTTTGTAAAATATTTTCTCACTAAATTTGGCAGGCCCAAATGGGAAGGAGGACAATATGAGGGGGGGGAGAGCCAACGCTTTGAGGCCTTACTTTTGGCTGTTAGGCTAAGGGCTGAGTATATAGATGTGGAGTTGAAGGTAATGGCTTTAGTAACATTTTCCTATGAATGAATGGATAAAGCTAGTATATGGTTCTCATGTGCTTTATAATAATCTAACATGTTTTTTGCTTATGATAATGGTGGACTTGGCTTTAAATTTTAGGTTAACATGGAGACACTGAAGCCAAAAGTAATAAGAACCTTCTTGGGATCCAACACATCTTGTGTCTACTTCTGCAACAACTTGAGAATATCCTCATTCGAAAACAATTGTCTAGCAGTAGGGAAAGAGTCTCCCCGATAGGGTAAAGATAGAGCCTTGCCCAAACTTTTAGGCATTAATTGGACAACTGTTCCTCTGATAGGACCAAAGCTCTTACTGTAAGAGGCTAGAAACTAATCACAAGTATCAGTATTCTCTGGAATGAGTGGTAATGAGAGGGTGCTTTGCCAATAAGTTTGGACTCCAGCAATAAAGAATAATCATGAGACACCAATGGGACATACTGAACTAGAGGAGGAGCTTGAGGCGCCATTCAAATAGATTACACACACACCACACACACAGACAATCATAGTGAATGCCTGCAAAACAACAAAATAACCAGAAATAAGAGATTGACCAGAAGAAACACACACAGACGTGGCTGATCGACTGACCACCCCAAGCAATCCACATCTCCTAGAAAAAATTCGGCATGACCTCTACACATATATGATCGAAAGCTTCATGCGATACAAGACATACAAACACCCTGAATCCCCATATTAGGCAACAAAAAAAAAACTACAATATTAGGCAACAAAAAAAAAAACTACATACCGTATCCATAATCGTATCATAGAAACCAAACCATAAGACAACAACAACCCACTCATAACATGACCAGAACTCCGGTAAGCAATTACAACTCAAAAGACGGTACATGCCCATTCGACAAAGTGCATTTATTGAAAATGAGAATAAGTGCAATGAGGGGAATTAGTTTTAATGAATGATTTGTTTTAAAAATTTATTTAAAAATGGGTCAAAAAAATTTTATTAGGTGTTAAACCTTAATAAGAAAATGGTGGTTCATTCTTAAAATGTTAATCACAAATTATTAGATTAAAGCGGTGCTTTAAACGAAACTCAGACTCCAATACCCAAACTGAGGTCTCTAAATGCAAATTCATTGATTAAAAATTAAGTGTGTGTTTAGCACCTTTTGTGTAGTGCATGCACTTGTGACGACAGGTTCATTTATAAATAAACTTAGATGCGTCTGTAGCGCACGAAGCACATGCTAAGTGAACGGTTGATTTATTTTATTTTATTAGAAAAATGTGTGTTTGGTGCGAGCGCGCATGGAAAAGTGGGTGATTAAAGTTCATTTTAACAACTAACCGTGGTTATGGAGTGAAAAAAATAAAGAAATAAATATAAAAAATAAATACATGGCAAGGGTGTGTATGCAAGAAATTGAGCACGCACGGATTAGTCCCAAGATGCAATGGGTCCAACAAAAAACCAAAAGCCACTAACTAGAAAAAAAATGAAACATCTTATTTTTAAAAAAGAAATATCAAGGCAAGATTAGTATAGTCCTATTTAGTTTGGTTAGTTGTGATTAGGGTTTGTGTGTTGTTATTATTTTTATTATTACTTATGTGTTTTTTGTTGTTGTTGTTTGTTTTTTTATTTGTTTTTCTGTTTATTATGGTTTTTTTTTAACAAACTTAATAACGAGCTTTCTGTAATCAACACTGAGTGAGAATTGAACCATGCGATTTCGACAATGTGTCTGTATTTTTCAGCAGTTTTCAGCATATTTTTGGAATGTAAAATGAAATTTCTATGAATTTAGGTTAACAAAATTGAGCATTTTGGCCTTAAAAATAATATTTTGTCCATTGGATACATTATTTTCAGCATATGGAGCATACCAAAAATATTCAAATGGGTTGGGGTATTTTTTGAAAAAATTTGGAATTATTTCTTATTTTTATTGATTTTTAATTATTTTTATTCAATTTTTAATGAATTTTAGAAGGATTCTAAATATTTTTATTTTTTTGCAATTATGACTAAGAAAATAATTCAAAAAATTTTCCAATTTGTGAAATAAATTTTTATCTATTTTTTGGGTTTTTAATTGGATTTATATGAATTTTAATAATTTTTAAGTGCTTTTTAAGGTGTTTTCTCGGGTTTTAACAGGTTTTTGGAAAATAATCAAAAAAGGAGGTACCCGGGCTGCATGTGAACAGATAGGCACGCACCACTACATGGACAAGATCGGATGCGCATCCCCGCGCGTGAACACATACAAGGAACTCCTGGACACAGCACAACGACTCTTGCGCGCGCACGATCTCCCGAACATCCTTAACCGCGTGTGGGGCAAGGGGGGGCTGAGTACAGGATGGGTAGCGGGTTAGGGGGGAGAGTGGGAAAGGGAGCTAGGGAAAAGAGGGAGGTTCTACAGGGTGTAAGGGTGGAAAGGTGGGAAGGGGGGTTTAGGGGGAGGTGGGTTTATGGGGGGAAAGGGGGCTTAGTAAGAGGGTGTGGAGAGGGTGGGTGTGATGGGAGGGAAGGGGGGCTTAGTAGGGGTTGGGGGAAAAGGGGGCGGAATGGGGGGCTTAGTAGGGGTGGCTGGGGGAAGAAGGAGAGGCGGGCGAAGGAGGAGGAGGCGGCAGCGGAGCGGGCGGCAGCGGCAGAGGTGGCAGCGACTTCGACAACACAGGCGACAGCGGGCAGGAGGCAAAGGAAAAGGAGAGGGAAGAAGAGGAAGGAGGAGGAGGAGGAGGAGGAGGAGGAGGAGGAATAATAATAATAATAATAATAGGAGCATGGAGAGAGGGGAGAGGGAGGGAGGGGTCGGGGAGAGAGAAGAAGAAAGAAAGAGAGAGAGAGAGAGAGAGAGAGAGAGAGAGAGAAGAGGAGAGAGAAGAGGAGAGAGAAGAGAAAGGAGAGGGGGGAGGAGGGAACCGTCGAGGAGGGGGGATTTAAACTTTTTAATTAAAAATTAAACAAATAAGATAAATAATAATAATAATGAGAAAAAGAAAAACAAGGGAACCCTCCCTCGTCTTGCGCATAGGCACGGGACGGGGGTATAAAAATTTGCAGTAGCGGGACCCATAGATGGCCAGGACACCGGCATGAGAGCGAACAGTGCGACGGATGCAGCAAAGGACGGGTAAATTAAAAAACACAGATGTTCACACGCAACACGGGAGGCGCGTACATACGTAAAAACACGAAAAATGAATAAAACCCAAACCATGCATCGGAATGAAATGTCGTAAAAACAAAAAATGTGACGAAAGGCAGGGAGAAGACAATGGAAGAATGCAATAGGGGGCCTGGGGAGAATGCATGGCATTCACATGGGAAAAATGCAATAATCGAGCCCGAAAATGCATACACTGATAAATATTGGAGAATTCGTTCATCGGAATGCAAGGTAGAAAGAAGGAAAAATGTGCAAAATAATGTGTCCAACATGCCTATCATGTCAAAACACGGGTCCGACGTTAGAGAGGATGCATTCACATGGGAAAACCCAAAAAAAACAGGCTTAAAAATGGACACGAAAATTAGTACGGGAATAACCAAGTACCGGAACAAAGGGTAGAAAAAAGGAAAAATGTCAAAGGGAAGGGGATTCATAAGGTTGGCACATCAAAACTCATTTCTGGAGGAAATAGGAGGGGTGCACATGCAAAAAACGCAAAAAAGACACCCAAAAACACATTGAAAAATTAATAACTAAAAAACCAGCAGGCGAAATAGGGGAGAAGAAAAAGGGAAAATGTGGGAAAAGGGTGGCTGGACACGAATGCCAAATTGAAATGGAATTCCAATGAAAATAGAGCATGTGCACATGGAAAAATGTAAAAAATACGTACGAAAATGTCCTGAAAACCCACAAAAATGAATAACCGATGAACTGTGCATCGGAATGACAGGAAATAAAAATAAAAAATATCAAGAGAAGGAATGGCCCCAAGGGTGGGTTGAAAGTGGATGGGTGGGTGGGAAAGGGAGCCCATTAAGGAAAAATCAGGTCATGGCATAGATGCATGATCAAATTGAGGCATATGCAGCGTGGTATGCATCATAGATGCACAGGGACGCGTCCCCACACTTAAAACCTTAACGGGAAGGGTAAATCAAACATCAGGGATCTAGGAACACACATCAAGCCAACTGCTGACATCCCCACACTTAAGACCTAACCTTCACTAATAAAAAAAAGGTGTAGGGTTAGAAAAACTTGGCTCATGTTGGAGAGAATCAAGATTGATTGTCAATGTCGCATACTGTGTCGCAGTCGGATGCAAGAGAGACCAAGGTGTCTTTGCATCACATACACATCTAGCGAGGTAGAGACCATGCAGTAGCAATACCCACGGAGACAAAGCTTTGTTGAGGGAATCACAAGAAACCGTCGATGGCGAAGAATATTGCACTCAACTCATGGTCACTCAAAGGGGATGAAAAATAGTCCCTTGCCCCAATATTGACATCACTTGAGTGAATCATGATTGAAACCCAAATCTCACACCCGGGTTAGGAATCAACAAGGGGAATGGTGTAGAGGGAGTATGCCAGAGTGCACAGTTGATGGTGCATTAGTGCGTCCAACCCTGTCTAGCATAGGTGCAAGCAGGAAGGGTAGGGAGCCTTATGGTGCAATGTATAGAACAGGGTGATGTGTCATGTGGTAATGGCAGAGACCCACCTCGTGGATGCATAGGGAAAGGAAAATATACCTTGCACCAAGTGTCGTAACATCCCTCAGTCTCACCTCTCGATGATTGTTGTGAGGACACACTTGTCACACTCAACCCCCCCTCTGTCTCACTCTCTATTGATAGATACAGGAGGCCAGCCCATTCCTCAAACCCATTGATATTATCCTCACAGTCACTTATGTAGAGGTTGTATGCCTTGTGCACAATTGCTGGTGCAACTGTGTGTCCCGCCATGTGCCGACATATGATGCGAGAAGGAAGGCCAGGGAGCTTTATAGTACAATGCACAGGAACAAATCGTGCTTTGTGCATTGAGAGCCCCAACCCATGGGTACAACACTCCATTCACACATCACACCTCTCTGTTGAATGTAAAGGACAAGGACTAGTTACTCACCCCACCCTCTGTCTCACACTCTACTAATAAATATAGAGGGTAGCCCATACTCACAACCCATCCTGTTAGGATGAAAGCTCACATCACTCAATTGTTTGTCGATGAAGATCGCTTCATCGATTATTGTCATCAGGGTGTTAAAGATGAGGCGTACCTAGGGAGGTAGCCCATATATCTGGTACTATAGATTTTCTAGAGATCATGTCATATGTGTGAGAGAATCACATGTTCAGCGGCGAGGAGTACAAAGACAGCACACCAAGGGAGGTGGCTTTGGAATTTCTTCTGGAAAAGTGTCTGCTGATGATTCGCTATTATGGACTGTGGGGTGTTACCACCTTTTCCACAGCTAACTTCCCGTCCAAGGGTGTTTCCACCTTTTCTCGAAACGAAACCTACTATGATAACGAATTGCTTCATTTTCTCCCATAGCAGTTTGTTTTTTCTTTTCTTTTCTTTTTTTGTCTTGTTTTTTTTTCTTTCCTACTCCCAAGGGTGTTTCCACATTTTCTCAAAGAATAGGTCGGCATGACACGAACCTAAGTCATTTTCTTCCATGACCGATATATTGTTGTTTTTCTCTTTTTTTTCATTAATAAAGAGAATGGTAGAAATATCATATGTTAGGACCATCCTCACCACCACTGCTGGATCAGACGAGAGGGGTATTTGGGAGGGGCTATCAAAAAGATGCCACCTCATAAAGAAGAGCATAATGGCTATTAGTAGCACAAGGAGAAGGGCAGTGCAACTTCCAAAAGGGAAAGGGTCGGTTGACTGTGATTGTCAAGATCCCCAGGGAGGGAATTACTTCTTCAGGCGATAGTCATTGATCAGGAAGGGATCATCAGAGGCATTAATTGTCTGGACTTGGACTAAGCCATTCGGATCACCTTCCTTGAACTACTTCTACGTGATGAAGTTGTCATGATAGACCTTTCTGCGAGCTTGTGTGGCTTCCATGCACTGTAGGGCCATCCGGCAGATCTCATCAAGACACTCCAAGTGCAAGAGATGGCGTTGCAAGGACTCGGCATCTCCCAAGCGTTCATTGATGGCCATGCGCAGAGAGGGTAGCTCGAGTTCAACAGGAAAGATGGCTTTTGTTCCATACACCGATTGGAAAGGAGTTTGTCATGTAACTGCCTTATGGGAGGTTTTGTATGCCCAGAGGGCCTCTATAAGTCAATCATCCCAATCATGGTGATGTGCGACAATCGTCCTTGTTATCAGGATCGAGCAGAGGATACGATTGGTGACTTCAACTCGGTCGTTGGCTCTGGGGTAATAGGGGATGGACTTATGATGGCGGATCTTATACAGTTTTTGTCAACTCTTCCATAATCTTGTTAAGGAAGTGCATACCTCTATCACTGACAAGCTCTAGGGGGCTGCCAAAACAAGTGATGATGTTCTCGTACAGGAACAAGGCCACACTATTACCATCGTCCCGCTTCAGAGCTTTAGCTTCACACCACTTTGTTACATAGTCTGTATAGACCAAGATGTATCCATTCTACTTCCGTTTGGTTGGCAAATCAATGGGGCCCACGAAATCAATCCCCCACTTCTCGAACGACTTTAGGGGAAGAATAGGTTTACAAGGGGATGGTAGTGGATTTGGTAGGCTTTCCCATTCGTTGAGAAGCATCACACCATTTGCAGTAATCATAAGCATCCTTATGGAGGGTTGGCCACCAATATCCTACAAGTAAGGCCTTTCTGGCTATCACTTCTCATGTGAAGTGTCCACCACATGGCTCGTCATGGCATGCTTTCAATACTATGCCGATTTCTTCTCCTGCAACACATCTTCACAAGACTTCATCCTTGCCTTTCTTGTACAGAGTGCCACCTAACAAGGTGTAGGGGGATGATTCCAATAAAAGCTTCTTCTTCTCATGGCTCAAGATGCCAGGGAGATACTGTTAGGTTGCCAAGAGGTTGGCTATATCTGCGTACCATGGGGTAACTATTTTGACTAGAAACAAGGAAGCATCAAGAAGGTCTGGATCATCTTGCTCTTCTTCATCATCATCTTGAGGAATTTGCGAAAGGTGATTAGCCAGGACATGAGAGCAACCGGGTTTGGTAATCGCTTCAAAGTCAAACTCTTGAAACAGAAGGAGCCATCTCATCATTCTTCCCTTCACATTAGCCTTGTTCATCAAGAAGGAAAGGGCTTCATGGTCCACATAGAATTTGAAATGCATCAATAACAAATAATGTCAGAACTTCTCCAAAGCAAACACCATTGCTAGACACTCAAGCTCTGTCACTATGTAGTTCCACTCTCTATCGATTACTTTCCCACTTGCCTTCAACTGATGTCCAATCAGGAGGCTGAACGATGGGAACTTCAATCAAACACTGCTTCAGGATATTAAATGCCTCATCACAATCAGCGGTCCATGTAAACTCGACATATTTTCTTAGGATTTTACCTTCGACGCAAAGTGTGCAATGAACCTTCTGTAGTAGCCCACATGGCCAAGAAATCCCCTCAATTTCTTAAGGTTAGTTGGGGCTGTCAAGGTGGAAATCTTCTCAATCTTAACAAGATCTATTGCTATCCCTTGTGTAGAGACAATGTGGCCTAGAAGAACTCCTGATGAGATGCCAAAAACACATTTTTCAGGGTTGAGAGAAATCCCATACTCTTGGCATGTGTCAAAACATTGCTCTAGGTGTCAAGAATGCTCACTGATTAGGCTATAGACATAGAAATCATCGAGATACACCTCAATGAAATCATGCAAATGGTTCTGGAAGGCATCCATCATCACTCGTTGGAAGGTAGCAGGAGCATTATAGAGCCCAAACAGCATCACTCTATAAGCATAGGTTTCCCATTCTATTGTGAAGGTTGTTTTGGATTGGTTCTCTTCAGCAATTTGAACTTGGTTGTATCCGCTGAATCCATCCAAGAGGGAATAGAGCTCATGGCTTATCACTATGTCCAACAATGGGTCTATGAAAGGGATATGGAAATGATCCTTCTTCGTCTTGGAATTTAGCTTTCAAAATTCCACACATATTCGAAGTTTCCCGTTCTTCTTGGATACTACCACAATGGGCAAAACCCATTCACTATTAGCCACGGGATTAATGAACTCGACTTCAAGGAGCTTCAATAATTCAGCCTTTACCAGAGCAGAATAATTGGGATTCATATGCCTCTATCTTTGCCTCACAAGTTTGGCATCATGCTCTAGATCGATGTGGCGTTGGCATACTGTGGGATCAATCCCCTTTAGATCTTTATACAACCATGCAAACACTTCTAAGTTCTCCTTTAGTAGGTCTCGCAAGACCACTAGTTCTTCTTCTCAAAGATTTAGACCCGCTTTCAGGTGATGTTCAGTACTGTCAGCATCCAGGAACGTCAATTTCCTTTCACCTTCCACTTCACGGATAAATATCCCATGGATTGCTCCTGAGTAAAGATCAGACTCCTTCAAGGGAGTGGTCTCATCTTCTGATGATGCACTGGAGCTACTGTTGTCTTTTAATGGAGGCTTAGCTGGCTCTTTGGGAGGCTGAAAGAGTATCATTAAGGTTTTGAGTTTGGGTTGGGGATAAATTATTTCTTGGTTCGAGGATTTGTCTTCTAAAGATGCATCCAAGAATGTCACATAACATGAACTTTCTGCATTTTGTTTGAGCTGCAGAACCAGGGGTTGTTGGCAAGGTGCATCGTCATCATCTTCTTTAAGGGTAACTTTGGACAACAAGAGCCACTGTTGAAGAAAGGCCTATTCTTCGTAATCCATTTCTTATAGAGGCTTTGTGTATGACATGATTCATGGATCAGTCCAAAGGGTACCATAATCATTCTATCAAACAAAAATGGATCTTCTACTTTTTGAGGCTTGAGGAACGTTAGTAGGAACATCTTCCTCATCTCTACCTTCTGTGAGTAGGATAGATCCTTCTAGCTCACTTTCATAATCTTCGTATGCATTATCACTTTCATCCTCTTCAAGTTCTGTTTCGACATCTCTGGGCATTCTGTAAGAGAAGAACAAGCTCTCTATTATGTCCTCTGCTTCTGCTTTTGCCTCTGTCTCTGGCTTTGTTTTGTCTCTACTTCTGTCTCTATCTCTGACTCTGCGACGACTGCCATGTAACAGGGAGAACAGTACATCCGTGCTTCTATTTCACTATCAAAGGTGATTTCAGAAGTCAATTTGGGTTCAAATAGGAGGTATTCTGGTCAAACGAACTCTGATTGATGAATAGACACTTGCTTTGAACTACATTGTGTTTGTGGATGAAATCCTCCCATAATTGTTAGAATAGTGGTTCTTGATCCTTTGGTATAAATAAACTATCATTGGAATATAGCAACTTGTATCTCTCAAAATGATCTAGCCAAATTTTCCAATCATTTCTAGTTAATTTTTTAAATTATTTGGCAAGTCCCCCACCATTCTCCATAGATCTCCATAGATCTATGAAATGATTTGGTAAGCCCCCACCATTCTCCATAGATCTTTATATGATCATCAAAATATTTATATGTGTTAATTATATATGTGTGCACTTGAATTCTCAAAGGTTACCTCCCTCCCTCTCTCTCTCTCTCTCTCTCTCTCTCTCTCTCTCTCTCTCTCTCTCTCTCTCTCTCTCTCTCTCTCTCTCTCTCTCTCTCTCTCTCTCTCTCTCTCTCTCTCTCTCTCTCTCTCTCTCTCTCTCTCTCTCTCTCTCTCTCTCTCTCTCTCTCTCTCTCATCATTATTACAAATAGGTGCTAGTTGATAGGGTGCATCCTGTCAAACAAACTTGAGATTCCTAGTGTGGAACTATAATGGATCTAGGAGGGATGATGCTATTCCAGGAGACCTTCACTAATAGGGACATCATTGTTGTTAAACACAAGTATAATTAGTTAATTTCCATGCATTATGTGCACTTATGCACTTGCATTGCATTATAATCACTTGATACTTGCATGCCTACCATCTCACACCACTATGTGTACACACATGAGATTAAGCACTCACTATGGATTGGGCTCTTGATTGGCCCCTACTTCCTTTCCTCTCTTTGGTCAGGTACCCATCTTATTGACAAGGAAGAGCCAATGTTCCAAAAGAGCAAGGAATAAGGCACCTTGCAGTGCATGTGTGCCCTTTTACTATTGACTAGAACTGAGGTGTTCATCTTGAGAAATTAGTTACTCTCCAATTTTACAAAATGTTAATCTAATATCAAGAGTCCACTGTAGTTAACCCATACAAAATAGAAAATGGTATGCCTTTTATGCAATAAAGCAATAGAAGAGAGTGGAAAAATAAATTCAAATTTAGCATTTCAGTAAAAATAGAGAGATTAAAAAGAATGAGCAATGGAATGGAGTGTAGGCCACTAACGTTGATGGGTTTTCTATTAGACGTGATTTTTTGTGTTCCCCCTAGGACAATGCCTACCTGAGTGTGCAATGTAGAGTGCACTCATGTGAGTACAATTAAAAGATGCAACAAACTCTTGTATATAGAGACAACACTAGAGCTCGAGCATGCATTTACCAAGGGTAAGAGGCTACAAATGGGAGATGGCATGTTGCCCTCGAGCGTGATCACGCAGCCATTGGGTGTAGAAGGTTTTAGGGGAGTGTCTATATTGTATAGAAAGGAGCTACAACATATTGTGCATGTCATGCAGAGGGATGAGGAGGCTCACTTCTAGTGTAGATGTGGATACATACAAATCACCCCAATAACATATACATTGCAATGTGCTACTTTGCTCCAATGAACTATCCATATGCATCACAAGGAGGAGAGTCACCATATTTACCACTATATTAGGATATTATGCATTATTTTTCCATAGGGGATGTCCTGTTGGTTGGCGACCTCAATGCCCACACAACATAGATACAGGTTCCCTTCTTCAAGAGTAAGGATCACATGTATAGAGAGATAGCACAAGAGGAGATGGGGCTTAGCTAGACATCACAGATCATAGCTGAGTGAAAAGACTATAGTGACCACCTTCTAGCCTTGGGAGGTGCACATGGATTAGCTATCCCTACTGGCTTGCCTAGATGGCAAGGAAATCCGATGCTCTCACATGCTTTCAACATAAGCATGCATTCAAACGACATAGAGGAGAGCAGGAGGCACCTCTAGAGGATCTATACAAAGACCAGGAGTGAGCATGGTGGACTATGTTTTAGGACCCTTATCCCTCATCTCCAACATATAGTCTTTTAGAGTCTCCCCTCATCCACATTTGCAATGGCAACCAACCATGCTTACCTATAGTATACCATCACTTGCAGACATTCTCTGATCCCTCTAGTGAGTAGTCCACAAATTCCCTATATATGAATTTACCAAATTGACAATGAGTGCATACTCAGATCATCTCTACCAGAGCCTACAAGAGAAGAATACTCGCATAACCCCTAGAGGAGTTCACATCACCACTTGCTAGAGTATTTCACACCTTAAGTGCTGTGTATTTTCCCCACACACATCCTCATTCCACCCCTCCAAGCAAGAATGTTCCAAAGGATAGCTAGTATGACCAGGAGTGCAAGGAAACTAGTCTTCATCTCCAGCAAAAGGGGAGGCACAAGGAATCTACACACATATCTCAGACCCACTTGATCTTTCATCACCTAGTGCAATGGAAGAAGAGGGAATATATACCTAGATTGGAGCATGAGTTTTACTAGCTATTCTTGGGGTAGGACAGCAAGGAGGTATGGAAGGCATTCCAAGAGCCTCAATCCCATACACACATTACATCTCTAGATATGTGTGGGGGCATGGAAGTCATTCTAATAGCCCCAAGTCCAGACACCCATTACTTCTCCAGATATGTGGCATGTATATGCCACCTCATTGTGTCATATACCTTGATAACCCCCTTTGCCTTGACCATCAAGGGAAAGACTGACATCATCCACCTTCTTCAATATAGCCCGGGTTTGCAATGCCATTTACATATTCCAGAATGGCCAACATTATGGCTAGCAATAGAGCACCTTTCACATGCCAAAGATATACTTGCGCCCCTTCTAGACCATCTATTCAACAGGGCCCCATGTGATGGCTTCCTTGCCAATTGGTCAGCTAATACTATAGTATTGATCCTAAAAGTTGGAGACCCCATCATTCCTATGAAGTACCAAATAGTCATGGTGAGCTAGACAAGATTTATGGATCTATACTAGAGCATGAGCTAAGCAAATGGGAAAAGAAGAACCAACATCAAGTAGGTGGATATGCAAGATTCAGGAGAGAATACTCCATACTTGATCATATCCTCATAGTTCAAGTCATCGTCAAGGAGAGTGAGGCATAGGGGAGGTGGTTATAATCCTAGTTTATGGATTTCCACAAGGCCTTTGACATAGTATTACATGCCAAGCTCATGCCAAGACTACAAGAGCAAGAGGTCCCCACTAAGATGAGATGGGGGGGATACTAGCACTATATGATTCTGCCTCACAAGACTAGTATGAGCACTAGGAGGGTTGTCAAAGGAGATCACCAATACCATTGGAGTGAAATAGGGATGCCTTCACCTACTTTGTGTGGGCTGTATATTGATGAGATATCAAATTACATTGATTGACTTGGACGATTGGGATGTAGCCTTGGAGGGGTAGTAGTACACATATTATTGCATGCAGATGATACAGTCCTGATCTCTAACACAGTGAAGGGATCACAACACCACCTAGATGCACTACAAGCCTTCTACTAGGATAGTAATCTCATAGTGAACCTTAGGAAGACCAAGGTTATGGTGTTTAATATCTCCACCCACCAGTGGATTCAGTGCAATCAATTCACCCTTTCACATATAGAGAGGAGATAGTGGAGATGGTCCAAAGATCTGTCTACTTGGGGATTACATTTTCAGGGTCAAGATTCACTTTGAGGAGGGCAACAATGATAGGTTGACATGAGGCTATGTGACCCTAGGGTTGATCGAGAGCCAATGCATAGGCATATAGTTTCAAGAGCCTCGAACAAAGCTTTGGCTCTTCAATGCTTTGGTTACACCAATATTTCTATATGGGATCTCCATATGGAGATCGATCCTCTATCATGCAAGGATGGCCACATAGGATCAACCACTACCCAAGAGAGAGGAGATATATGACAAGTACGAGCAGATGGAGAGATAGCTAGTACTAATGTTTTCATGAATGATTCGGAGTAAGCCCTCCATATCACATGATGAGAGCACTACCTATAGTGGTAGAGACCCTTTTTCCAAACCAACTTTCATGCATAGGCTCTAGAGCTTGCCAAAACCCCAACTCATGCTGGAGTCATCTAAACAGCTAGCATTATAAGGGGATATTGAATGCTAGCATGCTCAGACAAAGGCATGGTTATGGCTCCATAGATTACACATGGATTGCCTCTTGCCCCTATAGTACAACTTGGATTTCCCTCACTTGGAGCTTAGTCGAGAGAAGCTAAACTGCATCATCAGGATGGACCTTATTCAACTACACACATGAAGGACACATGTGACACCTATTGATGATTTGAGGATGAATATGGTTTTATATTGAAAACATGTTTTGCACATATCTCCCCATGTCATTACTACCTATCCAAGGTACATGGATGCACACTTGTCTCATAGTCTATGATGTGCCATTGGATAGTTCCATACATCTTCACACCACCTACAAATCGAGATAGGTAGCAAAATCCCTCCCCTTAAAGGACTAGATGTACCAACTTTGTCAGATCAAGCCATAGACAAAGAAGCATTACATATGCAAATGGCCAATGTGTTATGAGATCAAAGGATGGTCCCACTGCCTATTTATAGAGAGATTCAATCCATTCTCTAGGGTGATGGAATTTTTCAAATAAAAGATGTCTCTGGCTCTTCTTACTGGAGGTATGCTAGCATAGAGAGCACCTCTTACAAACTCAGGAGCAAGCACATGGAGACATAGACCAATGTACACTCATAGAGTTCTATAGAGCATCAATCACCCCTCTACATGAGCCCCCCATCAATCCAATTGGTGGCCCCACCATAAGGAGTCACCCTAGACAGCCAGTGTGAGAGATACGAAGCTCATCATCCATGCATAGCCACTCCATGCCCCTATAGGAGACACCAGTTTGCCGCAAATACAAAGGATACTACATCATCAATGGGGAACCTTACCTCACCGCTTTAGCCTCTCTATGTTAGATAGACCCATGAGAGATATCCTGGGATGAGGATAACCCAACAACAATTTCATATTGTATTTGTTTTTTAACATTATTTTGAATTCATCAACTATGTATTCTTTATTCTCCATTTAGTTAGTCATAGATTTAGATGAAAACTATTTTTGGGACCTGGGAAAGTTCCATGACTTTCAAATGTAACAGTTTGGTCTTTGTTGAGGCCTAAATTGACTGCATTATTAACCTTTGTTGGGAGCTCACGCTCAACTGTCAAGACCCACTGAGACTACTTATTGTTCAAGTGTTTCAAGCCGAGCACTAATGGCTACCTCTCACGTGACTGACGTGCTATCTCTCTCTACGAGTGTAGTGAGCTTACCTCCATGCCCAATCGAGTTGCCTCCTCTCCCAAGCACTCCAGTAGTTCCATGATCCAAGTACAAGCTTCAAGTGACCTCAATCCTCAAGCTCCACACTCCAAGCTCCATTGCCGCGAGCAAGACAAGAGAAGAGAAGAGAAGAGAAGAAGAGAGGAGAAGATGGAGAGATTCTCCACCATGGTCCCTCACCCTCACACACTCACTCCCTCACACTCTCACACTCCCTCTCTCAAGCACAAGCTCAAGCAAGCAAGAACAACAACAACAAGAAGAGGAGGAGAAGAGCTACTTTTGGCCACACAAATGAATGAGCTTCTCATTCACTTTTCAACTTTATATACAAAACCCTAAATCCCTTTTGGGTAGTCATCCCCTTATCCCCTTTTTTACATGGCCAACCATGGCCTAGGCCCTTTTTCGTATTGTCCTCCTATCCTCTTAGCTTCCTTCCTAATGCCCATCTACCTTTACAATTTGCATGGGTGAGAGCCCGGCACTCTTAAAATAAATCATGGTGCGCCTTTGCGCTCTTTTACAAAAGTATTGACTTAAGCTTTTTGTTGTGCGCCTTTCTCCTTGATTTACGACTTTTGTGCACTTCTTGTGTTTCTAAATTCTTCTTGGCATGCTGTTAACCCTCAAATGAACAAGGTGGAAAATCCAAAAAATCTAAAGTAGAAGGCAAGGCCAAGGTAAAAGTGAAACGAAAGATGAAGGCACGCCAAGAAGAATCTGGAAACACAAGAAGTGCAAAAAAGTCCTAAATCAAGGAGAAAGGTGCACAAGAAAAAGTGGAAGTCAATACTTTTGTAAAAGAGCGCAAGGTGCACCATGATTTATTTTAAGAGTGCCGAGCTCTCACCCGTACAAATTGTAAAGGTAGATGGTGAAAGGTGAGAAGGATCGAAGCTTGCACACGAGCTATGGCGGGAGAGCAAGAGCAAGAAAGAGAGAGACAAGAAATGGGAACTCCAATAGTCACAATGTGTGACCGGGCCTTCCTTTATTCAAACTGTCACTAAAAGAATAAAGAATAAAGTGACGTGACGGGCGCCCGCCACCTGCAGTGTGCAGTGGCGGGTACTGTCAGTGTAGTAATACACGGGGCGGCACGGCGGAGGCGCCTTTACCCCCAACAACCTCCCACTTAAAGGCGAATCTGCCCTAGTGAGAGAGAGAAGAAAAAAAAGAAAAGACAGTACAAATGTACATAGGTACAAGGGATGAGGAAAGGCGACATCTCATCCAACGCCCATCAACCTCCTGAGGAAGGCAAAGCGCTCAGTAGTGAGGCTCTTCGTGAGCAGATCTGTAGGATTCTCGTCAGTGGAGATCTTGACAAGGTCAACAGACTTGTCCTCCACGACACCACGTATGAAGTGATACCTCACCTCAATGTGTTTTGTCTTCGCATGGAAAACCGGATTCTTAGCCAACTGAATGGCACTCATAGAATCTGAATGCAGTGTAGGTGTAGCATCAATCCCAAGGTCAGCAACTAGACGGCCTAACCATATGGCCTCCTTGTAAGCCTCAGTGGCTGCAACATACTCGGCCTCAGTGGTAGACAAAGCCGTACACTTCTAAACCCTGGACATCCAAGAGACAACCCCTCCAGCATAGGTGAATACATAGCCAGAAGTGGACTTCCTACTATCTGCATGTCCTGCATAATCGGAGTCAGTGTACCCCACGACCCCTGTATCCTGGCTGCCATAGCAAATACACATATCTGCTGTGCCCTTCAGATACCTCATGATACCCTTCACGGCATCCCAATGTCTGCTGCCAGGTGTAGCCATATAGCGTGCCATCTGGACGAGTGGCTATCATGGCATACATCAAACTGCCCACGGCTGAAGCATAAGGGATCTTGGCCATCTCGGCCCTCTGCTCATCTGTCTGCGGACAATCGACCTGTGATACCTTCACATAAGAAGGTAATGGACAGCCAATAGGCTTTACGTCCTGCATGCGGAAGCGCTCAAGAACTTTATGAATGTACTCCCGCTGTGAGAGATACAAAAGTCCCTGATGCCTATCACGGTTAATGCGCATCCCAAGTATATGTGAGGCCTGTCCCAAATCCTTCATCTCAAAGCTCTTCTTCAGCTGAGATTTAAGAGCATCTAGCTCATCATGAGCTTTCCCTACTATCAGCATATCATCAACATAGAGTACCAAGATAAGCAAACTGCCATCGCGGGCTTTCTTCGTGTAAAGACACGGATCCATAGCACTCCTGCTGTAGCCCTGTGACTGCATAAAGGCATCAAACTTATGATACCATTCCCTAGGTGCCTGCTTCAAGCCATACAAGCTCTTCTTCAACTTGCACACTAGGTGCTCCCTGCCAGGTTCTGCAAAGCCCTTAGGCTGATCCATATAGATCTCATCATGCAAGTCCCCATGTAGAAAAGCCGTCTTGACATCCATCTGATATAGATCTAAGTCAAGCTGTGCAACCAAAGCCAAGACTAAGCGCAGGGTGGTCATCTTAACCACAGGAGAGAAGACCTCATCAAAGTCCACACCATGTTCCTGCTTAAAACCCTTTGCTGCCAATCTAGCCTTGTATGCCGGCTTGGGGTATCCAGGGGTACTTTTCAGCTTGTACACCCACTTGCATGGCAAAGCCTTCTTGCCCTTAGGCAAGGCAACCAAATCTCAAGTCTCATTCTTATGCAGGGAGTCTATCTCAGACTGCATAGCCCTCTCCCAGGAGTGACTGTCACCCCTGCGCATAGCCTCATCATAAGTGAAAGGCTCTACTGCATCTGTAACCAAAACATAATGCATAGAGGGCTGAAATCTGTCAGGTGGACGTCTGTCTCTAGCAGACCGTCTCACCGCAGGCTCTGCTACCTGTCTAACTGCCTGTCCAACATCCTGGCCCTGTGGAGGAACTGCTGCAAAGTGTACTACTGGCTGTGCTGGAGCTTTAGGCTCCTCCTGAAAGATCACTCTGCGGATCTCAACCACCTTCTCAGGCTGCCTGTGCATCTTGTCTTCATGGAAGACGACATCATGGCTGCGTACTATTTTCCGCGCCTGCGGATCCCATAGGTGATAGCCCATCTCTCCTGACTCACCATAGCCAAGGAATATGCATTTAATGCTCTTTGGATCCAATTTACTCCTCTTGTCCTTGGGCACATGGCAGAATGCCTCACATCCAAAGACACGGAGATGCGCATAAGAGGGTGGCTTACCAGCCCAAACTTCCTCTGCAACCTGGAAATCCAATCCGCTGGAAGGCGATCGGTTTATGACATGCACTGCCGTACTAACTGCCTCAGCCCAAAAACTCTGGGGTAGGCCTGCATGGCTAAGCATAGAGCGCACACGTTCCTGAATAGTCCTGTTCATGCGCTCAACCAAACCATTCTGGGGTGGGGTGTAAGGGGCGGTCAACTGACGCTTAATACCCCTGTCATCACAAAACTGCTCAAAAGCATGCGAGACATATTCTCCCCCATTATCTGTCCTAAGGCATTTCAGCCTATACCCAGTTTGGTTCTCAACAAGAGAAAGCCATCTCTGAAAAACTGCCAAGACATTGGACTTCTGCTTTATGGGATAAGCCCACACTTTCCTAGAAAAATCATCAATGAAGGTAACGAAGTACTTCGCGCCACCCATAGACATGCAAGGCATAGGCCCACAAACATCGGAATGCACCAATGCCAAGGGCTCACTCATGTGTGGCCTACCCAATTTCTTATGCGTAGACCTATTCTGCTTACCATAAAGACAATGATCACACGAGTCAAAACGTGCATAGTCCAAAGGCGGAAGATACTGCAAACCAGATAACATTTTCATTCCTTTCAAAGACATATGCCCCAAACGGGCATGCCAAAGTGATACATGTGGGATAGAGCCCACTGCCAAAACATGGTCTACAGAAGACCCAGATACAACAAGAGGATAGAGGCTACCAGCCTTGGCGCCTCTAGCAAGCACAAGTCTGCCTTTGGTAATCTTCCAGGCAGAATCCCCAAAACAGACATGAAATCCTGCATCATCCAACTGTCCTGCAGACATAAGACTGCGCGTAAGCGTAGGTACATGACGTACATCCCTAAGCAAAAATGAACTGCCAGTGGAAAACTGCAACTGAATATCACCCATGCCCACAATGTCAAGAGACCTGTCGTCTCCAAGTCTGACTGAACCAGATATAGTGCGGTAAGAGTGGAACCACTCACGGTAAGGCGTCACATGGAAGGACGCACCTGAATCCAATAACCAGCACTGTGCATACATACTAGATGTCTCAGTCAAGTGTGAAGCATCAGAAGAACTAGCTGCAAGTATAAACTTGTCACCACCATCGGACTCCTCAGTCTGCGTGACATTAATTTCCTCAATCTTGACGCTGGACTTCGCAGGTACTATGCTGCGATCAGAGGACTTCTCCTGCACTTTATCTTTCCCCTTATCCTTGCGCTTCTCATTGTGCAACTCATGACACTGTGGTCTAATATGGCCCTTTTTCCCACAATGATGACAAGTGACATTTGCATTGTGCCCACGTGACTTACTACGCGACTTGCCACCACGAGATTTAGACCAACCCTTCTGCGAGTCACGGCCTCGGCCATTACCACGGTCATACCTGTCATTCCTGCCTCTAACTGTCAAAGCATGACTACCACGAGAGGCATCCAAGTTTTTGCGATTCACCTCTTCCTGAAGAAGAGCACTCTCAACATCTGCCAATTTTAGAGTAGCACTAGAGGCACAAAGAGCAGTACGGAAAACATCCCATGACTCATTCAGAGTCCCAAGCAAGAAAAGAGGAGTTACTTCCTCTCCAAAGGTGATATCCTGCGAAGTCAGGTTCTTCAGTATAGCATGGAACTGGCTCAAGTGAGCAGACATAGTCGCATTATCCTTCATGCGCAGATCCATAAGCTGCTTCAACCAGTACATTTGACTCGCCGGACTTTTCTTATCATAAAGATTCTTGATCTTATTCCATAGATCCCATGCACTCTGTGCTTCCTCAAATACATTATAATGTACCTGTTCAGTGAGAGACAATACAATCGTGGACTTGCATGGCTCATCAAGTTCAAGTGCTATAGAGTGGAACAACCACATCTTGCATGAAGATCAACTCAAGTCTCTCTCCAAGAATAGAAGCTCTTGAAAGCCTATAAAAGAGGAGGCTATCCTTGGGTGTGAGGGAGAGGTGAAGGAAGCATCACTTTGCATGTATCCAAGAGGAGAAGAGAAGGTGCAAGTGCTGCGGAAGCCCTGTTGAAATCAAGTGCTATGGAAGCTCTATTGAAATCAAGTTCCAAGAGGAGAAGAGAAGGTGCAAGTGCTGTGGAAGCTCTGATGAAATCAAGCATCAAGAGGAGAGCCCTACACATATCGTGTAGGAGAGAAAGAGACTCAAGAAAGATCAAAAGGTGCCAACTTCCAAGTTGTGCAAGTGTTAGCCGGTTGTATATTGTGCAAGGAACCGTGATCTTGTTTCCAAGATCTACAAGTAAGAATTGGCTTATGTGAAATGGAGGAGCTTGCTCCTTGTCAATAATATAACTCCAGAAGGGGGGGGGGGGGGGGGGGGGGGGGGCGACTTGCCCATCTTCCAGTCCCTAGTGTGTTGCCAATTTCTCTACCTCTCTCTCTACATCTTTCTTTTCTCTCATCTATTCTCCCTCTGTGCCAACATAATATTTGCCATATATATTTTAAATATATAAGAAAGTCGAGCGTATATCCCGGATTCTATAATATCGAGGGCCGAATGGGGAAATGGTAGAATGCAACCAGTCCGACTATCAAATTCGGCCAGTTTGAATGTGGTCATTTGAGGGCCGAATGGTTGAACAAAAATGGGCCGAATTTACTGGTCCAAGGGGCCGAGTAGTTTGTCCAAATGGGTTTGGGCCAAGCGACTGAGAGCCGAGTCAGGTGGGCTGAATTCAAGTGGTTTGAATGGTGAATTTGGCCAGGCCATATGCCAGGTTGTTCGAGTGGGGTTGGGTTGAGGACGGAATTTCAAGTTGGTCCGAATGGTTGGTGTCCGAGTCAGGTGGGAGCAAGGGCGACTGAGGGCCGATTCTAGGACTCGGCCTAGAATCGCCACTACTCGAACGGGGCCGAGCGTGACACGTTTTTCAACGGACTTACATAGAATTCATTGCGCCAAGCAATCGAGGCCTTCCCACTGGCCGAGAACCTCTAGATCCTAACTACACATGTAGGGGAAGGTGTGGAATTACTTGTAGTGGGCAAAGAACTCCTCGACGACAAGATTGAAGTAGCTCTGCGCAATGAAGCTCTCTCTCTCTCTCTCTCCTGCTCTCCCGAATCCCTGTAATGAAAAATGTGGTCTTCCTTGCCACTCCTAGCCTCTTATTACCCCCTTCCCAGGCTTGCATTCACCTTATTCTCGCTCCCTTCACCAACATTTAATCCAAAATTTTATTTTTTTCCCTTCTTTTTTCTGTTTGAGACTATTATACATTAGCAAAAACCATACTATGTGCTCAACTATTTTGCTCCTATCCCACCTAAATGTAAACGAAAATAATAAAGAGAACACCTACACTACTCCAACCTACATTTCCAAATCCAAAAAACCAAAAACTTACTTGCTAAGGAGATCGAATACCTCTTCAAACTCCCTCGCTTCCTACCTATCTACCTCAAGCACCAGTTCAGGGAAAACCCTACTTCCATGCTCAATTCAAAGCATGCAAGCGCTCAAGGCTTGAATCCATCTGTCCCGGCAACGGAACCAAAATGTTGGGGCGATCAACTACCTAGATCCACGGACCACTTATTGTTTCAGGCGTTCCAAGTAGAGCACTAATGGCTGCCTCTCACATAGCTGACACGCCATCCATCTCTATAGGTGTAGTGAGCTTATCTCTATGTCTGATTGAGTTACCTCCTCTCCTGAGCATTCCTGTAGCTCCATGATCCAAGTGCAAGCTTCAAGCAAGCTCCATCCTCAAGCTCCAGAGAACAGAAGAAAAGAAGAGAGGAGAAGATGGAGAGCTTTTCCACCACGGTCCCTCACCCTCACATACTCACTCCCTCACACTCTCACACTCCCTCTCTCAAGCACAGGCTCAAGAAAGCAAGAATAAGGAGAAGAAGAAGAAGAAGAGAGCTACTTTTGGCTATACAAAAGAATGAGCTTCTCATTCATTTTTTAACTTTATATACAAAACCCTAAATCCCTTTTTGGCGGTCACCCCCTATCCCCTTTTTTACATGGCCTAGGCCATTTTTCCCATTGTCCTCCTATCTTCCTAGCTTCCTTTCCACCGTCCATCTGTTGGGGGTAAAGGCGCCTCCGCCGTGCCGCCCCGTGTATTACTACACTGACAGTACCCGCCACTGCATACTGCAGGTGGCGGGCGCCCGTCACGTCACTTTATTCTTTATTCTTTTAGTGACAGTTTGAATAAAGGAAGGCCCGGTCACACATTGTGACTGTTGGAGTTCCCATTTCTTATCTCTCTCTTTCTTGCTCTTGCTCTCCCGCCATAGCTCGCATGCAAGCTTCGATCCTTCTCACCTTTCAACTGGTATCAGAGCTTGGCATTCTCTTGCTCGAGCTCGACTCGGTGCTTCCCGACCTTCGCATCGACTCGCTTCACGCATTGGGTCTCCATCCCGGCAGCCATATCCGATCTCCTCGAGCTCCCATCACTCCCCGGCTTCCCGAGCACCTTCCCAGCCTATTGAGGCACCTTCAAGGCATTGATACTGAGGTATTTGATCATTCTTTCAGGGTTTTATTTCAGTCTATAGGTTGCAAATAGCAAGGGTAGCCATGGCTTCAAACCCTTGAAGCTTATTCCCCTCATATTGTGCCTTATACCTATCAAGGCTCAAAGAGGCTTGTCATAGGCCTTTGATAGGCCCTTCTTGAGCCCCCCATTACCCCCTTTTCAGCCCATGTGGAGCAGCAGCAAGTTCAGCACCAACAGGGCAGATTGCATCATTTTTTTCCAGGCTGTGAGCACTCATCTACTTCAGCTCCACACTTGGCCATTGCTTCCTGCTCTCTACCTTGATCAAGAGGGCTATAGACTTCATGTTTGATGTCATTCAAGCTTTGGGCATTGGTCTTGATCATTCGGGGCTGATCTCTTCAGATTTGGGACTGTTATAAACTGTCATAACAGGCTGAAAACAGGGCAGCACCATTGGCATTAGCATTTGTTGCTTATACTCCATTCCGGTTGTGATATTTGATGCCCGTATGCGGTCTACATGATGCCTAGTGCCTTGGGAATGTATGCACATGATTATGCCATGATTTTGGCCTGAAATATTGGCTGATTTGGGACTGTTATTTACTGTTATACAGTGCTGGAAACAGGGCAGCCACACTTGGCATTGGCATTTGATGCTTATACTCTACTCCGGTTACCTTATTTGATGCCCGTATGCGGTCTACTTCCTACCCGGATGTATTGGGGATGTATGCATTTGGTTTGACCATGATTTTGGCTTGAATTCGGGGCTGAAATCTACTGTTTAGAACAGTAAATACATGCTGGAATAACAGTGGGCTGAAGGTACTTTACATGCTTTGGCACTTACCTACCGATACCGGATGTATGCTTTGAGCTTTGGCATGATGTCTCTGACATTTGGGGACGACTTGGAGCATATGTATGAGATTATGGGATGCTTTTGAGCTTCGCATTAGCTCCGTCTTCACTGGCATTTGGACCGACTTGGCATGCTCGTGGACCGCCTATGCCTCATGTCTCTGCTTGATATTTAGGCTTTTGCATTACATGCTTTGGTTCATGACATATGCTATTTGGTTCGTGTATGCCATACCGACATTTGGAGCTTGGATTTGGATGTATTTGAGCATTCCTGGCTTACTTGATCACTGATCTTGGTTGCTACTTGGATGTCATTGAGTTGACCGAGAGCTTATTTGGGCTTATGTATTGCTTCATGGTTAATACGACCGGTGCTTCATGTATGTCATGCTCTCTTGGATGCGCTTGATGCATTGACAGGGTCACTTATCACTGGTGCTTTCTCTTGGGTTGTTTGAGCTTCTGAGCTCGCTTTGTACGCCTTTTGTGCCAGTGGGAGCATTTTACATGCTTGCTTGACCTTTGACAGTTGCATGCTATTGGAGCACTTACATGTATTTGGAGCAGTTTATGTCTTGAGCAGCTACATACGCATTGAGACTTTGGGATCATACTCCGATCTTTATGGATATGCATTGATGTACTCTTGGTTCACAGGATGCTTATGAGCTAAGTCTCATATTTGGATCTTTCTTTTTGAGCAGACACCTATTTGTGTCAGGTTTTGGCAGTTACAGGAACACTTTGCCTAGAGTGTCTGGGGGTGTGCCTTTCACTGGCAGATGTTATTTTGACATGCTTCGGTGTTGAGCTCATGTTCTTTTCATTGTCATTGGCCTTGCTTATGTCCGTATCATGCCGGCTTTGGACCTAGCATTGTTTGCTTGACATTGGATCCTATTTTGGGACAGTTTGCTCTCTAGACTGCATACCTGCAATTTATTACAGCAAGCAGTTATTGGTGGACTGAGGTGTACTTTTCATGCTAAAATATCCTGATTTGGTGTACCGCACCTAGTACTAAGTGGGCAGCAACTTTTGGCACACTTTGCTCACCCTTTGGACCCCGTTTTGGTCATTTTTGGGCAGTTTCTGCAGTAAAATAGCAAGCAGTTTTTTGGACTGTTTGGGGATTTCCAGCCTGCATAATGGCGTCATCTTCGCATGATAGTGCCATCTTTAACATTACAAAGTTGGATGGTACCAACTACTCTTACTGGAAGAGTCAAATATGGCAGGTTTTGGTGCAGAAATCTCAGATTAAGCCACTTCGGTTGAGTGGGGAGCAGCCTGAAACTATGGACAATGATGATTTCAAGATATCTCTTTGTGCATTGTTTGGATGAAAAAATGTCCAACACGACTTAAAGAAAAGTGAGTCATTAATTTATTGACATGAATTTATTAAATAGAGAATGAGTAATAAGCAATCAATTTAGTGACACTTGGCCATTCGGACGGGCCGAATCGGGCATTCCGCCCCTCCGATTTGGACCTATTGGGCTGAGTTTGGATTTTTTCAAATTTTAACCTATAGACCTTGAAGCTGACCCAAAGACCATACAGAGCCAAAAGCACATCATAGTTCTATCACTAGATTGAAATCTGGAACAAGTATTTCAAATTTTGACTACGAACGGTCCTTAAAATCACATATGGTGTTCAACGTAATGACCCTCCACACCTCCCCCAAGTAGGTTGGAGAGAAAACACGTGCCATGACAGGTCCTCCAAATTAAATCCTAATGTAGTAATGGCTCTGCATACGCGTAGACTCTCACTTACAAAACAACTACCAAAAACCCATACACGAACAAAGACAAACAGAGACCCTAGAACCTCAATGGGCCAATCTAGCCAACAAGGGCAAAAAAGCCATACCACAAAAACATATATAGGTTGTGTTTGGATTGCATCTAGTCTAAGGGGAATGCAACAACATCAAGCTACAATTGCGAGGATGACTAGAAATGACAATCCTCACGATAAATGCAATGGCACTCCACAAACGACCCAGACATCAACGGAGCATCCACATTTGGTTGTGCAGTTGGGGACTCAAAGTCATATATCAGAAGGCTTAAATTTATAAGCCAAGACCCGAAGGATGAAGACATAGTACCGCCTGCTTATCTTAGGGTCAAACTCACCGCAAAAAGAGAGCATAGTGTCGATGCTCTCATCAATGAAGGAGTATATTTTAATATCTTGACCTATGAAGCATGGACCCTACTAGGCCAACCAGAGCTCACATTGACTAATGCAACTCTTAGTCCGTACGGGGGGCACCTACAAGCACTTATAGGGAACTGCAAAATCCTTGTAACTATTGAAACTGAAAGCTTGCTTATCCTATTCCATGTTCCTCCAAATAGTGTTCATTGTGGAAAGGAAACCCTCCTAGGAAGACCTTTCAAAAGAGCGACAACATGCGAGGCCAATTATGTAGCACAAAGGATACACTTGACATTATCGGGTGTGAGAATAATCACAACCTTTAGTAAGGGTGACATTAGCAAACCTTAAGGGAAAAGCAAGAAATATTCTGACATACTAGGCAAGCCTAGTAACAAGAGCAAGGACTTGTTGAAAGAGTTGGTACAAGTGCATGTTGAACAAAGAGAACCAATGAGCAAGGCCATGCTTCAAACAAGAACGTCAGGAGACAATACCAAGGATAGGCTTTGGACTTACAAATATTGTAGAAGACCACAAAAGAAGCCCAAGCCTTATAGACAAAGTTATATATGGAGAGCTAGCACCATGCCGCAATGGATATCCAAAGCATTTCTATGTGCTCAAGGTAATATGCACATAACTGATGGATTTGGGGTGCCAAAACCCCCTACTAAACCACCTCTGTCAACTGAAAGCCAGATCGTATCAAAAACAAAGAAGCGCAAGAGGAAATCTAGATGAAAATACAAGTCTTAACTCAACAAGGTTGTAGCGTGCTTAACAAATGAATATCACATGTAACCATCGAGTGTGCACAGAAGCCACTAGTGCCCAAGGAGCCTTTGATTTCCCAAGAGGATAACAAGAATCACAGGCACAATGTTGCTCATGATAAGGCTAATTGCTCAGTAAAGCAAATGGTAGAGTCATCTAATAGCCATGAGCAAATCTTCTAGCCAGTGTCAAAGCCACTTAGGAGTCCCAAGTCTCCTACACCCTCTTTCCCTAAATGGACACAGGAAGCACAACAGGTAGCAGTCGTCAAATGTGGCTACTCAATTCCAATTCCCATCTCTATCAAAGCTTCCAAATGTCCAAGAGTTGGGACATAACACCACCCTTAGCTCTCAACCTAAGGATATGCCTATACAATCCATTGTGACTAGCTCAACTAATGCTCAACATTTGTTGGCAACAAAAGACGTGACCACCTCCGATCCGCCTAAGGACTTGGCACCGCAATCCACCAACAATAGCCAGTCCACTGAAACTAGTGGCTAATTTTTTCCAAACAGGAATCAGATGAGGAGCCAAACAAGGGAAATTTGACCAAAGAGCTAGAATCCCCAAGAGGAGAGGTAATTGTTTCCTCACAACTCTACAAGGCTGTTCAATAGGCTGCATCTATGTCCCATGAGGACACACTAGAGGAAGAGAATGTTGAGGCCCAACCAAGCACATCAACATCTGACCTAGTTCAAGGTCCTGAGAGTCCTTAAAGGATGCACAACAAGTGGGCAAGAAAAAGAGGAGAAAACAGTGAAAACAATGGTAGTTGCTACTAGCTGTAGACACCAAGAAGATTGAGACCAAGATGGCTGAAGAGCTAAGGAATAAAGCATCGAGTTCACTCACCAATGAATCCATCACTATCTCTCCTAACATCGGTGAAACCTCAGACACATCCGTGTGTTCTGAAAAATCAAAGCAACCATTACCATCAATGGTTGCTTGCAAAACTCCATCCACCGACAACAGAACTTGCACTACCCAATCAAGAGTGGATACAACACTATCACAACAGGATGACAAGACTATACCAGTCACATCTGAGGAGAACCATGACACAATAGCAACAAAAACTTAGGAGAAACATGAAAACCTCAAGGATATAAGCAATCTTAGCATTGACCAATCTTGCTCATCTAGGCCTGACCCCCCAACTATGCTAAAGCCTAGAGAAACCCCTAGAACCTTGCATGAGATAGCAACCGAGCAAGCCTTCATAGAACACAGAAGTGTCACAAAGTTCTTGATTGAGTTGGATGCTAAACTCAAACTATTCGCACGTATCTATGTCCTTGCAGACATGGGCACATTCCCTAGGGATCAGCCTGAAGAATACTTGCCATGTCCCCTATCCTAGGAAGAGCAAGAATATCTTAACGATCACTATGACACGCTCCTACATAAGCGCATGCAACTCATCTCTAACGAGGAGGCCAACAAACTACACTTAACTGTGACATTCAACGAAGAGCTTTGCCAAAAAAAACTCTTAGAGATAGAGTAACCAAAGCGATAATCGGAGGGTCAAACTCAATTTGAAAAACGTTGGTTTGAAAATCGTGTTGCAATGGCCAAACTAGGAGTCCAAATTATGACGGTCTTAGAGGAGCGATTGGCCAAATCGCGGTCTCTCAAAGAGACCCAACCTATGTGGCACCAACTTCCTTTTGAGTGTTGCCTACCATTCGAGGTATGGCCTTAACTGGAACTAGCCAAGAAAACTCTCTGGTTTATAAGGTTCTCACTGAGGAGGAGCTACATGTCGCAAGTAGACTCGGACAAGGTACCATGCTACTCGATGTTGCAAAATATATGTTGTTATTGAGTAGGCTGCCACGAGTGCTGGATGTGTGTGCCACACTCCAGTACAATCTTGAGTTCTACAATTGGTTTTTATCCTCACGAAGTGATAACAATTTATAAATAAACGATGAGTTTTATGATTGTGTATAAATAATACCCGCGCACACAAGCAATGATAGTCAAGCGCAGGAACAAAAGTTTGGGCTTTCATGCAAGTGGCTCTATCCTACCTCAAGGCCTATAACCCTTGGTTCACATTTTGCAGGCTCCTCCACAGTAACCTATCATGGAGCACATAAAGCAGCTGTCCTACAAAGAAGCTCTCCTCCGCGGAAGGGAGTATACAGCACAAGCTCCCCCACTAGAACGCTAGGTGCCTACCCTAAAGAGGTATGCGCTAACACGAGACCCAAAGCAACACCGCCTAGGACGCAAGCCGAAAACTCCCCAAGCCAGGAAGAGGGAGGTTCAAGGGAATGCCTAGGAGGTAGTGACCCGTGCCATGCGGGCCCTCCCCAGCTGCTCGTGCACTAGGTGCTCAAAAGAAGAAAATGAGACTACAATCAAGAACGAGATTGTTGAGCTATTTCAGAGCATTCTTGATACTGCGGCAATCAAGGACTACACCATTTTGGTCCAGTCGATATCTCCCTTGCAAGGCCTGATAGAAGCTCCTCACCAGCAATGCCCCAATCACTTGATAACCGGATCTCACCCCACCTCATACAAATAGAATAGCCCTCTTTTGTATAAAATGCTCACCAAGTGCTAGCTAACCACAACTTTCTATCTATTAGATGGTTAAAGGGGTAGGTTCCCCAACTGTACAACCTTTCCCTATCTACTGCTAATATATTTCATGACCTTTTTTTAAAAAAAGATAATCAAGTGCGGGTGATGTGCATCAAAGTTAACACTATAGGATTTACATAAGTGATGTCTTTTTTTGTTGCATCTGCTCATTATGATTAAAGCGTATGACCAGCATATACTCTCCAAATTGTCAAGTGGATACAGGACGACACAAGTCTTTGTACGAAAGTGTTTACTGTCCAAGTCACCACAAGACCACCAACCCCACAAAGAGCCATTACAGAAAAAGCAACAAAAATACCAAGAATAAGAGCCATGACGGAAACCTCGTTGCTGAAAGAGAAAATCACCCCTGCAAATACAGCACACATTGCATTTATCCATGGGCCAAAGCATAGTCATTGGCTACTCTCCCTTTCTTGGCCACAAACTCTACATATGGCTCACTGCAGTTGCCACCTCAATTGTACCAATGTCTCACAAGTTACAAAGAGGTTTGTGAAATCTCAAGTGTATATCTCCATCTCAACAATCTAGTAGCGAGGTTAGTAACACGATCATCCTTGTAATATCCATTTTCCACAGCCTTTGGATCTTGACATTTCTTAGTCCAAATGATCGCCTCAATGTATTGCATTGGTTGTATTCAATTTATAAAAAAAAAACACTCACAATCATAGTACCGCACCTAGGGGTCCTCAAATTGACCTTGGTCAGCTAGCTCCGTCCCTAGCCCCCTAGCTCCTTACACATCCCCCACAATTGTTCAGGGCACAACAAGGGCAGGACATACCTAGGGAGCTTGTCTCGCCTATGGTTAGACCTGTCACCCTGACCCATTTGCACGATTCTTTTTTCGCACTCCATCTCAGAACCATTGCAATCAATAATGGTAAGCAAGTCACACAATACCATTGAAAGTACACCGTACTCTTTGACCAACACAACTAGCCACTAGCTACCAAAAGTTAAGGTGCCAATAAGCTCCATTATACTACATCGTGTTGTCAAAATCACAAATGATGCCTCAACACACCTTTGTGTGTACTCCTCCTCAACATCGATAATTTTTTCCACCCATTGAATCCTTGCTTCATCCACGCATTGCTACAAGGAACCAAACCAGCAGTCTTCTAACTACGTAATATCTAAGTATGCACGAGCACTCACATAATATCTGAACCACAACCTATACACGGTTTGGGTCCTCAAGTGCAGGCCATTACTCTCAACTTGCTTAGAGTTTGACCTGTCTCTCAAACTAATCAACCTCGTCTTGTGCACACCATGAGAAGACTAGCAACAACCCCTAGGGAGAGACCATATGAGAGGTTTTCAATTCCAGGCATTGACGACTACAACGAAAGTACCGACAGCTCTCCATCACCACTCAACTTTGAACTCTTGTCCTTTCTCATCGGGCAATCCCACCAAAGCACCGTCATGTGCAGAATCCCCATGAACCCACACTTGTGCCAGCCCTCCGTGCAATTCCCAACAACAAGCAGCCCTATCTCCAACTCCAACACACCGACCACCAGCCACCCAGGCCAACAACATGCCCCAATGACCCTCATCCGTACCACCACCACAACTCCTCCAAGGCAAACCATAGATGTCCCTTCTACCCACGTCTTTGATGCATGCCAAAGTCTACTACCTATGATGGTGAGTGCCATGGGACTGGCACTCGTCTAGGAGGGGGGTAATGTTAACCCTCAAATGAAAAATGTGGAAATTTCAAAAAATCTAAAGTAGAAGACAAGGCCAAGGTAAAAGTGAAACGGAAGATGAAGGCGCGCCAAGAAGAATCTGGAAACACAAGAAGTGCAGAAAAGTCCTAAATCAAGGAGAAAGGTGCACAAGAAAAAGTGCAAGTCAATACTTTTGTAAAAGAGTGCAAGGTGCACCATGATTTATTTTAAGAGCGTTGGGCTAAAGGTAGATGGGCGGTGGAAAGGAAGCTAGGAAGATAGGAGGACAATGGGAAAAAGGGCCTAGGCCACAGCTCGCCATGTAAAAAAGGGGATAAGGGGATAACCGTCCAAAAGGGATTTAGGGTTTTGTATGTAAATTTGAAAAGTGAATGAGAAGGTCATTCTTGATTATGGCCAAAAGTAGCTCTCTTCTTCTTCTTCTTCTCCTTGTTCTTGCTTGCTTGAGCTTGTGCTTGAGAGATGGAGTGTGAGAGTGTGAGGAAGTGAGCGTGTGAGGGTGAGGAACCGTGGTGGAGAAGCTCTCCATCTTCTTCTCTTCTCTTCTCTTCTCTTCTCTTATCTTCTCTTGCTAGCGGTAATGGAGCTTGGAGCATGGAGCTTGAGAATGGAGCTTGCTTGAAGCTTGCACTTGGATCGTGGAGCTACCGGAGTGCTCGGGAGAGGAAGTAACTCGATCGGGCATAGAGGTAAGCTCACTACACTTGTAGAGATGGATGGCATGTTGGCTATGTGAGAGGTAGTCGTTAATGCTCGGCTTGGAACACTTGAAACAATAAGCGGTCCGTGAGTATTGGCGGTTGATCGTCGCCCCAACACGTGCCTTCATCTTCCTTTTCGCTTTTGCCTTAAACCTTGTCTTGTGGTTTAGATTTTCCAAATTTTCCACCTTGTTCGTCTAAGGGTTAACAACCTTTGTCTAATCAATAGGTGTAAGGTTGTTTTTAATATTCATGTAGCATATAAGTTGCGAGATCTATCTCTTGACAGCACAGTTTGATGTTTTGTGTGTGTACACGAGGTGAGGTGAGGGGGGGCTTCTTTGTTATTTATGGTTCAAATTTACACATTTTGAGTCCCTAACTGTGATGTATTCCTTTAAGGCAATGATATATCTCTATGTAGTGTTTGCTATGTACTAGATTAGACAATTACACTTGGCAATCATGCTTGTGTAATTACACCTAGCAATTTGTGTGCACAACAACACTTAGTGATCCTACGTGCACAATTACACTTGGTAATCTTGTAGGCTTCTCGTACGATACCCATGTGATTAAGGACATTTCTCTAATCTCTAGGTGAGAGAAAGGTGACCATTTCCATGTAGCATAGGAGATATGTATGTTTGTAGCATAACAAAAGCCTCAAGATATTTCAAGAATTCACGGCATTTTAAATCTTCAAGCATTTTGTGAGCTTTTGTCAATGACGGATATCAGGTGCCTACATTAAAATGCCCTATTTTACAGAGTGTGTACAAGCATTCAAGCTATTTAAGATCAACAAACATTCAAGAATTTTGTAGGGCAAATAGACATTCAAGCGTTTTGCAAGGCAGATAGGCATTTAGGCATTACAAGCATTTAGACAATTGTGATTTTTTTACTTTTATTTTTGACTTTCTCAACTTCTCATAATTAGAATTTGAGAGTTTAGACCATTAGAAAGGGGAGTCTTGAATAAAATAATCCATATTTCGTAACCTGACACCTTCCAAGATGATCGATAAAACTACAAACATCTTCACACGAATATTATTATATGCACGGTGCTCATGACTCATAAGTCTGAAATTGACTAAACACATTTAACACTTGGCTTGACAAATGGGGGACTAAGGAAGAAAGAAAGAAAAAAAAGCTTTAAGCTTTATTAAAAAACTTATGAAGGAGAAGGAATTGACGAACTGGTTGCTGCCCCCCCCCCTCCTTTTTTTCGTGAAAAAACGGCACATCCCTCTCTCTTCCTTCCGAAATTGGGAGAAGCTAAAAACAAGAAAAAAAGGCCTAAATTCTCTTCCTCAATAATATGAGCGTAAGACTCCAACAATCTCCCCATTTTCTCAGTTCGACAAGAGGCCTAGATTGGAGCAAGATCACCCAAGAGCCAAGCGAATCAGTTATGGCATCTCTGGCAGCCTCTCTGGACTTCAAAGATTAAATCGCCAATATCATATTGCATCTTGAAAACTTCTAGATAGTTGGATTGGCAAGATGCCCTCTATAAAGAACTTCGCTTCTTGGCCACAGCCCATAAACCCCCTCCCCTTCAACTATAACTATAAATATGGGGTATGAGGAGCCATTGGGAGGCAGCCCGAACTAAGAGAAGAGACTCTTCTCAAACCAAGAGAGAAGAACAAGAGGGAAAGAGATAAGAGGAGCGCAAGAAAGAAAATTCTTGTCGCAAGGACAAGGAGGATACTCTATCAGTTCTCGAAATCGAATCCCATCTCTTCTACCTTCACTTCCTTGTAGAATTGAGGCTCTACTCAATTTTCACCCAATTTCTAATAATCGCCATCTCCATCAATCCAATTGTGATGACCCAAAGCTCTATTGTAAAAGTCTTCTCCACAATCTCATGATCAACGACCATGGCCCCGAAGAAGAAAATCATGAAGGTCACAGAAGAGAAAGCTGGCAATAACATTATGGAAGCAAACGGAATGGCGAGTATCGGGATTACAAACGAAGCTGTGAATACCAACATCAACCAAGCGCTCGCCATAAATCCCTAGGTACCATATTTGATTATTATTTTAAATATTAAAAGCAACAAATATAGCATCATCCTACATGATGCTGGTAATGAAAAGCTGCATTTGTAAGAATAGGATTTTCCTTTAAATCTCCTACATTAAAAAATCCTAGAGAAATTCTTAACCACAAATTCCAAGGAATAATTTGGATTTATATGCGATGTACTGCAAATAGGGTGCCAGGAATATATTGTGCTTCCCAAAAGAATTAAAATTTTTTAATTGAACTAATGGAACCTGTGATTGATAAACACGAACGTTGATTCTCTATTTAAAAAAATAATCTTGAGATGAAATTGTTAAAATTTTCTTTTTGTAATAAGAATCACCAAGAATTTTGAATTATCGCTAGACAAGGACCCATAGAACTCCGTTAAGAAAAACAAAAAGATTATCACGAGAGTTGCTCTCAAAAATAGAAGTCTAGGAAAAACAAACTCTTATTTAAGTTTATCCTAGGCTAGATACCAAGGGAAGAATAATCTAAGAATATTATTGGAAGATATGGCTACTTATGCTAAGTTTAGCTATGGTATTGTTATCCTAGACAAGGGGTTTGTCTTGGAAATAAATTCGTTAAAAGTTTGTGTATAATGCATTTGAAGTAAGTTGTCTATGATTGTAAACTATGCACTAATCTTTCCTAAATTATCAAGCTAAGAGATGGATGATCGGGTACAGATCACCGATTGAGGCAGTATTCCGATGGACATAGACCGCCAACTCAGGCAATGTTCTCTAATGGCGCTAGACCTCCCCAAGGTCAGCGTGAATAAAACCCACTCTAAGGGGTTTTTGTTTTCGCATTAGTGAGTATAGACCAACCACGGCGCAATATTTCCTAGGGAATTCTAGTTGGCAGGAGGAGGTGAGGATACCAGGGGGCTTTGGTCACAAACTCCTTAGAATCTTACAAACTGTCAATTACCCTTCAAACCCAAATAGTATTCTGGAAGTTCCATTGCTAGTCTAGGAACTAAACTTGGAGAGAATAATACCTTGGGGTTGATATTACGTTCAGCCAGACTGAAGACATTGTAAAAGATATTTTGAGAAAAAATTGTTTTACACTGTTTTTGTGTCGTGAAATAAAGACATGTAACAAATTTGTGTCAAAGAAGCTGTTACCAACATCAACCAAGCGCTGGTAATAAAAAGCTGCATTTGTAAGAATAGGATTTTTTTAAAATCTCTTGCATAAAACAAATCCTAGAGAAATTATTAACCATAAATTCCAAGGAATAATTTGGGTTTATACAATATGTACTAGAAAGAGGATGCAATGAAGATATTGCACTTCCCGAAAGAGTTAAAATTTTTAATTGAACTAATGGAACCTCTGATTGATAAACACAAACAGTAATTCTCTATTTAAAAAAATAGTCTTGAGATGAAATTGTTAAAAAATACTTTTCATGATAAGAATCACCAAGAATTTTGAACTATCACTAGACAAGGACCCATAGAACTCCGTTAAGAAAAACAAAAAAGATTATCACGAGAGTTGCTCTCAAAAATAGAAGTCTAGAAAAAACAAACTCTTGTTTATGTTTATCCTAGGCTAGATTCCAAGGGGAGAATAATCTGAGAAGATTATTGGAAGATATGGCCACTTACATAAGTTTAGCCCTAGTATTGTTATCCTACAAAAGGGATTTGTCTTAGAAATAAATTCGTTGAAAGTTTGTGTATAATGCATTTGGAGATGGATAATCGAGTATAGATCACCGGTTCAGACAGTATTTCGATGGGCATAGAACGCCAACTGAGGCAATGTTCTCTGATGGCGCTAGACCTCCCCAAGGTCAGCATGAATAAAACCTACTCCAAGGGGTTTTTGTTTTCGCGTTAGTGAGCATATACCAACCATGGCGTGAAATGTCCTATCATAGGGCATTATAGTTAGCAAGAGGAGGTGAGGATACCAGGGGGCTATGGTCACAAACTCCTTAGACTCTTATAAACTATCAATTACCCTCTAAACACAGATAGTATTCTAGAAGTTCCAATGCTAGTCTAGGAACTAAACTTGGAGAGAATAATACCTTGGGTTGACATTACGTCCTGCCCGAGGATAGAAAACATTGAAAAATATGTTTTGAGAAAGAATTGCTTTACATTATTTTTGTATCGTGAAATAAAGACGTGTAACGAATTTGTGTCAGGAGATAATCAAAGAAGCTATTTTTATATGTCAAACCTAAAGTGGTAGGTAATTGGGTAAAAAAATTCTCTATTGAGGGAAGTGGGAGGATGGATCCCCGACGGGTCCAGACCTATGGCTAGGTGAACTCGGTAAGCCGAGAGCTTTTCTCAAAAGAAAATTTTTATGTTCATGGATAGGTAAACAAATGACCACTAGATATTAGGAAACCCAACTTGCATTGTTTTAGGGGGCCAGAATGGGATTTTCCCCTATGGGCAGAAGGGTTGACATGTCGCACTCCCCTTCATCTCCCATTCTCTTTGAACCAAGTGCAATACAAGTCCGCTTTTGATGAGAATGATGATTGGTGCCTTCCACTTGTGGTCTTGCCAAAGATTGAGGCAAAGGGAGTGAGAGAGGACAAGAGCCAGAGAAGCTAAGGATCCTTGAGTGCCCCTCACCCAAGAAAGGAGCTTGCCAATGGGGGAGTGGAACATCACATACCTCGCATCAACAAATTCAAGGTATTTATAGTATTTTGAACTTTTTTAAGCAACTGTGATCAACCTTCAATAAGCTTTAATCAAGAAGAAATCAGCAAGGAAGAGGATCAATTAAGCGATCAAGAATAAATCAATAAGGAAGATGATAAGCTAAGTGATCAAGAAGATAATTTATGCAATCAAGATGGTAATGTTTTCATGGATAACAAGTTTGAAGATCATGGTTTTTCCAATGAGGATATTATCATGGATGATTTTTTTTTCTCTTATTGATTTTGAGCAAGATGATATAGCTATTAAGCTGGATTCTAATTATGATACTTGCAAGTATATAAAGTACCATGTTGACAAATTCATGTTTCTAACATAGGGGATACTATTTCAAATTGTTGCATTTTTCAGCTTGAAGAAATTATACACCCTTTATGGAGAGCACAAACCACCTATGGCTGTAGAATCCATTGAACACTCCCACCTTTGTCACATTGACCCTTCAACTATCCAAGAAGACTTATTCACTCGCCAATGAGTGCCAAGGATCAATGGACTCTAATAAGTGGGGTAATGTTACCCATTTATGACATAATTTAAAATTAACAAAGGCAAGTAAATACACATAAAGGAAGCCACATGCCAAAAAATGGCAAGAGAAGCTAAAAAGAAAGCAAAGCAAAGCACATGTATCAACCAACATAATGCTTAACATAATATTTGCCAATATATTTGGGTTATTGTTCTATTTTATTTTTCAATCATGCCACTGTGGACCATGGCCACTGGCCATGGCCAAGTGCTTGTTGTAACCATATAGTATGAGCCAAAAGGTTAGGGAGAAGTTTTCTTGTACATGAAGTTCAAACTTAAGGAATGAAAGTTTGGTCTTGTGTGTGCAAACTTGTGGCTCCCTTTCTCTATCTTCATCTATTTTCTAGATCCACCATAGCTTGGATTTGAGTGTGGATGAGGTAGTGAACACATGAGAGTTTGTTAAGCCTGAGAATGTGAGGGTTTCTCCCTTTTCCACTATTGAGTGTTTTCTTCTCTCTTCTTCTTCTATTTCTTGCTTGCATGTTTGGAAGGATGGCTTAAAGGAAACGAATGAAAGGAGGTATAGAGAGTGCACCCAAATGGGAGACCATTTGAGATTCCTTCCATACCATCTAGACTACAATAGTAGAGGTTGAGGCATGTTTCAAGTACTCATGTACCTTTGAGCATTCTTATTGCTTGTAATTTGCATTCTTGAGAGTAGGAGTGGAGTCGGAGAAGCTTGAGTAAGGAGCTCAAGTGTTGAGCAACCTAAGTGAGAGATAGGTGAGTTATTGAGTGTGCAAAACTACTTAAAAAGGTAGGTAGTCCTTCAAGTCCTCAACATTGAGCTTATGTCCCTCAACAACCAAGGTATTCCACTAATGATGATTCCTTGCTTTTTGGCTCCTAAGAACTTTTTGGGAGCACAAGTTGTCATGGTTCTTATGGCCTGTCAACAAAGGAATCTTTTGAATCTTCTTATCTTGTAGATTGGATCACCTTGCTCATTTGCTAACTCTTCTTCACAGTAGCATTAGGATAATGGGGTTCAACACCTAATTGCACTTGTGATCTTGAAGTAATTTTAGCACCACATGTTGCAAAAGAGAACATCTAGTAAAATTTGAGTAGAAATCAAAGCAAGATTATATAGCCATTGTACTTTAAGCAATCCTACTTCATCCATGCTAGCCATTGCAATGTGGTAAGTAAATGGCACTTTCTCTGGTACCATTCAACGATGATGTAGAGACCTTTAGGTATAGGCCAAAAAAACACCCTATTAGTTTGATCCATCTTCTTATCAATCATGGACACTATATAATAAGACGAGAAACTTATTTCAAACTCACACTTGAAAGATACCTTATTAGTTTGATCCATCTTCTTATCAATCATGTGCACTATATAATAAGATGAGAAACTTATTTCAGACTCACACTTGAAATCTTCTTATCAATCATGTGCACTTTATAATATGACGAGAAACTTATTTCAGACTCACACTTGAAAATCATGTAAAAGTGCTAAGACTTGCTCGCTCAAGTGGTAATAAGACTGTGCGATAAAGCTAAGGTCAAGGTTCCATTCTCACGGGTAGAGGTGAAGGCACCTATGGAAAATGTAAAAAGAGGGACGGTTGCTTCACTCGATTGTGGTCACCAATGTGGATGTTACGACGGGACCAAATGTCAAGTTGGTAGTCAAGGCTTTGAGCACCCCTAGTTACAAATCTAGAGTTTAAGCTCTCATATTCTACTACTACAAAATTCTTTTACATCGAAAATCCATGTGAAGGCTATTATTTGTCATGGCCTAGTGGCCTTTGAATACTCTGCTAGTTCAATTGAAATAGATCAAAGGCGTTGGGTTGTGTTGCTATGACAACATCACCTTGTTTTCTTATCCTGTCGCTCGAACTCTGTAAGCTTGAAACATGCACAACCTGCGCGCGTTCGTGCCTTGCAGGTTAGCTGCATTCTCTCCTCGCTTCGTGCGGGCTTTACTTTGGCTTCCATCTGTGTGTGTGATATCCATAAGCTGTCTTGCTCGATGGCTACTTCTCTGTGTGTGCGCGCGTACGCAGGCGTGTGTAGCCGAAGGCAGTTTTTCTAAAGAAGACTCGTGACTGTTCTCCCCCCTCACTGGTTGCAGATTTTGTACAAGCTCCTAGACACCATCAATTCATAGATTTTCACTATACGTGAAATTCTACTTCAATGGATCCTTGAGGTTTCTCTGTGAAATTCTACACTAGAGAAGTAAGCTCCTAAAGTCAGATTCAAATAAGCTTGTTACAGTATACAACTGTGTCTAATATATGCAAGACTTCCTCATTATACTTAATCTTTACGATAAATCAGGTGTTAGAGTTGTATCTTTGGCAATATACGTAATGGATGCCTTAACTGTGTCCTTCCATCAACAGGGAAACTTTGAGATGCTTGGCAACAACGTTCCAGTATTTTCTGTCCGGGATGTGATAACATTTCCTGACATGTTCCACGCTTTGAAGCCGAACCTGGAGACACACCACTTCTATCCATTTCCATCACAGGCGAACCATTTGCAAGACAACACCTCTTGCCTTCACATCCCATTTCGAGGTCGATCTTTCTCTGGAGTTGGCGTCTCTGGAGTGCGTGGTTTCCAAAGCAGGTCTTCTTCTTGCGATCACCTGCAGCTCCTCAAATAGCAGCTTGTGGTTGATGGTGCTACTAAGCTTGTTCATTTTCTTGCTGTTTGTGCTTTGTAGAAATGAGGCCATGGCCTGTTGTCAGTCTTCATTGAGGTGCTCAAAAGGAAACTTTTCTTTCAACACAAGGTTTGCAGCATGTCCATTTGTGGTACGGGCTATGGTATCATCTGACGAATTAGCTGATGCCACCTATAGTGAGGCAGAACTGAGCAGTGATGAAGAGATGAGGTCCTCTGATACTGAGGAAAAACCTCCAAAACGGCCAAGAAGAACTGCTGCTGGAACAACAACAAAGACAACAAGAAGTAGGATATTTATGTTTTGCTAAATCAAAAGTCTTTATTTCACTGCATTGGGCATTTACAATATTATTTTGTATGCTGCTCAACACAATGTTCTTAACATATTTTTAGGCACTTTTCAGTTTGCCTCTTGTCATAGCGATCAGTTAGTTAGTTTGTGCTTGGAATTCTGTTTCGTATGGTCTTAAACAAGGGTGAGTAAAAAAGTGTGATCAAGTGCCGTCTTTGATCTCAGCTCTGGGTTCTCCTTAGCCATATGACTTGCACCTATGTCAAAGATAGCACCAATGTATGGCATTTCTTGCTGATCTAAGAGAACACTCTCTATGTGAAAAGCACTATTGTGTAATTGATGTCATGAAATGACAAATTCTCACCCAATCTGAGAAAAGTTATGTGCATGCTCTGGTATTCCGGCCACAATGACCTGCCTATAGAGGTATTCCGGTTTCAAATTTTACCGTTAGATTAGGCACATTGTAAAATTCAACCACTTTGTTGTGCATGTTTGCCGGGCACAAGGTTGCCATTTGTCACAGGCATGCATTGGCATTTGGACTCAAGCATATGCTTTAAGAGCTGAGTAGCAGTATTTGCATTGTGTGAACTTGCAAGAGGTTGAGGATACTTTAGATGAATTGGCCACTTATTTCAAGCAGTTGAAACATAGGGTCTAGGCTCTTCAAGATGAGCAAGATGCAAAATATAAACTGCTAGCTCACTTGGATGCTTTACATGATCACAATTGTTAGACCCATCATTTTTTTTCTTGCCTCCGTCAAAAATATGCACATAAAAGCATCAAGAGTGGCAACCATGCCCTTCCCCTTTTTGGTAGAAGATGACCCCTTCTGGGCCTTGGCCGGAGGATTTGAATTGGAGTTCAAGTTGAAGGAGACTCATTAGACGAGTTTGTATCTTGCTTCTTTTACTTCTCCTTCCCCTTCTATGAGGCCATTAACTCCTTGTAATCCTTGCATAAGTGTCCCATCTTCCCATAGTGATAGTACTGGGCCTTTGTCTTCTTCCTCCTACTACTTGTCTTTGAAGTTGGAAAAGCCTCATCTTGGCCACCATGTTGAGATGGAAGTCTCTCTTGTAACCTCAAGGATGTCTTATGCTCAAGTAGTATAGAGAACATATGAGTGAAGCTCATTGATATGAAGGATGTTTAGGTCCGTAAAGCATTGACTACTCCATCAAACTCTAGAGAGAGCTTATAGAGTATAGTCCCCACAAGGTGTGCCTCTAGAAGGACGAGCTATATGTGCCAAAGTTGTTCCTATACTTGTGTACACGAAGTAAGAATGATTGGGTAGTATCTTTGGCTTGAACTTTATTTGATTGAGTTGACCATAGAGAGTTATAGGTCCCATGGTCAACAAAGCCTTATACAACATCTGTGGCTTCTTCTACACTTTTGAAGCTGTCCCTGTAAGAGGTAAATGTCAAAAGGATCACTTTAGAAATGCATTGGATAAGAGCGGAATACGCATGAGTATCATCTGTATTCCATGTAATCACAACTTTCTCATAGTTTTGCAGGTCCCAATCATCTCAAAGTGGAGTTGGAATTGTTAGAATTGGGTGCAATGATGGAAAGAAATAGGCCCATGTCATCCTACTGTAGTTATCTACGATCAACATGAAGTACAAGCTCCCCTTTAGGGACTCGGTCCTCATCGGGCCACAAAGATCCGTAGATACAATCTCCATAGGTGAAGTAGACCCCCACGAAGCTTTGTTGGGAATCACATCCCGATGCAGTTTCCCACGAATGCAGGAGACACATGGTTGGTGGCTCACCACTATGTCTGGCAAAACGATCCTCTTGACGCCTGCCGAAAGTACTCATAGTTCAGGTGGCCAAACCAAGCATGCCATAGCTTGGATTGTGTGTGAGAGGTAAGAAGAAGAGAAGTTAGAGCTGTAGAAGACTTCAATCTGTAGATACCGTTCTCCTCATACCCTAAAGAGAGAACCTTCCTCGATCCACAATCTAGAACATGAACATCACTGTCAAACTCCACCAAGAGGCTAAGAGAACAAATCTTATGGACCGAAAGCAAATGATATCCCCAAACTTGGCACATGCAACACCTCGGAAGTGTGGGTACTACCACGTCCATCTGGAATCAGCTGCATCTCACCCTATGTTGCAATAGACACAGAAGAGTTGTCTCCAATGAGAATTTGCCCAGGCAAAGGTTGCAAATGGGCAACACCCACGGGAGAAGGAGTCATGTGCCGTGAGGCACCACTATCCACGATCCACTCTCGAGCTTGGGGAGCTATCATCGCAGCATCAGAAGTCTTCGGTGTAGGGTCCTCAATGACCGCTCAATGTAGAAAAGCAGTTGATGAGGATGCAGCCACTGCTCTAGAATCCTTTGGGTCCTTCTTCTTGGTGTCCTTATTGTCTTTGTCGGGGCAATCCTTCTTCCAATGACCGGTCTTACCACAAATATGGCAGGTCGATTCCTTCTTGTCCTTCTTGGATTTGTTGTCCTCCTTCTTTTGGTCCTTCCTCTTCTTCTGAGAGGCTTGACCAACCAATGCCTCTGATTTGGAAGCATTTTGTCCCTTCAACTGTTCCTCTTGGTCCAAGATCATAGGAACCAGCTCTTCCCACCGAAGAGTCGACTCTCGCCCTGATGCAATAAGAGTGGACTAAAAGGTACCGAATCGTGGCGGGAACTGGGACAATAAAGTGATCGCCATGTCTTTGGAGGAAATAGGCTTCCTCGCATTTTGAACCTGCATCTGAAGTTGTTGAAGGTTGTTGATGTGTTCTCGAAGCGAAGAAGACTTATTCACGGACAAGGTCCGCATCTGCACCTCCAAAGAAACCCTCTTCATTAGGGTTATCCGGTTATACATTTGGTCGAGCTCCAGCCATATCTCGCGAGCCACCATCAAGTGCTTGATGTGACCTATCACGGCTGTAGTACAAGACAGAAAAAGAAAAGAACGAATCCTGGCTTTCAGTTTGTCCCAATGAGACTGGGCCTTGGTCAACTCCACACAAGCATTGGAAGAGAGTCTGGACTCATCACGCATGGAGGGCTAGTTAATCACCTCCATCACAAGCTCCGCTAAATCATAAGACGCTAGAATGGCCAACATCATCATGCGCCAGATGCAGTAATTGTCACCATCAAGCTTTTGATCTGAGGGAAGAGCCGGTAGGACAAGCACCTTCCTGTCCATAATCGCCTGGAACTCCAAGTCAGTTTCTGTAGACATGCTCACCTGCAATGCCTGCACAAACGCAAAAGCAGCCCCCTCTGATTGTGAAAACGCAGCCTGTTAGGGCTCTTTCCTCCGCTTCCTGAACCTTCTTCAGCCGTCGGAGGTGAAGAAAAGGTAAAATCTGCAATGGAAAGGCCTAAAACACAGCCTTCCTCCCCTTCAAACAGCAACAACCTGCAACAAATTCACCAACTGGACTTCTTTCTTGCACGCCCACACTTGCTTCAGCCTTGTTCCAATGTGCAGCCCTCCTGCTCGCCCTCGAATGCTGGAAATGCAGCCTTGTGTCGTGCTGAAATCTCCTCTTTAGGTAGGTTTTTCAATTAGTCAGTCCATCTTCACCGCTCTGATACCATGTCAGAGTGCAGTGATGCGGAAGCGTGGGACCAAGACTGAGAGAGAGTGAACACGGAGAGGAGAGAGAGAGAGGAGACAGTGTACGAAAAAAAAAAAGAGAGGAGATAGTGAAACACAGAAAATCTGCAGTGTAGAATGCTGTACAGGAATGCAGAAATATACACGGGTGCAGAGAGAATATCTATGTATGTCTCCGCCTTGAGGACCTCGATCTCTGTCAGCTCGCGTGCAGTCTGTCACCAGCAGGCTGTCTCTGACAGATGCAAGTGTCCAGAGTGTGCTGGAGGACTGCTATAAATAGCAGAAAAATACCATGAAATATTGCAAGAATCAGGCCATCCGACTGCATAAAAAATTGTCCGACTGCTGCTGTGCACCTGCGCTGCGACTGCTGATGTGGCACTGGCCGTACTGCTCTGCAACATTTCTGTCCAGGGAATGACATCTCTAACAGAAAAAGCCTGTTGCCCAGCCTGCACAAGCATTAAATCAGAAAATGCAGACAGATAAGGCATTAAATGCATTTGTCAGCATTAAATTAATGCAGAAAATAAGAAATGCAGGCAGCTGAGATGAAGCACAGCCAATAGGGGCTGAAAATTTGGCCGATTTTAGCAAGGACAGGTCTTTTGGGCAGCAACAGGTAGTAAAAGGCAAATCAGCACAAGATAGGTGTGAGGACAGATCTGCTATAGCAGGAAACAGGACATCTAATACCATGTTAGAAGTGGGTGCAGCGGTGGAAGCATAGATAACTGTTGTAATAGACTGCACAACACAAGAAAAGAGAAAACAAAATAATACTGCAAAGGGAGAACTCAAAGATATGCTTGGGAAATGGAATCCATATACCAAATATGAGACAATCGCATACAATAGTGAGTCATTGGCACTTGCTCCCTCTCTCCAACAGGACCTACACTAGGAATATGCAAGTGGATGATGATCGTGACCGAGGAGGGAGCTGAAGATAGAGGCATAAAATGATGCTAACAAAATAATAGGTTAGACAGTATAAATATGAGTCAGCCTGCAGTAAATGGCCCAAATCACAGAAGGATGACGATAAAAAATACCCAAAATAGTCTACAATGCCCAACCCACAATCGCACATGAGCTAACTAAACTGCTAATAGGAATACAGGGCCGCACAATAGCGTCTAAGACCATGTATCAAAATCGCTTGTGAGGACTTGCGAGTAACAAAGTATACAGACAATGATACGGAGGAAAAGGAAGCTTGGCTAATAAATAGGCCAAAGATCTAGATCAGGTCAGCCAACATCAAAGGAACCAAAAATAGCAATCGGTGAGTCATAATCCTAGATCGCCACAAAATAAATTGGCGCCATTAAAAATGCATAGCTCACTGAAAACCAACCAGACTCAGACATGGGCTAACTAATTTGCTAACACTCCTTTGATGTGTCGAAGAAGGATGTTTGGTGGCAGGTTGTACAAGCGTTCAAAGTCCCCTAACAAAATGACATCACCTTCTCTAGAGAACTCCCAAATATCCTTATCCAAAACTGCATATGGTGATTGCCCCTTTGGGAAAACATATCTAGATAGCATGGGAGGGAAACATATAGCAATAAACAAGGAGCGTTTCTCCCCTTGTATTCCACCCACACATATCTAGCTTATTCATCTCTATGGAGTAAGTGGATTTGTGAGTATAGCTCCTCCCTAAATAATATTGCTACCTACCCTTGAGCCTTGAATGCCATGCATGGTACATGCCTCTTGTTAGAAGTGGATGCAGCAATGGAAGCATATGCGTATGCTGAAATAGACCGTTGAATACAAGGCAAAGAGAAAAGAAAAACATTGCAAAAGAAGAGAACTTAGAGGAATGCTCGGGAAACGAAATCCATTGACCAAGACGTGAGACAATACAAAATCAATGTGAGTCACTGGTTGTGAAGGCATTGGCATCGACTTCTCTCTCCAACAAGGATGTGCATATGACAAATGAATGATAATGACTATAGAGGAGGAGCTTGAATAAAAAGGCTAAAAGAATGCCATAAATGGTAGTAGGTCGGCCAACATTTAGTGCTGGTCGGCTAGTATAAAATGCTAAAATAGCCAGATAAAATGCATGGATAATTAGGAAAATGCCATGATACCCTAGCCCTTTGAATCACATTCACAGACTCAACTATGAATTGACATATCTGCCAATATCTTCTCTTAGATCATGGGTGATTTGATACAATACAATACATGATGATAATACCCCATCATAGGACATATAACAATGTCCACCAGAGTAGAACCATAGATACCCAAGCAGTGGGTGTGCAAGCCACTACCAAGGTGCCTTAGAGAGAACTTGATGTCGATGTCGATCGCACTAGCTTCTGAAAATAGAAAAGAATCAAAGTAGCTCTCAATATCTATTAACAATGTCTCGCAGTAGCATACAAGACCATCCTGTCAAAAATGCCTTTGAACATAAGTAACCATGGATTTCCTGCCTTTGGCTAGACCGCCAGAGTATCCTCTCATGTGAGCTCACACTAGGAGCCAATGTTGATCTCTGTTAATACTAGCCCATCATAAACCTTGATGTCAATCCTAGTTCCAAGATTTGGATCTACTAGACTTTGGTCGATGTGTCAAGGATGTCCCTCTTTGGAACCTGTGCATTGGTATACCTACATAGATGAGGTTCACCTACCCCATCTCACCACTCTCTCTCACTCCCTCTCTAGAACCAAAGAGTCATGAGAGATGACTGCATCACTTGTACTAGAAAGTAATAGAGCAAGGGGCAAACACGCCCTTCCCTTGATCTGAGGATGAGGATCCCTTCCGCACCTTGGCCTTCGCTCGGGCCAGAGGATCGAATTTGGAGAATGAGGAAGAGGATGACTCAATAGAAGCGTCTGGATTGCTTCTTTTTCTTTTCCTCCTTTCTCGAAGCCGCTAACTCGTTAAAGTCCTTCCGAAAGTGTCCCTTCTTAACACAGTGATAACACTCGGCCTTCAACTTCTTTTTCTTGTCACCTCTCTTTGAAGTTGCAAGAGCCTCACCAGAACATGTAGAAATGAGATGGAAGCTTGCCCTATAGATACAAAGATACCTCATGCTCAAGCAACATGGAGGACATATGGGTAAAGCTCACAGGTGTTGAGGATGTCTGTGCCCTCAAAGCATTGGCTGCTGGGAATAAAGGCTCACTGTGCCTTTTACAGTGTTCGGGTGTGAACGTACCCTTACACTCTTGTACTTTATATATTATCAAAACCTAAAAAGTGGTACACTCGTCTTTGTATGGAACATCAAGTGTGTTTTGCTCACTCTCCTCTCTATTGCTCTCTACTCTTTGTGCAATATCTGACAATATCGTATCCTGCATCCCGGCCTCATACAGAAGGTGACGGTCCTGGCTGACCACATGTCAGCAGAAAGCACCCCAAGAGATACATCCAAGGCTGAGTGCTATGCGGCGCAGGATGCGGCATACTCCTCTCCACACGAGCTGTGCCGCCTCACAAGACCAAAGGCAATGCTTTGGGGTTTCCATAGACTGCTATGTGCAACACTTACAAATTCCCTCTTGCATCTGGGCAAGCCAGCTTCCCACCGCCAAGCCTCCATGTGCCACTAGCCATAAAAAATACGATACCCTCCTCGGCTTCCAGTTGTCTCACAGGTGGCACCAGAAGGTCGGTCAGAACGGCTCCGTGATGCTGTGCTCCGCCCAGTGCTTGCTACGTTACGGCGCCCAATCCATGTCCTGCATCAGTATGTGTCTACCAATCCTAGCAGTGTACTCTAGGAACCTCAGTGGCTTCTTACCGCAGTGGCCAGCCAAAGCCACTCTCCCGGATCCCACTCCAGCTCATCAAGTGGCCTTTCTTCCCGAGCCGGTCCAGCTTCCCAACCAGCCCACTGGATGTGGGGGCGCTCACCAATTTGTGTCCCTTCCCGGTCCTTGACATAGGGGTTCCAAATCCCCGGCTGACAGTCTATCTCCTCCTGGCAGCCTGGGGGGCTCTGGATTAGGGCCTTTCAGAGGCCGTGCTACACGCGGAGCAAGCTGTGTAGGAAGGGTGATTTGAGGGAGGTGATTTGGGCTGACATGAAGATCCATCTTAGGGACGGCCTCCACTCACCGCCAAGCCTCGGTCTACAGTCCTGAAGACCCTCCTGCAATAGGACCTTCCAGGTTTGCCCTCCCGGTGTGAGGCCGTGGACAACTAGCTTGCCCAGGAGGGCCATACTCTGATACTCTGGGTCTATGATCCCAAGCCCTCCCTCTGACCGATGTCGTATAGTGGTTGCCTACGCCACCTTGGCCCTGGAATCCCTGGAGCCGTTTGACCCGGACCAAAGGAAATTCCGCACTAGGCGGCGAAGTTGCATTACGCAAGAGGAGGAGAAGCACCAACACGAGGCGATGTATCAGGCCATTGCTAGGAGGACCTGGTTAACTACTAGGGCTCGGCCGACTAGTGAGAGGTGAGCCGTGCTCCAGTAGGTCAGCTTTCTCCGAATAGAATCGAGGACTAGAAGAAACTGCTGGGTGGGAGTGATGTCGAGTCCCACCTGGAATCCTAGGTATTGGACGGTCTGCACCCATCTAAATCCCAGGTGGACGCCCCACTCCGTGCTAGAGTCTAGGCCTGTGAGGAAACCAACCGACTTTCGCCAGCTGATTTTTGCTCCTGCTGCAAAACAGAACACCTCAAGAGCCAACCTCACTCTCTCCAGCATCAACTCGTCGTCCTCTATGTAGAGTGCTGTATCATCTGTATACTCTGAGTCTAACAACTCGGTCTCCTCTCTTACTGGAAGTCGGAGGCCACGTAAACCGCTCACACATGACCTAAGGAAGTGAGACATCGCCTCTGCAAAGAGAAGGAATAGGTACGGGGCCAAGGGGCAGCCCTGTCGGACTGATCTCTCCAGCCGAAACTCCTCCCCTCGCCTGCCTCCTATGAGAACCTTGTTGGTGGCCGATTTGCAAAGTGTGGAGACCTCCGAAATCCAAGCCTGGGGGAAACCCAACCTCACCATGGTGCCCTCTAGGAAATCCCAGTCCACCTTGTCATAGGCTTTCTCAAAATCCAAGAGTAGTACGGCCAGTCTTTGCCCATTGTACTGGGCCCACTCTGTTGCCTCAAAGAAGGTGAATACATTGTCCAGGATGCTCCTATCCCGGACAAAGCCTATTTGTGTGTCATGGATGATGTCTGGAAGCAAGGGGCGTAGTCTCCTACCAATCATCTTTGCCAGTGCCTTATATGCCACTGACAATAAGGTGATCGGTCTCCATTGGGAAAGCTCCAACCGGTCTTCCCCTTTGGGGAGAAGACTGATAAGGCCTGCTGATAGACTCCTTGGCATCTGTCCTGAAGTGATAATCTCTTGAATGGCCATCAGTAGGGGGTCCTTCACCACTTTCCAGAAGGTAGTGAAGAAAGCCTTAGAGAGGCCATCCTCTCCCAGGCATTTCTGCCTGTCCTGTGTATGGAAAGCCTCCTTTAGTTCATTCTTTGTGAAGGGGGCTAGGAGGGAGCGTCCCATCTCTGTGACGAGGGACGGGATGTTATCCCAGACCTGTTGTCTACATCGCTGTCCTCTAGCTGAGGCTGTCTCCTGCTGGAAGAGGCGACTATAGTAGTCGGTGGCAATCTCCATCACCTCGTTTGGGCTAGAACGGGTCCTCCCATACTGATCTCGAAGGCTGCGTATTTGCTCTCTTGAGGTGCGAGGTTGGTGCACCTGAAAAACTCCCTGCACGTCGTGTCCTCTTTCTGTGCCCAGAAAGCTGCTGAGGTGCGGAAAGAGAACTCAGAGCGCTTGTCCTCTAGGCCAGCAATGGCTGCTCGCGCACGCACCTCTTGTGCGTGGAGAGTGGGATCCCCTGGTGCCTCGTGTAATAATCTCTGTGTGGCTGCAAGGTCCCGCCGGAGTGCTCTCTCCTCCTCCCAGCTCTACTACCTGGCGTGTATGGCTGCCTCTTGGCAGATTCTACTTGACTTAGCTAGGGCCTCTGCAACCTCCTCTGCGATCTGGCTCCTCCTGCCCCACTCTCTGGTCCAAACCTGCTATATCTGTCTCATCACCTCCTCCCTCCTGTAGATCGAGTCAGGGATTCGACAAGATCGTGTATGTAGGGTAGATGCTGGGGGATCTAGTGTTAGGAGAACAGGGCAATGATCAGACAATGTGGTGCCCGCCAACTGCCCAATCTGGTCTCCCCGAGAGCCTCCCCACTCTCCCACATAAAACTTGTCCAACCGCTCCAGCAGGACTCCACCTAGCCGCCTGTATCCCCAAGAGAAGTCCAGCGACCTCTCCCTCCTGTGGAAGGCAGGGTCTCTCCAGGCATCGCGTGTTCCTACTGCCAGTAGAAACACCTCCCATGCCTCCTGCTCCTCCCTGGCCATGCCCTGGTAGTTTCTCCCTTTGCCCTGCTGGTCCTCCAAAGCCTCCAGGCTGTTGAAGTCTTCTCCAACAATCCAGGAGTCCACCTCTGGGAGTCCTTTTGTGATCTCCACCCATAACCTGCTATGTGCCCTAACCTCCGTAGGGGCATAGATATTAAGGACTCCAAGGCACAAGTCCCCAATATCCAAATCTGACCCATAGCACCTCCCTGCCACCATCATCCCGTGGTCTCGAACACAAGCAGTAAGACTCGGACCAATAGAGGTGCATACGCCTCCACTCCTATCGTGGGCACCTATGGCGTGCTCCCAGTAAGTGTGCGAGCTGCCTGGGAGTACCTTCCCTACCCGTTGGGCCAGGGTGGGGGTGAGCTTGTGCTCTTGTAGAAGTAAGATGTCTATCTGTCCGGCAAGGGCAGGCTACAACTCCTGCCGAACAATCAATTTCCTGGAACCACATGCCCCACTGTAGTGGATGCTATTCACATTCCAGGATGCAAGGTGTAAACTCATGGGGAAACTTGTGACTGTCGGAACAGACATCTGTTCGGTGTGGAGGTTGCTGATGACGAGGAGGAGCTATGAGGCATGCAGGTACGCTTTGCCGTCGGTCTGGACGGCGAGCTCCATTTCCCCATGGTGGCCCTCGGCTGGACCATAGGGGTGATAGAAGTTTCAGGAGGTGCTATCAATGCATCTATCAGCCATGTTGAGAGTCGAGATTCTGTGCACTGGTAGAAATGGGCCGCTTGTGCCAGGGGCCACTCGATCACATCCCTCGGAGCTCTCCACTATGGAGGGGCTCGAAAGATAATGCTCAGGTGAGGGACCTCGGCACTAGCCCACCAGTTAATGTCCATCATGCAACCAGGCCACTGCTGTGCAAACAATGCTAGTCCTTCTCCCATCCACTGGGAGGTGTGGTCGGCCACCTGACTCTTCAACTTTCTCTATCTGTGTCGTCATCCACTCCCCTGAGTGAGAGGATTGAAGAAAAAAGGCATAGTTTGGTCCATCCGGTGGCACTAGTAGATGGACCTTGCCCCTCCTTGACTTACGAACCACGAAGATCCCCATCTCTAGAGGTAGTGGGAACTCTCCGCGCTCCGCAACTCTCAAGTAGGACCATGGGCCACTGTGGAAGAACTCCTGTGGCAACAGGTGTGCCTGTCTCGGGAAAGTGTGATGGGCGGTAGGGGTGGATGAGCTGGTGGCTTTATGGGAGAGGAAGGACTATTGGTGCGAAGAGGATGTAGGCGTGTGTGGCTCATCACCTCCTGTGGGAGGAGGGGAGGTGGGTCTGGGGGGGAGCGCCTGAACCAGGTGCGGATCAGGGGGGGTACTTGGTACGGGAGGTGGTGGGGGAAAGGATGATCGAGGGATGGTGGGATGGATGGAAGTACATGGCGGGTGTTGGGGGGGGGCTGGTGGTCCTGGAAGTGGGGGGCTGTGGGCCAGGGTTAGTGGGGAGGGGGGAATGGGATGTGGAGGGAGGTGGGTGTGGGGGTTGTGGGGACTCGGGAGAGGTAGTCTGTGGCACGGGCGGTGGATGTGGGGGGCTGCGGTCCTGCCGGGTGGGGCGGGCAAGGGGGGGCTGTGGAGTGCTTTGTCGAGGGGGCGTCGCACGTCCACCTGCTCCCTGCTGCCGAGGCTGGGTCTGAGATGCTGGCTGCGCCCCCCCTTGCCGTCTCCCTCTCTGTCGTCTCTGAACCCGTGTGAAGCCATCAGCATCCACCTGTGGGCCTGTCAGCGGAGCTACCTTGGCTTCGAAACGCGTGCAACCTGTTGCATGATGCCCAAAGTCATGGCAACACAGGCATTGCTCTGGCTGCCCCGTCACAATGACTTGCTGCCTATAGGAGTGCCGGCCCGCCTCAATCTCTAGGAACTGTGGAATATTCTTGACCTCTTTCATTGCCACCCGTACCTTTGGGACTCTTGTAGCTGTCACTGTATCCGCGAAGGACGCAGGAAGGATAGTGCCGAAAAGCCATCCAAAATCTTCCACCAACTAGCGATACTCAATCGCCAGGCCGAGGAAAAGAAGGGTGACCGGGTGCTGAAGAAACCTGTTGTGGAGTGCAAACACCTCCACTGTAAAGCCCCTGTGCCAGGGGACCATGTGTATGACCCCCTTCGTGGACGCATATGGTGAATTGGTGAGTAACTCGCGAGCTGCGTCTGCCGAGTTGAGCCGGACCATGAAGATCCCTTGGCCCAATAGGACCGCCTCCTCGATCTGCGCTGTCCCGATGCGCAGCGTGGAGTGTAGCCAGTCCTGAAGGTGGGCCCTGGCTGGGGAATGTCCTACTACTTGACCATAAATCGCTGTTTCCATTAGCTTTAGCTCCTTAGCTCGGATGACTAAGAGCTGTTCCTTAGAGAGGACTACGCGCAAGGTGTTTGACTGGGGGGCACCCGCTGAGTGTGCCGGCGTCTGACCAGAGGTTTCAATTGCGCGTCCCTTCTGAGAGAACTACCAATCACGTCGCGGTGCTACCTGAGGGGGGGAGTTGCTGCAGATGGAGGGAGCAACTGGAGGGTGGGGGGATCAATGGCGAGGGGGGGGGGGGGAAACACTACTGTGTTTGCTATGGATGGGTTGCGGACGGGGGAAGTGCACCCGGGGGGGGGGGGGGATCTGGAGCAGAGGATAGCCTTGCGGGCGGGGGGGGGGGGGGGGGACAGTCGTGTGGGTCGTCGGGTGTGGCCAGTCGTGTGGGTGACGGACAGGGCGGGGACAAGGTGACAAGGCGGAGCGGGGCGACGAATAGGGCGGGGATGGGGCGACGGGCTACAAGCGGGGGCCTAGGCAGGGGCCGCAGGCGGAGAACGGGGGGCCACCAGCTAAGGTGACAGGCAGGGCGAGCGTGGGTGTGAGGGAGTAGTGGGGGGGTGGGGTAGCAGGCGACGCGATGGCGAGAGCATCAATGGCCTCTTAAAGTCGTGTCCAAAAGCCTTTTAGGACTCTTGAAACAGCAAAGGGATTAAAGGGGAGCTTATTGCTCCTCACAATATACCCCAAAATGGTGTTGGAGAGCGTATGAACAAGACCATTCGAGACAGGGTCTGTACAATGTTGCCACATGTTGCTTTATCTCATGGATTTTGGGCAGAGGCTATTATGACAGCCGTACACTTGATTAATCGGTCACTAAACAGGTCTTTGGGGAGGGGAGTCCCTCAAGAAGCGTGGTCAGGCAAGCCATCTTCGTATGCTCACTTGAGAGTGTTTGGGTGTGAGGCATTTGTGCACATTCACAAGGAAGAACGCAACAAACTTGAGCCAAAGTCTTGTAAATGTATTTTCCTAGGATATGGTAATGAAGGTGAGATGGGGTATCGATTATGGGATCTCGATAAAAGAAAAGTAGTACGTAGCAATGGTGTTATCTTCCGGGAAGATCTCATGCACAAACAACCTGAAAGAATAGAGGAGGTCAAAAGGGTTGTATTCCAGGAGGATGTACCAATAGGACAGCAAAGAATGCCCGTTAGACAGCAGCAAATATCTACTGTAAATGTCCCTGAAAATGTAGGGAATGATGCTGAAAATGATTAGGAGGATCTTGCCCATGATGTCCTGCAAATTTAGCAAGAACACATGCATTTGGAACAACCTGAACCAGCTGTACAGCATGCTGAACCTGCAAAACAGCAAGTTGTTAATGCAGATTTGCATGCTGAACAGCTAGCAAATCTTGACCGTTGGGTCTGTAGGTCGACCAGAGTGCAAAAACAGCCAAATAGGTTCATTCCTGGTGTAAACTATGTGGCTGATTATGTCATGTTAATAGATTGTGGTGAACCGTCATGCTTCCAAGAAGCAATGGACATACAAGATAGTAAGAAATGACACAAACCAATGCTATCATAGGTGGAATCCCTCATGAAGAATGGCAGTTGGGATTTGGTGCATTTGCCAAAAAGACAAAAACTGCCACCCTGCAAATGGGTATACAAAATGAAAGTCACTTTTGGTTCTTTGCCAAAGTACAAGGCATGTTTGGTTGCTAAAGGGTACAAGCAAGAACATGGAATTGATTTTGATGATATCTTTTATGTTGTAGTCAAAATGACGACTTTGCGAACCATCTTGGGCTTGGTTGCATCTGAAGACATGGAACTCATACAAATGGATGTAAAAACGACCTTCTTACATGGTGATCTGCATGAGGAGTGCAACAGCCTGAAGGTTTTGCTACAAAGGGAAAAGAGCACATGGTATGTAAACTCAACAAGAGTTTGTATGGGCTGAATCAGACACCACAAGAATGGTATCACAAATTTGATACATTCATGCAATCTTAGGGATTTCATCGTTCTCAAGTTGATCATTGCTTATACACCAAGAAGGCAGCATGTGACATCCTTCTTCTCTTGGTTTTGCATGTGGATGACATGCTGATTGCAGGCAAGGATGTTTATGCCTTGGACTCCTTGAAGCAGAGTTTACACAATAGCTTTGATATGAAAGATCTTGGTGAGGCCAATCACATTCTTGGCATGCGTATATTCAAAGACAGATGAAAGGGTCTTCTTTGTCTGTCATAGGAGGAGTATGTCACGAAAGTTCTGCAGCATTTCAATATGGAGGCGGGAAAAGCCATTAGTGTACCATTGCCTTCATATGTGAAACGTAGTGCAGATGACAACCCTACATCAGATGATGGAACGGCTGAAATGGCCAAGATACCCTATGCTTCAGCTGTTGGTAGCTTGATGTATGCTATGATTGCTAGGCATCCTGACATTGCATTTGCAGTGGGAGTGGTTAGCAGATACATGGCATATCTTGACAAAAAGCATTGAGAAGCAGTGAAGGATATCATGAGATATCTGAAGGGCACAAAGGATTTGTGTATCTGTTTTGGTAAGTAGAGGTCATCTATTGTTGGGTTTGCAGATGTAGACTATGCTGGCCATCGTGACTGTAGGAAGTCTACTTCAGGATATGTATTCATGTTCACAGGAGGAGCAGTCTCTTGGATATCTGGGCTGTAAAAGTGTGTTGCATTGTCTACTACAAAGGTAGAATATGTAGTTGCTACTAAGGCATGCAAAGAGGCTTTATGGCTTTTACATTTGGTGAGAGAGCTTGGTATTATAGAGGTTCCTATCCTCCACTGTGACAGTTAGAGTGCTATCATGCTAGCACTGAATCTTGTCTTTCACGCAAGGACAAAGCACATACAGGTGAAATTTCACTTTATCAGGAGTGTACTTGATAGCAAGGGCATTGAGCTTGTCAAGGTACATACAAATGATAACGTGCAGACCTTCTCACGAAGGGCCTTCCAGCAGAGCGGTTTGCTCATTCCCGCAAGATGATAGGGGTTGGATAGTATATGCGTATTTCAGCTTTATACATACATAGACTTAGCTGATTCTTTCCTCTACCTTTAGGCATGTTGCCTTTAGATGGGAGGTTGTTGGGAATAAAGAGTCACCGTGCATTTTACAATGTTCGAGTGTGCCCGCACCCTTATACATGTACTTTATATATATTATTAAAAACCTAAAGTGGTACACTTCAGAACCCACATTGAGTCTTTTGCTTTCTCTCTCTCTCACTGTCTACTGTGCACTAACTCTCTCTCACTATGTATATCTTAGTCTTGTGTGTCTTGATCCTCATGCACTCGCGACAATGAATACCTTAGATTGGGCAACACAAGCACAAGATTTGAAGTCATCTTTTCCTTTAACTTTTCAAACGCTGAAATTTCCACTGATGTCCATCCAAATGGCACATTTTTCTTCAAGAAAGTATGCAATGTAGATGCAATTTTAGCAAACTCACGTACAAACTTTCCATAGTAAGAACATAAACCCAAGAAGTTGTGGATCTTATGCATATTTTTCAAAGGTTGCCATGATTGTATTGTCTCAACCTTTGCAAGGTTCATACCAATATCATCGGTTGATACAATGTGTCCCAAAAAGTGGATTTCATGCAAAAAAAATTCACTTTTCTTGTCATTGATAACCAACCTATGCTTATGAAGTTCATTGAACACAATGTCCAAGTGTTTTGTATGCTCTATCTCATTCTTTGAATAGGTAATCATGTCATCAAAGAAAGTGTCCACAAATCCTCTATATGGCTTGAAGATGCGATCCATTATCCGATTGAAAGTGGTAGGAGCATTCGTAAGTCTGTAAGGCATAACAAGAAACTCATACAACCCAAAAGATGACTTGAAAGTTGTCTTAGGCATATGCTCTCGTCTAATGCGTATCTGATGATATCCACTTTTTAAATCTACATGGTTAAATATGACTGCCCCTTATAATCTATCCATAACATCATCAATCCGAGGGATTAAAAACCGATTCTTTATCGTGATTTTATTCAGAGCATGATAAACAATGTACATATGCCATGAACTATCTTTTTTTTGCACAAAAAGCATTGGAGAACAAAAAGGAGGTGACCTGGGTTGAATCAATATTTTTTTTAATAGCTCATTCACCTGACTTATAATCTCCTTCTACTGGGCTTCATTGACTTTGTGTTGAGCTAGAGTGTTGATTGAATGCGAGACTAGAATGAGCAGTGATAGAGCTGAGAGCGGAGAGAATCGAGTAAGAGTGTACTAGTGTGTTGCATGGTACATAAAGAATAAAAATGTATTTATATGTTAGGGTACAAGTAAAGGGTGTGTTCACAGCTATAAGTTTATACACACGGGATAAAAGGGAGTTTACAACCAAAGTAAAAGAGAGTTTACACCCAAAGGGGATTTACACTCAACAACCTTCCACTTAAAGGCCTGAAGTGTGCCTTTAAACTATCCAACTCCCACTAGTTGAATGCAATGCTCATGCTGAGCCTTTGCAAGGTTTTTAGTGAGAACATCTGTAGGGTTATCTTGGGTTTTGACCTTAGTCAGTGTGACAAGATTAGACACGAATCTACTAATAACTCCCACTGCATGAGCAATGTTTGGACGAGTTGCAACCATGGCATACATCAAAGAACCACAAGTTGATGCATAAGGTATGCCTTTCATCACAGTAGCAGTTGCATCATATTTGGGACAATCAACTTTGCTAAGCTTTGTATATAGTGGTAAAGGCACACCAAGAGGCTTAGCATTAGCCATATTAAATATGTCAAGTACTTTGCTGATGTACTTGTCTTGTAAGAGAACCAACAAGTGTTGTCCTCTATTGTCAGAATGAGCAGGATCTAGGACATGGCAGTTAGTTATGGTGGATGAAAGGAGAAGAGTAAACTCATGATGGAAGAGACAAAGACACTGTTTGTTACACAAGTGAATTAGGTTCCAAGATTGAGACTTGGACTCATAAACACAATCTTGTGTATGTGGACAATGACACTGACACTTTACTGATAAGAAAAGAGTACTATCATTGCATTAAGAAAAGAATGCAAAAGTACAATGCTTTATAGGAAAGTAGGAAACTGCAGTAGGCACCACTGTGTATATGGGATAGGTAAGCCTGCACGTCCTTGGCCCTGAAGCTCCATACAAAGAGGCTGTTAGTGAGTGTGATTGCTGAATCTCAACACCCCTCCTCAATCACAACTAGAAAGGCACAAAGTGTGTAGAGGCTGTAATGAAAATCACCTGCAAAGTGTGGGCACACCACAAACATGGTAGACACCAGAGGCTGTCGCAAAAAAAGGCTAAGTGTGGGCACCAAAACATGATGGACATCCAGAGGCTGTAACAGGGACCTCACAAAGTGTACAGGGACTGTAATGCCAAGTTACACGAGGAGTTTACAAGCTTATGGCAGGAAGCATTAGGGCAAGGAAATACAAGGCTTTTAAAACATTCTATCAGAGTAATGAGAGTAGAAGGACTGATGAGACTTGTCCTTTTGATCCTGGTGGTCTTCATCTTCATCTTCGTCTTCATCTTTTGGTCCATGGTCTTCTTCTTCTTTTACAGCAAGATAGGCCTTTTGGGACCTCTTCCTAGCATGACAGAACTTCTGAGTGTGTCCGGTCCTTTTGCAGAAGTCACAGAAGAGCGGTTCCTTTTTGCCTTTGTATCTGTTGTTTACATATAACATTTGTTCATCCTTTGAAGTGCTAGGCTCTTCTTTGCTTTTAAGTTTCTTTTCTTCCTCTAGTAGAGAGGCTTTAATATCAACAAGTTGAGGATCAGGCATATTGGTTAGAGTGGTTGATACATTATCATAGGCAGGAGGCAAACTTTTTAACAAGACACCAATACAAACATCGTCATCCATTTTTAGCTTTATCCCTACAAGTTGAGTAAGCAGGCTTTCCATGTAGTTCAGATGGGATGCCAGGGATGTATGAGGCTTCATATCAAGTCGGAAAAATTCAATCAATAGACCATACTTAGACGACTTTGACTGTGCACCAAATAAGGTATCCAATTTGTCCCAAGTGTCATGGGACGTGTCACAGGCATCCACATGATGGATGTAGCTGTCATCCAATTCCAGTTTAATGATGGCTTGTGCCTTGTCATCATTCTTCTGCCAAGTAACTGCAAGGTCCGCATCCCGAGGTTTCTTCTCTTTGCCATTGGTAATGGCCCAAAGACCCTTCTTCATCAAAATGAGCTTGATGCGGGTTTGCCAGGTGTGAAACCCGACTCCCTTGAACCGAGCATTTGGAGAGTCTTTTCCCATGTTGGATGGTTGAAGCAGCAGCAAATCAGCACCGATTTCTCAGATTTCAGCAGCAGAAGAGTTGGTTGTGTCACAAGTCACAAGTGCTAAGAGCACTAGATGAGTGTCAATGGACACTATGTTTGTATCTTCTTCCTTGAGTCTTCCAAATCTGCAAAATTTTTCAAGATCTTCAAAATCCAAATCTTCCCCTCCTTGATTTGATGCTGGGAACTTCAGATTTAGTAGGCTTTAGCTTGGTTTAGTGGCAGGAGTGTGAAAATGAAGTAAAAGATGAAGCTTTTAAACTTGTGGCTATGGTGTCCCACAGTTAGGGTTTTCAGCCTGACTGAGTTTTCTGCTACAGCAGCCCACAAACACGATCATCCGGCGTCAAACTCGAGCTGGAGGTAGCTTAGGACATGGGCTTACAAAGCCCTATGGCCACAGAGTAAATCATGCAGCGTGGAGAGAGAATCGATGTACGGACTGGAAACAGGCGCAGAGATTACAGCGAGCTCGAATTTCTGCAATGCTGCCTTCTGATGTGCGCAATGTTGAACTGTGATGTAATAGGAGGTTGCGCCCTGACCTAGGCAAGATATCTCCAGAAGAAAGCGGGTTAAGATATTGACTGTGGAAGGAGATCAAGAAGCTCCAAGGAGGCAGGGTGCAGTCCTGGCTATGGCAGACAACAGTTCAAGATGAAGGTCAAGTTGAAAATGGAGTCATGAGCTGACATTGAGCTAGACTGAGGTGGAGATGAGCTGAGAGAGTAGTGTCATGCCCGTTTGGGCTCTGATACCATGTCAGAATGAGCAGGATCTAAGACATGGCAGTTAGTTATGGTGGATGAAAGGAGAAGAGTAAACTCATGATGGAGGAGACAAAGACACTGTTTGTTACACAAGTGAATTAGGTTCCAAGATTGAGACTTGGACTCATAAACACAATCTTGTGTATGTGGACAATGACACTGACACTGACACTTTACTGATAAGAAAAGAGTACTATCATTGCATTAAGAAAAGAAGGCAAGTACAATGCTTTATAGGAAAGTAGGAAACTGCAGTAGGCACCACTGTGCATATGGGATAGGTAAGCTTGCACGTCCTTGGCCCTGAAGCTCCATACAAAGAGGCTGTTAGTGAGTGTGATTACTGAATCTCAACATCTATCTCTTTTAATGCACATGCCCAAAATGTGTTCAGCTGCTCCCAAATCTTTCATTGAGAAGGCTGAACTCAGCTGCCTTTTAAGAGTATGTAAAGTACTCTTATGCTTTCCTGCAATTTGCATGTCATCCACATATAAAATCAGCACAATAAGGTTTCCATCATCAGCCTTCTGAGTGTATAAGCAATGATCTACATGGCTATGTTAGAATCCATGGTTGAGCATAAAAGTATCAAACTTTTTATACCACTGTCTAGGGGCTTGCTTCAGCCCATATAAGCTGCGTTTCAGCTTACAAACTAAATGCTCTTTCCTTGGATTAGCAAAGCCTTTGGGCTGTTTCATGTACAACTCTTCATTTAGGTCGCCATGAAGAAAAGCAGTCTTCACATCCATGTGATCCAACTCTAAATCCAAGGATGCAGTGAGAACAAACAAAACACAGAGCGTAGTCATCTTTACCACTGGTGAAAAAACCTCTTGGAAGTCTATGCCTTCCTTAGCAACCAAATGTGCCTTGTATTTGGGTTTCCCATCAATACATTTCACATTATAAACCCATTTATTAGGAATAGCTTTCCTACCCTTGGGCAAAGGTACAAGCTCCCATGTGTTATTCCCATACAGAGACTTCATCTCTTCTTGCATAGCAAGCTCCCACTTTCTCTTGTTTTCACATGACTGTGCCTCTTTAAATGTCAGAGGCTCACCAATCAATAAAATGCAATCCAAAGATGTCTGAAACCTCTATGGCTGCCTTCTGGCACGTGTAGACCTTCTTACCCAATGATCTGTATTGACAGGCAATGGACCTACATCCTTAGGTATGTGCACACCATCACCTGGTGGTTGGTTTTTAGCATTTTCTTGCTATTGTAACCTGTTTTCAGCATGTTCTTGTTGTTGTCCTATTCCATCATGTACATCAATTTGCTGTCCAATATCTTCTGGCTTTAGCACAATAGGTTGCTGATCATTTTCAGCATCAAAATGGATAGAATCTTCAGCTAATGGTTGTTGAATGGCTGGTTGTTCATGCTGAAATTTGACATTCTTCTTGTCAAGGTCACCATGTGTAGCATTTTTCAGCAACTTTGCCTCATTAAATACTACGTCTCGGTTGTGTACTATCTTTCTATTCTGAGGAAGCCAAACTCTATATCCCATCTCTCCCTCATCTCCATATCCCATGAAGATGCCCTTGATGGATTTCATGTCTAGTTTAGTCCTCTGATTTACAGGAATATGCACAAAAGCATCACAACCAAAGACACGCAAATGGTCATAGGTTTGTCAGACCAAACCTCTTCAGGAATTCCATTTTCCAATGCACGATTGGGAGAACGATTGTACACATGAATTGCAGTTTTAAGAGCCTCTCCCCAAAACTGTTGTGGGAGATTAGTTGTGGACAACATGCATCTAACTCTCTCACAAAGTGTGTGATTATACCTTTAGGCTTTCAGCCACGCCATTTGATGTAGGATTGTAAGGGGTTGTCAACTCCCTCTTAATGCCATGCATCTCACAAAACCTTTTGAACTCATTAGAAATATACTCACTCCTATTATATGTTCTTATAGCTTTTAACTTAAGTCCTTTCTGTGTGGTAACAAAAGCACGAAACTTTTTAAAAGCATCCTACACTTTCTTTTTGCTCTTTAATACATACACTCATGACTTGCTACTGAAATGATTAATAAAAGTGACAAAGTACCGTGCATCTCCATGTGAATTAATAGGCATAGTTCACACATCTGAATGTACTAAGTCAAGAGCATTGGACTTCTTAGCAACACCAGAGTAATAAGGAGACTTCACATGTTTTCCATATATGCAATCATTACAAAAGTCAAGACCAGAGCCTTTTACATCAAATCTCCCTGAAGAGGAGAGAGCTTGAAGGCCTTTCAGGCTCATATGGCCAAGTCTTTTGTGCCAAAGTTCCATCTGTGAATGAACATCAGCCACAACTAAAAACTTGCCAGGTAATGCTTTACAATGCAAATAATACAAAGTCACCTTTTTTGCTGCCTTTAACAATTAGCATAGAGCCCTTGTGGACCTTCCAAGATCCACCACCAAAGGTAGTAACATACCCTCTTGCATCAAGCTACCCAACTGATAGTAGACTTTTCTTTATGCCAAGTACATATCTGACATCATGCAAAATCAGCTCTTGGTCATTTTCAAGGGCCAAGTGAATGGCTCCTATACTCTCTATTTCACATGCATAATTGTTTCCCAAGTAAACTTTGCCTAGGCAACTTGAAGTGTATTCAGAAAATGACTCCAAAGAGGGAGTGGCATGAAAAGAGGCACCGCTGTCCACTATCCATGATTGAGACAATTCATCATCAGCTGAAAGTAAGGCATCAATCACCTCCTTTTTAGTGATGTGCATATCACCTGTTGCTGTAGAACATTTGCATCATTACATGAGGCTGCAACAAGAGTGTCAAAGAGCTCTTCAATGACCACACTAGATACAACGTTGGCCTTTGCTACTTCTTTTGAGGGAGATCTGTCATCATCTTTCTTGTTATTTCCTTGCTGTTTTTTTCTTTCTTGCTCTTTCTTGTAGTAGCGACAATCAGGCTTTTTATGCCCTTTAAGTCCACATCGATAACAGGTGATATCCTGCTGTTTGTCCTTGCTTTTACTCTTGCTTTTGCCTTTATTTCTTGCATTACCCCTCTTTTTTGACGTGCCTTTGAGATGATAAGCTGAGCCATTGCTTTCTCCATTGGACTTTCTTCTAATCTTCTCGTTGAGAATAGAGCCCCTAATACCATCGAAGGTTAAAGCAGGGTTGTTGCTCAATGAGACAACCAAAGACTCCGAGCTATCAGGCAAAGTCATCAATAAGAAAATTGCCTTCAATTTATCATTGAAAGGTTGCAAACTAGAGTCTTGCAACTGGCTCAAAATCCCTGTGAAAGCACTCAAATGGTCGGATGCTGGCTTAGACTCATCCAACTCCATGTTTACAAGCTTGCACATGAGATGCACTCGATTTACTGGAGTTGTGTTTTCATAAGTGTCCATCGACTTTTTCTATATGGCATAAGCTGTATCAAGACGCATAATGTTCATAAGTACATCATTAGATACAACCATTTTAATGTATGAAATGGCCTTCTTGTTGAGTCTAGCCCAATCCTCATTTGTCATAGCTGCAAGCTTGACTTCCAAAAGAGCATCATCACAATCCTTGAGAAACAAAATGCCTTGCATCCTGTACTTCCACAAGTCAAAACCAGTGCCATTAAATCTCTTGATTTCAAGGAGGGATTTAGTGTCATTGCTGCTTGAAGCATTTGCAGCCATTTTTCAACAATGTACCCAAAGAACAATACTGCAATTTATAACAACAAACAATGAGTTGAATATTCAGTTAATATCAGCCCAAATTTTCAGTCAATGAGAGCAAGGTTTAGTCCAAGTACATGTACAGCAGTAAAACTGGTGACTTTCAGCAGTATAACTGAAATTTCAGCATATACTCAAAGCATACATCACTGCTAGGTGACTCCCACTTTAGTAGTATCACCAAAAGTACATCTGCAATAATCCTAGATCTGCAAATGATCACTAAGACTGCTGCAAAATGACTGTTCAGCAATACATTAACTCAATGGGAGCTGGCCAACATATGTATTGCATACATATGTGACCAAGTATTTCTGATACATAGAAGAAACCAAGATTTTCTGTAATTTCTTCAATATTTCACGAGTGGGAAATGAATCTCATTGCTTAGAGCACCAAAATTGCATCAGCAATGTTTCCAACGTACATTTCAGACATCATTTTTGCCAAAATTCTCAAATTTCAGCAAAAACCCCAAAATTTTATTGACAAATCTGCATTGATTGCACAAATTTGCCAAAATCTTGCAAAAGCCCTAAAAATTCTCAGGTCAATTGTGCACCAATGTCAACAAATTTGACTTTGCTAAGCAAAATTTCATTGACATGAGAAAAGCCCCAAAATTTTTGAAACGAATGTGTGCAATTTTTGCAATTTTCTGGTCAGATTATCTTGTTATATTTGACCAGCATCAGATTTGGAAAAACCCCCAAACTTCTGGGTATAAAGATGCACTAGTTTGAAAATCGTGCTTGCACATGCGAAACAGGGCTTAAAATAAGCCACTTCACAACCAAAAATTATAGAATTATTGGCTGGTCGTCGCGCATCTGCCCACATTGACACGTGATGTCGATGCCTTTACCTGGCCCGTGATGTACTACCACCAAAGTATCATGGCTGCCCCATCATAGCATACATACCCAGCTGTCCAAAATCCATTGGATTGGCACTTTCATGATGGCCTTGCATTTGCATTCCTTGCCTCGTAGGTGCCAATTGTTTTGCTTCATTAGTATCTTTGGGAGCTTCAAGTGAAGGCTTAGGCACTACCTTCGGTGCAACTGGTTGTCCCAAAGGTGTGGAAGATAACTTTTTCTTCTTGCCCTTGCTATCCTTCTTTGGAGCATTCAAAAATTGGGTGAACTGAGGATTCTTTGCCAATTCAGCAAAGAGATTTGCTGTTGTCCTCATCCAATTCTCTAACTAGTCATTAAATTCCTCTTCACTTTGTTGGTCATCAACCTCAATATGCCTTGAAGGCCTTGCATCTTGCCCAACAACAAGATTTTCAGCTTGCTGTCCATGGTCTGAGCCTTGTCTAAGATCAAGCATTGCATTTCCTTCTTCTCCATGTGAATGTCCGTACTGAGAGGCATCATCATTGCTTGATTCGATCTCACTATATAAAGACATATTGCTGTAATTTCTCAGCTGAGAGCAAAAATCAGCACTAACATAAAGCTTTGGCTTGCAATCAGGTGCTTGGGGCTCACCAAATCAAGGGATTCAATGGTATCCTCGCAATGGAACCATGAAACCAACCTTCCTTCTTGGAGAGGGTGGTAATTCCTTGATTAAGCACTTAATTACAGCAATCAACAAATAAATATAAAATGAAATGCACAATTTACCTTAATAATCTTGGACATTGGATACCTTGTTGGCTCTGAAACTGGCGCCCCTTTTGGTATTTTGTTAATGTCAATTGCCAATGGGATTGATTACAAGCCAAGATTCCATGATCTCCTTGGCTAATCCAATGCCCTTTGTTGGTTCAACAATCGGCAAACAAATTGGGCTAAATGCCCCTTGAATTTTACCTAGGACTTGCTCTAAATTGGATCCCAATTGACCAATGCTACCCCAAACTACAATGGATGGTTAGACATATGAAATCTTGGACAATTCACAAATTTCAGGTGCTGATTTCAGCATATGATGCTTTCTCCTGTTGGCACGGGTCTCAAGGTGGCTGCTAAACCTTGATTTCTGTAGAAATTTAGTGTTTATAGCAGAAATCCTCATGTTGTCCACCAAATGTGGTCGAGATATGCTCCAAATGGATGAGAAATGCTGAGAATTTCTGAGCACAAATTGGAGAAAGTTAGAGAATGGTGAGATGAGACAGGATTTAGAGATTCTTCACTATGAATTGGCCAAAACTGATTGTTGGCCTGTCAATTCTTTTCATTAATGCAGTTGCTTGCTATCTTGAGTCCTCATAGATGTTGTCGCTTGATCAACAACACTATCGCTAGCCCCTGGAAAGTGTCTCCTTGCTATCTTCTGCCTCGTGAAGGTTCCAGATGGCTATTGCCTACAGCAAATGTGGAGTTTTGCACAGGTGTAATGACCAACAGCTTTCTTTAGAGAATACAATAATATACCTAGTAAACATGAAAGAAACCCTAGATGTCTGTCAGGCCTCCATGCTCCCATCCTCAATCACCAAAAGAAGAGCCAGAAGACGAGGACGATTGATGACGACCAACCAACAACTCTCTCTCTCTCTCTCTCTCTCTCTCTTTCTCTCTCTCTCTCTCTCCCCCCACCCATCAGCTCCAAGCTCACTGAATGGCTGAGACTCAGCTCCAAAAACGTTTTCTTAGTTTGCATGGGTATTTTTTCCAAGTGGTAGCTTATCACTCTGTAAGCCTGCCATTGTACTCCATCAGTGCAACCCCCCAAAGAACATCCCTACCACCAACTCCCATTACCCTACCACCTACCACTTAATCCACCAACGTGCCCTCAACGACCTTCCTCCCCACCACTATCAACACTTCGCCATGGCAACCACAGATGCCCTTTCCACCCACGTCTTTGGTGCATGCTAATGCCTGCTACCTACGACGGTGAGTGCCATGGGACTGCATGTTTCAACCGTTTTCTTTCATCATTTTTAAAAAAGTTATTTCATGTAGTCTATTCCCCTTCTCATTGATGGGGGTTACCGATTTTCCGGCATTATCCTACCATTAAATTAATTTTCAAATTAAATAATTTTAAAAAATAATTTCAGCTATTTTGACCTTGTCCAAAATTAAAGGTGCCCATCCATAATTAAATTGGCTAGGCCATTTGCAACTTGGAGTATTCCCCAACCTCAGTTGACCCTTAGATTGGCATTAATTAATCAATTAATGCTAGTCCCTAGTGTCACCACTAACGCTTACTGGCCAAACAACTGTCTTAGGGTTAAAATTGATACCAATTGACCACCAAAACCGAGTTGCATAACTTATCTCAACTTTTGCCTTTGATATCCACTACATCCTTAGGGTACTTGCCTGTTACCATGAGATAACTGCCATATGCAACACATGTACTAAACAACCTTGCATATTTGATTAATAACTTATTTAAATCTTATCGACAATATCAAAGCATCTCAAAATTTCATGTCGCCATCACACTGGGTCCACCCAAATTATAATTTGTCTTATGGGACATAGACACTCTCTAGGAACACATTCCTCTTTAATAAAGATGTTCAATTCATTAATTAAGCATGTTTTGAGGTTGTTTTAAAGAGACTAATATATTTTTAGCTCAGCATCTTCTCTTAGGCTCAAAATTAGAACTAGAAAGGGATATACTAGCCCAAGCTCATGTCTTTTTCTTTTCTTTTTTTCAAGGCGTCCAGTCTCAAAGCAGTTTGGGCATTGAGTGAAGGGTGCATATTGGCTGCCCAAATGACGCCAAGCTGAGGGGACCACTCTAGGTGATGAACACAAGTGTGAAGAAGTGATGCTAGGTGTGTAGGATTGACGCGTGCTTGGTAGATGTGGTCGCTAGCTGTGTAAAATTGACGTTAGGATGTGGGAAATCCTCCAAGCAACCAAGCACAAGGTGTGGGCTCACCTAAGATGATGCTAGGGTGAGAGAGATGGTCGCCATATTGGAGGGGAGAGATAGATGGCCACCATGAGGAGTGAAGAATGACTAAAGTGGTGAAGAATGAATGAAGTAACGGCCTATTTATAGGTCTTAGCTGTCTAGGGTGGCGTAGAGAGCTATATTTGGAAACTAGAAGTTCAAATCTTCCAATGCATAAACCAAATTGTAAGGATTTGATTCTTAAAGTCTTCTTTTTCCTTGAACTTGGAAGGTTTTCCATTGTAACATTTGTTTATTTGTCTCGTAGATGTCTATCTCTCTAATCTTAAGGAATGACAACCGGTCGAATCTATTGTCGATGTGATTGATGTGATGCAAGGCTTGATTGGAGAAGAGATATACAAAGCTAGAATGAAGACAGAGCTTGTAGAGAATTGAATATTCTTCTATGACCATTCTTATATTATCCCCATGCAACGTAGCCAATTGGGGATCAATATCCCCCCTTCCTTTGCCTGATTTTTTGAAGTTTTGAGTAGCCTTTGCCAAGTGCAGCTACAGGTGAGGGCTATAGATGTAAAATATTTTTTGAGATACAGAGAACATTAAAACCTAGTATCTCAAGTGGGCTAAGCAAAGTTACTTTGTTCATGCCTATTAATATATTTGTTGACTTCTTTTCTAATGCTGAGATAAGTAGATCAAAGGCCATGCTTTTAGTGAAGAGACTAATATATGATCATGTTATACAATTTGTTGATGAGGAATGGGACACTAGGACAGAAGGAAAAATTGTAAGTAAGATATAGATCAAGGCTCTATAGCTTGTAAATATATGATTGCTACTCAAAATTTCATCATTAGCTTTTATTATAATAGATGGCATTATGTTGGTGGTAGTTTGGTTGCTTTAGATTAAAATCTTAATAATTTTAGCAAAGATTCTATAGTGGATCTTGATGTTTGTACAATGAGAACATTATTGGAATCCTAAAGGTTAGATCATCATGCACGCTACATCAAGTGGGATGGATTTACAAAATGAAGATATTGAACTACTATACTCATTTGTGTTCCAACTTAATAACAAACGAGTACGTTTTTACATCATATTATATCCACTTACCTACAAATCTGCATTAACAGCTTGCTGTTCTGCAGGTTCAGTATGCTGTATAGCTGGTTCAAGTTGTTCCAAATTCAGCATCATTCCTTGCATTTTCAGGGACATTTACAGCAGGTATTTGCTGCTGTCTAACGGGCATTCTTTGCTATCCTATTGGTATATCCTTTTGGAATACAACCCTTCTGACCTCCTCTGTTCTTTCTAGTTGTTTGTGCATGCGATCTTTTCGGGAGATAACATCATTGCTGCGTACTACTTTTCTTTTCTCGAGATCCCATAATCGATATCCCATCTCACGTTCATCACCATATCCTAGGAAAATACATCTACCGGACTTTCTCTTAAGTTTGCTGCATTCTTCCTTGTAAATGTGCACAAATGCCTCGTAGCCAAACACTCTCAAGTAAGTATATGAAGGTGGCTTGTCCGACCACTCTTCTTGAGGGACCCCCCATATTTTCCACCAGATTATGAGGAGCAATAAGCTCCCTTCTAATCTCTTTGCTATCATAAAAGTCTTGAAAGGCTTTGGACACATATTTCCCACCATTGTCAGAGCGAAGGCATTTTAATGTCTTGCTAGTCTGATTTTCAGGAAGTGCTAGGAATTTTTTAAAAATCGAAGGCCTTGTCTCTGCGAGGGATTGAATAAACCCATACTTTGCATGTGGCATCATCAACAAAGGTAGTGAAATACTTCTTTCCCCCTAAAGATAATCCTGGCATTTGACATATATCTGAATGTACCAACTCTAAGGGTGAAGACTTTAGAGAAAGAGATTTTTTATGTGAGGTTTGAGCATGTTTACTATAAATAGTCAGTATATCTCAAAGATGGTAAATAACCCAAACAAGAGAGCACTTTCATTCTGGTTTGACTCATGTGTCCCAACCGGCTATGCCACAAAGAAACACTTGGCTGCTCAGTTATGGCAACTACATGGTTACACACACTAGATAAATGCAAAGGATACAAGGTATCACTTTTGGACCCCTTGGCAACAATATGAGAGCCCTTACAGATTTTCCATTCGCTATCCCCAAAGGTGGTGTGATAGCCTTCATCATCTAGTTGCCTTATGCTTATCAAGCTCTTCTTGAGCTGAGGTACATGTCTCACATTATGCAAAACAAACACGGAGCCTTGTTGAAATTCCAGTTTCACACTGCCAATGCCTGCAATTTTACATGCATAGTTATTCCCCAAGTGGACAACCACGTACACCACCATTGTGGTCAGAGAACCACTCATGATGTGGTGTGATATGAAAGGACGCACCTGAATCAAGTATCCAAGTGTGCATATCATCCTCAAAATCTGCAATCAATGCACGTGCACGCAAAGAAGCAAGAAGTACATCACCATCATTATTAGTATCATGAGTGACTACATTAACCTCTTCTATTTTCACATTGCTCTTCTTTGCAGGTTGGCCGACCTTTTTTTAAAGCCATGTTGTCTTGAGTGTTTTTGTTTTTGCCCTTCTCTTTCTTCAATTGAAAACAATCCCATTTGTAGTGCTCTTTTTTGCCACAATGATGGCATTTCATATTTTTTCCATGAGACTTGTTGCGTGCTCTATTTTCAAAACTGCCTTACACTGCCTCTAGTGTGTAATGCATTAGAAGACTTGTTTGCTGAGTTATTCTGCCTATTGAGTTCTTTCATTAGCAAAGAACTCTCCACATTTAGAGTATAATAGCTGAGTATTTGAATTACTCAAAGCTGTCCTGAAAGTATTGCAACTTTTAGGTAAAGTATATAGCAAGAAAGTAGCCTTGAACTCTTCATCAATATGGAAATCCAAAGTAATCATCTGACTGAAAATTGAGTTAAACTCATTCAAATGTACAGACATGGCTGTACCTTCTTTTGAATCTCCATGAAATTGCTCAATTTCAACAGCTAGAATTCAAGTCCTAAGCCCTCAATTCTGAGCACACATCTTGAGGTGGATATCAACCCCTAACTTTTGTTATAAATTAGGGTTTAAAATTGAGATTAACAAAAACTTTATCTTTGATGATTCAAATGGTTGGATTTTGTTGAGATAACTGTAGAATGAGATAAAATGCTTTACAGAGAGAAATTTCAAAGTTTCATCGCGAGAAAGACTAACTATTGCTTGTTGCCATGCTCAAACAACCATGGAAGCTACCATCTACAGCTTAGGACTACCAAAAAGGTTGTTGCTCCCTTCTATGCGCATTCATCTTCACTAGGAATATCGTGGGCTACTGTCACTTGCACCTGGGGGATTCCAAACTATTGTTACCTGTTATAGAATTGGTCCCTGGTGGTTGCGAATCACATCAGCAACATCTCCTTACTCTCTAATAGCCTCCTTCTCTCTTACTATGGTTTGAATAGACTTCCACCAATCCCCAAAAACGCTTTTCCCACTTGCATGGAAAGTATTGCCAAGTGGCAGCCTTCTTATCCCATTTCACCAGCCAATAATTAAATTGGCTAGGCCAATTTGTCTACCAAGTATCCTCGAGTAGTTATTAGCCCTTAGACGAGCATTATTTAATTAATTTTTGCCTAGTCTCTAATATCATCACTGACATTAGTAGCCAATAAATTGGTCTAGGCTAGAATTTGACACCAGGTACCACCTAGTACATGTTAGGCATAACTTATTACAACTTTTGCCTTTGGCACCAATTGATATTTCGAGGTCCTAGGTCCCATTCTGTGAGAGAATTAACTTGCACCTTACATGCGCAAGTCAAATTAGCACATTTGATTAACTTTTAATCAAATGCTAAGCAAAGCAATAAAATTTCACATCCTCATAACATTGTTCTATGCTTACAATAGAAAGGTAGTACTTATTTGTGAAAGGTGGCAATTCATAGTGATTTGGATAAGTTATTCGTCATGTATAATGGATTTAGATATATGGTGTTTTATTGCTTGCACAATGTAATCAGACTAATATCAAGATATGAAGGCTATAATATCTGTGATGATTCATTACAGTGTAAAGGTGGTGGTTATGTATGCATGCATACATGGGGCACTTGCATGGGTTACAATAATATTCATTGTGTCAATGCAGGTAAAAGAACAACAGGGAAAGCATCAAGCAGGGCTTCAAAGAGTAAGAAGCAGAAAGAAATAGGGAACAGTGAAACAGAAAATGAGGAAGATAAATATGGATTTTGGCCTCCCCTAGTGTGCTGCTTTGGTGAGGCAATAAATGATTTTGTTCCTTCTGTACGGGTGTCTTATAAACAGGAACATCCAGACATGTATTCAAGATGGAAACTCATGCAATGGCGGCCACCTGAGTTTGCCCGTGCTCCTAGTGGACCTTCTTTTAATGTGGCTATTGCCTTAGCACGTTTAGGAGGCAGAGTTGCCTTCATAGGTAAAGTAGGAGATGATGAGTTTGGCAGAGAGCTGGTGCTTACCCTCAACCAAAATAATGTGCAGACACGGGGTGTGTGCTTTGATCCCAATTGTAGAACAGGGGTGTCTCAAATGGATATTTCTTATGATGACAATGGGCAGGTAAAGATGTCATGTGCCAAACCCAGTGCCGAGAACTCTTTATTAGAGACAGAAGTCAATCTTGACATCCTTAAAGAGGTGTGCATCTGTGCTTGCTCAATTCTTGTGCACAGTTTTAACAAAGCAGTTTCCAGTCAAGTCAAGGTTGCTGTGAAGTTTTTTTTCTGACATCTATTGTCTCTCTGACAGGCAAAGATGTTTCATTTTACCTCATCAGTGCTCATGACAGAGCCTATTAGAACAAGTCTTTTCAGGGCACTGGGGCTTTCAAAACTTCATGGGGGCATTATTTTCTTTGACGTCAATCTCCCTCTTACATTGTGGATGTCACGAGAGCATGCCTGGGAAATTATCCAAGAAGCTTGGTTGCAGGCAAATGTCATTGAGGTAACAAAACATGAATTTGAGTTTCTTGTAGGAGAAGAAAATTGCAGACACGATCATCCACAATATGCTGCCAGATCTCGAAGGGAGTTGAATTCTCGTCGAGGCGAATATCATTACACAAGAAAGCAGATTGCGTCTGTCTGGCATGAGAATCTGAAAATGCTACTGGTAACAGATGCTACATACGTTATTCATTATTATACCCCTGATTTTGATGGGGAAGTTCTTGGAGTTGAAGACGTTATTGTGGCTGCTTACACATGTGATAGAACAGGGTCTGGGGATGCAGTTGTTGCAGGTAGATTTAATCAATCAATGTGAAAATATCAGTTTGTGAACTGGCAATGACTTTTTTTTCTTTTGAAGTCAAATTCATGGAGTTCCTGAATACTGTCTGGTGGTTTTCTTTGTTGTAGGCATGATCAGGAAGTTGTCTTCCCAGCCTGCACTTTATCATGATCAAGAAACTCTTACTAAAGCCTTCAGATTTGCAATCTGTGCTGGCATTATCGCCCAATGGACAATTGGGTCAACCAGAGGGTTGCCTACAGAGAATGCAGCTCAAAACTTGTTAGAACAGATATATCGTCCTATATATGTCCAACCACTCAAGAAATGAGCTCTGTGGTTTATGATGAGGCCACCATTTTTGTACACCTGTAGTGATAAATACAAGCTTCAGGACATCTGAAATCTTTGCATCTGTATCTGAACAAGGTTATGCCAGAGGGTAAGGATTTTGCGGCTGATACGAGGAGTCTAGGATCCATGTTCCACATAAGATTGGATTGTTAGCTCCCACTAGGTTCATCTACCTTGCATGTTCAAAGTTTTTAATTTATGCAGACTTAATAATGTAGGCCTTGCATGAGCATTCTCTTCTCAGGTAAAACGTGGTGAATTTCACCTGCTTCGAATCTATGACTAGGTGAGATTAGTGTTATGAAATGTCAAAATCCGTTCATAGTTGAAGACCAAGTGAGTAGCAAAATAACTCCACCCAAAGTTTTCTTTTAGTTGGAAGTTTTCAAAATTTGATTTTCAGGACTGAGAAAGGCTATTGCATTTGCAAAATCCTGAAATATTTCCTTGAAGATATCTTTTAACAGTACGAGTTGCTGCTTGGTGACCGGGCATTCTAACTATTTTTGCACTTCTAAGCATGGCGCTCTCTTATTAGGATTCATTGAGGAAGGTATAATATTGTTCAAGCTTCTGCTTAGCACCTTCTTCCATAAGTAGTATGTCAGTTGACAAGAGGCGTCTATTGGAGGCCTATAAGGTCCCTCATGAGGAAGATCATTCAGCTATATCTGAAGACTTAAACTCTTAAAAGAAGTAGAAGAGAGACATTCTTTAGTTGTTTCCCAAGGCCTAACTCCTAACTAGCAAGTATTAAGGATGGGCCAATCATCACTAGAGACTTCCATTCTCCTTCCAAGTACATCATGGGATTCTTATGCATCCTACCAAACCTTGACAACTGCGTTTTGCAACAGGGTGTGCTATTGCAATATTTGAATGAAGAGAGCTAGTCCTGGAGACAGCTATAGCTGCAAATCTAGGCTACCTCTAAAATATGCCTAGCTAGAGTATCTCAAGGATTGTGATGCTCACGGCATGCTGCTAGTGCCAATCCAAGCGTTCAACTTAGACCTTATTAATATCTATTGGTTCAATCCCATTAGCTTCTGCATACTCTACATAAGCTTCATACAGAGACTCAGGTGTGGGTATCTTCCTTGCCCCAAAGAGGAGCTCATTCCCAGTAATGCACCCTTTCTGAAATGCATCCTTGCAATATACACATAAGAAATGCTAACTAGAATTGTCAAGGTCACATCCATGCCATTGTCTCCAAGTTGTAAAGGTAGAAGTATGCTACTCGCATACATCCAAGAGATGCAAATTAGAAGAGTCAATCACACTGGTTTTGAAGTTCTTTAAAAATCCATGTGTTGTTAATGTCATAAACAAGGTAAGACCTTGGAATTCTTGTTAGATAATTGTTGAGTTCAAATTAAAGAAAATTGACAGCTCTGATGTGTGCACCTTCAATCTAGCTATTAGTATTATAGAAGTTTGGAGTTTTGGCATAGAGAAGACCATATAAAAAGCTTATGCAAGAAGTCTCTATTTGATTTTCAACTCGGCTTTTGATGAGGTCCTTTGCTAGAGGCATGCTAGTCTTATTATGCTTCTAAGCAAGGTAACTAGGGATAAAAGTAACCATGTCACAAATGAGGGGAGCCTTTTTGCAACATGTGGAATTGGTAAGGGTGCCTCGTATTTATAAAAGCCTACTAGTCTTTAAAAGGTTTTGAGCAATGAAATTTGGAATTAAAGTAGCCATGCAATAAGAAAACAAGTTATGGAAGCCTTTATACATGTTCTAATCTACCCAGCCCTCTCCTTGATGCTAGCGAAGTATTTGGGATAGAACTAGCACATTTAGAATGATAAATGATAATGCCCTTAAAAATAAGTTGATACAACCAAGTAAGCAAGAAAACATATGAAAATTGAAATAGGATGTGAAAAATCTGTATGATGATGAGAAAGAAACCAAATCAACAGTTGGGCAATTCTTTGAAGAACTCCGTACTTATGTACACGTTTTTGCTATCATCGTAAAGAGTAAACATGGATCAAGATTTGACTGGTGAGTGGAAAGATTCTTTCATGAATAGAAACTTGTGGAATAGTCCTATGCAATAATGCAAAATTTTGACCCATCATAGACAATACAAGCATAAACACAAAGGACAAGGCACCCATTTGACTAGCAATCATCACTCTCTTATAGATGAAATTCTAGTAGATCATGCTATGAACTACTTGGAGAAGGTTTTAAGCAAACATGAAAATGATGGACATTATTGGTACTAATCTAAAACGGTGGACTTTAACGATACTAATATATCAAAATATTTGCGTGACCCAATGGTATGATATTTGGGCAAGTTTATGTGTCATAGGGTTGTTTGTGCTATTGCTTGAACATGTGTGGCCTAGGATGCATGTAAGTCTTGTTGAGCATATTCTTACACCTAGGATGGAGAAGGAAGCACATTCTCTCTTTGGTCCAATGAGGCATCTTAAATTATGGGAAGCATGTATGGTTTGTAGCGGTTCTAATTTTGCTAATTAAAGAGCTACTCTATGGCACGAGTTGGTGGGCATCAATATAAGCACTAGATTGTGTATTTATTTGTGCTGGGCCTTTAAATATGATCGAGCATTTAGTCCACATACCTAGCTAGGTGTGGTCGGGGGGTTGGTAGCTTGGGGTGGGGCCTAGCAAACCTTGCCCATGACTACACGTAGCTAGGTATGTGGTGCCTCCCCAAGTAGAAGCTCATAGTGCTGCTAAACACTATAGGAAAGAACAAGTGAAAAGAGCCCCTTTCCCTAGAGAGAAAATGTTTCAAACTTCTTGTGTAAGGTTGGATGAAGTTCTTTTGGATGATTGAGGTTGAAAGGGTCTTATTGGTTAGATAACTGCAAATTTGTTGTTGGGTCCCATGCTTTGAAGTCAGGTAACACAAGGAAAGTCTAGATTTGATAAAGTCCCATGCTTTGTTGTTGGACTTTGGCAAACATGTTAGAGCTCTAATCCTCCTAAAACATGATTGCAGAATTCCCATCTATTATGGCTTGAGAAGTGCCATTGCTTGCTTAACAAGTTGTTGGGCTAGAGAGAAAGATAATTCCCATAGTGATCCCACCTTTGTGTTATGAGAGAAAGGAGATGAGACCAGTTGAAATGTATTAAGGATCAAACCTCTTCTCGTAACTTGGTCCCTTGGGGAGATCCATTTGATGTCAAACATTGATAAGTGTTGATTTAGGCCAATCAACTAAACCAATAGCTTATTTTACTATGCTAGGAAGTTTGAATTTTGGTTATAGTGATAGGGTAATCTATACTATATTACGTGTGTGTGTTGAAGCTAGGGTGTGGAAGTCATTAGGAAATCACAAGGCTAAGTTCAGCAATCAAGATGAGATCGAGGAGGGATTTCCAAGAGGAGAAGGTAGAAATCCCAATGAAATACAAAGTAAATGGATAGAGCAATATGCACATGCTAGTGTGAGTGTTTGGAAAAGGAGATTGGTTTGAGCATGGAGGGCCATGCCAAGCAGACAATCAAACTTGCTATTGTGGAGAGTTATCGCTAGGAAGTTACTTATGAAGGATAGGATTAGATGGATGATAGTCAATCCAAATTGCATCTTCTATGCAACATAGGAGACAATGAAGCACCTCTTTTGGTCATGTATGGAAGCTATGGCTACTTGGTGAAAGCTTTAGGACTAATTTAAAGTGATAAGAATAAATGAGATGATTAGAATGAAATCACATAGTTTGGGGATCAAGGCAAACTAGATGACGAGTTCCTAGGATTATGGAACATGGTTCGGCCCTTAGTGATCAAACATATATGTAATAACAAGAATATAGTTTTGATGGGAAAAGAAAGGAAAGCCTTTATTGTAGGGATCTTTAATGCTATTAAACAAGATATTCTGTCTATATTTAAGGTTTTCATAAAGCACATACATGTATTTAAAGTCGCGTATAAGTAGTTGGCTAGATGATAAGGTTCTAAGGCTTGAGGCTTGTTGAGTATATATTTGGATTTATTATTTTGAGACAATGGGCCTAGTGGGTTGAGTGACAAAGAGGATGTAGTAGCATGCATGGTGACGGTGAGCACAAGATGTGTGTGTGTGCGTACATAAACACATGCACACACACGTGCGTGCACACAAACATATATACACACACAAACATCTACAAAAGGCCAAATCGTCCTAGGAGACTGTAATAGCGTAGGTAGGATTGCAAGGTGTAATTGTTTATCTAACACACAACAAACACTTCACAAAGACATATCAGCACTTAGAAATGAATATATCACATAGTCATGGACTGCGAACTTGTAAATTTGAACCATAAATAACAAAGAATGGAAGAACAATGGTAGATTGCGACAAGAATGATATTTGATTCTCCACATAATTCTGCACACTTAGTCCCCACACACACACAACATCATGTTGTGCTCTCAAGAGATACATCATGTGACTTACATGTCACCTGAATATTAAAAACGGCCTTACATCTACAATGCATACACTAAGAATTAATAGTGTGGTCCATTTATGCCTCAACACCTAATAGAGCATGGTGGATTGGCTTTATGGAAGCCAAGACTTGAAACCACTAATTTTCTTGATCCTTTATTATTCCACACTAAGGATAGACCAATTAATTAGACCCCACCTAGAGCTGTGCACCCTAGAATGAGCCACACCGAGCAGTCACAAGAAGAGGTCTAGATGTAGTACTAGTAGTACTTGTACTTGTGTAATTGCCTAGCCAATGCATTATAGAGATAAAAAGAAAAAATAACATGCCATACATTTTACTACTAGAAGTTTGGTAGCATATATGACTGAATCAATCAAGGATAAATAAAGCTTTGTACGAAAATAGTGTCCAATCAAACATCTCAAAATCAGCACTGCTTGTCATTTGCACTTTCTATTTTCTTGAATTTTTCACTTCTCGATTTCTTGAAATCTATAGTTTTTGATTTCTTGAATTATGTAATTCCAAATTCTTGACCATCTTTTGATTATCCAACACTTTTCTTACTCCATCAACAACATCAAGAAATTGAATTGCATGTGTATCCACTTCTTCATTCATCACTTCCTTCTCAAAAACCATTTGTATTGCATAATCCTAAGCCATTCTCTTTTTCTTCTTAGCCAAACACAACTAAATTGTCACAGCTGCACACTCATTTCGCAATTGGTGTAGCTCATGCTCCAATCTTCCATAGAACCTTCCACTAATTTTGATACAAAATATTATGGAAACCCATCATAGACAATAACATTTAAAGAACATGGTTAGATAATAAAGACGTAGGACAATGATTGAATAAGTATATTGCTACTCCAAGCACAAAGAGTAAGAATATTGATGAGAAAATATGCTAATGATGCTCAAACATTTGCATCATAAGAAATGTATGGCAATGTACCACACAATCTTGATCTTGAACAAGATATTTCATTACCAAAGAAATATGCAAGATAATCCAAAAGAGCTTGCAAAAGAAAAAAATTTATCATTGTGTGAGCCTCTCTATCATAGTCTTCCATAACTTCAATTTGCATCATATAATTTGCAAACTCTTTTACAACCAAACCAATGCTTCACATACAAGTTTTGCTCAGAGGCTGCCTTGAGCAACAAACAACTTAGGTCTTAAGTAATTTTCAGCATAACATGCTTTTTAACCATTCATCCAAACTATTTTTATTTGCTGACTTCTAGGTCTATTTTCAGATTTTGTAAACTTCTAATTTTCAAGTTGTAGCCATACTTGTTGCAGTACTTCCTATTGTATTTCTTGCTTTTCAGGCAAGTACAATACTTCATGTTGCTCTGGAAGAATTTAGGTTGTTGTTTCAAGAACTTATGTTGTAGAAATTCAGATCTTTGCAATCCATCTTATAAATCTGAGATTTCTAATAGATCTAAAAACTCCTCACTTGCTGAAATTTGCTACAAACTTGAAAATTCTAGGAGACTTGAAAAATAATCTTGCAGATAAAGAATTTGAACATTTCTTGATATAGCAAATTGCAATATGCTTCCACTATTTTCACCTAGCTCATCTAGAAATAATTCCAACATGCTGATTGATTAATCTAAACAATATCAACCATTCGTGCTACAACACAAACTACATAGATATCCACATCTGCTAGCAATTGCATAACTCCATTTGTTCCAACTTCAATGACAAACTAATTAGATTCCTCAAAAACTTCAAAAACATCATTTTGAACTGAAACATCAATAATCTCATCATTTGATGCATACAAATCCTCAAGAATAATATCTTGACTTGGAATATGAGAAAATGCTAATTGAGTATGCAAATATGCAATATCATTATCCTTTTGCAAAACAACTTCCTCATGAGAATTAATAATCTCAACATTGAGAAATTGGTAAATCCATTATATTTGTTACTTGAAAAATCTATTGTTGCAACAATGCTTCCTCTTCTTGAAGTTGATTGATGATAGATAAAGCTTCAAGTATAGTAATTTCTGATGCATTCCTTTCCTTTTCAAGTTTAGATGAAACCCATTTAAACTTATCAATTGGAGATTGATTGCTAGAACATATCTCATGTGAATCTTGTGGAAAACCAAATAAAATTATTGAAATTTGTAATTAGTGATATTCAATCAATTGCTATAAACCTAAACATTGCAGAAAATTGATCATCTATTGTCTTGAAACTTGCTATCCTAAAAACTAAATAGATGGGGAAGAGGGGATCAAAGAGACAAAGTTGTAGATTCTAATAGGTAAAATAATTCTAGTGATAGCAAGAAGTGTTGGTATTGTGGTAAAAAAAGGCCACATTTTTAAAAACTACTTCAAAAAGAAGACTGAAATTAGAAATGGAAAAAAGCAACAAGGTAATTATGCATCAACAATGATGACAAAAGTGAATAGTTGTTTGTTATGCAACACTTTATGAACACTACGCCTGCTAATGGTTCACGACTTGAATATTTATTGTAGTAGAAAATTGCTAAATTTCTTCAAGCCGAAAAATGCAACAATTTGAAATAGTATCCCCTATGTTAGAAACATGAATTTGTCAACATGGTACTTTATATACTTGCAAGTATCTTAATTAGAATCCAGCTTAATAGCTATATCATCTTGCTCAAAATCAATAAGAGAAAAAAAAATCATCCATGATAATATCCTCATTGGGAAAACCATGATCTTTAAACTTGTTATCCATGAAAACATTACCATCTTGATTGCATAAATTATCTTCTTGATCACTTAGCTTATCATCTTCCTTATTGATTTATTCTTGATCACTTAATTGATCCTCTTCCTTGCTGATTTCTTCTTGATTAAACCTTATTGAAGGTTGATCACAGTTGCTTAAAAACGTTCAAAATACTATAAATACCTTGAATTTTTTGATGCGAGGTATGTGATGTTCCACTCCCCCATTGGCAAGCTCCTTTCTTGGGTGAGGGGCACTCAAGGATCCTTAGCTTCTCTGGCTCTTGTCCTCTCTCACTCCCTTTGCCTCAATCTTTGGCAAGACCATAAGTGGAAGGCACCAATCATCATTCTCATCATCCTCACTTGAACTTGAATACAAATATGAATCTAAAACATCTTCATACTTCTTTGTGAACTTTGCAATTGTGCTTTTCAATATTTTAATACACTTTAAATTCATGCAAGTCTTAACTTTTTCACTTTGTAATCCTCATGCCATTCATATGATTCTTCAAGAAAACTTTCAAAATAATATTACTTGACCCATGCTTTCTCAATCTTTGAACTTGACTCGTGGTGCTGGATACCAAGCAACTCCTTCCATAAATCAATAATGAAAAATAACTTGCATGATTTTCCTTTGGTACAAGATCGATGAAAAGGTTAAAGCATGAAAATTCAGCATTTAAACCTAGATGTATAAATTGCTTGAAAACTCCATGAATAAATGAATTGCTTGAAAGTTATCTGATGCATGATTTGAACTCTGCATTGCATGAAACTATAATAATTTCTATACTACAGGAAATATCTTGAGCTACTTGAATACTTGAAAGTGCATGGCTGCCACATTCTTAGTAGTCCATAAAGAGATATCCTAGACAAGGCCATCTAGGATTCCATGGAATACCTTGAAGTTTGCTGTCTAGGCTCACTCGAGTCTACCTTGCAGTGGAAGTTTTGGTCGTTCCCATGAGGATCGACCTGAGTTTTAGGTTCCTATTATGGGTCAAGTCACCTACTAACGGTTGGTTAGTGTCAGTAATTAGAGTTTCCACTTTTTATAGGATTACTCGAACTAAAGTGGACTTGTATTGCACTTGGTTCAAAGAGAATGGGAGATGAAGGGGAGTGCGACATGTCAACCCTTCTGCCCATAGGGGAAAATCCCATTCTGGCCCCCTAAAACAATGCAAGTTGGGTTTCCTAATATCTAGTGGTCATTTGTTTACCTATCCATGAACATAAACTTTTTCTTTTGAGAAAAGCTCTCGGCTTACCGAGTTCACCTAGCCGTAGGTTTGGACCCGTTGGGGATCCATCCTCCCACTTCTCTCAATAGAATATTTTTAATTACCTAATTACCTACCACTTTAGGTTTGACATATAAAAATAGCTTCTTTGATTATCTCCTGACACAAATTCGTTACACGTCTTTATTTCACGATACAAAAATAATGTAAAGCAATTCTTTCTCAAAACATATTTTTCAATGTTTTCTATCCTCGGGCTGGACGTAATGTCAACCCAAGGTATTATTCTCTCCAAGTTTAGTTCCTAGACTAACATTGGAACTTCTAGAATACTATCTATGTTTGGAGGGTAATTGATAGTTTGTAAGAGTCTAAGGAGTTTGTGACCATAGCCCCGTGGTATCCTCACCTCCTCTTGCTAACTATAATGCCCTATGATAGGACATTTCACGCCATGGTTGGTATATGCTCACTAACGCGAAAACAAAAACCCCTTGGAGTAGGTTTTATTCATGCTGACCTTGGGGAGGTCTAGCGCCATCAGAGAACATTGCCTCAGTTGGCGTTCTGTGCCCATCGAAATACTGTCTGAATCGGTGATCTATACTCGATTATCCATCTCCAAATGCATTATACACAAACTTTCAAGGAATTTATTTCCAAGACAAATCCCTTTTGTAGGATAACAATACTAGGGCTAAACTTATGTAAGTGGCCATATCTTCCAATAATCTTCTCAGATTATTCTCCCCTTGGAATCCAGCCTAGGATAAACATAAACAAGAGTTTGTTTTTTCTAGACTTCTATTTTTGAGAGCAACTCTCGTGATAATCTTTTTTGTTTTTCTTAATTGAGTTCTATGGGTCCTTGTCTAGTGATAGTTCAAAATTCTTGGTGATTCTTGTCACGAAAAGTATTTTTTAACAATTTCATCTCAAGACTATTTTTTTAAACAGAGAATTACTGTTTGTGTTTATCAATCAGAGGTTCCATTAGTTCAATTAAAAATTTTAACTCTTTCGAGAAGCGCAATATCTTCATTGCATCCTCTTTCTAGTACATATTGTATAAACCCAAATTATTCCTTGGAATCTATGGTTAATAATTTCTCTAGGATTTGTTTTATGCAAGAGATTTTAAAAAAATCCTATTCTTACAAATGCATCTTTTTATTACCAGCGCTTGGTTGATGTTGGTAACAGCTTCTAGTAACACAATCATCTTTGTAAAATCCATTTTTCACAACCTTTGACATTTCTTAATCCAAATGAAAGGCTAATAGCCTCAACGCATTGCATTGATTGTATTCATTTTATCCAAAAAAGAAAAAAGAAAAAAAAGAGAAAAAAAAAAGAAAAGAAAAGAAAAAAAAACGCATATGATCACATCACAGCAGTTAGGGATCCCAAATTAGGTACGTCCAATGACCTTGGCTAACTAGCTCTGTCCCTAGTCCCCTAGGCCTTTATACATCCCCCACAATTGTTCAGGGCACACCAAGGATAGGACATATGTAGGGAGCTTGTCTCACCTACGATTAGACATACCTCGCCTATGGTTAGACCTATCACCATGAACTATTTACGCAATTCCTTTTTGCACTCCATCTCAGTGCCAAGGCAATCACAACAGTGGTAAGCAAGGCAGAAAAGACCATGGAAAGTACACCTACTCTTCAAACAATACAAGTAGCCACTATCTACCAAAATTTAAGGTATCAATGAGCTCAATTATGCTAATCATGTTGTCAAAATCACAAATGATGTCTCAAGAAGCCTTCAAGTGTACTTCTCCTCAACATTGATAATTTTTTCCACCCCATTGAACCCTTGCTTCATCCACACATTGCTATGAGGAACTAGACTAGCAGTCTTCTAACTACGTAATATCTAAGTATGCACATGCAGTCACATAATATCTGCACCACAATCTATACACAGTTTGGGTCCTCAAGTGCATGACAATACTCTCGGCTTGCTTAGAGTCTGACCTGTCTCCCAAACTAATCAAACTACATCTTGTGCACAATAAGAAGACTAGCACTAACCCCTAGGAAGAGACCATGTGAGAAGTTTTCAATTACAGGTATTGAAGACTCCAACAAAAGTACCATCAACTCTTCATCAACCCTCAATTCAGAACTCTTGTCCTTTATCATCATGCAAGCCCACCAAAGAATCGTCATGAACACCAATACCTATACCAGCCATGAGTGCAACTCCCAACAAAGAACAACCCTATCACCAATTTAAAAACCCTACCACCCGCCAATTATGCCAAGAATGTACCCCCAATGACCTTCATCCACACCACCACCAAAACTCCTCCAAGGCAAACCACAACGGTCCCTTTCACCCACGTCTTCAGTGCATGCCAAAGCCTACTACCTATGACAGAGAGTGCCATGGGACTTGGCACCCAACTACGAGGGGCATAATGTTAACCCTCAGATGAACAAGGTGGAAAATCCAAAAAATCTAAAGTAGAAGACAAGGCCAAGGCAAAAGTGAAATGGAAGAAGGCGCACCAAGAAAAATCTGGAAACACAAAAGTGTAAAAAGGTCCCAAATCAAGGAGAGCGGCACATAAGAAAAAGCGCTAGTCAATACTTTTGTAAGAAAGCACAAGATGCACCATGATTTATTTTGTAAAAGAGCACCACGCTCTCATCCATGAAGATTGTAAATGGTTAGAGGCACGGGTTGAGGCCATGCCAATAAAGAAGAGGAGAAGAAGGGTTGGAGGAATGGGCCAAGCCTGGACCAAAAAAAGGAGATGACCACCCAAAAGGGATTTAGGCTTTTGTATATAAAGTTGAAAAATGAATGAGAAGCTCATTCTTGTGTGTGGCCAAAGGTAGCTCTCCTCCTCCTCCTCCTCTTCTTCTTCTTCTTCTTCTTCTTCTTCTTCTTCTTCTTCTTCTTCTTCTTCTTTCTTGCTTATGTTTATGCTTGAGAGAGGGAGTGTGAGAGTGTGAGGGAGGGAGTGTGTGAAAGTGAGGGACCGTGGTGAAGAAGCTCTCCATCTTCTCCTCTATTCTTCACTTCTCTTCTCTTCTATTGTCTTGCTCGCTACAATGGAGCTTGGAACATGGAGCTTAAGGATCAAGCTCGCTTGAAGCTTGCACTTGGATTGTGGAGCTACTGGAGTGTTTGGGAGAGGGGGCAACTCTATCAGGCATGGAGGTAAGCTCACTACACTCATAGAGAGAGAGTGCATCAGCTATGTGAGAGGTAGCCATTAGTACTCGGCTTGAAACACTTGAAAGAATAAGCAGTCTGTGTGTCTTGGCAGTCGAGCGTGAGCTCCTACTACAGCCTTTGTATAATATAATGAATTTTCTTTCTATGAAATAATCCTTTTGAGTATTTATACATTGTTCATTCCACCCTATTTCATGTAGACATAATAATCAATGTAATGGTTTTAAATTCAATTCGCAGTTGCAATAGGCTAATGCCTCTTGATACCATAGTTAATTTGTACAACATATTTGTGATTATTGGTCGATATTAAAATACATGTCATTCTTTACATGCATTGCCTAGGTTATAATGCGAGAGAAAAACGAGCATTCTCTCAATAGAACTGTGTAATAAAAAAGATAAGGAAGGTAATTGGATCATTAGTACATATCATTGTTCATCTTGGATGCACATGTTTCCAAGTGTGAATGAACTTTCAAGGTGAAAGGATATATCAAAGGAAGGGTAGAATTTTAGCCCTCAAACAAAGGAAGGTTGATTTTCATATTGTGTAATAGAGGCATTGGTGCAACATCTACTTGTGCACAAATAAATACATGTTTCACCCATACTAAGTGTTCAATGAAACATTGCAAATAGTAAGTATTAACAATGCATTGAGGATGAGAGAATTGATAAATATCTACATGACTAATTTTCTTATCCTTACAAATATATATCCATAGATTGCTACAAGTGGCAAAGTGTTGAGAGCTTTCCAAGTATATACTACCCAAGGGTGGTTAAGAGTATAGAACCCTTGAGCATATGCATGTATTGGACCTCAATAGCATGGAATGACCATTGTGTAGTGGTAAGATTTTGCACATGTGCAACATAAAAATCTCAGCTAGCATATTGAACCCTATTTGGCTGAATTTGAAGTTGATGTGCAACAATGACATTATGATAATTTTTTTCTGTTGATTGGCAAATTGCAAATACCTTTAAGCTTGTTTGTTGAGCCACCTAGTATAACTAAGCAATCCATTTTCACCCTCCCACATATATTTCACCAAGTTTGTGATTCTATAGAAAGCACGAGGTTTATTGGTTAGGGGATCAATTGGATAGATTCCCCACCAACCCACAAGTCATGCTTCAATCCCATCTACCTATAGCTTTGTAAACTTGAGGATTAATACTGGTATGTTTTGTCCTTGTTATGTCAAGTTGGAGATATATGAATTGACTACACAATTTAGCTAAATGTATGTTAAGTGTATCAAGGTAGTCAATGTTGTAGGTAAAGGCACATGTGCTTACACTGCCCTGTATTTACTTTATACATTATGACCGCACACATGTACACTACATGTGGCAAGTGCCCATCAATGTCACTTTATTGTTTATTCTTTTAGTGACTATTGAGTAAGGGAAGGTTGGTCACACATTGTGATTTAGCGTTCCTACATACGGTATCTCTCTCTCTTATTCTCTTGCTCCATTTTCCATAGCTCTTGCTTTGCTATTGCTTCTGATTGTATCCTTTCACTTGGGCTCTACCTTTCAACTAGTATCAAAGGCAACCATTCGAGAAGCTTCTTTGTCCTTTGCTTCAGTCCAGATTCAAAGCTTCAACTCAATGTTTCATGGCAATCATTATTTCTTCTTCCCAAGGTATGCACTAACTCTTTCCTTCTCTTGATTTGTTCTAACTTGCTACCAACTTGTTGAGGAGATTCCTAGGGCTTAGTTGAGCCTTGTTGAGCGCTTATTGAGATGAGGAGTAGCCATTCTATCCATTTTGAGTGGATGCAAAGCATGCTATAGAAATTGTAGACAGATATGGGCAACTTGATAGCACTTTCCTATTTTAGCAATAACTTTTGCATAATACAATATTGGATTTGTGTGTTCTATGGCTAGAAACAAAGAGCGTAGCAAGAGCTATAGATATGGGTACTTTTAGAATTGATTTTGTGTAGCAAGAGCTATAGATCTGGGTACTCTTAGAATTGATTTTTCTATTCTCTTTTTTACACGAATAAAATAGTTTTGGTTTGAACAACAAACAGTAAATTCCATAATGCATGTTTGATGGTTCCAGGATGCTATTTTGGTGCCTAGATGGTATGATTAATCTTTTGGGATGCTATTTGGATTGTTTAAAGATTGATTAGGTTAGTTTTGCAAAGTTTCATTGCTATCATAACAGTTGGATAGCAAGTATACAATAGTGAGCTTCATGCTTTGAATGCCTATTGTGCCTACATGGTATTTCAGATATGCTACATGTTTATGGTGATGTCCAGCATTGATGTATGAGCCTAAATATGCTTATGAAATTCATTGGAACTTGGATTTAAGCTACATTTGATGTACATGGGTTTTGGTTAGTTCCTTTGAGCTTTTATGCTTACTTGCAAGTATTGAAGCTTCATCGAACACTTATGCTCCTAGAAGTATTTATGATGTGCTTAGGTTTCCTAGATTCTTTGATGTATATGCCTTGAGCTTTGCTTTCTCACTTTGCATTCTATATTTGCTTCTAGTGGAAGATGCTTGTACTTACTTGGCAAAGATTGGTTCTTTGGGACTGTGGGACTCTTGGTTCATGTATATACTCTCTTGTATGCTACTAGACACAGCTACCTCCACTTGTGGACTGATTTGATTCAATATGCTTTGGACACTAGCACTTACCTCTGTCAACAATTTGTTAGTGACATATATGCTTATGGGATGTATGGCTTGTTGACAAATTGAGTTTGTGATAGTCTTTGGTATAGGTGGTCTATGCTTAGTCACTACTAGTTTTATTCTATGTATCTTGGTTTGCTAATTGAATATCCTTGAGTGTGGAAGCTTGCTTTCTTGGTTATTTTCCCATAGTCATATTGTCATATACAACTATCTCCATTTTAGCATTGTTATAATTATAATTTTTAGCATTGTCTTAAATAGCAAACATTATACTTTGGTAGTCTATTGCTTGTATTGGTGGTTAGCTCTATACTATGATATTCCCTCATGTTTTGCTTTTGTTTTAGCTGAGATTTGGGGGTTGATTTGCATTCAATTACAACATCTCATTCTCTTGGATTTTACATTGGTATACTATCATGTTAAGATATCGAGCTCCACTCGTGATATGCCAGGGTGACAGTTGTGCATTTATGTCACCGACTTGTTAGTTGCAGATGCGGTTGGTACACCACCCATGAATAATAGCTATATGACAACTATCCTTATCTACTCTAGTTCGTGGCTCAATTAGTTTGGCACCTTAGTTAGTTGAGTTTGGTTTGAGACCCATATATAGGGTTCATCTATTTCTCTGTACTTGAGTTCTTTTTGGCTTACACAACTAAGAAGAGGAAAACTGTTTTCAGCCTCCACCTTTGTGTGTATTCCCCCATTGTGCAAGTGAGAAAGCTACAAGTGAGACTCCTTCCTTCTCTCCCACAATCTTGACATGGTATCAGAGCCTGGTTCGTGGTAAGGAGTCAAGAAAGCAAACCAAGTTCGCGGTGTTCTGGTAAGAGGACCATTATTGCTTTCATTTTTCGAGTTCGGGAGCAAGTCTCTACAGGTAGCACAGCCGGAAAGTGCAAGTGTGCATTGTCTCAGATTGAGACGCCCTTCGCAGTGTAGCAAGAGGGCAGTATATGCTGCGAGAGAGGGCTTTAGCCTTTGGTTGCCCTGTTTTTTTTATTCGAGGCCATTTCGGGGCCTGTTTTGGAGGCGGAAGTTTTTCGCACGCACTCAGGAAAAGGCCCTGTTTTTTGCTGTGCGACCACTGTTCTACAGGTCGGTGAAAAGTTACTGTAGAAATTACATCGTATGCCTGTGCACAGAGACATTGGGAGTTACAGAATCATCCTTGTTGCCTGTTGATGCAAAATCGTCACTAGGAAGTGACTGTGTGGTCAAATACCACTTTCATCAGTTTTGCAAATTTGCCCTTGTGAGGCTAAAGCTGTGTTTTTTGCAGTGTTCTGTAATGGCGTCTGATTCTCTTTCACAGATTGTCACTGAAAAGCTTGACAAGAACAACTTTCAAGCATGGAAGTTTAGAATGACAAATTTCCTTATGGGAAAAGGATATTGGAAATTTGTTGCAGGAAATGAAAAAGAACCAGTTCTTCCTGATGTTCTCAATCAACAGCAAATGTAGGCATTTAAAGGATGGCATGAGAGAGCCAGAAAAGTTAGGTACTGCCTGTTTGCAGAGACATTGGGAGTTACAGAATCACCCTTGTTGCCTATTGATGCAAAATCGTCACTAGGAAGTGACTGTGTGATCAAATACCACTTTCGTCAGTTTTGCAGATTTACCCTTGTGAGGCTGAAGCTGTGTTCTTTGCAGTGACAGAATTTTTTGTAGTGTTCTGTAATGGTGTCTGATTCTCTTTCACAGATTGTCACTGAAAAGCTTGACAAGAACAACTTCCAAGCATGGAAGTTTAGAATGACGAATTTCCTTATGGGAAAAGGATATTGGGAATTCGTTGCAGGAAATGAAGAAGAACCAGTTCTTCTTGATGTTCCCAATCAACAGCAAATGCAGGCATTTAAAGCATGGCATGAGAGAGCCAGGAAAGCTATGTGCTGGCTGGCTATCACCATTTCAGACTCTATGATTGTGCATATTCAGGATGCAAGTACGCCAAACGAGGCATGGGATACTTTGTCAAAAATGTATAGCACAAATACGCAAGCCAGGAAAATGCAACTTAAGCAAGAGTTGCACAATGTGCAAAGAGAAAGTATGAGCATCAATGACTACCACATGAAGGTGAAGAAGATTGCAGATGCACTTACTTCCATTGGGTCACCAGTGGAAGATGATGATTTAGTTTCTGTGACCTTGAATGGTCTAGGAAAGGATTATGCACAGTTCCGAATATCGATTTCTGTCCGTGAAAGATTTTCTAATTTTGAGGAGTTGATTGCTCTTCTAATTTCTGAGGAGCAGAGAAATGCTGGTGCATCTTCTTCAGGAGGAACTTCAAAAGAAGCTGTCTTCTACTCAAATGCTGGAAGAGGTAGAGGCAGGTAGAGGAGGCCGATCTAGAGGCGGCGGTAGAAATCAGAATATGCAGCAAACTCAAGAAAACCAATCCTATGGAGGAGGATGTGGTAACTCTAGAGGCAGGGGGAGCCAAAGAGGTCGTGGTGGATGGCAAAGAGGGCAAAATGCAAACAGCAATGTTGAATGCTACTACTGTGGTAAAATGGATCATATGGCTAAAGACTGCTATAAAAAGCAAAATGACATCATGAATGGAAAATTGCACCAAGGAAATTATGCATCTTCTAATAGATAGGGTGATGACATAAATGAGCATTTGTTTATGGTGCAGCACATGACCAATTATGTGACAAGTGCAGAAGAAAGCAACGATGTGTGGTATGTTGACTCAGGTGCATCAAACCACATGACAGGTCATGCAGAATGGATGCAGGATGCAAGAAAAATGGAAAAACCAGGATTTGTGGAGACTGGTGATGATACTGCACATCCTATTGTGCAGATTGGAAAAATTCCTTTGTCTATGCAGGATGGGAAAAAGAAATACCTATCGGATGTATTTCATATCCCAAATATCACCAAGAACCTGGTTTCTGTTGGTCAAATGGTTGAGCAGGGCTTACAGGTCAAATTTAATCCTCATGGATGCTTTGTTGAGGATATGAAAAATAAAGGTCACTTGATAGCAAAAGGAAATAAGAAGGGCAGAATGTTTACGTTGGATGCAGACATGCCTGATTTGAGTGCAACAATGTTTGCACATGGGACCGGTGTAGTTGCAGATATTGATATTTGGCATAAACGCATTGGTCATGTTAATGTATAGTAACTTAAATCAATGCAAGCCCAAAATATTGTTGCAGGATTGCCTAAATTCAAGGTTGCAGAATTGCATAAGGTATGTGAAGCCTGTCAATTTGGAAAACAGGCAAGGAAACCATTTCCTAGAGATGTTCAAGAGAGTAAGAAGCCATTGGAAGAATTAATCCACTCTGATGTGTGGACTACTAAAGCTACATCTATTGGAGGCTGTCATTATTTTGTCACTTTTATTGATGACTATAGCAGAAAAGTTTGGGTGTATTTTATGAAAACGAAAAGTGAAGTTTTTGGGCATTTCAAAACTCTTAAAGCTATGGTTGAAAAAGAAACAGGCCTGCAAATAAAATGCCTAAGGTCAGATGGAGGGGGAGAGTACCTCTCAAATGAGTTTGCAAGGTTCTTGCAGGAGCATGGCATAAAGCAGCAATATTCATGTAGTCATACCCCACAGCAAAATGGAATTGCATAAAGAAAAAACAGGCATATTGGAGAGGTATCTCGTGCCATGCTCAATGAAAAAGACCTCCAGATTTTTACTGGACCGAGACAGTTCCTACAGCAGTCTACACAATGAACAGGACTCCCACTGCAGCAATAAATGGCATGACTCCAGAGCAGAGGTATACTGGTAGGAAACCAGATATTTCTCATTTGAAGATTTTTGGTTGCATTGCCTATGTTCATGTGCCAGATGAGATGAGATCCAAGTTGGATCCAAAAGCTGAGAAGTGCATCTTTATTGGTTACTCTCTGCAAAGCAGAAAGTGTATAGATGTTATAACCCTTCTACTCGTAAGTTTACAGTGAGTAGAGATGTTGTTTTTGATGAGATGAGTAGCTGGTATAAACCAGTAAATGTGATTGATAATGTAGATGCACAAAATGGTAATGCTGCACAGAATTCACAGCAGCAGTCACAAGATATTAGTGGACCTAGAGTGTCCTCTAGCAGTGGTTCACATTCTTCGCCATTGACAGGCAGATTGAGATCAGGAGAATCTTCTCAAAGCAATGCAGATAGTGGTATACATGTATCATGAAAAGGAAAAGAGAAGGTAGATCAGCCCATGTTTGATGTGAATGCAGGTCACTCTTATGTGGATGGTGAATCCAGTGGCTCAGAACAGAGCATTGATGATGAGTTGGGTATTCCTTCTATTGTTACACCTGGAGTAAGAAAGACCAAGGATGTTTTGAGAGCACCTAGAAGTGAGCCTACTTTGCGCAGGTCTACCAGAGCTAGGTATCCTATGGATAGGCTGAAATATGATGGATTTACAACGATTCACTATGCCTATATAGTCAAAGTGATACAAAAACCAGAACCCACTTCTTTTGAGCAAGCCATGGGAAAAGAAAAATGGAAGAAAGCCATGGATGAATAAATGGATGCTTTGGAAGCAAGTGCTACATGGGAATTGGTACCTTTGCCTAAAGATAAGAATGCAATTGGTTGTAAGTGGGTTTATAAGGTGAAGCACAATGCAGATGGGTCTGTGAACAGATATAAGGCAAGATTAGTAGTCAAGGGGTATGTACAAACATATGGTATTGATTATGAAGAAACATTCAGTCCGGTTGCAAGGATGGCAACTGTAAGAGCAGTCATTGCTATGGCTGCATCAAAGGGATGGTCTTTACATCAGATGGATGTAAAGAATGCCTTCTTGCATGGTGATTTGCAAGAAGAGGTCTATATGGAGCAGCCACAAGGTTATGTGCATGTTGTTCATCATGAGTTTGTTTGCAGGTTGAAGAAAGCCTTGTATGGCTTAAAGCAAGCACCTAGAGCATGGTCTGACAAGATAGGACAATATCTTGTCACTATTGGCTTTTAGATTTCCAAGGCAGATTTCTCACTTTATGTGAGAAAAACAGAGAAAGGTATTATGCTGCTAGTCATTTATGTTGATGATTTGATTATCACAGGTGATAGTGATGAAGATATCCTTCATGTGAAAATGCTATTGAAGCAGAAGTTTGAGATGAAGGATTTGGGAGAGCTGCGTTATTTCTTGGGCATTGAGGTGATCAGATCACCAAGTGGGATACAGCTCTTGCAGAGGCAGTATGGATTGGACATGTTGTCCAAATATGGGATGACAGGCTATAAGCCTATTTCAGTTCCTTTGGAGCAAAATGTGAAGTTGAGCACAGATGCAGGTGAGCTTCTGGAAGACCCTACTATGTACAGACGCATAGTAGGAAGTTTGATTTATATGACTATTACCATGCCAGATTTGAGCTATGCTGTTGGATTAGTAAGTTAGTTTATGCAGGCTCCAAGGAAACCGCATTTGGATATGGCTAGACGCATACTCAGGTATGTGAAGTCCACATTGCAGTATGGACTATTTTATGAGACTGGGGTTCAGATATTGTTGCATAGATACACTGATGCTGATTGGGCTGGTAGTATTTCTGATAGATGATCTACCAGTGGATATGTGTTCTCTTTTGGGAGTATTGCAGTCACTTGGAGCAGCAAGAAACAGCCTACAGTTGCCTTGTCGAGCACAGAGGCTAAGTACAAGGGTGCAGCAATGGCTGCATGTGTGGTAGCTTGGTTGCATAAGCTACTTTACGATATGCATCAACCTATAAATGGGCCAGTTGTCATTTATTGTGGCAACATGAGCAGTATACACTTGGCAAATAACCCAGTCCATCATGCTAGAACAAAGCACATTGAGATGCATTATCACTATGTGCGAGAGAGGGTTTTACTAGGTCTTATTGATCTAGTTTATATCAGCACAGAGGATCAGGTAGCTGACATATTCACGAAGGCATTGGGCACAGAGAAGCTGCACAAGTTTAGAGACCTACTTGGTGTGTAGGAATTGGGTGTCAAGATTGTGGGAGAGAAGGAAGGAGTCTCACTTGTAGCTTTCTTGCTTGCACAATGGGGAAATACACACAAAGGTGGAGGCTGAAAACAGTTTTCCTCTTCTTAGTTGTGTAAGCCAAAAAGAACTCAAGTACATAGAAATAGAATAACCCTATATATGGGTCTCAAACCAAACTCAACTAACTAAGGTGGCATACTAATTGAGCCATGAACTAGAGTAGATAAGGATAGCTGTCATCTAGCTATTATTCATGGGCGGTGTACCAACCGCATCTGCAGTTAACAAGTCGGTGACATAAATGCACAACGGTCACCCTGGCATATCACGAGTGGAGCTCGATATCTCAACACTCCCCCTCGAGCTCAATCCCAATTCCTGCACACCAAGCAGGTCTCTGAACTTGCGCAGCTTCTCTGTGCCCAATGCCTTCGTAAATATGTCAACTACCTGATCCTCTGTGCTGACATAAACTAGATCAATAAGACCTAGTAAAACCCTCTCCTGCACATAGTGATAATGTACCTCAATGTGCTTTGTTCTAACATGATAGACTAGGTTATTTGCCAAGTGTATACTACTCATGTTGTCACAATAAATGACAACTGGCCCATCTGTAGACTGATGCATATCATAAAGTAGCTTATGCAACCAAGCTACCTCACATGCAGCCATTGCTGCGCCCCTGTACTCAGCCTCTGTGCTCGACAAGGCTACTGTAGGCTGTTTCTTGCTGCTCCAAGTGACTGCAGCACTCCCAAAAGATAACACATATCCACTGGTAGATCGTCTATCAGAAATACTACTAGCCTAATCAGCATTAGTGTATCCATGCAACTGTATCTGAACCCCAGTCTCATAAAATATTCCATACTGCAATGTGGACTTCACATACCTGAGTATGCGTCTAGCCACATCCAAATGCGGTTTCCTTGGAGCCTGCATAAACTGACTTACCAATCCAACAGCATAGCTCAAATCTGGCCTGGTAATAGTTATATAAATCAAACTTCCTACTATGCGTCTATACATAGTAGGGTCTTCCAGAAGCTCACCTGCATAGAGCTCAACTTCACATTTTGCTCCAAAGGAACTGAAATAGGCTTACAGCCTGTCATCCCATATTTGGACAATATGTCCAATCCATACTGCCTCTGCAAGAGCTATATCCCACTTGGTGATCTGATCACCTCAATGCCCAAGAAATAACGTAGCTCTCACAAATCCTTCATCTCAAACTTCTGCTTCAATAGCATTTTCACATGAAGGATATCTTCATCACTATCACCTGTGATAATCAAATCATCAACATAAATGACTAGCAGCATAATACCTTTCTCTGTTTTTCTCACATAAAGTGAGAAATCTGCCTTGGAAATCTAAAAGCCAATAGTGACAAGATAGTGTCCTATCTTGTCAGACCATGCTCTAGGTGCTTGCTTTAAGCCATACAAGGCTTTCTTCAACTTGCAAACAAACTCAGGATGAACAGCATGCACATAACCTGGTGGTTGCTCCATATAGACCTCTTCTTGCAAATCACCATGCAAGAAGGTATTCTTTACATCCATCTGATGTAAAGACCATCCCTTTGATGCAGCCATAGCAATGACTGCTCTTACAGTTGCCATCCTTGCAACCAAACTGAATGTTTCTTCATAATCAATACCATATGTTTGTACATACCCCTTGACTACTAATCTTGCCTTGTATCTGTTTACAGACCCATCTGCATTGTGCTTCACCTTATAAACCCACTTACAACCAATTGCATTCTTATCTTTAGGCAAAGGTACCAATTCCCATGTAGCACTTGCTTCCAAAGCATCCATTTATTCATCCATGGCTTTCTTCCATTTTTCTTTTCCCATGGCTTGCTCAAAAGAAGTGGGTTCTGGTTTCTGTATCACTTTGACTATATAGGCATAGTGAATGGTTGTAAATCCATCATATTTCAGCCTATCCACAGGATACCTAGCTCTAGTAGACCTGCTCAAAGTAGGCTCACTTTCAGGTGCTCTCAAAACATCCCTGGTCTTTCTTACTCTAGGTGTAACAATAGAAGGAATACCCAACTCATCATCAATGCTCTGTTCAGAGCCACTGGATTCACCATCCACATAAGAGTGACCTGCATTCACATCAAACATGGGCTGATCTACCTTCTCTTTTCCTTTTCGTGATACCTGCATACCACTATCTGCATTGCTTTGAGAAGATTCTCCTGATCTCAATCTACTTGTCCATGGCGAAGAATGTGAACCACCGCTCAAGGTCCACTAATATCTTGTGACTGCTGCTGTGAATTCTGTGCAGCATTACCATTTTGTGCATCTACATTATCAATCACATTTATTGGTTTATACCAGCTACTCATCTCATCAAAAACAACATCTCTACTCACTGTAAACTTACGAGTAGAAGGATTATAGCATCTATACCCTTTCTGCTCTGCAGAGAGTAACCAATAAAGATGCACTTCTCAGCTTTTGGATCCAACTTGGATCTCAGCTCATCTGGCACATGAACATAGGCAATGCAACCAAAAATCTTCAAATGAGAAATATTTGGTTTCCTACCAGTATACCTCTCCTCTGGAGTCATCCCATGTATTGCTGCAGTGGGAGTTCTGTTCATTATGTAGACTGCTGTAGCAACTGCTTCAGCCCAGCAAAAATCTGGCAAGTCTTTTTCGTTGAGCATGGCACGAGATACCTCTCCAGTATGCCTGTTTTTCCTTTCTGCAATTCCATTTTGTTGTGGGGTATGACTGCATGAATATTGCTGCTTTATGCCATGCTTCTGCAAAAACCTTGCAAACTCATTTGAGAGGTACTCCCCCCTCCATCTGACCTTAGGCATTTTATTTGCAGGCCTGTTTCTTTTTCAACCATAGCTTTAAGAGTTTTGAAACGCACCCAAACTTTTCTGCTATAATCATCAATAAAAGTGACAAAATAATGACAACCTCCAAGAGATGCAGCTTTAGTAGTCCACACATTAGAGTGGATTAATTCCAATGGCTTTTTACTCTCTTGAACATGTCTAAGAAATGGTTTCCTTGCCTGTTTTCCAAACTGACATGCTTCACATACCTTATGCATTTCTGCAACCTTGAATTTAGGCAATCCTGCAACAATTTTTTGGGCTTGCATTGATTTAAGTCGCTGTACATTAACATGACCAATGCGTTTATGCCAAATATCAATATCTGCAACTACACCGGTCCCATGTGCAAACATTGTTGCACTCAATTCAGGCATGTCTACATCCAACGTAAACATTCTGCCCTTCTTCTTTCCTTTTGATATCAAGCGACCTTTATTTTTCATATCCTCAACAAAGCATCCATGAGAATTAAATCTGACCTGCAAGCCCTGCTCAACCATTTAATCAACAGAAACTAGGTTCTTGGTGATATTCGGGACATGAAATACATCCGACATGTATTTCTTTTTCCCATCTTGCAGCATAGACAAAGGAATTTTTCCAATCTGCACAATAGGATGTGCAGTATCATCACCAGTCTCCACAAATCCTGGTTTTTCCATTTTCCTTGCATCTTGCATCCATTCTGCATGACCTGTCATGTGGTTTGATGCACCTGAGTCAACATACCACACATCGTTGCTTTCTTCTGCACTTGTCACAGAATTGGTCATGTGCTGCACCATAAACAAATGCTCATTTCTCTCATCACCCTGTCTACTAGAAGATGCATAATTCCCTTGTTGCAATTTTCCATTCATGATGTCATTCTGCTTTTTATAGCAGTCTTTAGCCATATGACCCATTTTACCACAGTAGTAGCATTCAACATTGCTGTTTGCATTTTGCCCTCTTTGCCATCCACCACGACCTCTTTGGCTCCCCCTGCCTCTAGAGTTACCACGTCCTCGTCCATAGGATTGGTTTTCTTGAGTTTGCTGCATATTCTGATTTCTACCACGGCCTCCAGATCAGCCTCCTCTACCTCTGCCTCTACCTCTTCCAGCATTTGAGTAGAAGACAGCTTCTTTTGAAGTTCCTCTTGAAGAAGATGCACCATCATTTCTCTGCTCCTCAAAAATTAGAAGAGCAATCAACTCCTCAAAATCAGGAAATCTTTCACGGATGGAAATCGATGTTCGGAACTGTGCATAATCCTTTCCTAGACCATTCAAGGTCACAGAAACTAAATCATCATCTTCCACTGGCGACCCAATGGAAGCAAGTGCATCTGCAATCTTCTTCACCTTCATGTGGTAGTCATTGATGCTCATACTTTCTCTTTGCACATTGTGCAACTCTTGCTTGAGCTGCATTTTCCTGGCTTGCGTATTTGTGCTATACATTTTTGACAAAGTATCCCATGCCTCGTTTGGCGTACTTGCATCCTGAATATGCACAATCATAGAGTCTGAAATGCTGATAGACAGCCAGTACATAACTTTCCTGGCTCTCTCATGCCATGCTTTAAATGCCTGCATTTGCTGTTGATTGGGAACATTAGGAAGAACTGGTTCTTCTTCATTTCCTGCAACGAATTCCCAATATCCTTTTCCCATAAGGAAATTCGTCATTCTAAACTTCCATGCTTGGAAGTTGTTCTTGTCAAGCTTTTCAATGACAATCTATGAAAGAGAATCAGACGCCATTACAGAACACTGCAAAAAATTCTATCACTGCAAAGAACACAGCTTCAGCCTCACAAGGGTAAATCTGCAAAACTGACGAAAGTGGTATTTGACCACACAGTCACTTCCTAGTGACGATTTTGCATCAATAGGCAACAAGGATGATTCTGTAACTCCCAATGTCTCTGCAAACAGGCATACAATGCAATTTCTACAGTAACTTTTCACCGACCTGTAGAACAGTGGTCGCACAGCATAAAACAGGACCTTTTCCTGAGTGAGTGCAGAAAACTTCCGCCTCCAAAGCAGGCCCCGAAATGGCCTCAAATCAAAAAAACAGAGCAACCAGGGACTAAAGCCCTGTCCCGCAATATATACTGCCCTCTTGCTACACCGCGAAGGGTGTCTCAATCTGAGACAATGCACTCTTGGACTTTTCGGCTGTGCTACATGCAGAGACCTGCTCCCAAAACAGAAAATGAAAGCAACACTGGTCCTCTTACCAGAACACCGCGAACTTGGCTTGCTTTCTTGAGCTCCTTACCACGAACAAGGCTCTGATACCATGTCAAGATTGTGGGAGAGAAGGAAGGAGTCTCACTTGTAGCTTTCTTGCTTGCACAATGGGGGAATACACACAAAGGTGGAGGCTGAAAACAGTTTTCCTCTTCGTAGTTGTGTAAGCCAAAAAGAACTCAAGTACATAGAAATAGAAGAACCCTTTATATGGGTCTCAAACCAAACTCAACTAACTAAGGTGGCATACTAACTGAGCCACGAACTAGCATAGATAAGGATAGCTGTCATCTAGCTATTATTCATGGGCGGTGTAACAACTGCATCTACAGCTAACAAGTCGGTGACATAAATGCACAATGGTCACCCTAGCATATCACGAGTGGAGCTCGATATCTCAACATTGGGATTGAGCTCAAGGGAGAGTGTTGAGATATCGAGCTCCACTCGTGATATGCCAGGGTGACCGTTGTGTATTTATGTCACCGACTTGTTAGTTGCAGATGCGGTTGGTACACCGCCCATGAATAATAGCTAGATGACAGCTATCCTTATCTACTCTAGCTCGTGGCTCAGTTAGTTTGCCACCTTAGTTAGTTGAGTTTGGTTTGAGACCCATATATAGGGTTCTTCTATTTTTCTGAAGAGGAAAACTGTTTTCAGCCTCCACCTTTGTGTGTATTCCCCCATTATACAAGTGAGAAAGCTACAAGTGAGACTCCTTCCTTCTCTCCCACAATCTTGACATATCATTACGGCCAATTTTCAAATGATAGTGCTATTTCTAATATTGAAAAGCTTGATGACACAAACTTCACCTATTGGAAGATATAGATACGAGAGTACTGGTTAAAAAGAAGTAGGTTAGGCCTTTGGAAACCAAGAGCATAAATATTGAAGGCATTGATAAGGATACTTAGGACAAGTTGGATAAGCTATGCACATCTGCCAATGTATTGTCATTGCCAAAACAAATTTATTTCATTGTTGTGGCACCTAAGGATAATGTTTGGAAGTTATGGGAAAAGATAATGCAATCTTTATGACAAGCAAAGTTCTACTTCATAGATGTATTGGTTGAAATAGCTTGTGGACCTTCGAATGAAGGAAGGGACTAGTGTGTCCACGTATTTGATAAGAGCAAACATGATGATAAGAGTGGTAATGACCACCATGATAGAGACTCATTAAGGTCTCAATCTCATGGATAGTTTGACAATAAGTCCCATGGTCGAAAGGCCTCTTCTACATGTCATTATTGTGGGAAGTAGGGTCATATTAGGCCACAATGCTATAAGATGTGCAATGATAAGTGCAAGGAGAAATGCAAGGGCAAAGTGCACGATAACTTGATGATCGTAGCATTGTTTCTAGTAAGTCCAACATGAAAATTGAGGAGATAAATGCCTTGGAGCTTGAGTCTAGTGATGATTACAACTTTGCAGCTTCTTCTCTTGATGCTAGTCAATTGGATGATGCCTCGTCCACTTTCTCTCAATGTTGGCTACTTGATCCAGGGACTTCTTTTCATGTTACCCTGCGCAACATGATAGGTTTTGTGAGACTAGGAAATGACTTAGCATTAGATATTATCAGTATTGGTGATGTTAGGCTGTAGTTTGCTTCATGCAATACTTTTGTTTTGCATGATGTATGCCATATTTTGACTTCGACCAAAACCCTACTTTCTAATGGACAAGTGAATGGTACAGAGTATCATGTATCTTTTGGTGATTCCGCATGGAACATTACTTGTGTGAATCTTGCCTTTACTCAAGGTGCTAAGGTTGGCAATCTCTATCCCTTGCTTGTATCTAGATCTATTGACCATATTTTGGCTATGACTGAGATATACCACATGTATTTTTATGGTATCATCACCTTGGGCACGTGTCCTTAAAATGAATGAAAATGTGTTCTCATTTGTAGTAGCTTCCACCCCTTGAGACTACAAATGTTATGATTCATGTAATCATTGTCTTTATGGCTAGCAGACATGCAGTTCTCATAAAAAGTTTGGCACCATGCGATGGGTGAGCCTCTAGCTCTTGTTCATTTTGATGTATGTGGTCCCATGCCATATCAATTACTAAGTACTTTGTGACTATCATTGATGATTATTCACATAAGGTCTAGGCATATCCCATAAAGCAAAAATCGGATATATTGTTTACCTTTCAACGTTGGCTTAGTCTTGTTGGGAACCAATTTAGGTATAGATTGAAAGACTTAAGTTCAGATAATGGGGGTGAATATGTCTCTAAATCATTTGAGCAATTTTATGATGAGTGGGATATAAAGCATCAGTTGATTACCCCTTACACTCCACTCTAGAGTGATGTTTTAGAGCATATGAATAGGAAGATTCAAGAGAGAGTTTGTAGTATGCTTAGCCTAGTAGGCTTTTCATAGCATTTTTGGGTTGAGGCAATTACTACTATCATACACTTGGTAAACAAATCCCTATGCACTACTATTGGTCATTAGGTTGCAGAGGAGGTATAGTATAGGAAAATCTCCATCATATGCTCATTTGTG